>NC_064618.1:861942011-862567011 GCF_023898315.1 Schistocerca nitens
GTGTCATTTAGGATACATATAATCGTACTTTGGCTTACACCGTGTTGGCAGGTCACTTGGCGGGAGCTTGTATTGTGGTTCGTCTCAGTATCCTATAGAATCCGGTCCGCCAAATCTGTTGTGAGTATAGTCCGCCGCACCCGTGCACGTTCGTCTGTCGGAAAGTACCCACGATCACACAAACGTCCAAAAAGGAGTTGAAACCCGTTGTGTGATGCGGTCGGTGCCTGGGAGGGTACTTGTTTTGGCACAGCCGTGCTGCCTGTCGACCATTCCCATCTGCTTGGCTGTACACAAACACTATCTCCGTTCGTTTCGGACTCGATTATCGGACCACTCCGCTGCTTAACAGTACGCTGCCCCGATCACAAAGCCTGCAGCACCCAAGGAACACAGATCACGTGGTCAGAGGAACAGTTATTGGTCAGCGCCATCTACCGTGGCAATGATGCGTTTCCGGATACGTACTCATAGGGCCTTTTTTCCTACATTTCAAGTCAGGTACCCATCCTTTCAGTTTGGCGGTTACAATAATGTTCACCGTGTATGTGTACAAGGCGTTTCACAATTCTCATTAAACACTTCTAGAGGTTGAAGGGGGGCTTAGTAGATCAAGTTGTACATAGGAATCCATGTCCGGGCAGGTCATCCAACGACGCTACAGAGCGTCAAAGCTATAGGCGCCGGCGCCTATAAATAGATTTATACAGGGTGAAGCGAAATCCCATCACTCTATTCATTTTAATTCTCCGTTCTTGTACTGTTCTTGTCACCACTATGGCTGAAGAGCGGCGTAGCATAACACTGCCAACCTACCTGATTGTTCAGGTGTTAAAATAACAATAAAGTAAAAAAAAAAGTGAAGCGAAATTCGCGCACTCAGGCTTCGCAGCGCGAATCCTCACATGCTAGCGATTAAAAAATGTCTCTCACAAAATTTCGTCGTGCGAGTACAGGCAGCAGAAAAAGGACGTTAAAGAGTGGCAATCTGGCAACACTGTAAGCGCATGTATGGTAACTACCTCTAATTGCACATTTTTGCTCGGGCTGTGCAGTTGGTGCAATCGATAGAATTTTGGGTTAGCATGCAGGAGGTGAAGGGTTCGATACTGGGTTGGGCCGCATTTTTTTTTATTTGGTAATTTCATTCTGACATTTCATACTGTAATACAGGCCGTTTCTTAGGTCACATGTATGCTAAATTTACAACATTTTGCAACACTGAACACAGCAAACACGTGGTTAGACAAATAAGAAAAAGGCAGTTGAAAGAAATGACCTGTCACCGGACAGAATAACTTCAAAAACAATATCAATTTCGATATGTTAAAGATGATAGCACAGTACTTGTCATTTATACTACATGTAATATGAGCACTAAGATGTCGCACATTAGCTACGAGTGACAATAAAAATGTCCATCTTAATGACCGTATGACCTTCACAACAGAATGCGTTCTTATCGGGACAACAGACGCTCAAAGCGACCTTCCTGTACATGCAAACATTGGACAACTCGCCGGATCATACAGCACTGGACCCTTTGCAGCAAAGCTGCGTCCACAGTAACAAGAGTAGCGTGACACGTGCTACCGGTTGTTTCACATTCGTCGGCGGAGTAGAGTACACATGCCCCTTCAGGTTTCTCCATAGGAAGAAATCCAGGGATTTACGTCAGGTAAACGCAGTGGTCATACAACTGGACCTTCACGTCTAAGCCATTTCCCTGGAAATGTTTTGTCTAAATACTGTCGAAAATAATTACTTCCAGAGTGTGGAGGTGCACCATCATCTTGGGACCATATCCTCTGCCGAACATGTAGTGGAACATCTTCCAGCACATGAGGCAGATAGTTTGGGAGGAATGCGTGATACCTTAGTGCAGTCAACCGATCAGGCAACACGTAAGGGCCCAAACACCTGTCGCCCAATATTCCGGCCCAGATGTTGATACCAAAGAGAACTTGATACTTACGTTCGCCGGTGACGAGCATTAACCCTCACGAGTGAATGCTGCTCCAACTGACCATATTATGGTGTTCACGAAGTCATCGTTGGTGTTGGAACCATTCACAGAATTGCGTCCGCTGATGGCGATCTTCAGGGTACAGGTGTTGCGTGAAAGCATAATGATAGGGGTGCAGCCCGTGCTCGTGCAGCACTTTAAAAGACCATGCCTTGCGAGACACGCAGCTGCCTTGCTACGCTACGTGTACTTCACTGAGGTTCTTGGTGTATGACTTCCAGAACAGCTTTTTCAGTAGCTGGACTAGGGCGAGTCGGTGGACGGCCTCTGAACACGATGGTGGAAGGAGAGAACCTGACTCCCAAAGGCGCAGTTCCAGACGACGAAACACATTTTTATCTGGATGGCGTTGACGAGGATATCAAGCAGCATATTCACGAGCGGCAACCTCATCCCGGTTATCAGATGCACCAAGGACCAGAAACATATCTACATATTCATCATTTGCGTATGCCATAGGTCTGCTACACTGATTTAGAGATTTACAATGAGGAAATTCGACACGTGTACACATTTACATTGGAGTCTGTCACGGGCGCGTTACTTTGCTGACAGCGCATACAGTGTAATCACGCTTTCAGTTTTGCGCACTGTTCCACCTAAAGCGCGTTACCGCTCTGACGGATATCGTTCTACATGATTCATCCCAACACCGCTAATTCTGGAATGTTCGATTTCGAATTACTCTGTTTCCCTAATTGTAATAGACGTGATGTTTCCACAATCCCATCGATAGAATAATAATAATAGTAATAACAATAATAATAATGCATCGAGATACGTACTAAACAGCATGGTGTTCAAAATTGTTCAAATGGCCCTGAGCACTATAGAACTCAACTTCTTAGGTCATCAGTCCCCTAGAACTTAGAACGAGTTAAACCTAACTAACCTAAGGACATCACACACATCCATGCCCGAGGCAGGATTCGAACCTGCGACCGTAGCGGTCGCGCGGTTCCAGACTGTAGCGCCTAGAACCGTTCGGCCACTCTGGCCGGCAGCATGGTGTTACAAGACTGAATGTTGAAAGGCATTAGTGGGACCATGGTGATAACACATACAAATAGTAACCGAGTTTAGACGTTATTTGCACAGCATGTTGCTAGTCCTACTGGTGACGTAAGGCCCTAACGAAATGTAATAGACCTAAATAAGGTAAGAATAATAGTTGCTACTAATCCAAGGGACCGTTCGAGGAGGGTATAAAGAAAACAGGTTTCGCATCTGGCAGATAAAGTGGTGCGAATAAGTTCACGCCCACGAAGTGGAAACGGATCTTTCAAAGCTGACCAATCCCCCATTTCTACGACTGTAGTATGTAAGTGCAAATGTTTTCTAGAAGACCCGATGCAATCGCTGTTGACGATTAAGATGCCAGATACCGTAGCACCTGGACTACATCTACCAAATAAAAAACATGTACTTCAACCCAGGATCGAACCATCGACCTCTTGCATGCTAACCCAAAACTCTGTCCACTACACCAACTGTACATTTGGGGAAATGCTTACTAACAGAGATACTTACCGCACATGTGGTTACAGTGTTGCCAGATTGCCACTCTTTAACCTCCTTTTTCTGCTAGATATACTCGCCAGACGAAATTTTGGAACAGAGATTTTTCAGCGCTGGCATGTGGGGAGTCGCGCTGCGAAGCCCGAGTGCGCGAACTTCGCTTCACCCTGTATACAGGGTGATTCCGTGATGTTGTTACAAACTTTCAATGATGACGGAAACGGATAAATGTATCAATCTGAGGTAAGCGTCCCTAGTTCGGAAACAAACCCGAGTCGAAAGTTACAAGCGAAAATCATTCTGATACCTCTGACGGTTGAAAACACGTACTGATACTGTTGTTGCTAAGTAGGTCGGTAGTATGGACCAAGACAAGAGAAAAGTCTAGTAAACATGGGCGCTATATTACATATCTGCAATATACACGCGGTTGAAGAGATGTCGCCGGCCGGAATGGCCGAGCGGTTCTAGGCGCTACAGTCTGGAACCGCGCGACCGCTACGGTCGCAGGTTCGAATCCTGCCTCGGGCATGGGTGTGTGTGATGTCCTTAGGTTAGTTAGGTTTAAGTAGTTCTAAGTTCTAGGGGACTGATGACCTCAGAAGTTAAGTTCCATAGTACTTAGAGCCATTTGAACCATTTGAAGAGACGTCAGCCTATAAATTGGTTATCAGTTGAGAGGCACCCACGTACCTTACTCATACTGTGGCATCAAGCAGTCAGGCCTGCAAGATGTGTGGTCTGCCAAGCGAGTGGATTCTTTCTTAATTTATCGAGTAACATGAACTCTCGTATCTTACTATTTAGTTACAAATTATCTTCCTGTATGAATAATACGCAACGGAAACGCATATCTGGCTATCAGTGATTTACAGAACTCTGACTGTACACTACGCACTGGCAATACCGCATTTTCTTTTTGTCTTTTATTTAACGGCTTTTATTAACACGTGGCCATCGCACTGAATATGAGTGGCGCACACATTATAAATTTGGGACATTATGATAACATACAATTCGAAGGAAAAGGCCGCCAACCTTTTTCTTTTCACTATCTTATTTATTCCTAAACACACAAATTCTATAACCTACAACAATATCACATGAGAAATTCCGCCCAATGGGCATGGCTTTACATTAGTGAATCTCTATATTATGGTCTCGTAATTTATTTAAGGCTACAGTGCACTTTCTGGATAGGCTGGTGGAGCTTTTATTATACCTCACACTCCGACTCTCACAATCATCACGAAACTTTCCTCCAGATCGAGCGATACAGAAGGAACAAGCATAACCCACAAATCTTTTGAAACTACCTTGCTACTCCCCCATGCAAACCACACATACCCAAATTACATGACATACACCACACAACAATATGAAATACTAAACACTAAATAGTCACAACATTATCACTTTCAGCTTTCCCACTTCAATCAATATTTATCCCAGTTTCACACGACACTGCCCCACTTTGTAATTCTACTTTCCTACTGTGAACTCTGGAGATAAATGCACGTCTTCCTGTGCAATGCAAGCCAAGTGGCGTTGCTGGATAGACGGCCGACTCACCTTGATTCTCTCTCAGAGTTTAAATCTAGCGTCACACGGAATTATATCATGCAGTTTAATATTAAGCACACACGCGAGTCCTCAACTGATACCATGGACGAGTACTTCTCTTTGTCCTTTGTCTCATACACAGATTGAGACTCACACAGTACTCACCACGTGGAAGTACTCGTCTCTAATTTCAAGTCCTGCACACGTAATTTCTTAAATATTTCAACTTATGGTACACACGCTATTTCTTAAATATTTCAACTTATTGTACACACGCTAGTAATTCAGCTTAACTTAAGCACACGGAAGTATCTCAACTTATAGCTACACGTGGTTTCATTGTGATCGTTGGTCACTTCGGAAGATTACTACAATCCCCTTAATATTACCTGCCTGACATTTAATTCTCCCCACAAAAGTTCCTGAGATAGAGAAATTATTAATTCAAACTACTCTTAAATATTCCACATGCATACCATACCTCCACTCTTTCGTCATTACGGAGCACAACAAAAACAGGTCTTAACGGCAGAAGATCCAGCGGCAGAGTGCTGAAACATGGCCGTTCTGTAGGTCATCTCGCACCTATGTCGAGGTGGGGGAAGCACCTTGCCACCGTATTGGTCAACCACATTTCAGGCGCTCAAAGCTCTGGTAAATTTCATGTCTTTGGTCCCACCAAAGGTGGCCAAAGGATCGACTCAAAGATGATCATATATTCCCATTCACTATCTGTGGTTAGCAGACGACCATACATTCATTCATTTCACAGATCTCACCAAACTGGATGTAGGGATTTACTTTGTGGGAGTGCACATGTGATCAATTAAATAAATAAATTGTCATTCTTTCCCACACTGGTATCCGGCTTCGCTGCATTAATTGAAATTGAGTTATTTTTACACAAAAAATGTGTTGTTCTGACAAGAATAATGAAGTATTTTGTACCTATTTTCAATGTCGGGTGGTACTGTACCCTTTCACCACCCATGCAGAAAAAAATGGCACGGTACTATCCTTGCAATGCGAGGGTAGTTCCGAACATTTTTTTAAGAAAACTGTATTAGAACAAACATAGCAAGTCATAAAAATAACCAGGAGGAGACCTTAGCCCCTGGTGACCTCAAATAGACGACCAAATGTTGTTACTTTACCAAATTATTGACAGTTGTTGCATTATTGTACTCTCCACAATCCGGAGTAACGTACACATACAAATTTATAACAATCTACATGACAAATAAAACATCACATCATAGAAATAAAAAAAATAATGGTGAGATAAAAATTGGCTTAGTTACCGGGATCTCCGTTATTTTTAGGAGTAATCCAAATTTCAATAATTCTAAAACAAATAAAAAAATACTAATTGTACTCATGAAATTTTAAATAGCTCACCGTCCAAACACAGAACAAGTAATCTGACATTCATAAATTGCGTTGTAATAATCTTTACACGGCAATGTCTAAATACAAAACAAAATCAACAAAAGAAAAAAAATTTCGTACACTAGTTACACGTAGAATGTCAGGCTCCATACCATTACTCTAAAATATACCTCAAACCTACAGAGAAATAAAACTGAGAAGAAAAACAATGAAATATACCACAAGTTACATACTGGTTACGTAATATAGTTCGTCTAAGACATCATGTCATACTTCATTAACTATCATCACCTAAACAATTGCCACAACTACTCGACAGTGAGTTTAACCTTATCCTTATCCATCAGTACAAATACCTGCTGCTGAGCTAGTCAGTCCATCAACTTTGATCAATACACGCAATAAATAGTTAGCAATAAGTGCTTGAATCTACCAGTAGCTCTCGTATCTTACTCTACTGTTCATTTCTCTGTTGTCACACATTTAGACGACAAGAACTTGCATTTCGACTAGCCTTCGTTACACTTTAATGTGAAATATCACCACTGTGATAATGCAAATAAGTGGCTTCAGTCAACACACCAACAAGATCATTACTGTCCACGACATTAAAAAGCATCAGTTAATTCCGATATTTGTTGTGCAATGCAAACCCTTGTCCCCTGTGACAACCTTACTGATCAATGCTACAAGAGCCGCTACGTTAGTATTACGCCACTGGCTAATAATTAAAGCATTTCTAATAAACATGCTACGTGAACTTGATAACCCAGAACAAACAAAAAACAAACACTAACTATTCTAAACACAAATGTTAATGAAATACAATTACACTTGCTGTCCCTTCAGGAATGAAACATATAAAAAAAACATTTACACCATTACAAATACATTATTCCCTATCTTGCGAGTCACACGGAAACATTTCATTCTGTGATTTTCTTGGGGTCAAAAAGTTGCTGATAGTCTTCCTAGAAACACTGTCTCGGTGTCAAAGCTCTCCCATGGTTACCCGGACGAAAGTCTTTGAGTCACTCAAATCGGCATTTTGAACACACACTGAACAGTAAACTGTATCTCACATTAAACACAAATGTCATAGTCACTCTCAGAGTACCATCCACACGAATCTGGTCGTCCAGAAATTGCCCTACAACTACTATTACCCACGGTTCTGTCCTTTCAGTTCATGGTGCAATTAAAAGTCGTAAGTTCCAACAAACAGCACTTATTCTCGCACCAATTAAAGAAATGTCTCCTACTACAAATGCAAATGTCAATGTCCCACTTTAGTTTCTTGCATTCATACAATAATTAGTCACCAAACGACAACTGTCCTCTTCAAGAATACCAAGCGTCCCACATGCAATTCACAAAGCACACTTAACAAGTCACTGCCAAAAGTTTATGGATCCCACAGTTCAGTGGTCAAGACAAAACAAAACGATCGTCCTGTCTGCTAAAGACAAAATCTTTTCCACCACTCACAACGTGGAAACACCAGTCTTTCACTTTCCACCTTATGGAGACGTAACGAGCAGTCATCTTGTTTCACAGCTCCACAGTCCAGTACTAGTTAATAGTTTCTGGTAAAAAATGCCCGCCGGGCTCTGCCGCGCGTCATCCATTCTGCCGTGGCGCCCCTGCGCGCGCCGTTGAGCAGAAGAAACCACCCGCTGTTGCCTCCGCGGGATACTTTCCCCAGTCGTAAGGGTGGCGGAACTTATGAATGGCCAGTGGTACGTGCGTGTCGCCCCAGGCCGTTGACCTGCTGTAGCGGGCGCGTGGAGTGTACCTCGACCGGCAGTGGAGTGGGGAGTGCCGCGGCTCTGTCACCCGTCGCCATGGCAACGTCAGCTCGGCCCGCTAGCGGTATGGGCGTTACGACACCCAATCAGTCAGAGCCTTCCGTGCATCTCGCAACATTACAGACAAAAGGATATTCTTACATTATTTAAATACTCATTGATTACATGTATGATCTATTAGATACATGGTAATAAAAGAATCTTTGTTCTAAAAAACATAAAATTATACACCCTAGTTTTCTACACATACAACATCAACATTTGTCTCTTTTCTATATACCGCCCACACTTGTGCTATTGATTGTACCTGTCGTCCCTCATACAAAACATGAAAGTGTAAAATAAAACACAAGGAATAATAAGCAATCTATACTGCTCATAATTAGAATATCAAATAGTAGGCTACTCTAACATTCTATCACAGCGAAAATATTAGAAACAGTTTATTCTAAACTACAATATACAGTGAACCTTTGTGCTTGTGACAGACTGAAAATTAATACCCCTTGAAAGTGATCTAACAAAAAGATAAGAAATAATCTACACAGCTCACAATTACCTACCACATGTTATTAAATAGTAAACTACTTTAACATCCTAACACAACAAACATTTTAGAAACTGATGACTCTAAATCTACAACATACAATGCACCTTTGTGCTTGTGACAGACTGAAATTAGTATGTCTTTACATATTTTACATTTTATTATACATAACAACATTTCTAGGACACGTATGAACCATCCACATGATGTCAGATCCTGACCTGCCATCGAGGTTCATCCAAATCAAACAATACATAATAATGTTTTAGTTACAGATCGGTAGCATCCCCTTTACAGGAGTGTGCGCATTGATCACACTACTCTACGACTCTCACTCACCAGACATCACATTTTCCTTCTCATTCAATCCATTAATACACTAACAGAATAGGTCTAGAAGTCAGCTAACCTTAACACCACCACACTCACGACAACATACCATACCTTTGCTCCCTTATACTCATAACACCATCACACTCACAACATACCATACCTTTGCTCCCTTATACTCATAACACCATCACACTCACAACATACCATACCTTTCCTCCCTTATACTCATAACACCATCACACTCACAACATACCATACCTTTCCTCCCTTATACTCAACCACATAACACATGAAGCTGTTTCGGAGATAACATTCCAGTCTCCGAATTCGTCCTTTCACTCTGGCACCTCTCTCCACCGGCTTACCTCCGCATTCGCTTTACCCATTAATCATTCTGCTAAACACCAACTTAGAATTGCGACATTTCATCTAAGAACAAAAAATACACAAATTATTCAACCTGCAAAATAACTGTACACATTCTTGGTACCGTTTTGATTAGTTATACTGGTACCAGGCTTCAACAACAACAAAAAATATTATTATTTTTTTTTTGCCAAATCGCAAATGTTATGCTAAGAATTAGATCTACACTTATATTACATCTTACGTCAGTATTCCACATCGTTCACCATCTGGGTCTCATACTCCCTTTATGTCCTTTCACATTGTGCAGTTGTCCTCATCTCTTCATTCGTATTTCGGCTCTCCGTCCGTCAATTACTCCATCATTTCCTGGTCTTCCTTCGCCATTGGCATCAATCTCTATTGCAGCATACACAGGCCTCTCTGTAACATACATCTAAGACATCTCCACATTATTCAATTCTACTCACCTTTGTTTACCACTGTTTCATCACGTCGAATCTTTCTTTATTAATCACACTGCTTCACGTCGCTTCTTTCCTTACATATCACCTTTATCCACTACTATTTATCACGTCGCTTCTCTATCTACCATCTTTATTCACTCATAAATCATCACGTCGTTTCTGCTTGATCCTTATTCATACGACAAAAAATACGTACATACACCACTCTGTCGACTCCTGTTCATGACTCATTCGACCAGTCTATTCCGTCACACT
This sequence comes from Schistocerca nitens, assembly GCF_023898315.1. NCBI lineage: Eukaryota > Metazoa > Arthropoda > Insecta > Orthoptera > Acrididae > Schistocerca > Schistocerca nitens. The sequence goes on from NC_064618.1 coordinate 861,952,284, forward strand.
TCCTGACATCCCGCCTGAAAATTCTTATGTTCGATTTGACCCTGCACAACGTTACACATCACAAATAACTACACTGACTATCTACCATAAATTTCCTACCTTAGATCTATCCTTAACTTTTCCATAATTTGATGTTAGAAATGTGATGAAGCCCACGAGATTGTTTTCCCTTGATCGTCTCAATCAGTACAGCATTTTCATGGACAATCCGCCTCACTCTGAATGGTCCACTATACACAGCAAAGAATTCGCTAGTTAGGAATCTAAGCTTACATGAAAATTAAATGTGTGCAGAGAATATACAAGCTGGGAGAAATGGGCAGCCCAAGTGTTAGAAACTTAGGTGCTAGTGGCCTCTTACCCTAACACCAGATTCCGAACAACCATACACAGCACTTCATTATAACTGTCACCACGACAATGACATACTATAGATCAGATGGCATCTAATTTAAAAACTTCGCTCACAATGTTTACTTCTTACATTACGTTTTAAGTACCTGCAATAGTCAAATCACACCAATTAAACTGGACACATTGGCATTATTACATAACATTTTAGCAACTGGTTTCTTTGCGGAAACAGTCCTTTTACTTTACTGTTCGAAATAAAAATTTACAAATTTTGCTATGAGAGACCAGCCTAACAGATTCCATTACTGGTATTTTATTCTCTGATCAGAAGTATGGTATTTGCATTCCTACATATTAGTAGAGTTTGTCTGCTACATAGACAATTTTCAGTGCCAGCTGCATGTGTTTTAAGTCAAGATATTAAGGGCTGATATGTTGGATTCGTTTCTCCTATTCTTCAATCCATTACGACAAGAAAGAAATGCCTGGATTCCATGCTCTCCTGTCATTCTGGTACTTTCTGCCGTTCCTACCTCGACACTATCTGACCTATGAGTCGTGTTTCCGTTCACAATATTGCTTTCATTACCCAATTCTTGTAACAAGTGCTGAAATGACGCAGAATCGTCTACGCCTCTGCCTGCTATCGCTATATCTCTGCGCAATTTCACTGGCAACTTCGTTATACGGATCATAATGAACTCCCCAGGTTCGTATGTCACATCCAAATACCTGTTTCGTCTGAACATTTCCTGATAGCACGACACTGAAACCCTTATACCACCTTCGTTACGATTTGGCATCATCAATATGCTTAGCGTAACCTGGTCCTGCTTACTTTTCGGCCAGAATTCATTTAAATAGCTACTACAGTCTTTAATGTCTTCCTGCATTTTCGCTCTAGCCCCGTCCCTCAAATGGTTATACACAAACTTCGTTTTGAGGCGCAGTCCCCACGATGAAGGTAATGAGTCTCGAAATTGAGACAGCCTTGGACTATACCCAGTTGGGTCTGCCACCTGTTTTATCTGACACAACCGTTCTTCTGACTCTCTGAATTCGTCTTGCTCTTTCTGCCTATTTTCGCATTTTGAGTTTATCTCACTCTCCCTCTGCAATCTACCTGGTGGTGTGTCACCTTCGCCACTGCACGCTAATTGCAACTGTGCTAGTCCTTCACTATGTTTCCTACTTATTTCTAATTGCGCCTCTTTAAGCTGTAATAGCGATTGTATCTCCCCCTGGTTGGCATAAACCTCTCGCTGTGTACTGTCAGAGCCTGTCTCGCCTCTTATACTGGGCTTTTCTACATCTGCACTAATCGTATTCATTCTGACCACTACCTCTTTGATTCGCTCATCCGGCAACACGTCCCTACGCTCAGTAGTATCACTCTCTATTGCAAATGCTTGTACCTCCAAATTATTAGCTTTTTCTTTCACGGCATCACATACTTGCTTCAACGCACCCAGATTCTTCTCCCCCTCATCTAACCAATTATTAATTGCGGGCAGACGATCGATAACTGTGTGTGGCTTCCTCATTGCCTCTTTATTTCCCTTATCCAATGCCTCCATACTTTCCTCACTATCTTTATCCATCGCTTCCCATCTTTCCTTATTATCTCTATCCATCGCGTCCAATATATCATTAATTGCTTCAAATCTTTCCTTATTCTCCCTATCTCTCTCCCTATCTCTTTCCTTATTCTCCCTATCTCTCTCCTTATTATCTCTATCAAATCTTTCCTTATTCTCCCTATCTCTCTCCTTATTATCTCTATCCATAGCTTCTAATCTTTCATCCATCCTCTGTAAAAACTGCAGTATCACACTGTCATTTGCTACCGTCGACGCGCTCACCTCGTTCGCCTGAGAAACGGTAGCTTCGCTAAGGGTAGCTTCACTTTCACTGAATACCTGACCTAGTCCCGAGCCCGCGTCGTCGGGAAAAGCCCGCGTTTGTGGACAAAGCCCGCCGCATAAAGGATCCCCTTGCAGCGGTCCACCGAACAATTCAACCCCTTTCGATTGTTTGCCGTCCCCGCTCATTAACCCATGGTCAACAGCTACTTCCTGCTGCACTGCTACGTTCACCCCAGAATCGCTATTCTCCATGGTGGCTACGCTTTTCGACTGCGACCTAGTTACTACGGACATTACGCAAAAAAAATTATACCATGATCTTCCAGCCTTGGACTATATAGCAATTAATTACATAAAAAAAATAAAAGATCCTCACCAATCCAGAAAGAAATTGCAAACAGAAAAAATTTTACTTCTTAGCGCTATCACAATACATTCCATAAAAAAATCTTAACAGCAAAATATCCTGGCAGGGTCGAAATTATGAGAGGCACCCACGTACCTTACTCATACTGTGGCATCAAGCAGTCAGGCCTGCAAGATGTGTGGTCTGCCAAGCGAGTGGATTCTTTCTTAATTTATCGAGTAACATGAACTCTCGTATCTTACTATTTAGTTACAAATTATCTTCCTGTATGAATAATACGCAATGGAAACGCATATCTGACTATCAGTGATTTACAGAACTCTGACTGTACACTACGCACTGGCAACACCACATTTTCTTTTTGTCTTTTATTTAACGGCTTTTATTAACACGTGGCCATCGCACTGAATATGAGTGGCGCACACATTATAAATTTGGGACATTATGATAACATACAATTCGAAGGAAAAGGCCGCCAATCTTTTTCTTTTCACTATCTTATTTATTCCTAAACACACAAATTCTGTAACCTACAACAATATCACATGAGAAATTCCGCCCAATGGGCATGGCTTTACATTAGTGAATCTCTATATTATGGTCTCGTAATTTATTTAAGGCTACAGTGCACTTTCTGGATAGGCTGGTGGATCTTTTATTATACCTCACACTCCGACTCTCACAATCATCACGAAACTTTCCTCCAGATCGAGCGATACAGAAGGAACAAGCATAACCCACAAATCTTTTGAAACTACCTTGCTACTCCCCCATGCAAACCACACATACCCAAATTACATGACATACACCACACAACAATATGAAATACTAAACACTAAATAGTCACAACATTATCACTTTCAGCTTTCCCACTTCAATCAATATTTATCCCAGTTTCACACGACACTGCCCCACTTTGTAATTCTACTTTCCTACTGTGAACTCTGGAGATAAATGCACGTCTTCCTGTGCAATGCAAGCCAAGTGGCGTTGCTGGATAGACGGCCGACTCACCTTGATTCTCTCTCAGAGTTTAAATCTAGCATCACACGGAATCATATCATGCAGTTTAATATTAAGCACACACGCGAGTCCTCAACTGATACCATGGACGAGTACTTCTCTTTGTGCTTTGTCTCATACACAGATTGAGACTCACACAGTACTCACCGCGTGGAAGTACTCGTCTCTAATTTCAAGTCCTGCACACGTAATTTCTTAAATATTTCAACTTATGATACACACGCTATTTCTTAAATATTTCATCTTATTGTACACACGCTAGTAATTCAGCTTAACTTAAGCACACGGAAGTATCTCAACTTTAGCTACACGTGGTTTCATTGTGACCGTTGGTCACTTCCGAAGATTACTGCAATCCCCTTAATATTACCTGCCTGACATTTAATTCTCCCCACAAAAGTTCCTGAGATAGAGAAATTATTAATTCAAACTACTCTTAAATATTCCACATGCATACCATACCTCCACTCTTTCGTCATTACGGAGCACAACAAAAACAGGTCTTAACGGCAGAAGATCCAGCGGCAGAGTGCTGAAACATGGCCGTTCTGTAGGTCATCTCGCACCTATGTCGAGGTGGGGGAAGCACCTTGCCACCGTATTGGTCAACCACATTTCAGGCGCTCAAAGCTCTGGTAAATTTCATGTCTTTGGTCCCACCAAAGGTGACCAAAGGATCGACTCAAAGATGATCATATATTCCCATTCACTATCTGTGGTTAGCAGACGACCATACATTCATTCATTTCACAGATCTCACCAAACTGGATGTAGGGATTTACTTTGTGGGAGTGCACATGTGATCAATTAAATAAATAAATTGTCATTCTTTCCCACACTGGTATCCGGCTTCGCTGCATTAATTGAAATTGAGTTATTTTTACACAAAAAATGTGTTGTTCTGACAAGAATAATGAAGTATTTTGTACCTATTTTCAATGTCGGGTGGTACTGTACCCTTTCACAGTATCTCTTGAATTATATTATTTATCATCTTAATCACATATTACATTATTTATTACACATGAAGGTTGTTAAATATTATGTGGGAACCCTCTGGTAAATGCAAATAGAGGACTTAAAAAGAAGCAAAGGAGTTCAGATGTACGTAAGATGAATTTTTTTTATTCTTTTAGCTGCAGTAAATTCTTGGTTGTTACATGTTTGCTTCGTTTCTGTCTTTTAATTTTAAAATTGACAGCTTGGTTCTACAGGTATTTGCTAAATGAAATTTTATGCTATACTATCAACTGGATTAATAAAATTCATTGTATGAGCATCCATATATTCACAGTAGGAATAGACTTAGACGTACGAGCGTATTTCACGTCAGAAGCAATAACTATTGCTGTACCAACGGAAATCAAGGCAGTTCTTGGTTTATTTTTCGTTCAGAATTGTAGAATTAACAGGAGTAATATTAGAAAATTCATTTCTAGAAGTTGTACTTAGTGACACCTTGACCACGCTTCTAAACGCCGCATCACTGACAGTAATACTCATCCCCATATTCCAGGTGTCTGCTGTATCTGCTGAAATACTTCTCGGAAACGCTGGCGAAAGCTGTCAACGCCCGCTATAGGTGCTGAATACACCATGTCCTTTACATGCCCCTAAAAATAAAAATCCACTGGTTTGGGATGAGCAAGTCGAGCAGGTCAAGATGTTGCTGTGTCACACGACCTGTGCATTTATTTGGAAAAGCCAATTTAACAGTGTTCTCTTTCGCAGAGGAAAGTGAGATGGGCTCCATTCTGCATGAACCACATGCTGTGATGTAAGCGTAGTGGAAACTTTGCGACCGAACTTCCCCGGTTGGGGCGACCCGGCCAACGATGCCATACGCTCGTTCGTAGTATAGTGGAACATCTTCCAGCAAAACATTTACTTGTTCTATGGAGCAGTCAGCGTAGCATGTAAAGTGAAAGGTCCAGTTAATCTGTCACCAATTACGCCCGTCCATATATTAACGCTGGACCCGTTGCTGATGTCTTGATTTCAAAGCAAAAAGACAGAAACGAAGGAAACATCTAACGGCAAAAAGTGTCTACACCTACATTTATACTCCGCAACCACCCAACGGTGTGTGGCGGAGGGCACTTTACGTGCCACTGTCATTACCTCCCTTTTCTGTTCCAGTCGCGTATGGTTCGCGGGAAGAACGACTGTCGGAAAGCCTCCGTGCGTGCTAGAATCTCTCTAATTTTACATTCGTGATCTCCTCGGGAGGTATAAGTAGGGGGAAGCAATATATTCGATACTTCATCCAGAAACGCACCCTCTCGAAACCTGGCGAGCAAGCTACACCGCGATGCAGAGCGCCTCTCTTGCAGAGTCTGCTACTTGAGTTTGCTAAACATCCCCGTAACGCTATCACGGTTACCAAATAAGCCTGTGACGAAACGCGCCGCTCTTCTTTGGATCTTCTCTATCTCCTACGTCAACCCGATCTCGTACGGATCCCACACCGATGAGCAATACTCAAGTATAGGTCGAACGAGTGTTTTGCAACCCACCTCCTTTGTTGATGGACTACATTTTCTAAGGACTCTCCCAATGAATCTCAACCTGGCACCCGTCTTACCAACAATTAATTTTATATGATCATTCCACTTCAAATCGTTCCGCACGCATACTCCCAGATATTTTACAGAAGTAACTGCTACCAGTGTTTATTCCGCTATCATATAATCATACAATAAAGGATACTTCTTTCTATGTATTCGCAATACATTACATTTGTCTATGTTAAGGGTCAGTTGCCACTCCCTGCACCAAGTGCCTATCCGCTGCAGATCTTCCTGCATTTCGCTACAATTTTCCAATGCTCCAACTTCTCTGTATACTACAGCATCATCCGCGAAAAGCCGCATGGAACTTCCATCTACAAGGTCATTTATATATATTGTGAAAAGCAGTGGTCCCATAACACTCCCCTTTGGCACGCCAGAGGTTACTTTATCGTCTGTAGACGTCTCTCTATTGATAACAACATGCTGTGTTCTGTTTGGTAAAAACTCTTCAATGCAGCCACACAGCTGGTCTGATATTCCGTAGGCTCTTACTTTGTTTATCAGACGACAGTGCGGAACTGTATCGAACGCCTTCCGGAAGTCAAGGAAAATAGCATAACTGTAACTAATAAGGTGAAAAAAATCATCGTTTGTGTAAACGAACTTTTTTGCTTCTTTTTAAATCGCCGTTCCATTCCCCAGAGGTTTGCCACATCTTAGTTAACACACTGCGTTATATTTTTTCTGTCACAAGACGCCGTATCCTGCATCGCTTCACGCGATGGCATCTTCCAGCACGCATCAGGAGGGCAGAATTGTGCGGCATTGGTTTGAGAAGCTTGACAGCGAGCTGACTTTGACGTCTTGGCCGCCGTTTCCGCCCGATCCGAAGCCGATGGAACACTTCTGGGACGCTACAGGGCGCCAGTTTCGAGCCCACCGACTACCGACCCGTGACTTACAGGAATTGCGTGACTTCTGGTGCGTTGACTTCTGCCGCTACATGCGTCTGAAAACCTGCCAATGACTCGTCGATTCCACGGCACGCAGAATCACTTTTGTATCATGTTCAAAAGGGTCACCAACACGCTGTTACGCACGTAGTCGTAATGTTTCGGCTCACCTTTTTAAAGTTTTGTAAAAGCGGGTGAATATTTTCTATAGGAACTGGTGTAAACAAAGGTTCAATTAAACAGTCGTTGCTTTGGAACAGGCAACATAAAGATTGTACATCACCATCTGCAGTAGCGTGTTTTCCGCCTCGTTCGCTGCTTACTTAACAGGAGGCTACTGACTCACAGAAATGAGACTGGCTCGCGCTGGGAGCGCGGTACCTTCAGAAAGGCGTTTCGCTCTGCCGGCTGTGAAATTAATTCAGGCAGTACGTGTGTACGGCCAGCCGGTTGATGACAGTGTAAATACGGTTCTTAATACTGTATTAGCCAGTGTTTGTACTGATAAGAAAGAGAAAGGAGTCCTCGGGCTACGCAAACAGGCGTGACGTGAGGCGGAGCCGGGCGGAATATTAAAGCGGCGGCCGACGGTCGCCCGCGCGCCGCTCTTATCAGCGGCCCGGCCGCCATCGAGACCAGGTGCCCCCGCGCAGGCTCTGCCCGCGAACTGCGTGCGTGCGCTGCACCCAGCTCGCCTGCTCGCTTTTGTTTTGTGTGCTTGCTGAAAGGAAAACTACTCACTTCGCCGTCCGTTTACGATAAACTCTTAGCGGAGCAGTGCTTCCTGTTCGAACTTCGATGTCAGTCACTTCTCAGTCGCACATCTTCGTGTGGGCAAAGCAAATAGATAAAACGAATGGCGTCAGTCTTAGTCATAATTCTTTCAGTCTACCAGTCCATAAAACACGTGATTTTAGTGAAACAGAAAACAGATCAATTAGGTTCAAAAATGATTCTAAGTTCTAAAAAATGGTTCAAATGGCTGTGAGCACTATGGGACTCAACTGCTGTGGTTATAAGTCCCCTAGAACTTAGAACTACTTAAACCTAACTAACCTAAGGACAGCACACAACACCCAGTCATCACGAGGCAGAGAAAATCCCTGACCCCGCCGGGAATCGAACCCGGGAACCCGGGCGTGGGAAGCGAGAACGCTACCGCACGACCACGAGATGCGGGCGGCTCTAAGTTCTGTGGGACTTAACATCTGAGGTCATGAGACCCCTTGAACTTAAAACTACTTAAACCTAACTAACCTAAGGGCATCACACACATCCATGCCTGAGGCAGGATTCGAACCTGCGACCGTAGCAGTCACGCGGTTCCCGACTGAAGCGCCCAGAACCGCTCCGCCACCGGGGCCGGCCAGACCAATTAGGATTAGGGAAGCTTGAGCGATATGGGATGTTGGGCTTGCTTGTCAGATTCTCCCTTTCTTTGTTTTAAAAAACTAAAGCATAAATGCAACCATGTGGAGGACAGATACGAATCCTAAAACCCATCCTCCATACAGTAACTAGATCCTTATTTTACGTAGTAATCTTCGTCCCAGGCTATCTACGACTCGGAAGACCGACATTCCCTCTCGGAGACACTGCAAAAGCGGGATGACACATCAGCACGTGAATCTACAGCAACGTGTTCTTGTCTCTTTCGCTGCCTGCTTAACGGGAGGCTACTTAATCACACACATCACTGGTGTGGGATCCGTACCAGATAGGGTTGATAGAAGAGGATCCAACGGAGAGCAGCGCGCTTCGTTACAGGATCATTTAGTAATGGCGAAAGCGTTACGGAGATGATAGGTAAACTCCAGTGGAAGACTCTGCAGGAGAGACGCTCAGTAGCTCGGTACGGGCTTTTGTTAAAGTTTCGAGAACATAACTTCACCGAGGAGTCAAGCAGTATATTGCTCCCTCCTAATCGTATCTCGCGAAGAGACCATGAGGATAAAATCAGAGGTATTAGAGCCCACACAGAGGCATACCGACAATCTTCCTTTCCACGAACAATACGAGACTGGAATAGAAGGGAGACCCGATAGAGGTACTCAAAGTACCCTCCGCCACACACCGTCAGGTGGCTTGCGGAGTATGGATGTAGCTGTAGATGTAGATGTAGATGTAGATGTAGAAACGAGAATGGCTGAAAGGGGTGGTTAGCAGTACGACTTTCACAGTAAAATGCAGAGGAAAGCTGTCGACGAGCTTCGAGATCGGCAGACGACCTAATCTCAGTCCTCTTCAGTCGACTGCTGGAGGAAGCTGTTGTTGAATGGACGAGGACATAGATTACTACACCAGAACAGAGTACCTAATAACTTTTCAGTTAATCAGTTCTGCAATTTTGCTATAATTTTCTTGTGTATGTACGAGTATGTACCTTATTTACTTTTATCAGTATTCACTTTTTAAATAACCAAATGACCGTTAGAATATCACCTGTGGAGACTGAAATGAGACGTCAGGACGACAGTAGATTTGTTCAGTTAATTTCCTTAGCCCATCCCTCGGCTGTGGTACGTCAGGAAGAACTTGGTGAAGGCATCAAGTTGCGTATCATGTAAAACAATAGACGTCCGTCACTGCCGACAGCGCAAAGAGCGGGGCCCAGTCTGGTGTCTCTAGTTGCGACCATGGTGACAGCCCAGCGGTGCAGCTGACGAAGGCCGTGAACTTCCTCCAGTGGCCCGGCAGCTCCCTCGCGTCCCAGAGCAGGCGGCCCTGTCTCCTGGTCGAACAACGGACGCCATACTGCATCCCGGGATGTTGCTCCGGGCGTCACGGGCTCATGATATAGGCTGTGATGCTGAGACTAGCATGATGTCGTGGTTGAGTACCTATACGCTCCAGACTGTGTTCGTTTAGAGCGTAAAGGACGTACTCTAAACACTTCCTTGGTGGCAAGTGAGGAAACGTTTCCATCCTTGCGCTGGCATACTGCAGCGTCGGCTGTGGCGTTAACATATTAGACCTTCTCGTGACAAACAGACCAGAACTGTTTGAAACAGTTAACGCAGAAGAGGGAATCAGCGATCATAAAGCGGTTACAGCATCGGTGAATTCAGCCCTAAATAGAAATATTAAGAAAGGCAGGAAGATTTTTCTGTTTAGCAAAAGTGACAAAAAGCAGATTTCAGAGTACTTGACGGCTCAACACAAAAGTTTTATCTCAACTACATATAGTGTTGAGGATCAGTGGACAATATGCATTAGATGAGTATGTGCCAAGCAAGATCGTAAGACTTGGAGCCACCGTGCTACAACAACCGAGTTACAGAACTGCTACGGAAGCAAAGGAAACTTCACAGCAAACATAAAAATACCCAAAGCCTTGCAGACAAACAAAAATTACCCAAGCGAAATGTAGTGCGAGGAGGGCTATGCGAGAGACGTTCAATGAATTCGAAAGTAAAGCTATGTGTACTGACTTGGCAGAAAATCCAAAGAAATTTTGGTCTCACGTCAAAGCGGTAGGTGGATCAAAACAAAATGTCCAGACAGTCTATGACCAAAATGGTACTGAAACAGAGGATGACAGACTAAAGGCCGAAAAACTAAATTTTTTCCAAAGCTATTTCACAGAGGAAGACTGCACTGTAGTTCCTTTTCTAGATTGTCGCACAGATGACAAAATGGTAGATATCGAAATAGATGACAGAGGGATAGAAAAATAATTAAAATCGCTCAAAAGAGGAACGGCCGCTGGACCTGATGGGATACCAGTTCGATTTTACACAGAGTACGCGAAGGAACTTGCCCCCCTTCTTGCAGCGGTGCACCGTAGGTCGCTAGAAGAGGGTAGCGTTCCAAAAGATTGGAAAAGGGCACAGGTCATTCCCGTTTTCAAGAAGGGTCGTCGAACAGATGAGCAGAACTATAGACCTATATTTCCAACGTCGATCAGTTGTAGAATTTTGGAACACGTATTATGTTCGAGTATAATGACTTTTCTGGAGACTAGAAGTCTACTATGTAGGAATCAGCATGGGTTTCGTAAAAGACGATCGTGTGAAACCCAGCTCGCGCTATTCGTCCACGAGACTCAGAGGGCCATAGACACGGATTCCCAGGTAGATGCCGTGTTTCTTGACTTCCGCAAGGCTTTTGATACAGTTCCCCACAGTCGTTTAATGAACAAAGTAAGAGTATATGGACTATCAGACCAATTGTGTGATTGAACTGAGAAGTTCCTAGATAACAGAACGCAGGATGTCATTCTCAATGAAGTGAAGTCTTCCGAAGTGATTTCAGGTGTGCCTCAGGGGAGTGTCGTAGGACGGTTGCTATTCACAATATACAAAAATGACCTTGTGGAAAACATCGGAAGTTCACTAAGGCTTTTTGCGGATGATGCTGTAGTATATTGAGAGGTTGTAACAATGGAAAATTGTACTGAAATGCAGGAGGATCTGCAACGAACTGACGCATGGTGCAGGGAATGGCAACTGACTCTCAATGTAGACAAGTGTAATGTGCTGTGAATACACAGAAAGAAAGATCCTTTATCATTTAGCTACAATATAGCAGGTCAGCAACTGGAAGCAGTTAATTCCATAAATTATCTGGGAGTAGGCATTAGGAGTGATTTAAAATGGAATGACCATTTAAAATTAATCGTCAGTAAAGCAGATTCCAGACTGAGAGTCATTGGAAGAATCCTAAGGAAATGCAGTGCGAGAACAAAGGAAGTAGGTTACAGTACACTTTTTCGCCCACTGCTTGAATACTGCTCACCGGCGTGGGATCCGTACCAGATAGGGTTGATAGAAGAGATAGAGAAGATCCAACGGAGAGCAGCGCGCTTCGTTACAGGATCATTTAGTAACCTCGAAAGCGTTACGGAGATGATAAAAAATGGTTCAAATGGCTCTGAGCACTATGGGACTTAACATCTATGGTCATCAGTCCCCTAGAACGTAGAACTACTTAAACCTAACTAACCTAAGGACAGCACACAACACCCAGCCATCACGAGGCAGAGAAAATCCCTGACCCCGCCGACGGAGATGATAGATAAACTCCAGTGGAAGACTCTGCAGGAGAGACGCTCAGTAGCTCGGTACGGGCTTTTGTTAAAGTTTCGAGAACATACCTTCACCGAAGAGTCAAGCAGTATATTGCTCCCTCCTACGTATATCTCGCTAAGATACCATGAGGATAAAATCAGAGAGATTAGAGCCCACACAGAGGCATACAGACAATCCTTCTTTCCACGAACAATACGAGACTGGAATAGAAGGGAGAACCGATGGAGGTACTGAAGGTACCCTCCGCCACACACGGTCAGGTGGTTTGCGGAGTATGGATGTAGATTTAGATGAACTCTGAAGTTTCTATTATCATTTAGCGTTATCATTTCGCTACAATAAAAACATTCAGTATTCCGTATATTAGTTACCTGCTTAGTCCTTCGGTAGGTAGCACTTCCATGGGCTCCTCCGGCCTGTACGAATGAGGCTGCCAAATATTCAGGTGTTTTATCACCGAACCATGGACTTTCCCGTCGGTGGGGAGGCTTGCGTGCCTCAGTGATACAGATAGTCGTACCGTAGGTGCAGCCACAACTGAGGGGTATCTGTTGAGTGGCCAGACAAACGTGTGGTTTCTGAAGAGGGGCAGCAGCCTTTTCAGTAGTTACAGGGGCAATAGTCTGGATGATTGACTGATCTGGCCTTGTAAAACTAACCAAAACGGCGTTGCTGTGCTGGTACTCCGAACGGCTGAAAGCAAGGGGAAACTACAGCTGTAATTTTTCCCTAGGATATGCAGCTTTACTGTATGGTTAAATGATAATGGCGTTCTCTCGGGTAAAATATTCTGGAGGTAAAATAGTCCCCCATTCGGATCTCCGAGCGGGGACTACTCAAGAGGATGTCGTTATCAGGAAAACAAAACTGGTGTTCTATGGATCGAAGCGTGGATTGTCAGATCCCTTAATCGGGGAGGTAGGTTAGAAAATTTAAAAAGGTAAATGGATAGATTAAAGTTAGATATAGCGGGAATTAGTGAAGTTCGGTGTCAGGAGCAACAAGACCTTTGGTGAGGTGAATACAGGATTATAAATACAAAATCAAATGGGGTTAATGCAGGCGTAGGTTTAATAATGAATAAAAAAATAGGAGTGTGGGTTAGCTACTAAAAACAGCATAGTGAACGCATTATTGTGGCCAAGATAGACACAAAGCCCATGCCTACTACAGTAGTACAAGTTTATATGCCTACTAGCTCTGCAGATGGTGAAGAAATTGATGAAATGTATGACGAGATAAAAGAAATTATTCAGGTAGTGAAGAGAGACGAAAATTTAATAGTCATGGGTGACTGGAATTCGAGAGTAGGAAAAGGAGGAGAAGGAAAAGTAGGGGGTGAATATGGAATGGGGGTAAGGAATGAAAGAGAAAGCCGCCTGGTAGAATTTTGCACAGAACGTAACTTAATCATTGCTAACACTTGGTTCAAGAATCATGAAAGAAGGTTGTATACATGGAAGAATCCTGGAGATACTAGAAGGTATCAGATAGATTATATTATAATGGTAAGACAGAGAGTCAGGAACCAGGTTTCACATTGTAAGACATTTGCAGGACTTTGGCCACAATTTATTGGTTATGAACTGTAGACTAAAACTGAAGAAATTGCAAAAAGGTAGGAATTAAGGGAGATGTGACCTGCATAAACTGAAAGAACCAGAGGTTGAAGAGAGTTCCATTACGGAACGATAGACAAAAACGGGAGAAACAAATACAGTAGAAAAGGAATGGGTGGCTTTGAGACATGAAGTAGCGAACGCAGCAGAGGATCAAGTAGGGGAAAAAAACGAGGGCTAGTAGAAATCCTTGGGTAATAGTAGAGATATTGAATTTAATTTATGAAAGGAGAAAATATAAAAATGCGGTACATGAAGCAGGCAAAAAGGAATAAAAAGTCTCAAAAATGAGATCGACAGGAAGTGGAAAATGGCTAAGCAGGGATGGATAGAGGACAAATGTAAGGATGTAGAGGCATATTTCAGTAGCGGTAAGATAAATACTGCCTACAGGAAAATTAAAGAGAGCTTTGGAGAAAACAGAACCACTTGTATTAGTATCAAGAGCTCACATGGAAAACCAGTTCTAAGCAAAGAAGGGAAAGCAGAAAGGTGGAAGGAGTATATAGAGGGTCTATACACGGGCGATGTTCTTGAGGATAATGTTATGGAAATGGAAGAGGACGTAGATGAATATGAAATGGGAGATATGATACTGCGTGAAGACAACATTCCATTAGAACTACTAAGATTCTTGGGAGAGCCGCCCGTGACTAAACTCTACCATCTGGTGAGGAAGATGTATGAGGCAGGCGAAATACCCTCAGTGTTCAAGAAGAAAATTGTAATTCCAATCCCAAAGAAAGCAGGTGTTGACAGGTGTGAAAATTACCGAACTATCAGTTTAATACGTCACGGCTGCAAGATACTAACACGAATTCTTAACAGAGGAAATGGAAAACCTGGTAGAAGCCGACCTCGGGGAAGGTCAGTTTGGATTCCGTTGAAATGTTGGAACATGTAAGGCAATACTCACCCTACGACTTATCTTAGAAGCTAGATAAGGAAAGTCAAGCCTACGTTTCTAGCATTTGTAGACGTAGAGAAAGCTTTTGACAATGTTAACTGGAATATTCTCTTTTATAGTCTGAAGGTGGTAGATGTCAAATACAGGGAACGAAAGGCTATTTACAATTTGTACAGAAACCAGATAGCAGTTTTAAGAGTCCAGGAGCATGAAAGGGAAGCAACGGTTGGGAAGGGAGTGAGACAGGGTTGCAGTCTATCCCAAATGTTATTCAATCTGTTTATTGACCAAGCAGTAAAGGAAACAAAAGAAAAATTTGGAGTTGGAATTAAAATCCATGGAGAAGAAATAAAAACTTTGAGGTTTGTCGATGACATTGTAATTCTGTCAGAGACAGCAAAGAACCTGGAAGAGGAATTGAACGGAATGGACAGTGTCTTGAAAGGAGGATATAAGATGAAGATCAACAAAAGCAAAACGAGGATGATGGAATGTAGTCGAATTAAATCAGGAGATGCTGAGGGAATTAGATCAGGAAACGAGACACTTAAAGTAGTAGGCGAGTTTTGCTATTTGGGGAGCAAAATAACTGATGATGGTGAAGTAGAGAGGATATAAAATTTAGACTGGCAATGGTAAGATTAGCGTTTCTGAAGAAGAGAAATTTGTTAACATCGAGTATACATTTAAGTGTCAGTAAATTTTTTCTAGAAGTATTTATAAAGAGCGTAGCCATGTATGTATGTGAAACATGGATGATAAATAGTGTAGACAAGCAGAGAATAGAAGCTTTCGAAATGTGGTGCTACAGAAGAATACTGAAGATTAAATGGGTAGATCACGTAACTAATGAGGAGGTACTGAATAGAGTTGGGGAGAAGAGGAATTTGACTAGGTGAAGGGATCGGTTGGTAGGACATGTTCTGAGGCATCAAGGGATCACCAATTTAGTATTGAAGGGCAACGTGGAGGGTAAAAATCGTAGAGGGAGACGAAGAGATGAATACACTAGGCAGATTCAGAAGGATGTAGGTTGCAGTAGTTACTTGGAGGTGAAGAAGCTTGCACGGGATAGAGTAGCGTGGAGAGCTGCATCAAACCAGTCTCTGGACTGAAGACCACAACAACAATACCCCTGAAATCGTGGCAAGCATACGGAAAGTTGGTCCCATTATCTCGCTCGCTGTTCCATTTAATAACAAACCACTCCCTGTTAAATCTAGCCCCTTTGCTGACATAAGCTTTCTTTGCTCGAAACAACTAGCCACTACAACCATCTTGTCAAAGTTGGAATACAATCAATGCAACTCGACCTGCTGAAAGTACAGTTCCGGCTCGATCGCTTCTTTATTGCATTCTCTTACCTCCTTTTGCCGCATCAGCTATTTCACTGGGCAGGAATCCTACCCCTCTCCTCTTGTCATATGCGAACAGACTGTGATTTCTCCTCAGCGGCATTTTTGTAACTTTGCTTCCTCCATTTCTACATATCTTCCCTTGCCTTTCGCAATTAACAGCAGTCGCTATGTGTTTATTCATACAAATTTCTTCAATATCTCCACTTGACAGGATACGCTTGAACTATATAGCACTCATAATGTGGTTGTTCCCGTGCTGCTGGTATAGAAACGGAAATGTAAATTTTCGCTCCATCAATTCTCACCGGTACCGTGGCTACCTTGAAATAAAACGGTAAGTTTTTGTGCTCGGATTGTAAAACCTGTAGTTTCTTCTTTAGTTTCCTTATCCCCTGTAATATTGCACTCGCGACAGCAAGTTTACCCCTAGCTGACCTCTTGCGGCCTGCTGCATAGCCTCCTGGAGTTCTGATAATTTTCCTCGTTTATCCCTAACACCATCTTCTAATTGTCATTGCTAATTCCCTATCTAAGACTTCGATTTATAGCTCCCTCATATTTTGATTAACTGCCTCTTGTGCAGCTCTGGCATATCGCATTATTTCTCCAGTCAGTTGTCGTAGTAGTCGTGTGTTATTCAATACGTCGTTCTCTAAACCTCACTCATGGGCACTGTAATGGAACACCCTTTTCTAACACAACCTTTTTTTTTATAGAAGTAGCTGATACCAGGATTAATCCCGAATCTGGTATAGGTTCACTGAAAGAATTTCATTTGATTTTATGTACGATGTTTTATATTTCAGGCTAAAATGTATAAAAATTAATTGTTACAATCGATACAGCTAAAATTATTATTCTTGTAGAAATATTCGAAATTACGAAATTTCTGGGACACTTAAAATTCATATTATTGTAAACTTTGTAAACTCATTGGAATACTGTGAGTTCGGCAGAATGTGAGTAGTAGTGGGCATGCCTCTGATGGAGACAGACGTATTTATACGATCGACACTAACTATGTAATTTGGAATACTAAGTGAAAATTGTAAAGACGGTGTGACATTGAAAAATGTGACAAAGAATAAAATTCAAGAAATATACAGACAAATCTTCATCAGTTATTTAGTCATCAGGAACCCACAAACTTAAATCAAAATTTCAGCCGCAAGAATGTACCCCTAGGCGCAAACACTGGAGCCAATAACAAGAAGAAAAAGTGAAGATAAGTAAAAACTTTTTCTTTTGTATATCTTACGCCATAGGAAACTTTCAAAACTTATGCAGAGACAGAGAATTTTAATGGTGATGTGTGGGAGGAACAGCAGGAATACCTAATACTTTCCTTCCCTTTAAATTTATTGCTGCTTACACTAAATTTACACCTAAAAAAATGTTAAATGACTAGTTCCTAGGCGTTAATCCATACGTGTTTCTTTTTATCTTTTGATTGACAACATCTTATTTTTTTGATACCTTTCTCCTCCGTCTTGCTTTCTTGTCAACGTCTCCTGTCTCTGGTATAGCTTTCGGACTCCCTTGAAAAAGTTTCAACCAGCCTACATGCACAATTATCTTTCTCATCGGCAACTGAATCTTGACATTTACTGGCGACGTAGTCTCTACCAGTTGCTATGGCCCCTCCTACTTCGCAAAAAACTTAACAGTCTTTCCCTTCGGCGTGTACGAAGTTGATAGAATCAACCACTGACCAACTTTACGCTGTACCTTTCTTGCCGTATGGCCCACTGCTTCTTCCTGTATCTTTAGTGTTGGTGTATTTGCTCTCGGTATTCTATCCAAATTTCCCTCATCACTCTGGAAAATTTCTTAGCATACTCTCCAGTCTTCCCTTTCTTCGCTTTCAGTATGTCGATCGGTGATGGCAATTTACGACCATACATTACTTTATATGGCGATCGTCTCGTATTCATATGTTGATTTGAGTTGTACGCGGAGACGACGTACTTCAGATAGACATCCTAGCTGGTGTGATGTGAGTCAGCGTGGTATCCAAGTATCTTACAGATTGTCCTACGCGCTCTTTCAGTTCTTCCATTGGCTTCTGGATGGAGATGACTCGTCCTTCACAATCAATAACTTACACATTTCCTTGAATAGATTTCAATATCCAATTATTCACAATTGTTTGTGTCACTGTTGCTCCCTGCTGGTTTGGCACTGCGACCATTCCTACGTTTCTACGTTTCGTGAAAATGATCTATGATTATGAGTACGTACTTATTCCCTGCTGGTGTTTTATTGAATGGACGTAAAACAGCAATCTCCAGATATGCTAATGGTTCAGGTAACCTCTGTAATGGTCCTCATGTTCTATACAAATCCGCTCTATGTGCGCACTGTATGGAATTCCACACATACTGATTTACGTCTGTCTACCTGTTCCTCGACCAATACCTTTCTGATACTCTTCTGTTGGTACATGTGCAACCTCAATGACCCGCTAATATGTGATCATGAGCTTCTGGCAGCACTCTATTTCTTAGCTTTGCTGGTACAACTACCCGCGGTCTCTACTTAGTTTTTCTGCATAACGACCCATCCTGCATACAAGACTGTGATTGCTTAAAATACTGCTTTCATTCGACATCCGCTCTTTGTGCAGCTTGCCATTCCTTATCCTCATTACCTCTATTACTTAAGCCATCCGCATTTCCGTACTTTTTCCCAGGTTTATGCATAACTCCAAAATCAATATCACTTAGTCTTGTAGCCCATCGTTTCAACCTACTGGAAGGATCTTTATCCCCAACAATCATTTTAATGCCGCGTGATCTGTTATTACTCTAAACTTTCTACCATACTGATGACATTTGAAAAATGTGATTCAGTAAATAAGTCTTAACATCTCTTTCTCCGTTGTGGAACAATTTTTTTCTGTAGAATTTAGTTGCCTTGTTGCGTAAGCTACCGGATGTTCTATGCCTCTTGTGACAACATACCGCCAAGTGTGATAAAACAAATTATCTACTAAAATCCGGAAATATGAACATCGGATTTGATGTAAGCGTAGGCTTCCGCGGCCGTTGTCTTCTTCAATAAAATTCTTCAGGGTATCAGACCGCATCGTCATAATTTAAAATGCGCCAACGTTTCGGCCAGCGTTGCAGCTAGCCTTCATCAGGGCCTTACGTTAACTCAATAACTTACACGTAAGGCCCTGATGAAGGCTGGCTGCAACGTTGGCCGAAACGTTGGCGCATTTTAAATTATGACGATGCGGTCTGATACCCTGAAGAATTTTATTGAAGATCGGATTTGATGTTAAAGCTTCTTTTAGCTCCTCAAACGCATACTGGCATTCTTGTGACCACAGAAATTTAGCCCTTTTTTTTAACAATTGTGTCAACGATCTGGCAACATCTGCAAATCCTTTTACGAAGTTCCAGCAGTAGTATGTGAGTCCCATGAACGTTAGCAACTCCTTTACAGATTCTGATACAGGGAATTCACGCACAACTCTAATTAATCTTGGGTCCGTCTTAACCCTATCCTACTTGTGGTGTAACCTAAGTATGCTGCCTCTTCAATCACAAAATTACACCTTTCTGTACTCAGTGTTAACTTCGCTGCTTTTAACCGTGGGAATGCTTCCCTTCATCGCTGCATATGCTGCTCCATAGACGATTATGTCATCGAGATGCACTAAGCATCGCCGTGGTTTCAAACATTTAAGTATTCTTTTCAACAAACTCTGAAAAGTTGCAGGTGTATGTTTTAATCCAAATGGCATTATTCTTTTGGTAGTGTCGCTACGATGCCAGAAACGCTGATTTCTATCGATCCTCCACTGCAACCGCGACCTGGTGATAAACACTCTTCCAATCCATTGCTGGAAAATATTTGCATTGCCATAATTGATCCAAGGTTTCTGTGATGTTTAGCACCTCTCATTGATGAGAGGTGGAACTTCGGAAAACACATTGATACTGTCACCCAAAGAGCCCTTCAGATATTAAATAATCTCATTTCAATAGGTCACAAAAGATTTCATCTTCCTCCACACTTAATCAGACTCTATCACAATAGTATTTTAACCTCAGTTGTGGGCTATGGCTCGGGAGTCTGGGCGCACAGGCTCACGAGGGTCGTGCCCGCCATGGCCGTGAGAAGGGTCCAGAGAAGCATGGTACTAAGAGCAGTAGGTGCCTATAGAACATCTCCGGGAGGGGGGGGGGGGCTATTAGCCATAATGGGGCTCTGCCCCCTGGACATAAAGATAAGAGAGCAGGCGGCGTGGTATTGGGCCAAGAAGGGAAATCATGAAAAGATTGCTGATATTATGGGTATTAGAGTGGGGGATAAGAGAGAGATAAGGAAAAGAGGGGAGGAGCTCTGGCAGGAGACCTGGGAGGCAGAAGAGACGGGACGAAGAACCTTCCAGTTCCTACCTGATGTCAGGGAACGTCTTGAACTAAAGTACTTCGAGCCTACGCGAGGGTTGATCCACTTTCTCACTGGCCATGGACCCTACCCGACTTATTTATGTCGATTTGGGAAGAGGGCGACACCAGCGTGCGACTGTGGCGATCCGGAGGGTACACCCGAGCATGTTGTTTACGAATGTCCCCTCTTCAATGATATCGCAAACACACTACGAGACAGACTACCCGACCGTGATACATACCAACTACTCAGACAAGAGGGAACATTTCAGACCTTAAACAGCTTGGCTAACGAGGTATCTCGAAAAGTTCTCATTGACTATTTAGGCGAGATACAATAACCACCAATTGCGTCCAGGAGCCCTATTCCCATGCCGCCTGTGCGTGGACTGGCCGACTACATCTAAGTTGGAATCCGCCACGTGCAGGACTAGGGGGAGTAGGGAACAACCACCGATCGTGACACACACCGGATTTGACTTAGGATAAGCTAGTTTGTAGGACTTAGTTATAGGAAATTAAGATAGGGACTGCAGCGAATTAACATCGAGGCCTGCCCAGTGCCAGGGGCATGCTCTTCGGGGTTAGCTCGAAGAGCAAGGCAAATGCAAGTAGGTTTATATCTTTACTGGCACACATGTGACGCTGCAGTATACATATACAAATTAAATTAGTCATAGGAATAGGAAACAAATAGTATATGTAGATATTAGATGCCCATTGTTATTAATATTAATTAACTGTAGCTCACCAACTAATACTAAACTAGCTGCAACAATTCAATACAAATGTATAAATGTTAGGACCCACTAATGTAGTAAGGTAGTGGGTTAGTTTGTATAATTATAATGGTTTTGATAATAAAGATTTTTTTTTTTAAAAAAAAAAAGGTTAGGCATCCGTTACGATTTTTGCGTTTAGGTGTCTGTAATCACAACATAACATATACATTCGTGTTCCATCCATTGATTTTTTGGCAAGACGACTACTTCTACCCTCTATTCACTACTACTTCCTTTAATTATTTCATTTTCTTAGCTGTTGATCGATAAATTCCTCCAGAATTGGCTGCAAGTACATAAGTATTTTGTATGGTTTGTGGTAGACTAGTGATTCATTTCCCGTTGGTATGCGGTGCTGTGTAATATGCGTAGCTGGTAATGGCTCTTTTGGAAAAAAATAAATGCTTAAATTCCAAAAGTAATTTTTCCATCGGTTCCCCACCGATTCCGTCCAGGTGCTAATCTCTTTCTCATAATGCAGATTTAGGGTGTCCATCGATGGTCCATGACTGCCGCACCTCGCGCCCCATTCTTCTTCCTCCAGATATCCATATCAACGATTAACAACAACTTTGTTAATCCTATGTCCTCTTGTAACACCACAATCGACTGTGATTAATCAGTACAGCGAAACTTTATTTAAGAAGTATTAATTCGTTACTAGTTAAGTTCTTTGGGTCATTGGAGGGAGGTGGTACTTTATGATGTATAAATTGTTTAACGTAATAACTGTGCGTTTAAATAATGGAATTTTATTAAATTTGTTTTTTATGTACGAAAAACTGCAACGTAAAAACTGGTTCATATTTAGGGACTTTGTATTGTATAATATAAAAGACATAGTGATTCCGCTACGGAAGTGGTTTGGCGCGCTAAGAAAAGGTGGAAGTGGCGGTCAGGCTGAGCGGGAAGCGAGAGAGCATAGTAGGCGGCCAGTGGCCGGCAGTTGTGGGGTCGACACCGCAGGTGCCGAGTGAGGCGTCCGGTGCCCTCATCTATGATGGAACGGCCTCGGATGTGGTTACTGCTATAGAAGCGTGCTCTCGCATTGGGAATGGCTCTAAAATTAATGTTTAAGTCGCCAGGAAGAAATGAAATAGAGCAATAATCCGCCAGATGAGAGACCAGGTAGCCGCCACGTGCTCGCCACCGCTATTGCGCCACTGCTCCAACAAATTCAGGAGGTTAGAACTGTATATCAGTATGAATCAGTGTGTTTGTGTGTGTTCGATTTTGCAATAATAATCCAAGTGTTGCAAAAACTGGTATTTGAATCATGAAATTTTCCTCTTCAATCAACCAAGCAGGTCCCTTTTCTCAAAGTATTTAAGTCCGAGTATCCTCTTTGTGAAAGACTGATATTAATCTATTTTATTTTACGTTGAATTTATGAAAAGCTCCAATTTACTTTGAATAGCTTCTACTTTACAAGTGTCATCGCTTTAATGTTCAGGAGCATAAAGGTTGTCTGCTAAAACTACTTGATTCACAACTAGTAAATGGGACACATCATATAACTGATAAAAAGTATTGATTTGGTATGAATTGCTACAGTTGGAAAGTGTAAAAGTTTTAGTATTGATGAACAAAATTGAGGTTAATTTAAAATCACTTGCTTCACAAACGGTGTATTGTAGGACTGTTTTTTATGCTAATTGCGGAGTTTTTCTAGCTAAAGAAATCTGAAGTATTTATATAAAAGAGTCTATATAAAAGGGGCGTGTACAGTGTTGGCTTATTGCATTTGCGATATGTATATATGTGTTAGTTAAATTTGAACTTTTGTCAGGTGCTACTTAGTTTTGTGTTGTTTTTGGATTTTTTTTTTTTTGTGCTAAGTTAATTAAAGTTTGAGGTAATCATAATAGTCCTCGATGACCGTTCAGCGAATGTTGTTGCGTATGAGTCGCTGTAGTGGGCGGTTGGTCCACGCACACAAGCTGTCTGCTGTCCATTGGCGATGAAGGCTGGAATTTGTACGCCAGTGTGGCAACTGGAGTTCCGCTGAATGGCGACAGGTGGCCTTTTCAGATGAGACACATTTTATACTCCATCGGACAGATGGCAAATATCCTGCAGCAATCTACAGAAGGGTCCATCACAGAGGATGTTTTCATGGCATTTCGAGGGTCGTTCTGAAAGCCACGCTGTATCAAAACAAGTATGCATCTTCCTTGCAGACCATGTTCATCCCAACCCGCAGTGTGTCTTTTCCCCAGCGGGGCATCTTCCACCATGGCAATGCTACGTGTCACACAGCTTGCGGTGGAGGTGCGTGGTCAGAAGGCCATCGAACTGCACGGATTGAATGCCAACCAGCAATCTCTGGGACCATCTCGATCGCGTTGTTCGCGCCATGGGTCCTCAACAGAGAAAGTTAGCGCAGCTGGCCACGGTTCAGGAATCTGCATGGCTCCACAGTGGAATCTGTATCTTCCAGAACGTCACTGACCGTCCTGTTCGTCGGCGCTGCAAAGGGTGATAATTTAGGCTTTTGACAGGTGGTCACATTAATGTGGCTGAACAGTATAGGAAGCAGGTTCAGCCTACATCTACATCTACATGATTACACTGCAATTCACATTTAAGTGCTTGGCAGAGGGTTCATCGAACCACAATCATACTGTTTCTCTACCATTCCACTCCCGAACAGCGCGCGGGAAAAACGAAGACCTAAGCCTTTCTGTCCGAGCTCTGATTTCTCTTATTTTATTTTGATGACCATTCCTACCTATGTAGGTTGGGTTCAACAAAATATTTTCGCATTTGGAAGAGAAAGTTAGTGACTGAAATTTCGTAAATAGATCTCGCCGCGACGAAAAACGTCTTTGCTGTAATGACTTCCACCGCAACTCGCGTATCATATCTGCCACACTCTCTCTCCTATTACGTGATAATACAAAACGAGCTGCCCTTTTTTGCACCCTTTCGATGTCCTCCGTCAATCCCACCTGGTAAGGATCCCACCCCGCGCAGCAATATTCTGACAGAGAACGAACGAGTGTAGTGTAAGCTGTCTCTTTAGCAGACTTGTTGCATCTTCTAAGTGTCCTGCCAATGAAACGCAACCTTTGGCTCGCCTTCCCCACAATATTATCTGTGTGGTCTTTCCAACTGAAGTTGTTCGTAATTTTAACACTCAGGTACTTAGTTGAATTGACAGCCTTGAGAATTGTACTATTCATCGAGTAATCGAATTCCAACGGATTTCTTTTGGAACTCGTGTGGATCACCTCACACTTCGTTATTTAGCGTCAACTGCCACCTGGCACACCATACAGCAATCTTTTCTAAATCGCTTTGCAACAGACACTGGTCTTCGGATGACCTTACTAGACGGTAAATTACAGCATCATCTGCGAACAACCTAAGAGAACTGCTCAGATTGTCACCCAGGTCATTTATATAGATCAGGAACAGCAGAGGTCCCAGGACGCTTCCCTGGGGAACACCTGATATCACTTTAGTTTGACTCGATGATTTGCCGTCTATTACTACGATCTGCGACCTTCCTGACAGGAAATCACGAATCCAGTCGCTCAACTGAGACGATACCCCATAGGCCCGCAGCTTGATTAGAAGTCGCTTGTGAGGAACGGTGTCAAAAGCTTTCCGGAAATCTAGAAATACGGAATCAACTTGAGATCCCCTGTCGATAGCGGCCATTACTTCGTGCGAATAAAGAGCTAGCTGCGTTGCACAAGAACGATGTTTTCTGAAACCATGCTGATTACGTATGAATAGACCGTTCCCTTCGAGGTGATTCATAGTGTTTGAATACAGTATATGCTCCAAAACCCTACTGCAAACCGACGTCAATGATATAGGTCTGTAGTTCGATGGATTACTCCTACTACCCTTCTTAAACACTGGAGCGACCTGCGCAGTTTCCCAGTCTGTAGGTACAGATCTATCGCTGAGCGAGCGGTTGTATATGATTGCTAAGTAGGGAGCTATTGTATCAGCGTGGGGCGGATACGACCGACGTAAGTGGACGTAGCGGGACACAAGGAGACCCCGGTGGAGGCGACTCCATTCCGGCGACCGCGGGCAGAGTAACGGGAGGCGGCCTGCGCACATGGCGGTGTGCGCTTTCCGCGCGGACATAAACACCGGCCGGCGGGCGCAATTATCGCGCGGGCAGGTGGCGCGCCGCGCTGCGGAGCGCGTAAATTCCGCGCCGGCCGAACTGCCGACGCGACGACCTGCGCTATTTTTTCCGAACGTGTAATATCGGCCATAACGGAGGCGGTGGCGGCCGGCCACCGATCCGGGAGGATGTACCGCAGCCCGCGCGCCCAGCGGGGTGGAGGGGAGAAAAACTGTCTGCGAATAAAAAATAAAAAATAAAAAATGGAAAAAAGGTCCGGGGCAGGGGGGCCGGCCGCGCGGCTGCACCGTTGCGGCGCCGCTGTATGGCGAGCGCTCGGGCTTATATATATATATAAAACTCGGCGGGCCCCGGGGTCGACCGCAACTTATGCCGTACGTGTTCGGTTTCGCACGGTTAGCGTCCTCCCTAACGCGCCACACGCAATAACTAGCGGACAAACGGCCGTAAAAATATATATATTTGTTCGCAGTTGGGCGGGCGGTGGGCCAAGTTATGGGGAGCGCGTGAGGCGCGCCGGGCTGCCCGCACACGCTGTTCGCTGGCGCAGCGCACGGCCGTACCCGGTGGGTCCGCTAGCAGAGCTCCGCACTGCACTATCCCGTCCCATCGGTCGCTCTCATTACTAAATCCTTAGACTGTCACACGACCGACAATCTCAATGTCGTGAGCATGCACACAGAGCGTTCTGCGTTCTCATACATGCATCACTACCCCCCCCCCCCTCCACAAACACACACACACACACACACACACACACACACACACACACACACACACACAGAGAGAGAGAGAGAGAGAGAGAGAGAGACAAGTTTCTGATATTCACCTAGGAAAGTCGACAACGCTATCTTGCGAATAAATAAAAAACACACTGATCAAAATTTCAATGATGTAATCTGGTGTGCGTACTGTAAGACCTTCAGTACACACACCATCATATTATTTGACTTGTCGCTCTAACGAAGTAGGCTAGTGTCAGCAATATGTCTCGTGGTCTTATCGTGGCGTCTTTATCTGCTGCCGTTAGGTCAGACGATAGAAATGCCACTTGCACGCTTAGAGTAGCAGATTGACGGTGATCAAAATTGACAATCTGAAGTTCCTTTGGTATTGGTATGTTAATCTTATTCTCACATATATCTCTGATACTGGACAAAAGTGTCTATACATTTATCTTCATGGCTATGTACAGGAATATGGTAATCTTATTAGGCGCAGACTGAAACTTGACTATAGACTGGTGCAGACTAATGCAGACTGACTAATCGGAGGTCTGTACACTCGTTATATTATTTTTTTTTCCTTTATTGAATTTCAATTCACCCCGAAGGGGGCGGGCTGGCAGCAGCTTAGTATGCCGCTCTTCAGCCTACAGACTTTGTTAGAAAGATGAAGAGAATAAATAATAAAAACAGGCGATAAAATCGGAGACTTAAAGAGTAACGTGGCGAAAAGAAATCGTGGAACTTAAAACAAAGAACAGAGGGATGATGACGCTAAGAAAATACATACAAAGCAGACAGGTAAAACAATAGACAGACAATTAAAAAAACACGGCGACAGTCTGGTGTCTGTTCGCGAAAGACATAAAATTCACACCCAGCGACAGCATGGTTTCTGTTCGCAACACGAGAAAGACGAACAACACTGAACAGTCACTGGAACACTGCACTAAAAAGTTGTCAAATGTGACAGACCACAGCCGAGAGCAGGTGGGGGGAAACTGGACAGATGATGGGAAAATAAAAAAGGGGGGGAGTGGGAAAGGAGCTGATGGAGGATGAGGACCCATAAGAGGGGTGGGGGGCGCTGGGCAGACGCGACAGGGAGTGGGGTAGGCAGAGGAGGGCAATACAAAAGGACTCGGGGGGGGGGACAAGGGAGGTAGGGAGAGGTTTAGTGGGGAGAAAACAGGATGGAAGGGGGGAAGAGGGAGCCCAGGGAAAGGACAGAGGAAAGGAGGGGGAGTGAGGATCAGAGTTGATAGGAGGGATAAATGAGGGAGAGAGGGCATCATCCGGGAGGAGGAGTTGATGGAAGCCACCTTGGGAAAGGAGATGTAGGGTGTACAGATGGAGGGTAGGGGGGACACAACGGTGAAGACGTGGCAGGGGGCGGGGATCGGAGAGGAGAGGAGAGGAGCAACCAGGGGGTGAGGGGGTTCAAGATGGCGGGAGGTGTAGAGGAGGCGGATATGTTCGAGGAATAGGAGCAGATGGGGGAAAGGAATGAGATCATAGAGGATCCGCGTGGGGAATGGGAGGCGTATACGGAAGGCGAGGCGGAGTGCATGACGCTGAAGGATCTGGAGGGTCTTATAGAATTTTGGGGGGGGGGGCAGATATCCAGGCAGGACTGGCATAACAGAGGATGGGACGGATTAAGGATTTGTAGGTGTGGAGGATGGTAGAGGGGTGCAACCCCCAAGTCCGGCCAGAGAGGAGTTTGAGAAGTCGGAGGCGGTTGTGGGCTTACTTGTTATAATATCTCTCGCGTTCATGTATCATTGCGCGAGTGTGGTCCGCGAGGAGAAAAGGTTCTACGTTAGCAGCAGTCTCATTGGCTGCGTTACATATTAATACGTGGATCGGCGGAAGCAGAATTTGGTCCGTCTCTATGGCAGCACCATCTCGTAGTGCGGAGACGGACGAGCGCTGCGCCTGCGCTGTTGTGCTTAGCGGGGCGCGCTCTAGTGGGAGAGTTGTGTACGCACTGACTACGCGGAACTATGTATACAACACGTAGCAAGACGTCAGCACGTCAGTATAAAACGAGGCCGCAAATGTTTTGTTGTTAACAGAGTAGCAATAACAGCAGAATCGACAAGTCAGGAGAATCTCGAATGCCAGCTGGTCACTTGCTATCAGTTCAGTAAAAATTCCATTAGGCATATTTGAGTCCTTCTAAAGTTACCAAATTCGAGTGTTGCTGATGTGATTGTGAAGTGCAAACGCGAAGGAAGTACCACAAATAAGCCATGACTAGTCACATATCATGTCCAGCATTGCGCAGGGTGATTGTCAAAAATAATCCAGCCACCACAATACCCATGTTTGTTGAGCTGAAACCAGTTAGACACACACTGAGATGACACAAGTCACGGAACACTTGGCAATAGCCGGCCGGAGTGGCCGTGCGGTTCTAGGCGCTACAGTCTGGAACAGCGAGACCGCTATGGTCGCAGGTTCGAATCCTGTGTGATGTCTTTAGGTTAGTTAGGTTTAAGTAGTTCTAAGTTGTAGGGGACTGATGACCTCAGAAGTTTAGTGCTCAGAGCCATTTGAACCATTTGAACCACTTGGCAATATCCTGTCGGACCTCCTTTCGCCCAGCGTAATGCAGCAACTCGACGTGGTGTATGTCCCTTGCAGCTATACTGTCCTGTTACATTTTTGCACGCCGTTACGGAAAACCCCTATACACCCGTCCATAATTGCAGATGTATTGCCGGTGCAGGACTTTGTGCACGAATCGTTCCATGGCATTCATGTGGGGCGATCAGGGTGGCGAAATAATTCGCTCGAATTGTCCAATGTTCTTCAAACGAATCGGGTACAGTTGTGGCCAGGTGACATGGCGCTTTTTCCTGTATAAAAATTCCACCCATGTTTGAGAACGTGAAGCCCACGAACGGTTCAGTTGGATGAGATGAACCAGAATATATCATGAAACTTTCTGGCAGATTAAAACTGTGTGCCGGATCGAGACTTTAACTCGGGACCTTTGCCTTTTGCGGGCAAGTGCTCAACCATCTGAGTTACCCAAGCACGACTCACGCCCCGTCCTGACAGCTTTACTTCCGCCAGTACCTCGTCTCCTACTTTCCAAACTTCACAGAAGCTCTCCTGCGAACCTTGCAGAACTAGCACTCCTGGAAGAAATGATATTTGCGGAGACATGGCTAATCCGCAGCCTGGGGGATGTTTCCAGAGCTAGAGCCTCGGTCCGGCACACAGTTTTAATCTGCCAGGAAGTTTCACATCAGCGCACACTCCGCTGCAGAGTGAAATTGTCATTCCAGAACATATCATGTTAAGACTGACTAAACCATTATGGAGCCACCATCAGCTTGCACAGTGGCTTGTTGATAACTTGCGTCCATGGCTCAGTGGGGTCTGAGCCATACTCCACCCGTACCATCAGCTGTTACCAACTGAAATAGGGACTCATGTGACCCGAGCACGGTTTTCCAGTAGCCTACAGTCTAACCGGTATGGTCGCGAGCCCAGGAGAGGCGCCACAAGCGATGTCTTGCAGTTAGCAAAGGCAGTCGCGTCCATCGCCTGCTGTGACAGCCCCACTGCGACTAAATTTTGCCGCACTGACGCAGTGTTGCTTGTCTGTTACCACTGTGGACTCTACACAAACGGCGCTGCTCTCGGTAGTTTAGTGAAGGCCATCGAGCTCTGCATTGTCCGTTGTGAGAGGTAATACCTGAAATTTTGTATTCTCGGCACACTCTTGACACTGCGGCTCGCGGAATATTGAATTCCCTAACGATTTCCGAAATGGGATGTTCCACGCGTCTCGCTCCAGCTACCATTCTGCATTCAAGGTCTGTTATTTCCCGTCGTGCGGCCACAATCACACCTTTTCGCATGAATCATCTGCGTGTAACTGACAGCTCCACCAATGCACTGCCCCTTTATATCTCGTGAACACTACACTACCGCCATTTGTATACGTGCACATCGCTACCTCAGTATATTTCAGTCTTTCTGAAGCTGCCCAACTCAACTGTTACAAGTGATGTTATTGGGAAGTGGAAACGAGAAGGAACACCCACAGCCACAGGCGGACCTCACGTACTGACGAACAGCAGTCGTCAGCACTGCGGAAGGTGTTTGTAAAAAAATAACGTGAAATCAGCGGAAGGAATCACTCGTGAGTTCCAAAGTGCTAGCGGCAGTCCAGCCACCACAATGACTGCGCGTTGGGAGCTCCTTGTAAGCCACATATCACTGCAGTCAATGCTACATGACGTCTGAGGTGCTATTAAGATGACAACCCTAGTCAGTTGACGGTGTGACTTGCAGTGATGTCGAGAGATGAATCACGCCACACCCTGTGGTAATCCGATGAAAGGGATTGGGTTCGATGAAGACCTACAGAACGTTACCTGCCAACAGTGAGTTTCGTAGGAGGTAATATTAAGATGTTGGGGGTGTTTTTCGTGCTTGATGTGTGCTCCCCTTATTGCTGTTAAGAAAATGCTAAGTGCAGAGGGATGTGAACACATTTTGCAGCACTGTGTTCTGCCTACAGTAGAGGAACAGTTTGAAAGACGATGATGGTATCAGCACGACTGTGGACGGTGTCACGAGCACCGTCTGTGAGACAATGGTACATTCCTGAAGTGAACTGACCTACACAGGTTCCCGGATTGAACGGAACGCAACACATTTGGGATGAGTTAAAACGACAACTTCGCTCGAAAACCGGCCTCCTCAACATTGAAAGCTACCCTTTCTTCTTCTACCGCACTCCTTTCTACTGTTCTTGTCAATCGTTCCGTAATGCTCCCTCTGCAACCCTGTACAACCTCTGGTTCTTTCAGTTTATCCAGGTCCCATCTCCTTAAATTCTTGCCTATTGCGGTTTCTTCAGTTTTAATCTGCAGTTCAGAGCCAATATATTGTCGTCAGAGTCCACATCTGCCCCTGAAAATGTCTTACATTTTACAATCTGGTTCCTAAATCTCTGTCTAACCATTACATAATCAATCTGAAACCTTCTACTGTCTACAGGTCTTTTCCACGTATACAACCTCTCATGATTCTTAAACCAAGTGCCAGCTATTATTAAATTATTCTCTGTG
Source organism: Schistocerca nitens (assembly GCF_023898315.1). Lineage (NCBI taxonomy): Eukaryota > Metazoa > Arthropoda > Insecta > Orthoptera > Acrididae > Schistocerca > Schistocerca nitens. Next base: position 861,983,393 of record NC_064618.1, read on the forward strand.
CAGAATTCTACCAGGCGGCTTCCTGTTTCATTCCTTTTCACCAGTCCATATTCATCTACTACTTTTCCTTCTCTACCTTTGACTACTATCGAATTCCAGTCCCCCATGACTTAAATTTTCGACTCCCTTAACTATCTGAATAATTTCTTTTATCTCATCATACATTTCCTCAATTTCCACCTCATCTGCGGAGATAGTTAGCACATAAAATTGTACTACTGTGGTGGGTGTGGCTTTCTGGTCCTCCCCTGGTGGAGAATTTTATGTCTTTCCCTAGTGGGTGAGACCTGTGGCCTGTACCTTGTGGTGGACTAAAAGCCAGTAGCAGCTTTTAGTCCACCACAAGGTACAGGCCACAAGTTTCACCCACTAGGGAAAGACATAAAATTCTCCACCAGGGGAGGACCAGAAGGTGAAGAATTGAATCACAACCACTTTCCACCGGACCTCGGTACAGAAGCCGAATTAGCTAAAACTAGACCATTCTCACGTTTTACAAACAATCGAACTATTCTCTACTCAGTGAATCTCCCCTCTTGACTGTTCTGTTGGCTGGTAGCCAACCCAGATACAGCGCCAGGGTTCCCACTCTGGGAAAGGAAGCCTCCAGTTTGCATATTTTGAGAGGAGCCAATCAGCCTCTCCAAATCTCTCTTTTCTGAAAGAAGAAGATTTTAGTCTAGGGAGACGTCATTCTCACGGTGAGTATGGCCTTGTTTTGGCAAAAACATTTACATAGACGGGACCACAGTGCCTCATTTACAAAGAGATCTATTCTTTCCGGACCAACCTTTTCCAATTTCTGAAACAAGAGTGTTAAGCTTCCCAGACAATCGTGCCCGTGAAATGTCTATGTTTTTTTTGCTGCTCGCTGGAAAAAGCTCCCGGGTTCCCGGGTTCGATTCCCGGCGGGGTCAGGGATTTTCTCTGCCTCGTGATGGCTGGGTGTTGTGTGCTGTCCTTAGGTTAGTTAGGTTTAAGTAGTTCTAAGTTCTAGGGGACTGATGACCATAGATGTTAAGTCCCATAGTGCTCAGAGCCATTTGAACCATTTTTGGAAAAAGCTGGCAACTTCCTGGCGTCGGGCGTCCGGGGGAGGAGGGGGGGGGGGGGGGGTGGTTGTAGTCTTGCCACCACGTACACCAGAAACTCTGCCCGCCGCATCGTCACAGCTTCTAACATGAGAATGCATGGAACTTTATGACCTTCCCACCATTTGCACTAAAGCTCAGTTTGGAGTAGACTCTCTTAAACAGCTTCCTCCGTCCACTCTCTAGCAATTGGCTGCCTCCATGACGGACTGCCGTCTGTCCTAGGTAATATTTTTCGCGAAACGATGCCATTCTGGCTGACGTTGAGCGGAAAAAGGAGAGGGCTTCGGACAGAAGTCCCTCCGCAGGTACGATCCGCTGTGACCCGCTACCCAGCCACATTGCCGCACTCTGAATTTATGGCCCCCAGTTCTTCTCTATCCCTGTTCTCCGTCACTTCCACTATGACCCCTTGGATATAAATTCTCTACAGGCTACACATCAGTTATAACAACATTCTGTCCATAATTTCCTGATGTAAAAAAGTCATAAGCCACCCATACCAAATGTACTACAGGGGAACACCGAAATCATGAACCAAAATATAAACGTTAATCAGACTGACATCGTTGTTAAACTGGGAGAGTGGCGTGCCACCTCTCAAGCTTTTCGATAGCCTCTTGGGCTCGTATATTGCCGGTCCCCATCGATAGCAAATGCGGTACATGTGTGTACACGTAGATTCCTTGTTGCTGATGTAACACGACGTCTAAAGCTGCGATGTGGTCCAAGATGGATAATGGGCCGTGCACCGCTCGCGTTTCTCCCATTTATTGTTTGTCACCTTATATTACGGTACTGCCCCCTCGTTTCCTTATTCGATTTACTGGCGTCACTAACTTCCTGCCTTACTTGCCGTGAGCGGCAGCAGCAGCGCGTATCGATAAGTGCACTGTCGCACCATTTCTGGAGCGACCGATAGTACTTCCAGGTCGTCGTGTGTCTGGCGGTCAGTTCAGGACAGACCAGCAGTGAAGACGGGGGACGGAGCGCCGGTGAGGCGGCGACAGCCAGTGCTCGCCGACCGCGGGCGACACACATGAACTGTCCGACGGAGGGAGATTGGAGCGGGACGACCGGTGGTTGGTCATTCGGTTGGTCGTCTCATCGGCCGACGTATACTTGGTCCTTTCGCCGTTTCCGGGGCTGCGCAGTCGGTCGGTTGACGTGGAGCAGCGAGTAAATCTCCGCGGCGTGTAGTTTGGCCGAGGCCGCTGGTGGCGTCCACGCGCGGTCGGTGTGTGTGGTGCTGTTCCCATTGCTACGAGGTCCGTGGCTCACCGATCCTGGACACGAAAGTTGAGTTTTGACTCAATCTACCAGCAAGTCTCGAGTGTTCATATTGTGTCGTTTGGGTTTCGTTGTCAACTGTTGGGATATTCCCGCGAGCAACACACGTGTGTTTTCAAGTTGGCGAAATTCTAGCCGCCCTCCTGTGGAGTTTAACTTAACTTGATTGTTTTTGAATTGAAGTGCACCAGCGGAATCTTGTGCCTTGTGGCAGTTAACGTTCCGGTTACCTGGCCAGGCCGTTGTAAATTCAGGCAGTGTATTTTCCTCATCGTGTTGTCGCTGTCCAGCACGGTGTGTAGTTTGACAGCTCAATGTATAATTGGTTGTGGGCGCCAATACCTTCTACGTTGTTCCATTGAACTCCCTGTTGTCTGCTGGTCGGGTGGAAGTTGTCTTGTCAGTGGGTCCGTTAACTGTCTGTCAGTTGGGTTGCCGTTGGATTGAGAATTGTTGGGTCGACTGCCCGTCTCATCTACGCGAGCGTTAGTGTTTGAAATCCAGACCGACCCTCGGAAACTTCTGAGCGCCGTTGGGTGTACTGCCTTTTCTTATTTGTTCTTGTTGTTTGTAACTGTATGGCTCCTAGCTGATTTTTAAATTAAGGTTCTATTTTTCTTAAGGTGTCACACTGTTTGGCCCTTCAGCCTAATTAAAGAACTGTTTCAAGATAAGGCTTTTTGCCCTTTCAAAAATTTATTTTGGTTTGAGTCTTAAGTGATGGGCCTTGAGCCGATTTGAAATTAAAGTTGTTTTGCTCTTAGGGTGTCAGATTGCTTGGGCCTTCAGCCGAATTGAAAGAACTGATTTAAGATAAGGCCTTCTGCCTTTTAAATTTCTGATTTTGGTTTGCGTCTTAAGTTATTGGCTTTCTGCCGATTTTAAATTAAAGTGGTCATGCCCTTAAGACATGAGATTGTATGGCACATTCAGCTGGTAATTAAGTTCCAAAAATGTATGCTGTGTTTTTTAAAAAAAAATTTGTAATGTTTGGTGAAATAAATAAAGTTGTATGTTCGAGTGTAACTGACATCCACTTATTTTGGCCCATTTCCACAAGTTAAACTCCCTTTCCTGTCCTGCGGGTTTAGCAGAGCGTCTCAGATACATTGACCACGACCTGGACCCTGACCTTCAAGAGCACTTCAGGTCAGTCATACGGATTTTTCTGTCATTGGCTAAGTGAAATAGACAGGATGTTCACTGATGATGTTGGAGATCCATACCAACGAATTTTATACAGTTTTGTTAAGAATTACGAGATAATTCTGAGTAGTTTGAAAGAGTTTGTAACTATACTGGAGAAACGACTGTAATATTGTGCCCAAATGTGGAGACGACAGCTGGAACATGTGACATCGCATAACTGTATAGACATATTTGTATCTCCTTTGTTACAAATTGTGCCTTATATTGCACTGGCAAAGTCGACAAAGTCCCGTTTAAGTCTCATTATGTCGCACAATATCTTATCCAGTCAAGCTGAGCATGTAATTAAGGACCATATCTGTTCAATTGAGCTTAGCTGGAGAGAAAATGAAGAAAACTGGGCTCACAATGCGCAGAACGAAGGTTCAAGTTAAGATGCAACAATCTGTGTTTAGGCAAATGCTGAGATGAGATCGTTCGTTGGAGAAGGATATGGCTCAAAGTAGAGCTTATGCTGGGTCGCTAATGACCTCTTCGTTGACGGCCCAGTCCTTGTTCTTACTGTTGCTTTCAACAAGTTTTCTTCAAGAATGAGATTTTCGCTCTGCAGCGGAGTGTGCGCTGATATGAAACTTGCTGGCAGATTAAAACTGTGTGCCGGACCGAGACTCGAACTCGGGAGCTTTGCCTTTCGCTGGCAAGTGCTCTACCGACTGAGCTACCCAAGCACGACTCACGCCTCGTCCTCGCAGCTTTACTTCCGCCAGTACCTCGTCTCCTACCTTCCAAACTTCACAGAAGCTCTCCTGCGAACTTAACAGGACTAGCACTCCTGAAAGAAAGTATTATGCGGAGACATGGCTTAGCCACAGCCTGGGGGATGTTTCCAGAATGAGATTTTCAATCTGCAGCGGAGTTTGCGCTTATATGAAACTTCCCGGCAGTTGCCCGCGAAAGGCAAAGGTCCCGAGTTCGAGTCTCGGTCCAGCACACAATTTTAATCTGCCACGAAGTTTCAAGTTTTCTTCAATTTGATCGCAGCAGAAAATAAGAGAAGGCATCAGAAATGTAGAACGCTTTTAAGTTACAGTCAAAGAAACAGAACGTCGAGAGTTTTTACAGTAAGCCTGTCAAAATGCCCTGGTTCATGGTGAGAAATGTCACTGCTGAAGTTATACAGTACGCGTGAATGTTGTAGAGAGCTCGGAGATGTGAGGGTATCATTCAGAGAGAAAGCGAGGCACGCAGGGAAGGTGGTGTGTGGTGGTGGCTGGCAGTGTGCAGTGTCCAGTGGCCAGTGGGCAGCGAGAGCGAGCAGCGCTGCGCGGCTGCCGGTGGCCGGTGCTGCACTGTGCGGCCCGCGGTGGGCGGGGGGGGGGGGGGGGAAGCGGCCGCTGTCGAGTGACAGAGTGGCGAGTGTCGTGCGCCTGTTTACATGCCGACTGGCGCTCGCAATAAAAGCCGTTTACATGTGTTAATTGGGTCCGGCTAATGGTCCGCGCCGAAACAACACGCGCGCTCTGCACGCAGCAGGGGGTGGGGGTGGGGGAGGGGGAGGGCTGTGGTGTGTGGGGGAGGGGCAGGGGGCGGTTTGGCACACCGAGCGGCGCTCAGCGGTGTGGTGTGGCGCACTCGCGCGGTACGCGGCGCCAGAGCGACCGGCGCCGTTTGCCGACTTCTCTCTCGCTCTCTCTCTCTCTCGAGCTCATGAGCACAAGTATCTCACGTTCTGGCCTCTTCCACTGTTAGCTTTCACACTTAGTCACACTTGAAAGAAAGGTTACCAGATCGAAAAACTAGCGTAGAAAAGTAAAAGACACAACAAAACAGGAGATACTACAAATTGAAAAGGAAACCGTAGAGACAGTAGATGAAATTTTCTATTCAGCGCAGTTGGTAGTGATTACTAAATACTGCAGCCATTTTTATGACCTCTATAGGCTGTCACAATTTTTTTATATAAGTAAACTGTATTAAATCATGTGTGACACTACTGATTACTGTATTTTCAAATGTACTTGCTTGGATAAAATGTGTCTAGTTACGCATTGTCTGACATAAAAAGCAAAGTACACAGATGTCCAAAAATCTCTAAACATGGCGATGTATAATTTTAAAAAGATTGCTGTCGTTTTATAGACATTACCCTCTCAAAAACACAACGGAAGGCGCCAACTGTTATTCACAAAAACTACAAAGTATCCAGAATAAAGCAGTTTTATATGCGCAAGGTGAGATTATACAGGACTTTCCGAAACTTGATGATATTCATCCTTTTTATGTTGATTTTATGAATGTTCTCTATGACAAAGATCTTTACAAATTGGCACTGTGTCAGCTGAATATGGCGCGTCATCTTATTGACAATGTTGCAAATGATTATATACGCCTGCTAAAATTTGGTGACTCGCTATACAGATGTAAGCAACTGAAACGTGCAGCATTGGGACGTATGGCAACCATTATGAAACGACAAGGTCCAAACCTGCAATATTTGGAGCAACTGAGACAACACTTGGCAAGGTTACCTTCTATTGATCCGTTTACAAGAACAATAATAATTTGTGGTTTTCCAAACGTTGGAAAATCCAGCTTTATTAACAAGATTACAAGAGCCGATGTGGAGGTTCAGCCATATGCTTTCACAACTAAATCACTGTATGTTGGTCACACTGACTACAAGTATCTGAGGTGGCAAGTTATTGATACTCCTGGAATTCTGGATCACCCTCTTGAAGAACGTAATGTTATAGAAATGCAGGCGGTTACTGCACTTGCCCACCTCCGTGCAGCTGTGCTCTACATTATGGATTTGTCTGAGCAGTGTGGACACACTGTAGAAGAGCAAGTTAAACTCTTTGAAAGTATTAAACCGCTGTTCTCCAACAAGACACTGATGGTAGTCCTGAATAAAGCAGATGTTGTTAGATTAGAAGAACTTCCTCTAGAGAAACAAGCACTCTTGAAGCCATTGGAAGATGAAAATGTACCAATAAAGCAAGTGAGCACAATGACACATGAAGGTGTGATAGAAGTTAAAACAGAGGCCTGTGAGAAGCTTCTTTCATATAGGCTTGAAATGAAGGTCCGTACGAAGATGGTAGATGGCATTCTCAACAGAATACATGTTGCCCTGCCATCACAGAAAGATTCAAATAGAGTGCCTTTTATACCAGAAAATGTGTTAAAGCGACGACAAGAGCATGCTTTTCGTAAACGAAAACTTGAGAGAGAAATTGAAGAAGAGGAAGATGATGATTATTTATTGGATTATGTATTGCATCTGAACGAAATGAAACTTCACTGCTGAAGAGAGTAGCTGATGTTATTTCAGTGACTACCAGAACGAGTCAGATTTACGAAGGACGAGTCAGTATTATCCCCCCTTATCAGTATAACATTCCACTCGTGTGTCCTGGACGCATAGACTGATTTTTGTGTTGGCAGAAGAGCCAACACCGTGTTACGAGTGGAGGCCGAAATGCACGCGTCTTAGCTCACGCAGGCTGGCGTGATGAGGGAAGAACTATACTGACGTGAGGTCTGGAACATGACAAGGAATGAGAATTCAGAAAGCGGACATAATTAGTTTGATACTTAACTTTAATCCATTAATGATGAACGTCGCTCTTGACGGTACATGATTCACAATATTATCTGTTCAGAATACATTCTTAAAGTAGTTATAGTAACTGAATATGGCGCCTTGCTAGGTCGCAGCAAATGACGTAGCTGAAGGCTATGCTAAACTGTCGTCTCTGCAAATGAGAGCGTATGTAGCCAGTGAACCATCGCTAGCAAAGTCGGCTGTACAACTGAGGCGAGTGCTAGGGAGTCTCTCTAGACTAGACCTGCCGTGTGGCGGCGCTCGGTCTGCAATCACTGATAGTGGCGACACGCGGGTCCGACGTATACTAACGGACCGCGGCCGATTTAAAGGCTACCACCTAGCAAGTGTGGTGTCTGGCGGTGACACCACACTGATTCCGTTCGGAAGGGTGTTATAAACGCGTTGTATCCTCTCCTGAGGCGACCTGGCCACCTACTGTTGCAGCTCATCCTCGATATGCCGAATACGGCACTGGAACGGAGTTGACCTCTTAGCTAGTTCCCACACATGTTCTGCCGGGGAAGCAGATCTGCTGATCTCGTTAACCAACTCTTCATAGAGCTTGGTGCCATGTATGGATGAGAATTGTCCTGTTGAAAAATGGCACCAATACGGTTTAGCACCAAATGGAACACATCAATGGATCGCCACACCACTGTGCGTCTCCAAAATACGCCATGAATCGGATCTCTGCCCAGGTTTCCGTCATATTCGCCGAGGACGGTCATTCGCGGTAGCGCGGAACCGCAAGTCATCGTTGAACGCAGTGCGATGCCATTCATCATTTGTCCACGCTGCCCAGTCACAGCACAAATGCAGCCGTCTGTGCTGCGCTGTTAGTGGCAACCTACGCTTGTGACAATTATAGCGTGGTACGGTTGCTGTAAGTCTCCAACGAATGGTGAGGTACGACACGGAATGTAGTAGGCAGTCCATCACTTGTTCACGGATGACACATGAACGGGTTACGATGTACTTGGTGCACGATACGGCGACCCCTCGTATCGCAGTCGAAGTCGACGGGAACGCCCACGACAAGTACGTCTGTCCCCACCCCACGGCCACGTGCAGTTCAACATCGGCCACTGTCGCATGCGAAAGGTCCACAAATCCGTATACCGCGCAGTTTGACCAATGTGTCAGGTAGAGGCCCACAGTGCACCCCTTTCAAACTCTTGTCAGCTACTGGTAACACTGTCTCACACAAACACGCGACTTCTCTGTGTCCTTGACAGCGATCATTCAACACCTGACGCTGTCCACGGCCCTGTTGTGCCTCACCTGGCCTGGTAACAGTGCTGAACACGAACAACACTAATGCACTGCGGTGACCGTACCACTTCTCACAGAGAAATGCAACTTTGATTATTTACGTACCTGCCGACGGTGTGTACATTTGCGAAGTTACATTGATATCCGACCATATCTTCTGAGTGCCTCACCATTTTTGCCACGCACTCTATTTAAAAACTATTTAGCGCTACATGTGAAGAGCCACACGCACACCAAAAATATAAATACACTCCTGGAAATGGAAAAAAGAACACATTGACACCGATGTGTCAGACCCACCATACTTGCTCCGGACACTGCGAGAGGGCTGTACAAGCAATGATCACACGCACGGCACAGCGGACACACCAGGAACCGCGGTGTTGGCCGTCGAATGGCGCTAGCTGCGCAGCATTTGTGCACCGCCGCCGTCAGTGTCAGCCAGTTTGCCGTGGCATACGGAGCTCCATCGCAGTCTTTAACACTGGTAGCATGCCGCGACAGCGTGGACGTGAACCGTATGTGCAGTTGACGGACTTTGAGTGAGGGCGTATAGTGGGCATGCGGGAGGCCGGGTGGACGTACCGCCGAATTGCTCAACACGTGGGGCGTGAGGTCTCCACAGTACATCGATGTTGTCGCTAGTGGTCGGCGGAAGGTGCACGTGCCCGTCGACCTGGGACCGGACCGCAGCGACGCACGGATGCACGCCAAGACCGTAGGATCCTACGCAGTGCCGTAGGGGACCGCACCGCCACTTCCCAGCAAATTAGGGACACTGTTGCTCCTGGGGTATCGGCGAGGACCATTCGCAACCGTCTCCATGAAGCTGGGCTACGGTCCCGCACACCGTTAGGCCGTCTTCCTCTCACGCCCCAACATCGTGCAGCCCGCCTCCAGTGGTGTCGCGACAGGCGTGAATGGAGGGACGAATGGAGACGTGTCGTCTTCAGCGATGAGAGTCGCTTCTGCCTTGGTGCCAATGATGGTCGTATGCGTGTTTGGCGCCGTGCAGGTGAGCGCCACAATCAGGACTGCATACGACCGAGGCACACAGGGCCAACACCCGGCATCATGGTGTGGGGAGCGATCTCCTACACTGGCCGTACACCACTGGTGATAGTCGAGGGGACACTGAATAGTGCACGGTACATCCAAACCGTCATCGAACCCATCGTTCTACCATTCCTAGACCGGCAAGGGAACTTGCTGTTCCAACAGGACAATGCACGTCCGCATGTATCCCGTGCCACCCAACGTGCTCTAGAAGGTGTAAGTCAACTACCCTGGCCAGCAAGATCTCCGGATCTGTCCCCCATTGAGCATGTTTGGGACTGGATGAAGCGTCGTCTCACGCGGTCTGCACGTCCAGCACGAACGCTGGTCCAACTGAGGCGCCAGGTGGAAATGGCATGGCAAGCCGTTCTACAGGACTACATCCAGCATCTCTACGATCGTCTCCATGGGAGAACAGCAGCCTGCATTGCTGCGAAAGGTGGATATACACTGTACTAGTGCCGACATTGTGCATGCTCTGTTGCCTGTGTCTATGTGCCTGTGGTTCTGTCAGTGTGATCATGTGATGTATCTGACCCCAGGAATGTGTCAATAAAGTTTCTCCTTCCTGGGACAATGAATTCACGGTGTTCTTATTTCAATTTCCAGGAGTGTATATCGCCTAGCAGATGTCTGTTCCCACGCAGCACTAGATAGTTTTTAAATGTAACGACACACTTTTGACCGATGCAGTACCATTAGAAAATGGCCATACGCTGAATCTGGCCAGTAGTGTAATAATCATGTATGATTAACCGAAGTTGATCTGTACAAGAAATTAGTGACAACTTATGGTGTAGGTAAAAACTGGTTTCGACAATTAGAAGTTACGTCGGGGCTGAGGAATCACACACGAAGAAACTAGTTAGTATTGGGTTGCTCAGCGTACTCAGATACGAAATGAGTATCATAAAACCTGGCACATCTTTTGTTTCGTGGACGTTTGAAGATATCGAAACGATGTGTCCGGCCGTTGACAACACACTTAGGGGTACGTAATTCTATTTCTTGTTACCTATTCAATCAATCGAGACACTGAAGCAAGTACAGATTCTTTTAAAAAAATGAAACTATGTATCTTTTTTCAACGGCATACAGAAGCGCCCGGAAAGATGGGTACAGTGATGTACGCATTTCGAAGTACCCGTTGAAAGTGTTGCCGAGCGTACGCAAGAAATGATCCAAACTGGCGGGAAAGGGGTCCGGGACTGGTTACCGCGATCCGCTGACCCAAGCCCTTCGACCGTTTACTCGTTTGCACAAGAGCTGTTCACCTAAACGTGAAACACTTTTCCTATGTCCCGTCTGATATGCTGAAAGTTAGCATGTAGTTCCATTTAGAACGACCGTTGCTGGCCCTGTACCTGTGTCGTATAAAGTAGAGCTGCATATTCATGAAGGGCCCTGCTACGAGAGCGACAGCTGACGGAGTTTACGCAACAACAGCCGATTTCGGATGCATTGATGTTCAACTTGAGCACATTTCTCGAGTACTTTTGCGAAGAGTTTGAATGTTAACATTGACAGCCTTTATGCTACTGTACTCGTCTATTCAAGACTTTTCGAATGTCGTTAAAATGTTTATCGTTTCATTAAAAAAAAAGCTATATTTGCTTCAGTGTGTCTGTTGCTACAAGAGTTACGAAATTACGCGCCACTCTGCCTTCTATCATTTGGCAAAAATCTCGTTTCGATATCTTGAACAGTGTACAAAATAAAGAGGGTATAGTGGTTAGCCCTATATGCATAATCCCCATACGTAATTAATCTATTCTTTAGGGGAATGAGTTTTTTGTTCATACTCTCGTATTCAATAAAAAAATGGCTCTGAGCACTGTGGGACTTAACTTCTAAGGTCATCAGTCCACTAGAACTTAGAACTACTTAAACCTAACGACATCACACACATTCATGCCCGAGGCGGGATTCGAACATGCGACCGTAGCAGTCGCGCGGTTCCAGACTGTAGCGCCTAGAACCGCTCGGCCAACCCGGCCGGCTATTCAATAAAATACCCTAATTAGTTCGACCAAGATTTCTCACACAGTGCACCATAGAGAGTTTGATTTGATTTGATTTATTGCTCATTTAGAGACCCGTTGCCTTATACTTTATAACAGGTCATTCATTTAACAGTTTTTCATGTAGATCACAAAAAATATTCCATATGACAAACAGCAACTATTATTTTCAGTATTTACAAAGGAAATAATAATAAATTAAAAACACATTACAACTTGAAGGAAAAAAAAAAACAAAAAATTTTCCAGTTGTAAGAAGATATGATGGCAGATGATATAGGAAAGTCTTGGATAGTAAGAGAGAGAGAGAGGGAGAGAAATATACTGTGTCTGAGCCAGCCTGGTCTGAAAGCCTCGGAACTACTTCGAGCCTTGCAGACTCGATTCGCTACAGATTAATTTACTGATTAATATTTCTAAACACTATTTACAAAAACACTATAACTATTATGTACATTGTGGAAAGCGCAGTGGCGTGTGAGTGTAAAGTACGTAATTTCTTGCGGTTATTAATTAACATTCAGTTCGTATATTATATGTCTCGGATTTTACCTGTTGTGTAGCTTATATCCTAAATGTTCAGTTACAAATGTTGCATCCCAGCAACGGTATAATGAGCGCGGGATGGATATGCCTGCTGTTTATACTTAAGCTAGAACAGGTTTACAGGGTTGATTGCATTACACTGTTTATTCTGATACAGTTTAATTATTTTGTTGTGTAAGGCTGTCTGTGGTACGTGCTAGTGAAAGTGTTCGCTGTCTGAGTGAGTGTGTGTTTCGGTATTGCTGTCTGTGTTGGTGTACGAGTTGGGGCTGCTGTCTTACGTGTTTCATGTGTGTTGCAGTGTTGCAGTGTTCTGTCACACGGCCGTGTATCTCTGCATTCGTCATGTAATGTTCTTGAGGCATAATCAGTGATTTTATTTATTGTCTCCCACTCGTCTTTGTCTCTTATTGTCCGTATCATATCATTGTTGTAGTCCGTTGGTGTCTGGTGTGTTGCTCTGTATCGAAGAAAGTGAAAAAATTTTTTTCCAAAATAATTGATGTATCCCACGGCCCTAATCGCGTAACTCCCATTCCCTTTGCCTGGTATCCATCCGCCATTTAACGAGTTGGTGCCTCTCGGCAATGTCCTGTCCGGTAAGCTCAATTACCTTCTCCTGTCTCTCCCTCCTCAGCCTGTACATTGCAGCCCGTAAACGAATTTTTATGTCGGTAGGGAAGGTTCCAAGCAGCACGCAAGGTGATTCCATTGACGTGGTGTTGAAACCTCCTGACAGCCTTACCAGGGCACTTCTCTGCTCTCGCCGCACAGTGTTCCGTATCGTCACCACACGTACTTGGTGGACCCACGCACTGGCTGCAAAACAGACCACAGACTGACAGAGTGCACGTTGTTAAGTTCTCAGTGTGTGTAATTGTCGTGTACGTAGTTCCGCGTAGTCAACGCATACTCAACTTTCCCACTGGAGCGCGCCCCGCTATTCACAACAGCGCAAGCGCAGCGCTCGTCCGTCTCCGCACTACGAGATGGCGCTGCCATAGAGACGGACCAAATTCTGCTTCCGCCGATCCGCGTATTAATATGTAACGCAGCCAATGAGATTGCTGCTAACGTAGAACCTTTTCTCCTCGCGGATCACACTCGCGCAGTGATACATGAACGCGCGAGGTATTATAACGAGTGTACAGACCTCCGATTAGTGAGTCTGCATTTGTCTGCACCAGTCTGTACCAGTCTGCATTAGTCTGCACCAGTCTGTACCAGTCTGCATTAGTCTGTACCAGTCTGTACGAGTTCTACATTTGTCTGTACCAGTCTATAGTCAAGTCTGTGCCTAATAAGATTACCATATTCCTGTACATCGCCTTGAAGATAAATGTATAGACACTTTTGTCAGGTATCAGAGATATATGTGAGAATAAGATTAACGTACCAATACCAAAGGAACTTCAGATTGTCAATTGTAAATAGCATGCAGAACCAAGTTAAGTAATTTTTATGCTTGTTATTATTTTAATAGATGTGTGTGAAAATTAATGAAGTTCTGTTTAAAGTTGGTCACCGTCAATCTGCTACTCTAAGCGCGCAACTGGCATTTCTATCATCTGGCCTAACCTCAGAATATAAACACGCCACGATAAGACCACGAGACATATTACTGACACTCGCCTACTTCGTTAGAGTGACAGGTCAAATAATCTGATGGTGTGTGTTTAAGGTTGTTAGTGTTTAACGTCCCGTCGACAACGAGGTCATTAGAGACGGAGCGCAAGCTCGGGTTAGGGAAGGATTGGGAAGCAAATCGCCCGTGCCCTTTCAAAGGAACCATCCCGGCATTTGCCTGAAACTATTTAGGGAAATCACGGAAAACCTAAATCAGGATGGCTGGAGACGGGATTGAACCGTCGTCCTCCCGAATGCGAGTCCAGTGTGCTAACCACTGCGCCAGCTCGCTCGGTGCATGGTGTGTGTACTGAAGGTCTTAACAGTACGCACACCACACTAATGATACCCTGAAATGTGTTATGTTCAGTCTGACGAACTTGTGAATGATCTTGGCAGCCCTGTCAGTCGTTGGACTTGTGTGTTCGTCAGAGGACAGTCGTTCGTCGAGGTGCACACCAAGGTATCGTGTTTACAGTTGTCTGCGTATGCTAATGTCGAGTAGTTTCATGGTTGGAGTACTTTGTAGTGTTCCTTTGAGTAGTATATAAACTGAAGTTTATTACGTTTGCACCACGGGCTGACGCTTGTGAATAGCTGTGTTGAGCGGTGTTCGAGTTGCACTCTGGAGCCCGTGGAGAGCACCACCCGAAGGTCATCTGCTTATGCTGTCGTCCCGCTCACACGGGTCTCCCCATCCAGTTGATGTAGGAGGGGTTCAGAGGCGATATCCCAAAAGACCGGTCCACAGATTCATCCTTGCGGCCAACCTCTGGTGTCTTTTTTAGATCATTTTCTGATTTCCTGCGCGCCGTCCAACCACCCTGTTTCCACAGTAATCCGAGAGGCTATCGTAGAGAGCCTTAGGTACCTGCATCTTTCTGAGTCTTCCAAACACTGCCGGTCACAAGAGAGTAACAAAGGCGCCCGAAATGTCTATAAGAATAGGAACTGCGTATTTCTTCTCTATGTTATCGACAGTGAAACACGTATGTATTCATTACCAGCGATGGCGAGGCATGACAGAATCTCTGACCAGAGAGTTATTTATCGTTGCTAGTCTGCGCCTGTCTGCGCGAGTATGCAGTTGTAGTCAGTCGTCAGTGGTAGCGAGTGGACGGTTGTACTGAGTGGGCGTCGGCATGCGTCGGCGGCGTGCTCTTCTCGCGACTCTGGTCAGGATTGTGGTGCACGATGAGTGTTGTTGTAGAAGGTAAAGAAGCAGCATTGCGCATATCTAATAATGTATGTTAATTGTAATTTAATAGGTTGAGAAAAAATGCCCCAATAATAATTTTTTTTATAAAGTAAATCTTTTAAAGAAAAGTATTCACTTCAACTTAAAGAATTTTTCCAATCTTTTGAAGAAAAAGCATTCATTTTAATTTAAAGAATTTTTTCTATGCATTCCTCCCAAGAATCAAAAAAATATATATAGGCCAGCATTGCACGAAGCTGTGTCGATAGATAAGAGCAGATATAGATGCGGTTTTTTATTGAGGTAAGAATTTTTGCTTTTTATTCAGAATACAGGGCCGAAGGTCAGCGCTGCTGCCCTTATAAAATTTACCAGATATTATTATTTCTGTTAGGAGGTTACATCTCGTACATGGCTCATTATTTAATTAATATTGTTGTTGGTTTATGTTCAATTTTCATTCTTTAATTTGTGCGGGGAGGTTACAACAGTGCTTAGTACCTTATTTAGTGCGTCATCCATACATTTTGCCGACCTGAAACCGAATTGATGTGGACTAAGGTCAAGGAGTTCCCTGTGCTTAGCAAGCGGTGGCACAGAAGTCGTTCCTGGACCTTGGCCTAGGTGTTAGTTAAGTGTATAGGTCTGTACGTTTCTAGATCTGAAGGATCCTTGTCCTCTTTTTAATTATGACGGCATTTTCTGTTTTCCAGACCGCAGGTACCCGTCCCAGCCGTAACGTTTCGTTGAGTAGATCCGTCAGATATGGAACATTCTATGGAATGACAATTTTCACTGTCTCGGAATTTGGCTAGTGGCTTTTTTGTTCTTTAATTTGGCAATGGCAAACGCGAACTCCTCACGTGCAAAGGGAATAATGAGGGTACTATTTTCACAGCAAGAGTTCATTAAGGTTCGTTTGGCAGTACGAATCTGTTCATCTGATTGTTGCTCGTCATCGGGGAGGAGTTTGTTTAGCAGGACTTCCACAGAACTTCTCTATTCCTCTGTTATTGTACCGTTATCACGTTTTCAGAAGCTTCGTTGTTTTTTGAAGGGTTCGCCCCAAATGTTGGTTTGGAGCTGTTTCCGCGCGATTTTGTTCCAATGTTTTTCTCTTGTTTTTTTTTTTTTAATTTTACTTTTTTATTTTATTTTATTTTATTTTGTAACTCTTGTTTGCAGCGTTGTTTTGCTTCCCTGAACTGTATGAGACTGTCATCTCTCTCCGTTGCCGTTGCCGCTCTTTGATACCACTTCCGTTTGTTTCATGCTTCTTTGCGCAACCTTTTTAGTTCTCTAGTCCGTGGTATGTTTAGCTTTCGTCCTGTGTCAGCGGTCGGAATGGCAGCCCTTTGTGGTGTTTGTAGTAAGTCAGTCAAAATATGTGCTTTATAATCCATTGAATATTCAACTGCATATAGAGGGAACGCCTCAATCACCTTTCTTGCCGAGTCCGCCTTATGAAATAACGATCGCTGATGTCTGTCCAGTGTAGGTGTCTATATTTCTGTGCCTACGTTCATGATGATGGCTTTTAGGTCGATGTGAGTAGCGCCGTTGTAGGTGGAAGTGAAT
Source organism: Schistocerca nitens (assembly GCF_023898315.1). Taxonomy (NCBI): domain Eukaryota; kingdom Metazoa; phylum Arthropoda; class Insecta; order Orthoptera; family Acrididae; genus Schistocerca; species Schistocerca nitens. Next base: position 861,999,830 of record NC_064618.1, read on the forward strand.
TTGCAGTTGTTATGCCAATTCTACTGCCGGCTCCCGATGGCGCTATGTAGGTGGGTGGCTGATTCGAACTGTTGACGTTCTGGAGGTTGAGTTTAGTTAGCGCCTCATGGACTCGGTGCCCCCGGTCGTCCGTTGTGCCAGAGTTCCGTGTAGTCGACGTAGCATTTACAAATGGTTCAAATGGCTCTGAGCACTATGCGACTTAACTTCTGAGGTCATCAGTCGCCTAGAACTTAGAACTAATTAAACCTAACTAACCTAAGGACATCACACACATCCATGCCCGAGGCAGGATTCGAACCTGCGACCGTAGCGGTCACGCGGTTCCAGACTGAAGCGCCTTTAACCGCACGGCCACACCGGCCGGCATAGCATTTACATCTTCAGCTATTAATATGTTTCTGTTATTGGCATGTTTGACAACGTCTCTGATGTAACTGAGATATGCTTAAATGTTGTGCGAGTACTGCGCGTAATACGACGCAATAATCCACTTCTTGCCTTCGTGCAGTATTTCCACTGTTGCGAGGTGTTCGTTACATGGACGAGCTATCTGTGTAACTGTAAAGTTTCGATTTGTGACACCGATCGCTGCCGTCGCAGTCGATGTGCCTGTTACGATGATTTGTTTGTGGTCTAAACCTACTAGTTTTCCGCTCCTGGTGTAGGGTTCCTGCAAGCAGACCACGTCCGCGTGCACTTCATCCACTAGCTTAGGTAGCTCCATACTAACTCGTGTCTGGTTGTTTGCATTCAGTTGTGAGAGTTTCATGGATGTCGGGTATATACGAGGGTCACTCCAAAAGAAATGCACACTATTTTTGTAAAAATACAGTTTTCATTCTGCATGTGTGAAAGTTTTACAGTGTGTGGATACATTCTTCCCGCTTCTTTTCAAACTTACAAGGGGAGGCCGCCAATTGTGAAATTCAGATTCGATTCATACTGCGCATAATAAAAGCTCATGGCCAGAGGTGTAATGTGGCAAAGCACCAAGATGCACTTCTCAGCCGTTGTCGAGAAAATCGACAATTAAAAGAAACCGTTGCGGTGAAATACTCTCTACGATTAATAATTTTCTCCAGCATCGTGGCGCAGCGGTAAGCGCTCGGGTTCGTAATCCGAGGGTCGCCGGATCGAATCTTGCGCCATGCAATTTTTTTTTATAATTAGTTTTTTGTAATTCATATATATATACTATTAATGAATTGCTTATGCATGTTGGTGAAGGCGGATTGCTCTCCAATTGTACCGCCTCCATTTTTCCGTTTGTTTAACAGGGTGTACCAAAGCTCTCCCGTCCGCACTGATTTTCGACGATGTTATAAGTTGCGCTAGGGACCGCATCTACCTTCTTTCGAAGTTAGCAGGCAACTACGCTAGTTATGCGGCGGCTCGTTTCGGCCCATTCAACATCTGTTCTTCAAGTGTAACGAGCGAGTAACGGAGTTTATATTTCATACCTGCCACAGCAAATTTGTGTTCGTGGGGTCTCTATTCTAATTCGAACGTTTGACTTACGCTATGCGTATTCGTTTCGGAATATCGTTTCTACGTCTTCCGTTAACTATACGTGGTTAACATTATGAAGACAATTAATAACATTTGTGAAATACATCTTTGTTTACGGAAAACATAATGATGTTCGAAGTCGCCAGTTTTTCCACCACAAACGACTTTCAGTAACTTATTATATGCATAATTGTTGCAACTGATTGCCGGCACACACACACACACACACACACACACACACACACACACATATATATATATATATATATATATATATATATATATATATATATATATATATATATTTGAATTACAAAAAACAAATACTAAAAAAAAAAGTTGCATGTCGCGGGACTCGATCCGGCGACCTTCGGATTACAAACCCGAGCGCTTACCGCTGCACCACGACGCGGTAGAAAGTTATTAATCGTAGAGCGTATTTCACCGCAACGGTTTATTTTAACTGTCGATTTTCTCGACAGCGGCTGAGAAGTGCATCTTGGTGCTTTGCCACATTACACCTCTGGCCATGAGCTTTTATTATGCGCAGTATGAATCAAATCTGAATTTCACAATTGGCGGCCTCCCCTTGTGAGTCGTGTTCGACCACATAGGCAAAATCAGGATGTTTTGCTGTTGCACGACAATGCACGGCCACATGTCAGTGAAAAAACATGGAAGCAGTCACAAAACTCGGATGGACAACACTCAAACACCCGCCTTACAGTCCTGGCCTGGCTCCATGTGACTATCGTCTCTTTGGGAAACTGAAAGATTCTCTTCGTGGAACAAGGTTTGAAGATGATGACTCCCTTGTGCACGCTGCAAAACAGTGGCTCCAACAGGTTGGTCCAGAATTTTACCGTGCGGGTATACAGGCGCCGGTTCCAAGATGGCGTAAGGCAGTTGAGAGGGATGGAAATTATGTGGAGAAATGAAAATATTGTTCCTAAAGGTTGTATCTACACACTGTAAAACTTTCAAACATGTAGAATAAAAGATGGATCTAAAAAAATAGTGTGCATTTCTTTTGGAGTGACCGTCGTACAAAACGTAGATCCCTCTTCATTGTATACTCGTCTGTGGGCCCTCGCAAGGTCTTTGTATACGTTTTCTAGAATGAGCTTTTCGCCCCTTCTCCTGCAGGCTTTGTGTTGTAGTGCAGTCACTTCTTTAATGTTTATCGGTATGTTAGCTGATTTCAGTAGAAGTCTGTCTGTCTGCTAGGTCGCCGGATAGCAGACTGTGGCACCTCTTGAGTTACCAGTTCTAGTCACAAGTCTCAGCGCTGTTTGGAAGTTGTCTCTGTTTCCTAACCTCGAAAGGCACATATTTTCTTCCAGCTTCAAAATGTCGTCTGTTCCCCAAGTTCTGTGTTTTTTGTTTGGGTCTGATCGTTCTCCCGCTGTCTGCTGGGGCTGCGACTGTGCTGTGGGTGTCTGTATTTATGTGTATGTGTTTGAAGTGTGTTGGATTGTGTGATGATCGTCAAAATTGACTATGTACCAGTCGTACCGTTCAAGACGCGACTGCCGACTACCGACTTTACCCGAGCTGAATCAGCGCGCCGCCTGCTCTGCAAGACCTCATGAGGCCTCAGTTTCATTAACAGGGCAAGGTCGTTGTAGTGCGTTGGTCCAGACCTAGAAGCCTGTACGATTGTATGGGCGTATTCGGCTGAATTTTTCGGTGGGCTTTTAATATGAATGAAGTCAGTGTTCACCTCTCAGACACCACGCTTCCTCGCGTCAATTTCTCAATGACGAGACCGGATCGATATCTTATCAAGAACCACAATTTTTCTTTCTTCGTATTTTTCATCGCTACACGAGCTGCAAGTCACTAGCATAGCTGTTTTCTTGTGATAGGCAACTAACGTCTCTGGTTGTATACGGATGCATACCTGTTCTGCGGAGGCAGAGCGCTGCCACGCTAACAGTGACTTGGGCTTCGAATTCGGGTGGCTCATGTGGATGCCACTGCAGCAGTTAATTAGTTCTGCATCTTATGTTCGGACGTTAGCGACTTGTGTATTACGGCAGTAAGCACTTCTAGGCTGCAGTATTTAGGATTTCTGTTGAGAGCATTGCTTGCAAGTATTGCACTGGTGTAATTATATATTATATGATTTTTCAGCGTTGCAGATGTGTTCTCGTAATACGCGAAGTTAGATCTGTTCGGATGGAGGCTTCTTCCAATACGAAGGGTTCAGTATCGGTCTTTCATTAAGATAGTAGTAGACGATCTTGTTTCACGCTGCTTGCCACTCAGTTAATAGTACTGGGAGGATATGAGAGTATACTGGATTCTATTCTCTTTTATGAGAATATGTAGTATTGTATTTCAACGTGATACCTTGCAGGCCATGTGTATCTACTGCTTGTGAGTTTTCATGCTTACTTATTGAATAATTAAAATTAGAATGAACCTTCAGTCTACCCTTTACTATTTCTCTTCTCCTAATGATTTCTAAACTTTACGATTTAGTCCCCATGTACTTTTTTGTCCTTTGTAAAATGTGTATATGTGTGTGGGTGAATTCCTAAGGGATCAAACTGCCGAGGTCATCGGTCCCTAGACTTCCACACTACTTAAACTAACTTACGCTAAGAACAGCACACACACACCCATGCCCGAGGGAGGACTCGAACCTCCAGAGGGAGGGGCCGCGAGCAATCCGTGACGTAGAGCCTCAAATCACGCGGCACTGTGAGCGGCTTATCCATTGTACACATTCGTAGCTGATGTGAGGATTTAAAAAATCTGCCTTCCACGAATATGACGAAAAACTGCTTTCACCAGATAGAGTATATTTCTTCTTCGTGGGCGACTTTCAGCCAGTATAAGGTAGATTTGACCTGCAGAGAACTTCGAGACGTGCGCTGCAGTGCTGAAGAAATCAAGAAGACGCAGCTGCACTTGAAGGTTGTATTACAATGATTGAACGTCGTGGTTATAATGTTGCATTGCAGTAACAAGCGTTGGAGACCCACTTGATGTGTTCTGCTGCGCTTTGAAAGTATGCTTAGTGCCTAACATCTGATTAATAGAAATCGGTTGTTCATTCATGAGCTAATATTTTGTACAAGAAAGGGAATCTTTTCAGGGTATTAGTACCCGAGTCACAACAGTTACGAATTCAGATTAAAGTCTAAGAGGTAAATAAGCTTTCAGACACTTGCCACTGGGAAAACAATTTTCAGATTGTTTTGTTCGTTAATTAAATATTGGGGGAGAAATATAGCAAGTCTTTAAGATCCATGGCGTTTCACTAGCAGCATATAGACTCACGAAGTCATAGCGAGGTCACGCGAATAACATGAGCGTTTTAGCGGAAAATTCAAATGACAAAAAAATAAATGCGTTTTTTCTTAGGACGAATGCATTTCTAAAAAAAAACTGGTCGTATGAATTAGAAAACTACTAAAAGGAAACAACTAAAAAAGTCATCATTCCTGTTACAACACTATGACGGCTGTATCCGTCGTTGTAGCGCAATACACAGAACTGCTGTGGCTGCTGCAGACGTCCCTCTATGTGAATAACAACACAGTAAAACTATCACTGTAACTGGGTAATTTTTATAATTCACTCTGTAATATATTTAAATAGGTCGCCATAAAGTACAAAGTAATCGCCATAAAAAGCGAAATGAATGTAAAAGTGAAAGTGGCAAACGAAAGATTTGGGAAGAAAAGAAAAGACGAATGAAGCTACATCTTCATCTAAATCTACTGATTACAATGCTATTCACAATAAAGTGCCCGTCAGAGGGTTCAATGAACCACTTTCAAGCTGTCTCTCTACCGTTCCATTCTCGAAAGGCGCGCGGGGAAACGAGCACTTAAATTTTTCTGTGCAAGCCATCATTTCCCTTATTTTATCCTGAAGATCATTTCTCCCTATGTAGATGAGTGCCAACAGAATGTTTTCGCAAGCGGAGGAGAAAATTGGTGATTGAAATTTCATGAGAAGATCCCGTCGGAACAAGAAACGCTTTTGTTTTAATGTTTGCCACTCCAATTCACATATCATGTCTCTGGCACTATCTTCCCTATTTTGCGATAATACAAAACGAGCTGCCCTTCTTTGAACTTTTTCGATGTCATCCGTCAGTCCCACCTGATGCGAATCCCACACCGCACAGCAATACTCCAGAATAGGACAGACAAGCGTTGTGTAAGCAGTCTCTTTAGTAGACCTGTTGCACCTTCTAAGGTTTCTGCCAGAGAATCTCTTTGGTTTGCTCTACCCACAATATTATCTATGTGATCGTTCCACTTTAGATTATTTGTAATTCTAATCCCTAAGTATTTGGTTGAGTTTCAGCCTTCAGATTTGTGTGACTTATCGGGTAATCGAAATTTAGTGGATTTATTTTAGTACTCATGTGAATAACCTCACACTTTTCTTTATTCAGGGACGAGTGCCACTTTCTCACCATACAGATATCTTACCTAAATTATTTTGCAATTCGTTTTATAAAATGGCTCTGAGTACTATGGGACTTAACTTCTGAGGTCATCAGTCCCCTAGAACTTAGAACTACTTAAACCTAACTAACCTAAGGACATCACACACATCCATGCCCGAGGTAGGATTCGAACCTGCGACCGTAGCGGTCGCGCGGTTCCAGACTGTAGCGCCTAGAACCTCTCGGCCACACCGGCCGGCACAATTCATTTTGGTCATCTTATGACTTTGCAAGACAGTAAATGACAGCATCATCTGCAAACAATCTAAGATGCCTACTAAGATTGTGTCCTACATCGTTAACATAGGTCAGTCAGGAACAATGAAGGGCCTATAAAACTTCCTTCGCGAACGCCGGATATTACTTCTGTTTTACTCGATGACTTTCCGTCTATTGCTACGAACTGTGACCTTTCTGTCAGGAAATCACGAATCCAGCCGCACAGCAGTGGCGATATTCCACAGGCACGCAGTTTGGTCAGAAGATGATTGTGAGGAACGGTGTCGATAGCCTTCTGGAGATCTAAAAATATGGAATCTATTTGACATGCCCTATCGACAGCACTCATTACTTCATGAGTGGGGAACCGGCCGCTGTGGCCGAGCGGTTCTAGGCGCTTCAGTCCGGAACCATGCTGCTGCCACGATCGCAGGTTCGAATCCTGCCGCGGGCATGGATGTGTGTGATGTCCTTAGGTCAGTTAGGTTTAAGTAGTTGTAAGTCAAGGGAACTGATGACCCCAGATGTTAAGTCCCATAGTGCTTAGAGCCATTTGAAGCATTTGAACTTCATGAGTATAAAAGCTAGTTGTGTTTCACAAGAACGATATTTTGTGAATGCGTACTTTGTGTCAATAAATCGTTTTCTTCGAGGTACTTCATAATGTTCGAATACAGTGTAGAATTATAGCTATATATGTCGTATGAGAGAGTATATTAAGTTTAAGCCACGTTCTTTGGCTGCTCCACTTTCACCTGCAATCCAGAGTGATCGCCGGCCGCGGTGGTCTCGCGGTTCTAGGCGCGCAGTCCGGAACCGTGCGACTGCTACGGTCCCAGGTTCGAATCCTGCCTCGGGCATGGATGTTTGTGATGTCCTTAGGTTAGTTAGGTTTAAGTAGTTCTAAGTTCTAGGGGACTTATGACCACAGCAGTTGAGTCCCATAGTGCTCAGAGCCATTTGAACCATTTTTTCCAGAGTGATCCATAGAACAGTTGTTTAGAAGACTACGAATGTTTGGAAGTCCTCCATGCGGGCCTCTGGCAGGGTCTTTGTGGTTCTCTGCCGGCTCAGCGTCGGCCGCCCTTGGGTGACCCACGGCTGTCTCCTGTGCCGTGAAGACCCGCCTCACAAGGGGAAGGCCTCAGACACGGCCAACCGATTCGGCTCAAATTTGGCAGGTCGCTTGTGTACAACCTAAAACGAAGGAATCTAAGATATTTTGGGATAACACCCCAGCGTTTTTGAGAACAGCACCCCTAAAGGGTACGACGAGCAATCGACTCCAAATTGGAGGGATCGATAGATAATTGTAAATAGAGCATTTTTCATCACCAGTAATGGGTCCGCAAACGCATACTTTTCCAGAAATCGAGATAAGAAACTTTTACAACTGCCGTTCTGTAACCATACGGTAAACGCTCATCGACAGCATCGATATCGCCGGCACGGTAGCTCAGCGTGTTCGGTCAGAGGGATAGCTGCCCTCTGTAATAAAAAAAAATGAGTTAATCGATCAACAACGAACTTAAACGGATGTCTTACGACGCCCGCCCCGAGCAGATGCAACGAACGAAAGCGAATAAAATTAAATTTAAAAGAAAAAGATAGCGCAACGGCCAAGGTAAGTGGCTGCGAATCGGAGAACCCGCGCTCGAATCTCAAAGAAACCTAGCGGATGTTCTTCTTCTCGTTTGAATTTTTCCATATCTCAGTTGATAGGGATAGGAGGGTTAATAAGGTAAGTAAATCAATAAGGATTGATAATAATAAGGTAGGCAAATAAATTTCTCAAACCTCTTGGGATAGTCAACAACTAAAATGTTACTCCAGGCCACTTTACAATGGCTCTTCCAGTCACTGTTACTTGTCCTCACTTTTCTTCGATCAGCTAGATGGGTGGTACTTGTCATATAAACATTCGAAACAAATATACTCACGGCACCAAGAACATGTAATGAATGCAATCTTTAGACAGCTACATTGCTTCCGAAGTGTCGGCGAAAAGCGTTTACCATGTGGGTACAGAAGCGGCAGTTATAGAAGTTTCTTTAATCGATTTCTGGAAAAGTTTGCGTTTGCGGACACCATACCTGATGATGAAAAATGCTCTATTTACAATTATTTATCGATCCCTCCAGTTTTGAGACGATTGCTCGTCATAACCTTTAGGGGCGATTTTCTCAAAATTGCGGGGGTGTTGACCCAAAATATCTAAGAGTCCTTCGTTTTAGGTTGTACACAAGCGACCTGCCAAATTCTGTTGCCCTGTGAAGTAATCTTCAGTTACCGGAATCGTTACCATTAATTTTAGCTGACAACGCCTCATGGGCTGATTTAGTTTTTTACTTGATTATACTTCTGTGTGTGTGTGTGTGTGTGTGTGTGTGTGTGTGTGTGTGTGTGTGCAGGTCGGTGGGGGTTGGGGTGGGAGGGGTATTTGTCGTTCTATCTAAGTTTTAGAGCATGTCCTGAACTGTGTTCTCTAGCCTAGCGCTTTTATCCTGGAGGTTTTAATGTGTTGCAGAGCGACTGGATTATCCTTTTTTATTCTCGTGATTGCCGGCCGCGGTGGTCTAGCGGTTCTGGCGCTGCAGTCCGGAACCGCGGGACTGCTACGGTCGCAGGTTCGAATCCTGCCTCGGGCATGGGTGTGTGTGATGTCCTTAGGTTAGTTAGGTTTAAGTATTTCTAAGTTCTAGGGGACTTATGACCTAAGATGTTGAGTCCCACAGTGCTCAGAGCCATTTGAACCATTCTCGTGATCAGCCAACCACGGTGATCTGCTCTGATGTTTTAATCCCGTCTCCCTGTTTTCTTCCGTCTCTGTGGTTTTCTTGTCCTATTTTGCCCTTTGTAGTGTTTGTTGCGCTTGTGCCATTCTTGTGGTTTTCCTTTTCTCCTGGTTTTGTGCAGTAGGTCTCGTTTGTTTTATTCTTTCCCTCGTGGACTTGTTTTATAGGAGCAAGGGACCGATGAGTAAGCAGTTTGGTCCATTTCCCCCTCCCCCCTCCCCCCCTCCCAAACCAACCAACCAACTAATCAAAAGTGGAGGTACGTTAGGTATTTATGGAGCTAAATTAAACTGTTATTAATGTTGAGGCAAACGAAATTAATAGTGTATTTGGCGAGTTTTCCATCTTAGGCGAGGGTATCTACGAGCTCTGACACCATCACATTCGTGTTTACAAGAAAACGTCGCCGTTCATGTGATACCAGAACGATACGTTCCTTCCAAAAATCGTTTAAGACGCCCGAGAGAACGCTTTTAGCATTGTCGGACGAACTGGAGTAATGGTTCTGGTCGTACCCAACTGATGTGTCCGCTGAGTATTTGAGGGCTATGCGTAATTGGTCGACAGATAACGGTTTGGGCAAACAGCCGCGAGGGCTGTCAGTGGACGGCGTTTAAGGGTGCCCACGCCGAGCTGGCGTACGGTGCTGGGAATGCTTGTGGCAGTGTGAGTCACAGCAAACGAGAGGCCGGCCATTCCATTCCGTGTGTCTGTGCCGGTGATCCGGCCAGCACAGCCGTGTCAGCGGGGAGCCCGCCAGACAATGGCCCCGCGTCACCCATTGTTCTCGGCCGGCTTAGCCGCCGACGAGCTAACGACGCCGGCGGTGGCGAGCTGGCGCTGGCGGCGGCCGATCCGCGTGGGTGGAGGAGGAGGTACCAGGAGCGGGGCAGCCGCAAATCGTGACTCACATCGTGACACCGGAAATGCATATCCTCATATTTCCATCTATTGTACTATAAATTTTTTTCCTTATTTTGTTACCTGAAGATATGACATTTCTGTGTCTTTATACACTCCTGGAAATGGAAAAAAGAACACATTGACACCGGTGTGTCAGACCCACCATACTTGCTCCGGACACTGCGAGAGGGCTGTACAAGCAATGATCACACGCACGGTACAGCGGACACACCAGGAACCGCGGTGTTGGCCGTCGAATGGCGCTAGCTGCGCAGCATTTGTGCACCGCCGCCGTCAGTGTCAGTGGCATACGGAGCTCCATCGCAGTCTTTAACACTGGTAGCATGCCGCGACAGCGTGGACGTGAACCGTATGTGCAGTTGACGGACTTTGAGCGAGGGCGTATAGTGGGCATGCGGGAGGCCGGGTGGACGTACCGCCGAATTGCTCAACACGTGGGGCGTGAGGTCTCCACAGTACATCGATGTTGTCGCCAGTGGTCGGCGGAAGGTGCACGTGCCCGTCGACCTGGGACCGGACCGCAGCGACGCACGGATGCACGCCAAGACCGTAGGATCCTACGCAGTGCCGTAGGGGACCGCACCGCCACTTCTCAGCAAATTAGGGACACTGTTGCTCCTGGGGTATCGGCGAGGACCATTCGCAACCGTCTCCATGAAGCTGGGCTACGGTCCCGCACACCGTTAGGCCGTCTTCCGCTCACGCCCCAACATCGTGCAGCCCGCCTCCAGTGGTGTCGCGACAGGCGTGAATGGAGGGACGAATGGAGACGTGTCGTCTTCAGCGATGAGAGTCGCTTCTGCCTTGGTGCCAATGATGGTCGTATGCGTGTTTGGCGCCGTGCAGGTGAGCGCCACAATCAGGACTGCATACGACCGAGGCACACAGGGCCAACACCCGGCATCATGGTGTGGGGAGCGATCTCCTACACTGGCCGTACACCACTGGTGATCGTCGAGGGGACACTGAATAGTGCACGGTACACCCAAACCGTCATCGAACCCATCGTTCTACCATTCCTAGACCGGAAAGGGAACTTGCTGTTCCAACAGGACAATGCACGTCCGCATGTATCCCGTGCCACCCAACGTGCTCTAGAAGGTGTAAGCCAACTACCCTCGCCAGCAAGATCTCCGGATCTGTTTCCCATTGAGCATGTTTGGGACTGGATGAAGCGTCGTCTCACGCGGTCTGCACGTCCAGCACGAACGCTGGTCCAACTGAGGCTCCAGGTGGAAATGGCATGGCAAGCCGTTCCACAGGACTACATCCAGCATCTCTACGATCGTCTCCATGGGAGAATAGCAGCCTGCATTGCTGCGAAAGGTGGATATACACTGTACTAGTGCCGACATTGTGCATGCTCTGTTGCCTGTGTCTATGTGCCTGTGGTTCTGTCAGTGTGATCATGTGATGTATCTGACCCCAGGAATGTGTCAATAAAGTTTCCCCTTCCTGGGACAATGAATTCACGGTGTTCTTATTTCAATTTCCAGGAGTGTATATTGTAATTGTTTTACTATATATATATATATATATATATATATATATATATATATATATATATATATATATGCATTTATGTCGATGTATAATTGGTTTGTATTATTTGTATTTTTACGCTGGGTCTGGCCTAGGGAAAACTATGGTATGCAACGATTACATCGATAGGTCGTGTGGAGAACCAAAGTGTTGAGGATCTTTGGTAGTGTTAACTCTGCCGTGTGGAGCGCGGGCAGAGGGAGTCTGGCTGGAGTAGGGCGGTGCAGCGTGTTGTGTGATGCTCCGGCGAGTTGCCGCGCTTTCGGGGTTTGGCAGCATGTAATTGCGCTCGACTTGCTAAGATAGTTTCTGACACGGTGTCGCGGACGGGAAGCATTAGCTGGCGCACATCAAGAGCCCGTTTCGTCTGGTGACCGTGTCGAGAAGAAGGCGCGCCAGCATCCAGCTTCTGCAGCAGCGACGACCGACAATGAGTGACTGTCGCCACCTCCTCGATCGACGACTTCAAACCTTCAATCAACCAACAAGGAAGACTGGGAGCACGTAAAGTTTTAGAACTGTATGGCAGACCTCAGCTTTTCAAACTGTTAAATTTTTCTCACTAAATTACAGCAACGTAGCATGAACCTTTGTTGCTCATTGTTCCAATTGCATTACCAAGCAGGGTCCCTTCCTTTTCCGGAATGAACCCGAGTGTCGCTGAAATTCAAACGCCAACATCATTCGATTTCACTGCTTTAATTGCAAAGTTCAGTTAAGGTATTCATAGCTGGCTACAATATTTAGATTACACAAGCACAAATTAAGAGTGCGAGTTTTGTTACCGTATTTTAGCTTACCTGTGTCTGCAGCTCAGCTTGGTACGTACTAAATTTTACTATTGTTAATTGTTCAGAATCATTTAATTCAGTTCAAAGTTCAATCTCTTATTTCTAAATTGCGTAGATTCAAGTAGCTTTTGAAATGATTGTTGTGGTAGCCCAAGACTAACCTTATTTTATTGAATTTCGTAGTGCTTCAGAAACTATTAATTTCTGTCATTAAATTAACTTTCAATTTTCCGGTTTTATTAATTCTTTTGCTAAATTAAGTCAGAGTCTAGCGAAATTTATTACTTCTGAAAAAAATTCAGTTTTCACACAACACGTGTCAATCTTCAGTTGCCACGCTTTTAGTGCTAATTATATGTGCATTAATCTTTCATTTTCAGTTATTATAGTAGTTATCCATAGGACTGGTAACCGTAATTTCCCCAAATCTCAAATATCTAATTAACGCTAATTAATTGTTAACGTAACGACCGCACATTTACTTTCTTTATTAATTTTACCCTTTTCTCAAAATTATTTTCCACCAATTTCATTTGCATTTTTCCTTTCATTTAGATGTAACCCTTTCCTCCCTCTTTACCGACAAATTAACTTCGGTGACGATTGCTTTTTCCCAAATTTCCATTAGGTGCCCGCGGTTTAATTTTTCACTGTCATTAAGGTCGATAGGTGAGGGGGAGGTTACAACTTTACATCGCTTCTGAACGATGCGCAGCGTATAGTGTACCTGAGATGCTAGACGTTTGTAAGGCAATTATAAGAAGAAAATATTGACAGAACGTAACTGACTATAAATTGTGTACTGTAACTCAATACACGTAACCGGTGTTATGACTAAAGCTGAAGGACGACTACACCGGCCGTGCTCAGTCAAAAGGGAACCTCTACGGTCATAGCCTGAGCTGTAGCGATGTGCACCTGAGGTGAGTGAATGTTTTTTTCTGCCCATAGAGAAACGGAAAATACTTTGCGGCGCCGCCAGTGTCGCCCTGCCTTCGTTCTGTGCCACACGAACAACACGTTGAAGACGCCGGTAACTGCCATCTCGTAGGCGCCACATTTCGCCACAGATTTACCCTCTCACATTGTCCGTAACAAATGTGCGCCAGGAATAACTTCGCTTTCGCTTACGGATGGATTACCGGAAGTGTGTGATTTTTCCCACCCGTAGTAAAGACGACAGTGGCTGTCTTCACCAAAGCAAATGCACGGGAATAGCAACGCTAATTCTTCTGCGCCCATCCGTAAAGCCGTCGGCACACGGACCGTGCTGCCGAACGTTAACGTTGAGCGTGCCCAGTTCAACGTGCTGCTCAACGCTCAGGAACGATGCTACTTGTGCATACGGTACGTGGACCCCAACGTGGTATACGCGATCGCAACGCACTCAAGCGACAGTTGAGGGATGTTTCTAGTTCGTTAATCACACTGTTTACTCAACGGGCGCGTAAAATTCCCACGTTAGCTCTATTAAAATGCACATTTCTTCCATCGTCCACGAAAAGGAAAGTACCATGTCCAATCAATAAGGACACAGGCTTATAAAAGTTCCATTACAAGCAGTGCGTTACAAAATTGGAATACTTTCCGCATAAGATAAACATTATTTCATCATTCCAACATTTTAGTAAAACCCCAAGGTCAGTCTTACTTGATCACTGTTCGTACCCAGTAGCAGAATCTTTGAAACATGTCAATTACGAAGCGTAAAAGAAAAAGGAGAAAAAATACCTTTATACAAGTAGCGTAAGCTGTCCTTTAGATTTAGCCAATCGAACAAAGTCACCCCTCAAAAAAAGGTGAACTTGTATTTACATAAAATCAAACATTACAGTCTATACTTATATTAAACTAATAATAAAGTATCAGAACCTAATAAAAACGCGAATGTTAGGAAAAAAAAATTGTCGTGTCAGGACGCGAACCACCGCCCCAACAAAAAACCTTATTAGTATACAATGATGCTATTCATTACGCTATACCAACATCAAATCTGCTGTATCAAATGATAGTACCTTACCTCTTGCCAAAAACTTTAATCGTAGATATTTTACTAACTGAAATTTAATTATAACACATTGTACCAAGAACAATGCGTTTTGGGTGGATCTTCAGTGTGTCGCTGCCTTCAAATAGCCTACTCTCATTATACGCAAGTTACAATAGTTATTTTGCCGCGAATATGATGTTTCTCATTATTTTATTGGAACGAATCACACAGTTAACAATGAGTTTTGCAGTGATTCTCAATTTGATGGTGCTCGGAACGGCATATATACGTATAGGCTTGAAATGAATGACAATATGGCGCGTCACAACTCTGTACTGAAGGGAGACGGCGTGCGTGTGACGTAGGTGGCGTTGTGCCATGTCATCGGTCAACGCTCAGACGCACGCTGAGAATATCTGACATGCCAGATATTGCTCTGCACGTTCGGAAAGACTCCCGAGCGTGCTATTCCATGCTGTGACGTCAGAAACTCGGCACGCTCAACGCTCAACGTTCGGATGCACGGTCCGTGTGCCGACGGCTTAAGCTCACGGTGCCGCGCGAGATTAGCCGAGCGCTCTATGGGCGCTGCAGTCATGGAGTGTGCGGCTGCCTAAAGCCTGCGGCACAGCAATTCGGTGTGAGCATGTGAAAAAATATTTCAGCACGTTATTACTGGAACGTACATTGTATTCGAACATTGTGAATTACCGTGGAAAGAACGGTCCACTGACGCACAGTCAACGCGGATTCAGAAAATATCGTTCTTGCGAAACACAACTAGCTCTTTACACACACGAAGTGCTGTCTGCTATTGATAAGGGATTTCAAATTGATTCCGTATTTCTAAATTCCCAGAGGACTTTTGACACTGTACCTCACAAGCGCCTTGTAATGAAATTGCGTGCTTGTGGAATATCGTCTCAGTTCCAGGACTGGATCCGTGATTTCCCGTCAGAAAGGTCACAGTTCGTAGTAATTCGCAGAAAGTCATCCAGTAAAACAGAAGCGATTTATGGCGTACCGCAAGGTATTCTTATAGGCACTCTGCTGTTTCTTATCTATATAAATATAATCTGAATAGCCCTCTAAGATGTTTACAGATAATGCTGTCGTTTATCGGCTAGTAAAGTCATCAGAAGATTAAAAAAATTGCAGAACGATTTAGAAAAGATATCTGTATGGTGCGAAAATTGGCAACTGATCGTAAATAATGAAAAGTGTCAAGTCGTCCACATGAGTGCTGAAAAGAATCCGTTAAACTTCGGTTACACGATAGATCAATCAAATATAAACGCCGTAAATTCAACTAAATACCTAGTAATTAAAATTACGAACAACTTACATGTAGGAAGTGTTGTGGGGAAGGCGAACCAGTGACTGCGATTTATTGGCAGAACACTTAGAAAATGCGACAGATCTATTAAGAGGCTTCCTAGACAACCTTTGTCCGTCCTCTTTTGGAGTAAAGCTGCGCGGCGTGGCATCCTTACCGTATGGGATTAGTGGAGCACATTGAGAAAGTTCAACGAAGTGCGCCACGTTTTGTATTATCGAGAAATAGGGGAGAGTATCGAGGACATGATACAGGATTTGAGGTGGACATAATTAAAACAAAGGCGTTTTTGACGAAAGAGTTGACGGGTGAGCAGCCGGATGTTAGTGCCTAACGGGCACAATATTT
Source organism: Schistocerca nitens (assembly GCF_023898315.1). Lineage (NCBI taxonomy): Eukaryota > Metazoa > Arthropoda > Insecta > Orthoptera > Acrididae > Schistocerca > Schistocerca nitens. Next base: position 862,015,761 of record NC_064618.1, read on the forward strand.
CGGCAAGCGACCACGTTGCCATCATCATGTGGGCTGACGAAATGACAGCCGAGGCGCCGGCGCGGGGCTTTTATCTCCTCCCTCGCCCCCTCCAGGTGTTCCAAACGCGGTCCGAGCCCAGGGACGTGTGCTGGCGGCGTCCTCTTACAAGGGAACCTCCCCATCGCACCCCCGTCAGATTTAGTTATAAGTTGGCACAGTGGATAGGCCTTGAGAAAGTGAATACAGATCAATCGAGAAAACAGGAAGAAGTTGTGTCGAACTATGAGAAAAATAAGCAAAATATACAAACTGAGGAGTCCATGCAAAAGATAGGCAACATTAAGGAGAATACATGATCAGTAGCCCTGTGGTCCTGTGGTTAGCGTGAGCAGTCGTGGAACGAGAGGTCGTTGGTTCAAGCCTTCCCTAGAGCGAAAATTTTAATTTTTTATTTTCAGACAATTATCAAAGTTCAGGCACACACACTCAATCAACTTCGCTCTCTAAAGTTCCAGGACATGTTCAGATTTGCTTGGACATATGCAGGATTGGACGGTGTACACACGGAAAAATTTGAAAACGTTAAAATATATGTTCTGAGAGAGCACAGGGAAAACTGTGCGATTGTGAAACTGTTGCATTCATTTGTTGCAGTTTATGAGACAAACTCTTGTGATTTCATCACTTTTTTGGGAGTGATTATCACATCCACAAGAAAACCTAAATCGGGCAAGGTAGAAGAATCTTTTTACCCATTCGCCAAGTTTACAAGTTAGGTGGGTCGACAACGTATTCCTGTCATGTGTAGTACAGAATATATCAGACGTGTTTTCCTGTGGAAGAATCGGTTGACCTATGACCTTGCGATCAAATGTTTTCGGTTCCCATTGGAGAGGCACGTCCTTTCGTCTACTAATCGCACGGTTTTGCCGTGCGGTCGCAAAACATAGACACTAAACTTATTACAGTGAACAGAGACGTCAATGAACGAACGGACAGATCATAACTTTGCGAAAATAAAGAAAGTAAACTTTTCACGCGGAGGAAGATTTGAACCAAGGATCTCTCATTCCACAGCTGCTCACGCTAACCACGAGACCACGGCGCTCCTGAGCTCACACTGTTCTTGATGTTGCATATCTTTGGCATGGACTACTCAGTTTGCATATTTTACTTATTTTTTTCATGGTTCCACACAACTTCTTCCTGTTTTCTCGATTGATCGGTGTTCAGTTTTTCAACACCTATCCACTGTGTCAACTTATAACTAAATCTGAGGGGGGTGCGATGGGGAGGTTCCCTTGTTAGTATCTCTGCCTGTTCTCGAAGTCAGTTCCTGGTGGTATGTCTTCTTTGTCCTTTTAGTCAGATTCAAAGCGGGTTCCCAGACCTTACTAAGGGTGTGACTGCTACCTCGATTGATCAGCAGTTCCCGTACTCGTACCTCGATTGATTGTTTGATGACACGGCTCCAGTATTTTGACGTCTGTGTCAGAACCTTGGTCTGATCGTGATTCATTCTGTGGGATTCCGAGAGGCAATGTTCAGCAACCGCCAACTTGTTAGGCTGCTGCAGTCTGCTGTGTCGTTGATGTTCTTGGCAACGATCGTCGATAGTGCGCACCGTTTGACCTAAGTACGTTATGGCACATTCGCAGGGGATCTGGCAGACTCCTGATTTCCGTAGTCCTATATCGTCCTCGACATTACCAAGCAGTGCCTCTGTCTTAATTGGTGGGCGGAAGACAGTCTTTACTTGATGTTTTTCAAGAGTTTGACCTTTCTTTACGGATGAAGCGCCACAGAATGGAAGAAATTTACGTCTGCATTTGCGTGCATGTGTGTGTGTGTGTGTGTGTGTGTGTGTCTCTGTGTGTGTGTGTCTATGTGTGTCTGTGTGTCTGTATGGCTAAATGGTTCAAATGGCTCTGAGCACTATGGGACTCAACTGCTGAGGTCATTAGTCCCCTAGAACTTAGAACTACTTAAACCTAACTAACCTAAGGACATCACAAACATCCATGCCCGAGGCAGGATTCGAACCTGCGACCGTAGCGGTCTTGCGGTTCCAGACTGCAGCGCCTTCAACCGCACGGCCACTTCGGCCGGCGTGTGTGTCTGTATGTGTGTGTGTGTGTACGTGTGTGTTTAACAAGGAGAATAGGTCTACATATATATCTACACCTACATGACTACTCTGCAATTCACATTTAAGTGCTTGGCAGAGGGTTCGTCGAACCACAATCATACTATCTCTCTACCATTCCACTCCCGAACAGCGCGCAGGATAAACGAAGACCTAAACCTTTCTGTCCGAGCTCTGATTTCTCTTATTTTATTTTGATGATCATTCCTACCTACGTAGGTTGGGCTCAACAAAATATTTTCGCATTCGGAAGAGAAAGTTGGTGACTGAAATTTCGTAAATAGATCTCGCCGCGACGAAAAACGTCTTTGCTGTAATGGCTTCCATCCCAATTCGCGTATCATATCTGCCACACTCTCTCCCCTATTAAGTGATAATACAAAACGAGCTGCCCTTTTTTGCACCCTTTCGATGTCCTCCGTCAATCCCACCTGGTAAGGATCGCACACAGCGCAGCAATATTCTAACAGAGGACGAACGAGTGTAGTGTAAGCTGTCTCTTTAGTAGACTTGTTGCATCTTCTAAGTGTCCTGCCAATGAAACGCAACCTTTGGTTCGCCTTCCCCACTATATTATCTATGTGGTCTTTCCAACTGAAGTTGTTTGTAATTTTAACACTCAGGTATTTAGTTGAATTGACAGTCTTGAGAATTGTACTATTTATCGAGTAATCTAATTCCAACGGATTTCTTTTGGAACTCATGTGGATCACCTCACACTTTTCGTTATTTAGCGTCAACTGCCACCTGCCACACCATACAGCAATCATTTCTAAATCGCTTTGCAACTGATAGTGGTCTTCGGATGACCTTACTAGACGGTAAATTACAGCATCATCTGCGAACAACCTAAGAGAACTGCTCAGATTGTCACCCAGGTCATTTATATAGATCAGGAACAGCAGGGGTCCCAGGACGCTTCCCTGGGGAACACCTGATATCACTTCAGTTTTACTCGATGATTTACCGTCTATTACTACGAGCTGCGACCTTCCTGACAGGAAATCACGAATCCAGTCGCACAACTGAGACAATACCCCATAGGCCCGCAGCTTGATTAGAAGTCGCTTGTGAGGAACGGTGTCAAAAGCTTCCCGGAAATCTAGAAATACGGAATCAACTTGAGATCCCCTGTCGATAGCGGCCATTACTTCGTGCGAATAAAGAGCTAGCTGCGTTGCACAAGAACGATGTTTTCTGGAACCATGCTGATTACATATCAATAGATCGTTCCCTTCGAGGTGATTCATAATGTTTGAATACAGTATATGCTCCAAAACCCTACTGCAAACCGACGTCAATGATATAGGTCTGTAGTTAGATGGATTACTCCTACTACCCTTCCTAAACACTGGAGCGACCTGCGCAAATTTCCAATCTGTAGGTACAGATCTATCGGTGAGCGAGCGGTTGTATATGATTACTAAGTAGGGAGCTATTGTATCAGCGTAATCTGAAAGGAACCTAACCGGTATACAATCTGGACCTGAAGACTTGCCCTTATCAAGCGATTTGAGTTGCTTCACAACCCCTAAGGTATCTACTTCTAAGAAACTGATGCTGGCAGCTGTTCGTGTTTCAAATTCTGGAATATTCCATTCGTCTTCCCTGGTGAAGGAATTTCGGAAAACTGCGTTCAATAACTCCGCTTTAGCGGCACAGTCGTCGGTAACAGTACCATCGGCACTGCGCAGCGAAGGTATTGACTGCGTCTTGCCGCTTGTGTACTTTACATACGACCAGAATTTCTTCGGATTTTCTACCGAATTTCGAGACAATGTTTCGTTGTGGAAGCTATTAAAGGCATCTCGCATTGAAGGCCGTGCCAAATTTCGCGCGTCTGTAAATTTTAGCCAATCTTCTGGATTTCGCGTTCTTCTGAACTTCGCATGCTTTTTCCGTTGCCTCTGCAACAGAGTTCGGACCTGTTTTGTGTACCACGGGGGATCAGTTCCATCTATTACCAATTTATGAGGTATGAATCTCTCAATTGCTGTTGCTACTATATCTTTGAATTTGAGTCACATCTCGTCTACATTGGCATAGTCAGTTCGGAAGGAATGGATTTTGTCTCTTACAAGGGAACCTCCCCATCGCACCCCCCTCAGATTTAGTTATAAGTTGGCACAGCGGATAGGCTTTGAAAAACTGAACACAGATCAATCGAGAAAACAGGAAGAAGTTGTGTGGAAATATGAAAAAAATTAGTAAAATATACAAACTGAGTAGTCCATGCGATGATAGGCAACATCAAGGTCAATCGGAGTCGAGGAGCGCCGTGGTCCCGTGGTTAGCGAGAGTAGCTATGGAGTGAGAGGTCCTAGGTTCAAGTCTTCTCTCGAGTAAAAAGTTTAATTTTTTATTTTCAGTTTATGTGACAAACTCTTATGCTTTCATCACTTTTTAGGAGTGATTATCACATCCACAAGAAAACCTAATTCGGGCAAGGTAGAAGAATCTTTTTACCCATTCGCCAAGTGTACAAGTTAGGTGGGTCGACAACATATTCCTGTCATGTGACACACATGCCGTCACCAGTGTCGTATAGAATATATCAGACGTGTTTTCTGTGGAGGAATAGGTTGACCTATGACCTTGTGATCAAATGTTTTCGGTTCCCATTGGAGAGGCACGTCCTTTCGTCTACTAATCGCACGGTTTTGAGGTGCGGTCGCAAAACACAGACACTAAACTTATTACAGTGAACAGAGACGACAATGAACGAACGGACAGATCATAACTTCGCGAAAATAAAGAAAGTAAAATCTTCGGTCGAGGAAAGACTTGAACCAAGGACCTCTCGTTCCGCAGTTACTCACGCTAACCACGGGACCACGGCGCTCCTGAGTTCATGTTGTCCATGTTATTGCATATCTTGCACATGGACTACTCAGTTTGTATGTTCTACTAATTTTTGTCATAGTTCCACACAACTTCTTCCTGTTTTCTCGATTGATCTGTTTTCAGTTTTTCAAGGCCTATCCATTCTGCCAACTTATAACTTAATCTGAGGGGGGTGCGATGGGGAGGTTCCCTTGTTAGGAAGGCTTCTAGTGACACTTTATCCGCTTTTTTAAATAAAATTATTTTGCGTTTGTTTCTGGTGGATACAGTAAGATAATACCAAGGGATTATGAGGACGCAAGGATGCTTTGGAGATGTCACACTAGTTGTTTTTAAGCATGATACCTCCTATGCAAGATTTGAACTGCAAAGAGGGAGTCATGAGAGGTGGCTAGCCACATCTCATGCATGTAATAGGCGATGGGATGAGTTAGCATGGCCGGCCGCGGTGGCCGTGCGGTTCTAGGCGCTCCAGTCCGGAGCCGCGCTGCTGCTACGGTCGCAGGTTCGAATCCTGCCTCGGGCATGGATGTGTGTGCTGTCCTTAGGTTAGTTAGGTTTAAGTAGTTCTAAGTTCTAGGGGACTGATGACCACAGCAGTTGAGTCCCATAGTGCTCAGAGCCATTTGAACCATTTTTTGAGTTAGCATGCGCATGAGAATTAAACTAAACAGTTGAACTTGGACTTTAAATGAGGAATATGATAGCGACTGCGTTGGCAGTAGTAAGTCTCGGTGCTGTTTGGATTTCCTATATGCTGTAGTAACGATCAGCAGAGGGAAACACGATCCCGGCAGGGAAAAGCGAGTGCTGGAGAGGGGCCCGATGGCCACACTGGGGGTCAATCCTTGGGATGTAGGAGGCAGTGTACTTACAGGTCGGCCAGGGCAGAGTGGAAGAACGGTGCTTTGCGGGAACTGCCGGGCTGCCGCCAGGTGGGTGCCGGCGGACGATACGCACAGCTGCATCCGCGATGTTAAAACGCTGTGACCGCACCCTGTTTCCTCCAGTCTAACTTGCAGGTCAGCCCATGTGCCCAGAGATTAACCAGAAAAACATTCCTGATAGTGTGGTCAGGAGTTTCAAAGAAGCGTTGTGAGGACCTCTCACCATTGCAAAAGCATAGGCTCCACCTGCAGGTAACACCTGTAGAAAGTCTCTAGAGGAACGGAGGGTTCCAAATGATTGGAAAAGAGCACACGTAGTCCCAGTCTTCAAGAAGGGTCGTCGAGCAGGTGCGCAAAACTATAGACCTATATCTCTGACGTCGATCTGTTGTAGAATTTTAGAACACGTTTTTTGCTCGAGTATCACGTCGTTTTTGGAAACCCAGAATCTACTATGTAGGAATCAACATGGATTCCGGAAACAGCGATCGTGTGAGACCCAACTCGCTTTATTTGTTCATGAGACCCAGAAAATATTAGATACAGGCTCCCAGGTAGATGCTATTTTTCTTGACTTCCGGAAAGCGTTCGATACAGTTCCGCACTGTCGCCTAATAAACAAAGTAAGAGTCTACGGAATATCAGACCAGCTGTGTGGCTGGATTGAAGAGTTTTTAGCAAACAGAACACAGCATGTTGTTATCAATGGAGAGACGTCTACAGACGATAAAGTAACCTCTAGCGTGCCACAGGGGAGGGTTTTGGGACCATTGCTTTTCACAGTATATATAAATGACCTAGTAGATAGTGTCGGAAGTTCCATGCGGCTTTTCGCGGATGATGCTGTAGTATACAGAGAAGTTGCAGCATTAGAAAGTTGTAGCGAAATGCAGGAAGATCTGCAGCGGATAGGCACTTGGTGCAGGGAGTGGCAACTGACCCTTAACATAGACAAATGTAATGTATTGCGAATACATAGAAAGAAGGATCCTTTATTGTATGATTATATGATAGCGGAACAAACACTGGTAGCAGTTACTTCTGTAAAATATCTGGGAATATGCGTGCGGAACGATTTGAAGTGGAATGATCATATGAAATTAATTGTTGGTAAGGCGGGTATCAGGTTGAGATTCATTGGGAGAGTGCTTAGAAAATGTAGTCCATCAACAAAGGAGGTGGCTTACAAAACACTCGTTCGACCTATACTTGAGTATTGCTCATCAGTGTGGGATCCGTACCAGATAGGGTTGACGGAGGAGGTAGAGAAGATCCAAAGAAGAGCGGCGCCTTTCGTCACAGGGTTATTTGGTAACCGTGATAGCGTTACGGAGATGTTTAATAAACTCAAGTGGCAGACTCTGCAAGAGAGGCGCTCTGCATCGCGGTGTAGCTTGCTCGCCAGGTTTCGAGAGGGTGCGTTTCAGGATGAGGTATCGAATATATTGCTTCCCCCTACTTATACCTCCCGACGAGATCACGAATGTAAAATTAGTGAGATTAGAGCGCGCACGGAGGCTTTCAGACAGTCGTTCCTCCCGCGAACGATACGCGACTGGAACAGGAAACGTAGGTAATGACAGTGGCACGTAAAGTGCCCTCCGCCACACACCGTTGGGTGGCTTGCGGAGTATAAATGTAGATGTAGATACCACCAAGCTGGCCTATTATTGTGTCACTGGTAGCCCGCCAAACCGATGCCAAGAGAATAGGACCGTTCTCTCCTTTTTTTGTTTTCCCACAGTGCCAAAACAGTATCCTACATTGGTAGATGGCCTGTGACGTACGTCCTGAGTCCTACTTTTTTGATTGAGAGGGCAATAATGTGGCTGATTAAGAGAATATTTTTATGGACCTATTGGATGGAGGATGAAAAACACTACAACAATTTGCTCTTGGCCAGTGTTGGTAGTTAATTCAGCCTGGTCGTAAATTTTTATGTCCACGAAAAACATCCGCCAGCTTGAGAGAAATTGCGTTTCTGGTCACTTCCGAGTGAAGACTGAGGACTCAACCAGTGAAGACCGCAGAAGACGGACATAGGCTATGGAGATGAAAGTGGACAGGTCGGTTCCTTAATCACTCCAGTATTTAAAATGCCACTTGAGGAATAAATTATGAATGTATTTTAGTCCTTGATTTTCCTTTCATAGGTAATGAAAGCCATATAAAAAATGGTTCAAATTGCTCTGAGCACTATGGGACGTAACATCTGAGGTCATCAGTCCCTTAGAACTTAGAACTACTTAAACCTAACTAACCTAAGGACATCACACACACCCATGCCCGAGGCAGGATTCGAACCTGCGACCGTAGCGGTCGCGCGGTTCCAGACTAAAGCACCTAGGAGCGCTCGGCAAACCCATATCCATAGGCAGAATTACCAGACAGTTAACTGAGACATATTCAGGATACAGTGCTCAGGACCCCACAAATTTATAATGCACTTCAATTCAATTATCACGTAATTTAATTCACGAGCAGTGACTCCTGAGGAGCGATCTGATTCCGTAGCTGTATTGGTCTGATCATCAAGGTAAAGCTCGTGGGTTAATATCAAAGAAAAGAAGAACACGGTTAGTCATAGAAATTTATTATAATACATAATTCTACTTAATACAACGACCCGCAGCGCATCCCAAAAGACTACGCCACGGCCGTGCAACGAGTAACCCCATAAGGAGGTGTCAGCGTGCAGCGTCCCAGCCACTCGCGGCTCAATTTCGTACGTAGCATTGTCTTCCTCAGTAATTTTATGCGTAATTTTAGATGTTGTTGGTACCGAAATGGTTATGTGCTGAAAAGAGTTTTTCATGGTGAAGTCCCTTAGTATGACATTCCCCTTTTAAATTTATTTATATACACTCCTGGAAATGGAAAAAAGAACACATTGACACCGGTGTGTCAGACCCACCATACTTGCTCCGGACACTGCGAGAGGGCTGTACAAGCAATGATCACACGCACGGCACAGCGGACACACCAGGAACCGCGGTGTTGGCCGTCGAATGGCGCTAGCTGCGCAGCATTTGTGCACCGCCGCCGTCAGTGTCAGCCAGTTTGCCGTGGCATACGGAGCTCCATCGCAGTCGTTAACACTGGTAGCATGCCGCAACAGCGTGGACGTGAACCGTATGTGCAGTTAACGGACTTTGAGCGAGGGCATATAGTGGGCATGCGGGAGGCCGGGTGGACGTACCGCCGAATTGCTCAACACGTGGGGCGTGAGGTCTCCACAGTACATCCATGTTGTCGCCAGTGGTCGGCGGAAGGTGCACGTGCCCGTCGACCTGGGACCGGACCGCAGCGACGCACGGATGCACGCCAACACCGTAAGATCCTACGCAGTGCCGTAGGGGACCGCACCGCCACTTCCCAGCAAATTAGGGACACTGTTGCTCCTGGGGTATCGGCGAGGACCATTCGCAACCGTCTCCATGAAGCTGGGCTACGGTCCCGCACACCGTTAGGCCGTCTTCCGCTCACGCCCCAACATCGTGCAGCCCGCCTCCAGTGGTGTCGCGACAGGCGTGAATGGAGGGACGAATGGAGACGTGTCGTCTTCAGCGATGAGAGTCGCTTCTGCCTTGGTGCCAATGATGGTCGTATGCGTGTTTGGCGCCGTGCAGGTGAGCGCCACAATCAGGACTGCATACGACCGAGGCACACAGGGCCAACACCCGGCATCATGGTGTGGGGAGCGATCTCCTACACTGGCCGTACACCACTGGTGATCGTCGAGGGGACACTGAATAGTGCACGGTACATCCAAACCGTCATCGAACCCATCGTTCTACCATTCCTAGACCGGCAAGGGAACTTGCTGTTCCAACAGGACAATGCACGTCCGCATGTATCCCGTGCCACCCAACGTGCTCTAGAAGGTGTAAGTCAACTACCCTGGCCAGCAAGATCTCCGGATGTGTCCCCCATTGAGCATGTTTGGGACTGGATGAAGCGTCGTCTCACGCGGTCTGCACGTCCAGCACGAACGCTGGTCCAACTGAGGCGCCAGGTGGAAATGGCATGGCAAGCCGTTCCACAGGACTACATCCAGCATCTCTACGATCGTCTCCATGGGAGAATAGCAGCCTGCATTGCTGCGAAAGGTGGATATACACTGTACTAGTGCCGACATTGTGCATGCTCTGTTGCCTGTGTCTATGTGCCTGTGGTTCTGTCAGTGTGATCATGTGATGTATCTGACCCCAGGAATGTGTCAATAAAGTTTCCCCTTCCTGGGACAATGAATTCACGGTGTTCTTATTTCAATTTCCAGGAGTGTATAAAAACCCTGAAAGGAAAACATATTTAGCATAACCTGTTTTATTATTTCTCAGAATATTTGCCTTTAAACTTTATACACACTTGCACACAATGCTGGAGCCATTTTTTCCACTATGTACTCGCTGCCTCAAGAAACGTGGTTTCGGAAGGATACGGCAATTTCTTGGGGCGCTATATCAGATGGATAGAGACTACGATAGATTAACTGAAAATTTTTCACAGACCATGGTGGCGCGTACTACACTCGCAAAATTGAAATCTGCGTTCCACCATCTTGATTCAGGTTTTCCGTGATTTCCGCAAATAGCTCCAGGAAAATGCTGAGATGGCTCCTTTGAAAGGCACGACCGATTTCTTTCCACATCTTTGAAACAATCTGATCTTGTGCATCATCTCTAATGACCTCGTAATCGACGGAGCGTTACGTCATGATCTTCCTCTCTCTCTACCCTTGAAAGTTTTTCTACGTGAAATACTGAATTATTTGTCATATTGTAATTGTCATGATGAAGAATGATGTGACGCTTCTGGCTGTTTTCTCTGCTTTCATCGATGACTTGTGGCAGACAAATTGTTGTATACCATTCTTCTGTCCTCCAAAAGAGAGGTAGTGAAATGCTCAGTATGTAAAACGAAACAAGGGATGATTTTCTTGGAAGCGCTGCGTCGGCAGATCATTTTTGTTTTGGTTTCGGTTCGTCTCGGTTTTACTGGGCTTACTGCTACTGCTGAAGGCAAATTACTTGATGTTATGGAATGCAGTTTAATCTCACAAACGTTGATCAGAAAAAAATCTAAATAACAAACCAAAGTAAAATAAAACTCTGTCCAGTTGTTTGATAAACACGTTCACATCTTAATGGAAGGGAAAAGTCTATTATTACAATATATCTATAAAGTCTTCTGCCTCCAAACTATTGGTGGTCCCCAATACCATGATTCTTTCACCTATTTCAGCAGATAAGACGATTGTGACGTAAGGTCCATCTACATGTACTTTCATATTAACTCCTTACTAAATTTTACAAGAATAATACGTGTATAACAATTATTGTTATATCATCAGTACACAAATTTAAGTGATTAAACCCAACAAGCACAATATGAAATGTAAAACTACATAAAGACGGTGTAATTGTCGCACAGTATGAAGTATTTTTATAAGAGCATTATGTAAGTTCCTGTGTTACTATTAGAGATCAAAAATAACATATAGGCCAAACGGATATCAACTAAGTTTTTTTAAAATAGGAACCCACATTTTTATTACATATTCGTGTAGTACGTAAAGAAATATGAATGTTTTTAGTTGGACCACTTTTTTCACTTTGTGATAGATGGCGCTGTAATAGTCACAAACATATGGCTCACTATTTTAGACGAACAGTTGGTAACAGGTAGGTTTTTTAAATTAAAATATAGAACTTAGGTGCGTATGAACATTTTATTTCGGTTGTTCCAATGTGATACATGTACCTTTGTGAACTTATCATTTCTGAGAACGCATGCTGTTACATCGTGATTACCTGTAAATACCACATTAATGCAATAAATGCTCAAAATGATGTCCGTCAACCTTGAGAGTTGGAAATATTCTCTTAGGATTTAAACGTTGGCTACAGCGCACGTACACAAGCTCTGGAATCTAAGATATTGTTGTCGCGCTTCGTAGCGCACGAGTAGCAATTTGGAGGCCAGTGTAGGAGCCCGCCTGCTGTGGTGCGCACGTGTGTTGGACGAGGCGTCGTCGCCGAGCTGCCGTACTGCCGTGTCCGCCAGCAGCGACACAGGATTTGGTATTTAGTTGATATTTTTTATAATTTGCAGCGCGCTTATTAATTTAAAGAAAAGGGTTTGTGTATGTGCGTAGCAGCAGACGGTAATTTTGATAATGATAGGAGTTGAATTCTTAAGGGAAACCACTGTTAGATTAAGTATTGATTTTTGTCATTGATTTCTTTTGTAATTGTCAGGGAATTGTTTCACTATGTATTCAATTGGGAAGTATTTCAGTCTGTCTCAAGAGTTTCATTAATTTGTAATATTGCTTTAATGCCACTGGAGGCATATTTACAAACGAAGCGATTGTTCAAAGAGCTTCTAGCGTTTTGTTAATTGAATGAGAAAGAATCGCTTTCAGAATATAGTTTTTTGTTTGGGTTATCATTTATCGAGTTTAGATTTGACCAAACCCTTTATCTTGAATTATATGTAGTTGTAGTAAGCAGCAGCAGCAGCAGCAGCCGCAGCAACAGCAGGAGCCGCCATACAGAACATGCATTGCACTCAGCATGAATAATAGGTTTTTTATGTTTTTGTTAAATAATGGAATGCAGCAGATCAAGCAGTGGCAGCAGAAAGACCAAGTAAGTTATTTGTTGCTCACAGGACCAATAAAAAAAATAAAGTTTAGGCGATCTCTGTAATAGTAAAGTTAACAAGAGTACAAGCACAAGAGTTTGAGTAGAAAACACAAGATAAGAAGATAGAGCTCACAACTTTCAACCTCAATGCATTTGGCAATACGTGTAACAACATTCTTCTCAAGAACGAGTAGTTCGCCTACCGTAATGTTCGCACATGCATTGACAATGCGCTGACGCATGTTGTCAGGCGTTGTCGGTGGATCACGATAGCAAATACCCTTCAACTTTCCCCACAGAAAGAAATTCGGGAACGTCAGATCCGGTGAACGTGCGGGCCATGGTATGGTGCTTCGACGGCCAATCCACCTGTCATGAAATATGCTATTCAATACCGCTTCAACCGCACGCGAGCTATGTGCCGGAAATCCATCATGTTGGAAGTACATCGCCATTCTGTCACGCGGTGAAACATCTTGTAGTAACATCGGTAGAACATTACGCAGGAAATCAGCATACATTGCACCATTTAGATTGCCATCGATAAAATGGGGGCCAATTACCCTTCCTCCCATAATGCCGCACCATACATTAACCCGACAAGGTCGCTGATGTTCCACTTGTCGCAGCCATCGTGGATTTTCCGTTTCCCAATAGTACATACTATGCCGGTTTACGTTACCGCTGTTCGTGAATGACGCTTCGTCGCTAAATAGAACGCGTGCAAAAAATCTGTCATCGTACCGTAATTTCTCTTGTGCCCAGTGGCAGAACTGTACACGACGTTCCAAGTCGTCGCCATGCAATTGCTGGTCCACAGAAATATGGTACGGGTGCAATCGATGTTGATGTAGCATTCTCAACACCGACGTTTTTGAGATTTCCGATTCTCGCGCAGTTTGCCTGCTACTGATGTGCGGATTAGCCGCAACAGCAGCTAAAACACCTAGTTGGGCACCATCATTTGTTGCAGGTCGTGATTGACGTTTCACATGTGGCTGAACACTTACTATTCCCTTAAATAACTATCCGGCGAACGGTCCGGCCACTTGGATGATGTCGTCCAGGATACCGAGCAGCATACATAGCACACGCCGGTTGGGCATTTTGATCACAATAACCATACATCAACGCGATATCTACCTTTTTGGTAAACGGTCCATTTTAACACGGGTAATGTATCACGAAGCAAATACCGTCCGCACTGATGTTACGTTTGCGACTATTACAGCGCCATCTATTACAAAGTGAAAAAAGTGATCCAACTGCAACATTCGTATTTCTTTACGTACTACACGAATATGTAATAAAAATGGGGGTTCCTACTTAAATAAACGCAGTTGATATCCGTTTGACCTATGGCAGCGCCATCTAGCCGGCCAACCATAGCGCCATCTGGTTTCTCCCTTGAAGCTAGACAAGTTTCGTTCTTTGCAGTTTTTTCGTTTGATGCTTATTTCGTGATATATTTGGCCCGGTCACTATCAATGGACCACCCTGTATATAAGAGCTTGATATTAACACAAAAAGCGTATCTGCAGTGTGACATTGTATGTGATAAGCGAGTAATTAAGTTATGCTAAGAAAATATACATAAATGCGAATGTCTAATCACCCTTCGCTTTCTCTTTTGCTTCATCCTAGCAACAATTTTAATTCCGCAGGTTATGGATGAGGTAGGGGGGGGGGGGGGGCATAAGTCTATTGAAAATCTTATCCTTCAGTTGTGGTGTATTAACGTCCAAATGCTATCCTATTCAAAAAGAATCCCTATCATGTTTACAATTAACTCAGTGCTGCCACCATAATTTGTGCGTGGACCTCTTGGGCAAGAAACCTTTTTAGGCAATTGTGTCAGATGATGAGGTAAATGAACTGTTGTTATATGCTAGCACAAAAAGTGTTAAAGTAACGTAAATACAGTACGATTCAAGTCATAAGTTGCCTAAATTGCGTAACAGCACCCTCAACAATAGGTCGGAATGTTCTGACTTCACTTAGTGGAAGTGATACTTGTGTTCTTCACGGTAGCTATGGCATGTCCACTTTCACTCGCCAGAACGATTACTTGACACTGGAATGTGAATTTATGTGGAGGCAGTGGTTCAGTTTGAATGGAAGGCAGGCTCTCTTTGCTCGTCAACAGCTGTGCGCATCGAATCTAGTCGTTTCAGTGCCATGGGCGTCGGGAGTCGTCCTTCCTTCACGCCAATGACCCATCTGGGAGTTAAGATTCCCTTATCTCGTACGTCTACAGCTGGGGTGCAGCTGATCTCTGCACCTGAGTGGCTCTGCAAGGACTGAGTTATAGCCAGCTTACTGTGACTTGCGTAGTGTGACCGTGTGGGAAGTTCATCTACACTCTTTGGCCTGTTATTATTTGCATCTATGCTGCGTAAACGGAGGAAGATGAAGAATGGCTCGTAGGGGAGCAAAATATCATGAGGTAATGTCGGAGTAGGGCTATCTGGGACGGTGTTGCTATTCGTACATATCTAAAACACAATGCGGGTTGCTGTTGAAAACTGCACTGCACGGTTGAACCAGGGAACAGGTTCTCACTAAGAGAAAATTTAATCATGGATGCGTATCCCTCGGAATAATACTACCACGGGTTATGGCCTGGCTGACTTGATGTCCTCCAAAAAGGAATGGTCTCCAATGAAGCGGCTGACGGACCACTTTCCGCTGCGCTCAGGGGCCGTACATGGGCGCGCACCTCACTGTTAGGCCATCAGCTGTTACTCGGTTCGCCTCAATGTGTCCTGTACGTGTTTCACTACACATGTGAGCCACTGCGGTGCTGTCCCATACACGCTGTTCTCACAAACTCTTGTCTGCACAGTACTCTTTATGCAAATGTTACTTATTCATCCCTACATGGATGTTCTTGTATCTTGTTTCTTTGTTACAGATACATATTTTACATTTATAAATATACAACCCATCTGCTTTCAGTCACTATTTTTTCGTTTTGCTGCTTAAATTACACTCCTGGAAATGGAAAAAAGAACACATTGACACCGGTGTGTCAGACCCACCATACTTGCTCCGGACACTGCGAGAGGGCTGTACAAGCAATGATCACACGCACGGCACAGCGGACACACCAGGAACCGCGGTGTTGGCCGTCGAATGGCGCTAGCTGCGCAGCATTTGTGCACCGCCGCCGTCAGTGTCAGCCAGTTTGCCGTGGCATACGGAGCTCCATCGCAGTCTTTAACACTGGTAGCATGCCGCGACAGCGTGGACGTGAACCGTATGTGCAGTTGACGGACTTTGAGCGAGGGCGTATAGTGGGCATGCGGGAGGCCGGGTGGACGTACCGCCGAATTGCTCAACACGTGGGGCGTGAGGTCTCCACAGTACATCGATGTTGTCGCCAGTGGTCGGCGGAAGGTGCACGTGCCCGTCGACCTGAGACCGGACCGCAGCGACGCACGGATGCACGCCAAGACCGTAGCATCCTACGCAGTGCCGTAGGGGACCGCACCGCCACTTCCCAGCAAATTAGGGACACTGTTGCTCCTGGGGTATCGGCGAGGACCATTCGCAACCGTCTCCATGAAGCTGGGCTACGGTCCCGCACACCGTTAGGCCGTCTTCCGCTCACGCCCCAACATCGTGCAGCCCGCCTCCAGTGGTGTCGCGACAGGCGCGAATGGAGGGACGAATGGAGACGTGTCGTCTTCAGCGATGAGAGTCGCTTCTGCCTTGGTGCCAATGATGGTCGTATGCGTGTCTGGCGCCGTGCAGGTGAGCGCCACAATCAGGACTGCATACGACCGAGGCACACAGGGCCAACACCCGGCATCATGGTGTGGGGAGCGATCTCCTACACTGGCCGTACACCACTGGTGATCGTCGAGGGGACACTGAATAGTGCACGGTACATCCAAACCGTCATCGAACCCATCGTTCTACCATTCCTAGACCGGCAATGGAACTTGCTGTTCCAACAGGACAATGCACGTCCGCATGTATCCCGTGCCACCCAACGTGCTCTAGAAGGTGTAAGTCAACTACCCTGGCCAGCAAGATCTCCGGATCTGTCCCCCATTGAGCATGTTTGGGACTGGATGAAGCGTCGTCTCACGCGGTCTGCACGTCCGGCACGAACGCTGGTCCAACTGAGGCGCCAGGTGGAAATGGCATGGCAAGCCGTTCCACAGGACTACATCCAGCATCTCTACGATCGTCTCCATGGGAGAATAGCAGCCTGCATTGCTGCGAAAGGTGGATATAAACTGTACTAGTGCCGACATTGTGCATGCTCTGTTGCCTGTGTCTATGTGCCTGTGGTTCTGTCAGTGTGATCATGTGATGTATCTGACCCCAGGAATGTGTCAATAAAGTTTCCCCTTCCTGGGACAATGAATTCACGGTGTTCTTATTTCAATTTCCAGGAGTGTATCTTATAGTGACTTGTTTACACAAAATTTTACAGTGAGTACCGTACATGTGACTCCGTAAACTTTCCCGGCCTACTAATTCGTTGTATTCATATCGGGTCTCCACCCGGAACATCTCGTCATCTGGACACAATATCTCACAACCAAACAACTGGACTATGCTACGCTGACAGTATGGAAAAAGGTACTGAATTTGGCCTATACACCCAGGAATGTTGCAATTACGGAATTCGTTTCGCCCGTTGAACAAGCGGTGTCCAGGTTTCTCGACGATCTAGGTGATGAGGTGAGGCAAGAGGTCTCTCATACGTTGCGTCGGGTGCCAACCCCGCGACGTAACATCTCCACGCCTGAAGGAACCGCGATGCGTTCCATCAGAGAATATCAGGATTTAGTAATTCTCCCAGCAGACAAGGGCAATGCAGCGGTTAATGGAGGTAGCCCAGTTGACCTATTTTCCCGCCAAAATTTGAACTTCCCATTATGACGTCATTGCGATGTTACCACATTATCGCCGCCATCTTGGATTCTCCGTTTTGAATGTATTTGGCAACACTGGAGAGTGGGGCTATTAATCCAGTCGTCGGCCTCTTTCGGGAGCGACGCCTAGTTCTCCAGTTGATTCGAACTTCCTCATCATTCTCCGCACAGCAGTTGGAGAAAGAGGACCCTTCGATACTCCTTTCAGCCAGCGATATTCTCGAAGTGCAGCTGCGGCGTTACTGTTGTTTTGATAACAGAGTTTCACCAGTAATGCCCTGCTCCTTTTGTCCAGTCTCATGTTGACACATCAGGAAGTGCACTCGACTGGTCAGGTGTGTGAGACTGAATCACAATGAGTGATCACGGCACCTGGTGGCCATGGTTGGAATTGGACGGTGGCGCTGTGGCGCATGGAAATCACGCACGCCATACTCTGGACATTAACGCTACCAAGTTTGGTACCCGTACGGTAATTAGTTTCCGTGTTATAACGTATTAAATTGGGGAAATTCTAACCACCCGTTATCTGGGCGTAACGTTACAAAGCGATGTGAAGTCAAACGAGCATGTGACGGCTGTGGTAAGGAATGGTCGACTTCGGAAGAATTTTAGGAAAGTATAGTTTATGTATAAAGGAGACCGCATAAAGGACGCTGGTGCGACCTGTTCTTGAATACTGCTCGACTGTTTGCGATCAGTAAAGGGCGGATTGAAGGAAGACATCGAAGCAGTTCAGAAATGGGCTGCTATATTTGTCAACGCTAGGTTGGAACACGTAAGTATTATGGAGGCGTTTCGGGGACTCGAATGTTAATCCCTGGAGCGAAGACGACGTTCCTCTCGAGGAATGCTACTGACAAGGGAACCTCCCCATCGCACCCCCCTCAGATTTAGTTATAAGTTGGCACAGTGGATAGGCCTTGAAAAACTGAACACAGATCAATTGAGAAAACAGGAAGAAGTTGTGTGGAACTGTGAAAAAATAAGCAAAATATACAAACTGAGTAGTTCATGGGAAGATAGGCAACATCAAGGACACTGGGACCACAGGAGCGCCGTGGTGTCGTGGTAACGTGAGCAGCTGTGGAACGAAAGATCCTTGGTTCAAATCTTCCATCGGGTGAAAACTTTAATTTTTTATTTTCAGTTTATGTGACAAACTCTTATGTTTTCATCACTTTTTTGGGAGTGATTATCACATCCACAAGAAAACCTAAATCGGGCAAGGTAGAAGAATCTTTCTACTCATTCGCCAAATGTACAAGTTAGGTGGGTCCACAATATATTCCTGTCATGTGACGCACATGCCGTCACCAGTGTCGTATAGAATACATCAGATGTGTTTTCCTGTGGAGGAATCGGTTGACCTATGACCTTGCGATCAAATGTTTTCGGTTCCGATTGGAGAGGCACGTCCTTTCGTCTACTAATCGCACGGTTTTGCGATGCGGTCGCAAAACACAGACACAGACACTAAACTTATTACAGTGAACAGAGACGTCAATCAACGAACGGACAGATAATAACTATGCAAAAATAAAGAAAGTAAAATTTTCACTCGTGGGAAGACTTGAACCAAGGACCTCTCCTTCTGCAGCTGCTCACGCTACCACGGGACCACGGCGCTCCTGAGCTCACGTTCTCCTTGATGTTGCCTATGTGGCCCATGGACTACTCAGTTTGTATATTTTGCTTATTTTTTCACAGTTCCCCACAACTTCTTCCTGTTTTCTCAATCGATCTGTGTTCAGTTTATCAAGGCCTATCCACTGTGCCAAGTTATAGCTAAATCTGACGGGGGTGCGATGGGGAGGTTCCCTTGTGAGAAAATTTAGAGAACCGGCATTTGAAGCTGACTGCAGAACAATCCTGCTGCCGACAACATACATTGCGAGTAAGGACCGCAAAGGTATATGAGAAATTAGGGCTCATGAGGAGGATTATGGACAGCCGCTTTTCCCTCACTCTGTTTGCGAGTGGAACAGAAAAGGAAATGACTAGTTCGGAGTACCCGCCGCCACGCGCCTTACGGTTACTTGCTGCAGATGTAGAATAGACACAGGTGGTTGCAGGAAAGCTACATCACGAGAAGATATTAGGAATGTTCGAATGGCTGTTGTAAGGTACACCTTATTTTCGAACCACGTTTTACTTCTCTTATTGTCCAAATTTACGGTTTACATCGCATCTGCACTATAAGGAGCTTTCAGTGAGTTCATACAGCACTGCAGAACGCTTTAGTACGGCATATGATCCCAGTTCCCATGCTAGCTGATCGAACCACTGAGCCATCTGGTTCCATTAGAAAGATAGATACACCAGCGCACGCTACCCTAGGGAAACCAAAGCCATTCTGGCGCGAAGCATGTGATTTTGTTTCACAATTATTTACTAACTAAAGCTACTTTTTCCACTATAGATGTGAGGGGAAGCCTACCGGTCACAATCACTTACACCAATATTTCTAGGCAACAAATCAATTTTAGTTAACAAATGAATAATGTTTTACCTGATAAAGTTGTGCGAAGAGCTGCGATCTTTCAGGTTTGTTAAATACGTGACGTCGACGGCGGGCCGTTCTACACAGTCGCCGATAGGGTGCCTTCCGAACGAGTTCTGTCGAAGTCCATGCTCTCGAAACGTTCCAGTTTTTCAGTTAATAAGTGATATATTGTTTCTTTATTATCAGGTTACTGTATTTTCGCAAATAAATACATCGTAATGGCCTCCACAACGTATTTCAAGTAATATAGCTACACGTATCGTCACTTGGAATTACGGAGTGTAGAACTGCAGCTTCCAGAAAATTGAATGGCGCTACTACAGCTTCTGCGTGGGACATCAACTACGAGAGCTTCACTGCAAAACAGGTACGATCAAATCCTACGTGACGACTCAGTAAGATAATTCAAGGGAAGGTTGTTTTAATCTCTGCAAATCTAGGATGGAAAGCAGGACAGTCATACTGTGCGCCTCTTATACCATTCTCCTCGTACTCACTAGCTAGATTGAGACACTTTAGGATGATTAGTGAAGTGAAGGGATCTTGCACTCTGATGAAGAGACCGATGGAACATCTTAAATGTGTGCGTGGTTTACAGACGGAGTATCACCACGAACAGCTGGGAACGGACTACGGGAAGCTGGGTCGTCGTGAATCCTTCACCTCTGACACCACACCACAGGCACGGCCTCGTATGAGTCACAGCCACGAGGTATATTGAACGATATTCTGTGATGCTCTACACGAGACTCGTTTCTGTTCAAGGCACTCAGATCGACGCCAGCGTAAGCAGGTTACTTGGAGAAGGTCAAAAAGGAGCTGTAGGAGGTGGCAACACCTGATGTGGTAATGTTGAATGGAGACTGAATGCTGACCATTGTGTGGCAGGAGTGGTAAAACTTGCAGCCGGGCTCTTCATGATCAGGGTACCAGATGCCTTACTCCAACTGCATAAAGCAAGACTGTACACTGCATTTTGCAACACAGACGCCTTGCGGAATGAACAGCACGTCGCTCCGGCTGCCCGCTTCCCTAAATGTCAGCAGTAGAGCACATCTAGGATCAGCAAGTGTTTCAGGTATCATAAAAAAGTGATCAGAATGGCTCTTAACTTCCATGCTGCTACGAACGTAAGAGCTTATTAGGGCCTGTAGGGGTTACGTTTTGTACTGGTGCTCATAATGAACTTCAATTCCGATTGGAATGAAAGTTTATTTATTGAATACTTTTTATGTGATGCAATGTAACAGTATTATGAAAAGGAAAGTTGCCACTCACCATATAGCGGAGACGCTGAGCCGCAGATAGGCACAACAAAAAGACTGTCACACAATAAGCTTTCGGCCAACAAGGCCCTTGTCGAAAATATACACACACACACACACACACACACACACACACACACACACACACACACGCACGCAACTCACACACACACACACACACACACACATGACTGCAGCCACTCTGTGTGGCTTCAGCAGCCAGAGGCTGCAATCATGTGCGTGTGAGCTGCGTTTGCGCTCAAGCAAACAAACGTGCGCGCGCGTTTGTGTATGTGTCGTCCATTTTCGACAAGGGCCTTATTGGCCGAAGGCTTATATTGTCACAGTCTTTTTGATGTCCCTATCTGCGGCTCAGCGTCTCCGCTATATGGTGAGTGGCAACTTTATTTTCATAATATTGTTCCATTCCATCCTGGATTTTCCATTGTTTGACTTTATGTGATGAACATTTCCAAAACGTTAGATTAATATCAGATCAGTACCTCACAGTGTCACTTTCCATTTGCGGGAGTGTCTCAGTAATATATGTTTGCAGCACTTCAGGACTATTCCATTTTGCATTTATTAATATTTACAATGGGTGTTCCCTGCTTGCAATTAAACGTCTGAAACCTTTATATGGAAGCGTTTATGTGTGTGTGCTTGTGTGTGTACAGAACAAACCTGGTGAGAAGGGAACTTTTATCTCAAGACTTACTACGATTGATAGAGCAAGATAGCCTTGTGTGAAGTTTGGACACACTAGTTTTTACCTCACTCTACTGAAATTCGTACCTGAAAATAATTTAAGGCTCTAGTAATTAGAATGATTGTAATCATGTGTATGACGAAATCTGAGCTCTTACGATCTTTCTCTAGCCAAAGAAGTATAAAACAATTTCTCTGATTATCTTCATCGAAACTACCTTTCACAAATCTAGCAGCACGCTTCTGAATTTTCTTCAATGTCTTCCTTTATCCCGACCTCGTGCGGATTCCTAAGACTCCAACAGTACTCAAGAATGGATCGCAGCAGCATTTTCTGTGCGGTCTCCTTTCAAGATGAACCAGACTTTCCTAAAATCCACACAATAAAACGAAGTGGACCACTGACCCTCCCTAATGCATTCAATATCACTTTGCAACATTACCCCTGGATATTTAATCAATGTGACTGTGTCTAGTAGCAGATTGCTAGTGCTGTATTCTATCATTGTCGGATTGTTTTTTCTACTCAGCTGCATAAATTTACCATTTTCAACATTTAGAGTTAGCTGTCATTCATTACATCAATTAGAAAGTTTTTCTAAGTCAACTTGTATACTTCTACAGTCACCCAACGACGACAGCTTCCCGTACATCACAAAATCATCAGCAGAGAGCCCTGCTGCTTACCCTGTCCATCAGATCAGGTACGTAGAGCATCATAGCGGTCCTATCACACTCCCTTGGGGCACTCGTGATGATACACTTGTCTCTGATGAGCACTCGCCGTCAAGGACAACGTACCGGTTTCTATTACTTAACAAATCTTGAAGTCACTCACATATCTGGGAGCGTATTCTGTATGCTAGTACATTCGTTAAAAGTCTGTAATGGGGCACCGTGTCAACCACTTTTCAGAAATCTGGGACTCTGGAATCTGCCCGTTGCCCACCAACCATGGTCCGCAGGGTATCATGTGCGAAGAGAGCCAGCTAAGTTTCGCATGAGTAATGCTTTCTGAAACTCTGCTGATTTGTGGAACAGAAGACTTTCTGTCTGAAGCACATTTATTGTACTTGAAATGAAGAATTGTTAATAATGTACAGGTGTAGAATCAGGCTGCAGCCGGAGCTTACCGTCCAGTCGACACTCCTGACAACACAGCAACATCATAGAAGCTACCACATCACAGCCATCCTTTTCCAAAAGCAGTCGGCTGAGTCTCGGACAGTGACCATGACAACAGCCAGACCCCGGTCATTGGCCTCTGTTGCAGATGTTTTCAAGTGACACAGAAACATGGTTCCTTCCACAGAGTCAACCCTGGACGGTGGTATTTATACCCAAAGCTTCTTGTGCAACGCAGCTAGCTCTTTATTCGCACGAGATAATGGCCGCTATCGACAGGGGATCTCAAGTTGAGACCGTATTTCTAGATTTCCGGAAAGCTTTTGACACCGTTCCTCACAAGCGACTTCTAATCAAGCTGCTGGCCTATGGGGTATCGTCTCAGTTGTGCGACTGGATTCGTGATTTCCTGTCAGGAAGGTCGCAGTTCGTAGTAATAGACGGCAAATCATCGAGTAAAACTGAAGTGATATCAGGTGTTCCCCAGGGAAGCGTCCTGGGACCTCTGCTGTTCCTGATCTATATGAATGACCTGGGTGACAATCTGAGCAGTTCTCTTAGGTTGTTCGCAGATGATGCTGTAATTTACCGTCTAGTAAGGCCATCCGAAGACCACTATCAGTTGAAAAGCGATTTAGAAAAGATTGCTGTATGGTGTGCTAGGTGGCAGTTGACGCTAAATAACGAAAAGTGTGAGGTGATCCACATGAGTTCCAAAAGAAATCCGTTGGAATTCGATTGCTCGATAAATAGTACAATTCTCAAGGCTGCCAATTCAACTAAGTACCTGGGTGTAAAAATTACGAACAACTTCAGTTGGAAAGACCACATAGATAATATTGCGGGGAAGGCGAGCCAAAGGTTGCGTTTCATTGGCAGGACACTTAGAAGATGCAACAAGTCCACTAAAGAGACAGCTTACACTACACTCGTTCGTCCTCTGTTAGAATATTGCTGCACGGTGTGCGATCCTTACCAGGTGGGATTGACGGAGGACATCGAAAGGGTGCAAAAAAGGGCAGATCGTTTTGTATTATCACCTAATAGGGGAGAGGGTGTGGCAGATATGATACGCGAATTGGGATGGAAGTCTTTAAAGCAAAGACGTTTTTCGTCGCGGCGAGATCTATTTACGAAATTTCAGTCACCAACTTTCTCTTCCGAATGCGAAAATATTTTGTTGAGCCCAACCTACATAGGTAGGAATGATCATCAAAATAAAATAAGAGAAATCAGAGCTCGAACAGAAAGGTTTAGGTGTTTGTTTTTCTCGCGCGCTGTCCGGGGGTGGAATGGTAGAGAGATAGTATGATTGTGGTTCGATGAACCCTCTGCCAAGGACTTAAATGTGAACTGCAGAGTAATCATGTAGATGTAGATGTAGATGTAGGTCCAGTCTGTCATGATTGGTACATCTGGATCATACTATGAGGCACAGCGCGTGCCAGTTGTCGCTGTACTAAAGACACAGCTTCAGCCGCCTTCTGCAGGCTGTCGTCAGCAAACGCGCTTTGGCCTGGTTAGTCGGCGCTTTGACGCTGCCTCACGGTCCGGGACACGCAGTGCGCTCCTGCCGCCTCTGCACTGTGAGGTACCGCCGCCGCCCACTGGCGCTCTCCAGCCTGCACTGCTTGCCTAGCGCTGGCTACTAGCTACCTCGTTTTTCTGCTCTACTGCCACGTCTCAAGGTGCGGCGCGTCCTTTCCGGCGTGCTCAGGTCACAGGGACATCGCACACCACCTGCTGGCTGCCTGCTATAGAGACACTGCTCTACGTTCATGAATGATTGTTAAAGAGGTTTGACAAGAGATTAGTTGCCTGCATTATTTGCACCTTCACCCGCCTCAGGCAAGGAACCACTCGCCCACACCTTGCGGCGCCTTTCTCATAACTGTAACATTGATAGCGTTTTCCACTGAGATACTTTTCATACAGTTTCTTCGTGACCTGACCGAATGTAATGATGACAATTTTTATTTTTGCCCATGAAGAACGTGTGGTATCACAGATCGATACCACCTCTACTGGCGTCTCACCGTTGACAACAGAAACGCACGTTTCGCACGTTTATGAGAGATGTCGATAGCAGCTGTGCGGGGACCCAGCGGAGCCAATGACGCGTTCGCCGGCCGTGGTGGCCGAGCGGTTCTAGGACTTTCAGTCTGGAACCGCGCGACCGCTAAGGTCGGAGGTTCGAATCCTGCCTCGGGCATGGATGTGTGTGATGTCCTTAGGTTTGAGTAGTTCTAAGTTCTAGGGGACTGATGGCCTCAGATGTTAAGTCCCATAGTCCTCAGAGCCATTTGAACCATTTGAATGACGCGTTCCCAGTGACTGGTGTCTCAGGCACGTCTGACTATGGGCGCTCTCTGCGCCGCGGTATGGGATGACCGGCGCCCCGAACACGGCCGGTCTCAGTCGCAGGCTTCAACAGTTTTCATTCTTAGTCACCCTTTGTGAGTTGACACGTGAATTAGTAGTGGCAGCCTCAGCCTGCATGACGATGTTTATTTTGCTTCCTATAATATCTGGGCTAAATTGCAGGTTGTTCTTTTGTAAAGTTTCTTCGTCGCACTTGGAGAAATATGGAACTGAAGTATTCTGTTTACTCTATTTACATGTTCGCTAATTATAATTGCTCTTGTTCAGGTTCCATACGACAGCTGCCATTCCATTCTGTAGTCCACGTCTCCTTGCCGTTGTGTACCGAGCAGTACGCAACGACGTGAACGACCCATTTTTCGACAAGGAATCATAGAATGGCATGTGCTTATAGCTTAAAGCAGTTTCATATTGAGCACAATTGGTAACCTAGTAGCTCAACTTTCTATTGAACTCCAAGAAAAAGGTCCACTGACCATCCGTATCCATTGGATACCTATTGCAGCTCTCGTACGTGTACAGTCGGATGAGAAATCTATAGTGAAATTTGATCTCGTCCATTTCTTGCTGATTCTCCACTGAGGTACTAGAAACAAGTAAACGGGCTCCAACTCACATTACCGAGGTGGAGCAGCGTTTAGCACAGTGGACTCGTATTCGGGAGGACGACGGTTCAGTCCCGCGTCCGGCCATCCCGATTTAGGTTTTCCGTGATGTCCCTAAATCGCTTCAGGTAAATGTCGGAATGGTTCCTGTTGTGTTGGCAGAAGAGCCAACACCGTGTTACTAGTGGAGGCCGAAATGCACGCGTTTTAGCTCACGCAGGCTGGCGTGATGAGGGAAGAACTATACTGACGTGAGGTCTGGACAATGACAAGGAATGAGAATTCAGAAAGCGGACGTAATTAGTTTGATACTTAACTTTAATCCATTAACGATGAACGTCGCTCTTGACGGTACACGCTTTACAATATTATCTGTTTGTAACTGAATATGGCGCCTTGCTAGGTCGCAGCAAATGACGTAGCTGAAGGCTATGCTAAACTGTCGTCTCTGCAAATGAGAGCGTATGTAGCCAGTGAACCATCGCTAGCAAAGTCGGCTGTACAACTGGGGCGAGTGCTACGGAGTCTCTCTAGACTAGACCTGCCGTGTGGCGGTGCTCGGTCTGCAATCACTGATAGTGGCGACACGCGGTTCCGACGTATACTAACGGACCGCGGCCGATTTAAAGGCTAACACCTAGCAAGTGTGGTGTCTGGCGGTGAAAGCACAGTTCCTTTGAAAGGGCACGGCCGACTTCCTTCCCCGTCCTTCCCTAATCCGATGAGACCGATGACGTCGCAGATTGGTCTCCTCCCCCAAATCAACCCAACCGACTCACACTGTTTCAAAGACTGTCGATAAGGTAGTCGATTGGAGGACAGAAACGCGTTTCCTGGCGATTTTACCGCCACGAAACTTCGATGAAGGTGGGACTATTTCGTCTGGTCGTCGTCTGGTCGTTTTTCACGGCCGCTGCTGGCGGCGGTTCGCGCCACTGTACGTTGCGTACGGCGGCTGGCGCAGCTCGTGGCCGCGCGTGCGGCGCACGGTCGCCTGGGGGGCGGGCGAGGGGGTGGGGGGTGCGCGCCAGCTATGCGGGGCTGGTGGTAGCGGCGGGGAGGCGCGGCCGCCTGGAATTCGGGCGCGCAGTTCTTCGCGGAATTTGCAGCCCGGTGCCGCGCGTCGCGTCACCCTCTCTGCAGCGCACAAAGGCCGGCGGGCGGGCCTCGGTGGAAAGAATTCGAGCCGGCAGCTGGCTGTTCGTTCACCGGGAGTACGCGGGCAAAAAAGTTTCGTCCGGTGAAGAAGCTGTAGCTCGCAGTCACTTTCTGTACATGATACGGTGGCGACCGGTTCGTATACTGGGTGATCAAAAAGTCAGTATAAATTTGAAAACTTAAGAAACCATGGAATAATATAGATAGAGAGGTACAAATTGACACACATTCTTGCAATGACATGGGGTTTTATTAGAACCAAAAAATACAAAATTTCAAAAAATGTCCGACAGATGGGGCTTCATGTGATCTGAATAGCAATAATTAGCATAACAAAGTAAGACAAAGCAAAGATGATGTTCTTTACAGGAAATGCTCAAAATGTCCACCATCATTCCTCAAAAATAACTGTAGTCGAGGAATAATGTTGTGAACAGCACCGTAAAGCATGTCCGGAGTTATGGTGAGGCACTGGCGTCTGATGTTGTCTTTCAGCATCCCTAGAGATGTCGGTCGATCACGATACACTTGCGACTTCAGGTAACCCCAAAGCTAATAATCGCACGGACTGAGGTCTGGGAACCTGGGAGGCCAAGCATGACGAAAGTGGCGGCTGAGCACGCGATCACCACCAAACGACGTGCGCAAGAGATCTTACACGCGTCTAGCAATACTTTGTTTTATTTTTGGTTCTAATAAAACCCCATGTCATTCCAAGCATGTGTGTCAATTTTTACCTCTCTATTATTCCGTGGTTTACTAAGTTTTCTAATTTATACTCACTTTTTGATCACACGGTATATATGGACTGGAAACCTAGGTGAAGGTAAACAGTTTTATTTCCGAAAGGAATGAACAGTGCATGAGTACAGAGACATCGTTCCCTCTGACTCCTTTCGTTGAGCAAAAGTATTGGTAGTGTTTTCATTCACTTTGATTCAGTTCCATGACTGCAATAACAGGTCAAATACGGCCGTCATCTCGGCTGTACCCAAAACGACCTTTATCTCTTATCTTCGCCGCAGCTTCCCTCTCGGCGTATTCTAGCTGCCTTCCTTCTGTCCATGAAGGAACCTGCATCTCAGACACATTGCAAACTCCCCA
This sequence comes from Schistocerca nitens, assembly GCF_023898315.1. Taxonomy (NCBI): domain Eukaryota; kingdom Metazoa; phylum Arthropoda; class Insecta; order Orthoptera; family Acrididae; genus Schistocerca; species Schistocerca nitens. The sequence continues at coordinate 862,044,015 of NC_064618.1, forward strand.
TGCTGTTGTCATATCTCCCCATTTCTGTTTACTTTCGTCCATAAAAAAAAGGTTCGAATGGCTCTGAGCACTAAGGGACTTAACTTCTGAGGTTATCAGTCCCCTAGAACTTAGAACTGCCGAGGCAGGATTCGAACCTACGACCGTAGCGGTCGCGTGCGCCTAGAACCGCTCGGTCACCCCGGCCGGCTTTCGTCCATCCTGTATGCTAATCTTTCCCTTTTGTTTCTCGTAATAACGTCTTGTGGCTCGATGACTGACTGCAAGTCTTCTAACTGGATGTCTCTTCATCGAGTTGTCTCTTCCTAACCCACGCCAGCTACTCAGATAGGGAAACGTGATATACAGTTTAGTGCTGAATCTGAACCACGTGTCTTTTCTGGCGACTCCTGAGGCCGTTGAGAGCTGATCTGAGTAGGATCAGAACCTGTATCTTCCCGGATTCCAGGAAGCTTTACCTCTAGACCACTCAGGACTTACCACAAGAACGTGAAGTTTTAAGACTGGCGTTTCTTTAATTCCTTCAGGGTTTATCAAAACTAGTGGTGTGACGCATACATTTGAAATTCCACGATACTAGAAGTAAAAAAAAAAAAAAAAAATAAAAAAACGGTACTTCAATAGCTATGAGCATTTCTGCATCTCCAATACTGTACATCCGTTTCTTCTCATATTTTGAGACGATGTAGTACAGACCAAAACAAGCAAAATTCGTCTAATAAACATGGCCTCTAAAATGCGTACATTAAGTTATGAGCACTTGATCAGTAGAAGAGATGTGTTACACGGTGGCGAAGATGAATTGGTGATCATAGTACTCAAGGTAAGCACTGTACATCCCTTTCTTCTCATATTTTGAGATCAGGTACTGCAGTCCAAAACAAAAAAAATGGTTCAAATGGCTCTGAGCACTATGGGACTCAACTGCTGAGGTCATTAGTCCCCTAGAACTTAGAACTAGTTAAACCTAACTAACCTAAGGACATCACAAACAGCCATGCCCGAGGCAGGATTCGAACCTGCGACCGTAGCGGTCTTGCGGTTCCAGACTGCAGCGCCTTTAACCGCACGGCCACTTCGGCCGGCCCAAAACAAAGAAAATTCGTCTAATAAACATGGCATCTAAAATGCATACGTTGTTATGAGCAGTAGAAGAGATGTGTTACACGGTAGCGAAGACGAATTAGTGATCATAGCACTGAAGGTAAGCACTTTAGAGCCCACGTTTAATGCACTTCTTTTTCTTGTCTTCGTCCATACTAATACCTGTCAAACTATGGAGATCAAGGATGAGAAAGTGCTAACACCTCTTAAGGTATGCATTTAGAGCTCGTGTTTAACAGCTTATTTTGTTTCTAGTATTGTGTAGTTTCAATTGTATGCGTTTGCGTCATTAATTATGATACACCCTATGTATTATTATTATTACATATTGCTCATGTACTGTCCGGGTCGTAATGTTGACTCTCTCTATATAAGATACGGGTAAAGGACTTGGAAAAAGCTCTGATCTTGTTAGTGAAAAAAATGCATAAATAAATACACTCCTGGAAATTGAAATAAGAACACCGTGAATTCATTGTCCCAGGAAGGGGAAACTTTATTGACACATTCCTGGGGTCAGATACATCACATGATCACACTGACAGAACCACAGGCACATAGACACAGGCAACAGAGCATGCACAATGTCGGCACTAGTACAGTGTATATCCACCTTTCGCAGCAATGCAGGCTGCTATTCTCCCATGGAGACGATCGTAGAGATGCTGGATGTAGTCCTGTGGAACGGCTTGCCATGCCATTTCCACCTGGCGCCTCAGTTGGACCAGCGTTCGTGCTGGACGTGCAGACCGCGTGAGACGACGCTTCATCCAGTCCCAAACATGCTCAATGGGGGACAGATCCGGAGATCTTGCTGGCCAGGGTAGTTGACTTACACCTTCTAGAGCACGTTGGGTGGCACGGGATACATGCGGACGTGCATTGTCCTGTTGGAACAGCAAGTTCCCTTGCCGGTCTAGGAATGGTAGAACGATGGGTTCGATGACGGTTTGGATGTACCGTGCACTATTCAGTGTCCCCTCGACGATCACCAGTGGTGTACGGCCAGTGTAGGAGATCGCTCCCCACACCATGATGCCGGGTGTTGGCCCTGTGTGCCTCGGTCGTATGCAGTCCTGATTGTGGCGCTCACCTGCACGGCGCCAAACACGCATATGACCATCATTGGCACCAAGGCAGAAGCGACTCTCATCGCTGAAGACGACACGTCTCCATTCGTCCCTCCATTCACGCCTGTCGCGACACCACTGGAGGCGGGCTGCACGATGTTGGGGCGTGAGCGGAAGACGGCCTAACGGTGTGCGGGACCGTAGCCCAGCTTCATGGAGACGGTTGCGAATGGTCCTCGCCGATACCCCAGGAGCAACAGTGTCCCTAATTTGCTGGGAAGTGGCGGTGCGGTCCCCTACGGCACTGCGTAGGATCCTACGGTCTCGGCGTGCATCCGTGCGTCGCTGCGGTCCGGTCCCAGGTCGACGGGCACGTGCACCTTCCGCCGACCACTGGCGACAACATCGATGTACTGTGGAGACCTCACGCCCCACGTGTTGAGCAATTCGGCGGTACGTCCACGCGGCCTCCCGCATGCCCACTATACGCCCTCGCTCAAAGTCCGTCAACTGCACATACGGTTCACGTCCACGCTGTCGCGGCATGCAACCAGTGTTAAAGACTGCGATGGAGCTCCGTATGCCACGGCAAACTGGCTGACACTGACGGCGGCGGTGCACAAATGCTGCGCAGCTAGCGCCATTCGACGGCCAACACCGCGGTTCCTGGTGTGTCCGCTGTGCCGTGCGTGTGATCATTGCTTGTACAGCCCTCTCGCAGTGTCCGGAGCAAGTATGGTGGGTCTCACACACCGGTGTCAATGTGTTCTTTTTTCCATTTCCAGGAGTGTAAAATGCGGGAATTTCATCTAGAGTGAGGATGTAGTACAAATGCTACCTGTTTGCAACTTGGAAATGGAACCCCATGATGCATTTTGTTGTGCGATATGCTGAAAGTCTGATACAGTGGCCCTCTCCTTCAGTCGGTGTATCTTTGAAGAGGTCTTGCGTACCAAGTGGTTGACTGTCGAGCTTTACCGAACGAAGGGCGACTGTAGTTATCAAACGGAAAATCACAAAATGAGTCCACGTACTGCCCGTAGTCAGAGCTATGCGTGGCAGCTGTGGATTGAAGCCTGCATCATGCGGACACCTTCCTGTGTTTCTGACGATAACCGCAGTAGTGATGACTTCACGGTTACGTGACGAGGAAAATTGTCGGTATTACGATTTTTCTCTGCTTTTGAGTTACATGTATATCAGTAATGTTGAGTATAAAATCAAAGCTTCCTGAAGAGGTGCAACAGCTCTTTGAGTAGTTGCAGGGGCATCAGTCTGGATGATTGACTGATCTGGCCTTGTAACACTAACCAAAAAGGCCTTGCTGTACTGATACTGCGAGCAGCCGAAATTTTTCCCGCGAGCGTGCAGCTCTACTGTATGGCTAAATGACGATCGCATCCTCTTTGGTAAAATATTCCGGAGATAAAATAGACCCCCATTCGGATCTCTGGGCGGGGACTACTCAGGAGGACGTCGAAATCAGGACAAAGAAAACTGTCGTTCTACGGGATGTCAGATAGCTTAATAGGACAGGAAGGTTAGAAACTTTAAAAAGGGAAATGGATAGGTTAAAATTAGATATAATGGGAATTAGTGAAGTTCGGGGCCAGGAGGAACAGGACCTCTGCTCAAGTGAATACAGGTTTATAAAATCAAATAGCATTAACGCAGGAGTAGGTTTAATAATGAGTAAAAACAGAGGAATGCAGATAAGCTACTATGAACAGCATAGTGAACGCATTATTGTGTCCTAGATAGACACGAAGCCCACACCCACCATAGATGTAGAAGTTTATATGCGAAGTAGTTCCTCAAATGAGGAGGAGATTGAGGAAAAGTATGATGAGATAAAAGAACTTATTCAGATAGTTAAGGGAGCCGAAAAATTAATGGTAGTGGGAGTCTGGAATTCGATAGTAGGAAAAGGAAGAGATAGAAACGCAGTAGGTAAATATTGTTGAGTGGTACTTAAGATAGGTAAATAAATTAGTGAAATCAATGTGAAGTAGAAATTAGAAAATAAATGAAAAACTTAGTTTAGTTTAGAAGAATTACACACTGGCAAACAGCGGGCAGCGCAGAAGAGGCAATGATCGTGAAGTCAGCACGTGCAGGAGAAGCCATCGCCCTCCCCACATACGCGGACGCCGTCGATCCAGCCGTCAGGGCATCGCCCGACCGGCTCACGTGTTTCTCAGTTGTCACACGTGATCAAAGGACCTCGTCTACATTCCAAGAGTCAATAACCGACGTTAAGAAGATTCTTCGAGAAGCTTTTCAACGTGACAGAAGAGGCAATGACCGTGAAGTTGTTCGCCTCCAGTGAACTCAAGTAAATAAATACGCGAGACACAGTGGGCCCGACAGTAGTTTTCAGTTCAGTTTCGGTGCTGAAGACCGTCATGCAGGAAGAGACTACATCGTACACAGAAGCACCAAGTCCGCCGCTGTAATGGAATAGCAAGCAGCAGCCTCGCCGCCAGAAGACAGAAGTCAGAAGGTATGCAAAGCCTGATTTTTACATTCCCGGGTGACTCGCGAGGACGGGAAGGAGACGGCCTCACATCAGCAGTCGCCTGTGAGCTGGGATGAAGATCTGACAGCCGAAGACTGGCAAGCGGGAGTCCGCTGTTCGAGTCCGGGACACTGGCCTTCCCCCGCCGCGCCGCTCCGCTGGTCGACGCACAACACTGACACACGCGGCCGCATAGAGAAGTGAAACACTGGGACGCCACATCCGAGGTATCGCCATCCCATTCACGACTTCGTTCTCAATAATTAAACGGGCCACATCTCGCGATGCGCGTCTCCAGTCAACTGGGCGAAACAGTGACACGAGATACACACCGCCAGGCGTAATCAGACGCCGCCGTTGCCGCAGCAGAAGGCTTCGCAAACTACACAGCTGCCGCTCTCCCAGCCAGAACAATCCAGTAAGGAAACCATTGTACAAATCTTCAATAAAAGTTATCTTAGGTAAAATGCTCTTTCATTCTACCTCATACGCGAGCCAAGGAAGAACCCACCCTGCCCACATGTTGTTAAGAGAGAAAAAGCAATTTATTGTTTCTCACCCTGACATAATGCTTTAGAATCACATGCCCTTTGCAGTAATGCTCATCCTGACAATTGACTAGCATCAAAAGAGAAAACCCAGTTACAATATAGACTGGGGAAAAGGAAGGAAAGAGAAAGCTGCCTGGTAGAATTTTGCACAGAGCATAATTTCATTATAGCTAACATTTGGTTTAAGAATCATGAAAGTTGGTTTGTAACGCTGTCGACCTTTTGAGAGGCGATGGACTTTGCACTAATGAAGCAAAGAATGAGATTTATAAAGTATATAGTGTATAAGAGTGTCTGCAGTAGACAATATTCTTTGACTATGTGAAGTTTAATGTTTATATGTAATTAACAAATGTTTATAGTGTTATGTAAGTAACAATAAGTATCTTTTATTTATCTATGTATAATTGTTTGTAAAGTGAAGGCAACACCAGCTCAGGGCTAAAGTTAAACATAGGTGAAAACCAGTAGGGATCTACCGACGTTCTGGAAGGCCGTTAAAGGTGGATAGTTTTTGCTGCTAACGGAAGCAGGTAGGAGAGGGAAGAAGCTGAGTGGGTAGACAGGCTCAAGGCACTGTGGAGGCAGGCGACGAAAGCTGATGCGGGCGGGCTGTACTCCGCAGTATTGTTTAAACAAAGCAAAAGTTTAACTGCTTAATAGATGTGAGTCAAGGGTAAATGCTAAGGTACAGGTCTGCAACGCTTTAGACGAGGTTAAAATTACGTCTGCAACGAGTGTTAGTTCCTGGATGTGAGATGGTCTAAGGCACCTATTACTTAGACTGACGCAGATCCCCAGGAAATCCAAACTCATATTTGCGCTGGTATAAGTCACATTGAAAGGGTACAGTACCGCCCGACATTGAAAATAGGTACGAAATACTTCGATATTTTTGTCAGAACAACACATTTTTTGTGTAAAAGTAACTCAATTTCAATTAATACAGCGAAGCCGGATACCAGTGTGGGAAAGAATGACAATTTATTTATCTAATTGATCACATGTGCACTCCCTCAAAATAAATCCCTACATCCAGTTTGGTGAGATCTGTGAAATGAATGAATGTATGATCGTCTGCTAACCACAGATAGTGAATGGGAATATATGATCATCTTTGAGTCGATCCTTTCGCCACCTTTGGTGGGACCAAAGAGATGGAAGTTACCAGAGCTTTGAGCGTCTGAAATGTGGCTGACCAATAAGGTAGCAAGGTGCTTCTCCCACTTCGACAGAGGTGCGAGAGAACCGGAATACGGCCATGTTTCAGCACTCTGCCGCTGGACCTTCTGCTGTAAAGACCTGTTTTTTGTTGTGCTCCGTAATGAAAGAGTGGAGGCATGGTATGGATGTGGAATATTTAAGAGTAGTTAGAATTAATAATTTCTCTTTTCTCAGGAACTTTTGTGGGGAGAATTAAATGTGAGGCAGGTAATTTTAAGGGGATTGTAGTAAACCAACGGTCACAATGAGACCACGTGTAGTTGTAAGTTGAGATACTTCCGTGTGCTTAAGTTAAGCTGAATTAATAGCGTGTGTACAATAAGCTGAAATATTTAAGAAATAGCGTGTGTATCATAAGTTGAAATATTTAAGAAATATCATTCCGTGTGACGCTAAATTTAAACTCTGAGAGAGAATCAAGGTGAGTCGGCCGTCTATCCAGCAACGCCACTTGGCTTGCATTGCACAGGAAGACGTGCGTTTATCTCCAGAGTTCACAGTAGGAAAGTAGAATTACAAAGTGGGGCAGTGTCGTGTGAAACTGGGATAAATATTGATTGAAGTGGGAAAGCGGAAAGTGATATGTTGTAACCATTCTTTGTGTAGTATTTCATATTGTTGTGTTGTGTATGTCATGTAATTTGGGTATGTGTAGTTTGCATGGGGCAGTAGCAAGGTAGTTTCGAAAGATTTGTGGGTTATGCTTGTTCCTTCTGTATCGCTCGATCTGGAGGAAAGTTTCGTGAGGATGATTGTGAGAGTCGAAGTGTGAGGTATAATAAAAGATCCACCATCCTATCCAGAGAGTGCACTGTTGCAGTAAATAGATTACGAGACCATAGTATAGAGATTCACTAATGTAAAGCCATGCCCATTGGGCGGAATTTCTCATGTGATATTGTTGTAGGTTGTAGAATTTGTGTGTTTAGGAATAAATCAAATAGTGAAAAGAAAGAGATTGGTGGCCCTTTTTCATTAAATTGTATGTTGTCATAATGTCCCGAATTTATATAAAAGCCGTTAAATCAAAGACAAAAAGTAAATGTGGTATTGCCAGTGCGTAGTGTACAGTCAGAGTTCTATAAATCACTGATAGTCAGATGCGTGTTTCCGTTGCGTGTTATTCATACAGGAGGATAATTTGTAACTAAATAGTAAGATACGAGAATTCATGTTGCTCGATAAATTAAGGAAGAATCCACTCGCTTGGCAAACCACTCATCTCGCAGGCCTGACTGCTTGATGCCACAGTATGAGAAAGGCAAGTGGGTGCCTCTCAACATAATTCGACGCCACGAAGGCAAGTAATAATCTCCGTCGCTGCAAAACGGTACGTGCCTTCAAAGCACCTAAAGCTCCAGCAACTGTGCTCACGACGCCAATACTGCAATTAACAGTCCATAGTTCCGTATACGAGCTGTGTTGACAAGTATTTGCGTGTTTTATGCAACAATCATTTAATTATTGTCTTTACGCAAAACTACTCATTTAACCTAAAGTCTTCCAAGTAGGGATCCTTTCCTATACTAAAGAGAAAGAAACCGAGAATCCATTGGTGTGAAACATTACTGCGCGACTGAGTGTTTTCTTTCAAAGTAAATTTAAATTATCACTCAAGCGCACAATAAAGGAAATGTGGATACAATTGAAAGAAAAACAGCCCTCTGTCACTCTTTTTAACAAATTAACCTGGTTTCAACACTGCTAGGAGTGTCTTCTTCAGAATTTAAAACAAAGAATGGTCTATATTCTATAACATGGTCACAGAATAATGACCATGTTATAGAATATAGACAAAGTTATAGAATATAGACCATTCTTTGTTTTAAATTCTGAAGAAGACACTCCTAGCAGTGTTGAAACCAGGTTAATTTGTTAAAAATAGTGACCGAGGGCTGTTTCTCTTTCAATTGTATCTATTCACGGTCTCTGAACGAGCAGCCATGTACAAAATTTTTTAAATGTGGATAATTTTACATTGCATTGAAAGTACTTAAAGTAAATAACAATTCTACCTGGTGTGTGAACCTGGTTATTGGGACTTTCTGTCCAAGAAATTACGTAAAGTAACTATTTCAATAAAACAGAGAAACCAATTATAAAACCTTTTGCAATCATTTCGATACTTACAAAAGCATCGTAAAATATTTCTTGTGTATAGTACATGTTTTCAGAGGCAGTGTTGCTGATCTTACCTTCAGAAACGTAAGTAGGCATTAATGTCTTTCGGGCGTTGTCTTCATGGACCAAAACTTTCTAAGTGTGTGCGTGTGACCTATTCTGAAAGCAGTCTTTATTCAGCTATTTACGTGCATTAGCCTGTTACTTCAGTGACAGAAATCATTAAAAGAGAAAAAGTTTTAATAAAAACCAAAATATACTAAAGACCAGATTTGGTGAATTTGTTGAATAACGTCAATCGATTCGTCATTTTGGCTGGCGACCGTGCTTTTCAATGTTATTCTCGCTCGCAAGAAGTAGTTTGACGTTATAGAAAAGCTGCAACCAAGACTATACGATAACTTTACATTTGACTATGAGGTCACTAGCGGTTGTTAAGGAGGTAGTTTAAGTGCTTCAGTTATCGAAGCTAAAATAACATCTGAAGTACTAAACGTAATTGGGTCTGGTAAACGGCCTTTACAAGGTGACAGAACAGCACTTAAATCGACATACTACCGTTATACGTTGTATACGTAGAAGAGAAGTGGAGACTCAGGAAGGCTTCAGATTGATTATACAGGATGATTCAAAAAGAATACCACAACTTTAAAAATGTGTATTTAATGAAAGAAACATAATATAACCTTCTGTTATACATCATTACAAAGAGTATTTAAAAAGGTTTTTCTTCACTCAAAAACAAGTTCAGAGATGTTCAATATGGCCCCCTCCAGACACTCGAACAATATCAACCCGATACTCCAACTCGTTCCACACTCTCTGTAGCATATCAGGCGTAACAGTTTGGATAGCTGCTGTTATTTCTCGTTTCAAATCATCAATGGTGGCTGGGAGAGGTGGCCGAAACACCATATCCTTAACATACCCCCATAAGAAAAAATCGCAGGGGGTAAGATCAGGGCTTCTTGGAGGCCAGTGATGAAGTGCTCTGTCACGGGCTGCCTGGCGGCCGATCCATCGCCTCGGGTAGTTGACGTTCAGGTTAATACCAACGTTTAATACACCACCTATCAGGAGGTTTAACACCATACTTCGTTCGAAATGCACGCTGAACAACTGTCGTCGATTCACTTCTGCCGTACTCAATAACACAAAAAGCTTTCTGTTGAGCGGTCGCCATCTTAGCATCAACTGACGCTGACGCCTAGTCAACAGCGCCTCAAGCGAACAAATGTACAACTAAAGGAAACTTTATAGCTCTCTTAATTCGCCGACAGATAGTGCTTAGCTCTGCCTTTTGTCGTTACAGAGTTTTAAATTCCTAAAGTTGTGGTATTCTTTTTGAATCACCCTGTATAATGGTTAGACAGAGATTTAGGAACCAGATTTTAAATTTTAAGACATTTCCAGGGGCAGATGTGGACTCTGACCACAATTTATTAGTTATGAACTCTTGATTAAAATTGATGAAACTGCAAAAAGTTGGTAATTTAAGGAGATGGGACCTGGGTAATATGGAAGAACCACAGGTTGTAGAGGGTTTCAGAGGGAGCATTGGGGAACGATTGACAAGGACAGGGGAAAGGAATGCAGCAGAAGCTTGCTTGTCTATCAGTCTTTTTGTTCTGCCTGTCTGTGACTCAACATCTCCACTGACAATCTATCTTTCTCATAATTGTCATTCGTCCACCCTTGATTTTCTTGTTTGAGAATGTTGGATGTGTGATATACATTATTTAATGATAAGCTTGTAATTGTCTGACATTTTATATGGGACAACAACTTTCAAATGGAAAAAGATATATTGATTTAAGTGCCCTTTAATTTTTCTTTTTTTTTAAATCATGGTAACCTATCATCATCTTAGTGGATCGTTTGTGTGTGTGTGTGTGTGTGTCGGTGGGTGGGTGTGGGTGTGTGGGTGTGGGTGTGTGTGAAGTTCGGTGGTGATCCTGTGTCATACAGTGCTTCATGTGCTTTAGTGGGTACCCGATCCCTCTCTGCGCCGCATGGACTCATTGAGATAATTGATTAATTTCTGGATGGAGCAATCACCAGCTTGTTAACAAATGTGGGATGTGCTGGTCCAGCTGCAGTAATCTGTCCAAATGAATTTAACATATGATTAACCAAATTTTCCATCTTTATCCTCTGCAAAACTGTATTAGTTTGGTCACAGATGAGCTTCAGGCATCTTAGGTTGATAATGGCCTAAGAACCCGAAAGCCAGTTCATGGCTAAACAAATATAATTTTCCAGAACATGAGGAAGTGTTTTCTGTGTAATACTGAATCTAATATATTTGTTGGAGTTTAAATGTGAGGACCAACTAGCCGTTATATTGAAGTGGTACCTGCATCATAAGCAGTACTTCATGAGGATGAGCTTTGTCGTTCATCAGAAAGAATCATTGATCATCAACAGTACCAGTATTTAGATTAACAAAATAAGTGAGGATATGATGGCTACACTCTGAGAATTTTGTCGGTATAGGTGCCGAAAGCCAGCTAAAGCAGGAGATAAGTCTAGCTAACATTTTTACAAAAGACGTAACGAGTTCAGAAAGGGTCGTTTAAATTCACTTGGTGGCAGCATATTTGTTGCTGTTAGACGTTGTTTATCTTTTAGTGAAAATGAGCGGAGTGTGCGCTGATATGAAACTTCCTGGCAGACTAAAACTGTGTGCCCGACCGAGACTCGAACTCGGTACCTTTGCCTTTCGCGGGCAACTGCTCTACCATCTGAGCTACCGAAGCACGACTCACGCCCGTCTCCTACCTTCCAAACTTTACAGAAGGAAGTTTCATATCAGCGCACACTCCGCTGCAGAGTGAAAATCTCATTCTGGAAACATCCCCCAGGCTGTGGCTAAGCCATGTCTCCGCAATATCCTTTCTTTCAGGAGTGCTAGTTCTGCAAGGTTCGCAGGAGAGCTTCTGTAAAGTTTGGAAGGTAGGAGACGAGGTACTGGCAGAAGTAAAGCTGTGAGTACCGGGCGTGAGGCGTGCTTCGGTAGCTCAGATGGTAGAGCACTTGCCCGCGAAAGGCAAAGGTCCCGAGTTCGAGTCTCGGTCGGGCACACAGTTTTAATCTGCCAGGAAGTTTCGAAAATGAAGTAGGTAGGTCCTTTGAGATAGTATGGGTAGAGGTTACACCAGACAACTGTAATAAATTAATAATTGGTTTCTTTTACTTACCCCCTCCCCATCCCTCTCCAATGTTTCAGATGCTGAACAGTTCAAAGGAAACTATAGTCTCATTTCAAATAGGTACCCTACCCATGCAGTAATAGTTGGTAATAACTTCAATCTGCCCACGATATGTTCATGTAAATACATGTTTAAAGCCTTTGGTAGGCATAAATCATCATCCGATTTCACACTGAATGCTTTCTCAGAAAATTGTTTTGAACAATTAGTTCAGGAACCCACTAGAAGTGTGTAAATGGTTACGGAAACATACTTGACTTCTTGCAATAAAGGAAATAGGGCACATCATGACAGATACAGGGCTTAGTGACCACAAGGTCACTGTAGTGAGATTGACTGTCGCAACATCCAGATCTGCCAAAAGAAAATGCAAAATGTATCTATTAAAATAAAAAATAAATAAATAAATAAAACCAGATAAAAATTCGTGTGACATCTTCCTGTAAGAGAGAGTTTCTATTCCTTCCAAACTAACTGTGTAAGTAGAGACCAGATATGGCTTCAATTCAAAGAAATAGTAGCTACAGCAAATGAGAAATTTATTTTTTATCCCTGTATGTAAAAGACAATATCCTGACTGTCTGATCGACCGCTAAGGATAGAAATGTGTAATGTGGAGAAAGGTGTGGATCTTAAACTCTAGGTGTCGTTTAAGAAGGGATTTTTCGAAATTCCAACCCTAAGGGGCTGAAGGCCTTTTTTTGGAAAATGTCACTATTAAAACAATCCTGAAGCTAGACATACAAATATTGGTATCTGGTTTCTTGGTGAGAAATAGAGAGATATGTGTTTCACCGTTTTTGAAATTTGACCCTATGGGGGTGAAATAGTGGGTGAAGGCATTTTTTGGAAATATTTCCTTATTTTTAAAGCTACAGCTATGAACATTGGTTTTGGCTTCTCGGTCACAAATAAAAGAAGGTGTTTTAGTATTTCTGGAAATTGAACCCCTTAGGGGATAAAATAGAGAATGGGAGTTTTTGTGAAAATATTTTATTATGAAGCCCTTTAAAAAATAGAACTACCAAAACTTAAATTTGGCTTTGCAGTTAGAAATTAAAAAATACGTATTTCACTGTTTTGGGAAATTCAGGGGATGAATGAATATGGGAATATTTATTGTGCAACCATTTTTTAAGCTAAACCCACGAAAATTTGTATTTGGTTCCTCTGTTAGAAATAAAAGTTACACTTGTCACTATTTTTAAAAATTTAACCCCTAAGGGAGTGAAATAGGCACGGTGTATACGCCCTGAGAAATCAGGAAAACAAAAACCGGGAATTTTTTGACACATGCCTATGCTAACAGCAAAATGTGTCAAAAACTATGCAATACTTCGTAACAACAAACTGCTTGTGATACATCTTTCTTGTGGGCCTTGTTTCGATGAGTGTGACATCTCAACTGCTTACATTTCTAAAAGGTCGTGGGAATATTGCAAACAGTGATTTCAGATGTGTTACTTTCAAAGTAAATTTGCATTTAAGCAAGTTAAATTTTGTTATGTGTGAAAACGTATAATGAATTTCGTAAATCACAGAGCATTAGACTCTCTCAGAAAAATTTTGGGCCCACAAGACCAGCCATTCATGCCATTATTTAAAATGTTGCTGACATATCTTAAGAACCTAACAGACAATAAAAAAGATCAAATTTCAAGGTTAGTTTTTTATATTTATGTTACATCTTTGGTAGATGCCAAATTATGCAATAATTTCGAGAACATACCTTCACTGAGGAGTCAAGCAGTATATTGCTCCCTCGTACGTATATGTTGCGAAGAGACCATGAGAATAAAATCAGAGAGATCAGAGCCCACACAGAAGCATACCGGCAATCCTTCTTTCCACGAACAATATGAGACTGGAATAGAAGGGAGAACCGATAGAGGTACTCAGGGTACCCTCCGCCACACACCGTCAGGTGGCTTGCGGAGTATGCATGTAGATGTAGAAGAAAATATAAAAATGCTGTAAATGAAGCAGGTAAAACGGAATACAAACGTCTAAAAAATGAGATAGACAGGAAGTGCAAAATGGCTTAGCGGGAATGGCTAGAGGACGAATATAAGGAAGTAGAAGCAAAAATCACAATGGGCAGGACAGATACTGCCTACAGGAAAATTAAGGAGATCTTTGGAGAAAAGAGAACCACCTGTATGAATATCAGGATCTCGGATGGAAAACCAGTCCTAAGCAAAGAAGGGAAAGGAGAAAGGTTGAAGGCGTATATAGAGGGTCTATGCAAAGTAGATGTACTTGAGGGAAATATTATGGAAATGGTAAAGGACGTAGAGGGAGAAGAAAAGAAAGATGTGAAACTTCATGAACAATTTGACAAGGTACTGAAGGACTTAAGTCGAGACAAGGCTCCGGTAGTAGACAACATTCCGTTAGAACTACTGATAGCCATGACAAAACTCTTTCATGTGATGAGCAAGATGTGTGACACGGGCGAAATACCCTCAGATTTCAAGAAGAATGTAATAATCCCAATTCTAAAGAAAACAGGTGCTGAGTGGTGTGGAAATTACCGAACTATCAGTTTAATAAGTTACGGTTCCAAAATACTAACACGAATCCTTTACAGAAGAAGGGAAAAATTGGTAGAAGCCGAACTCGGGGAAGATCAGTTTGGATTCCGGAGAAATGTAGGAAGACGTGAGTCATTACTGACCCTGCGACTTCTCATAGAAGATAGGTTAAGGAAAGACAAACCTAAGTTTATAGCATTTGCAGACTTAAAGGAAGCTTTTGAAAATGTTGACTGGAATGCTCTCTTTCAAATTCTAAAAGTGGCAGGGGTAAAAAACAGGTAGCGGAAGGCTATTTTCAGTTTGTGCAGACACCAGATGGCAGTTACAAGAGTCGAGGGGCCACGAAAGGGAACCAGTGGTTGAGAAGTGAGTGAGACAGGGTTGTAGCCTATCTCCGATGTTATTCAATCTGTACATTGAGCAAGCAGTGAAGGAAACAAGAGAAAAATTTGGAGTAGGAATTAAAGTCTTGGGAGAAAAAATAAAAACTTTGAGGTTCGCCGATGACATTGTAATTCTGACAGAGGCAGCAAAGGACTTTGAAGAGCACTTGAACGGAATGGATAGTATCTTGACAGGAGGATGTAAGATGAACATCAAAAGAACCAAAACGAGGATAATGGAATGTAGCCGAAATAAATCAGATGATGTTGAGGGGATTGGATTACGAAATGAGACACTTAAAATAGTAAATGAGTTTTGTTATTTGGGAAGCAAGATATCTGATGATGGTCGAAGTAGAGAGGATATAAAATGTAGGCTGACAATGGGAAGAAAAAAAATTTCTGAAGAAGAGAAATTTGTTAACATCAAGTATATATGCAAATCTCATGAAGTCCTTTCTGAAAGTATTTGTATGGTGTGTAACGTGGACGATAAATAGTGTAGACAAGAGGAGAAGAGAAGCTTTTGTAATGTGGTACTATAGAAGAATTCTAAAGATTAGACGGGTAGGTCACTTTACTAATGAGGAGGTACTGAATAGAATTGGGGAGAAGAAAAATTTGTGGTAGAACCTGACAGAAAGAAAGGATCACCAGTTTAGTACTGAAGGAAAGCGTGTGGGGTAAAATCGTAGAGGGAGGCCAAGAGATGAATACAGTAAGAAGATTCAGAGGGGTGTAGGTTGCAGTAGTTACTCGGAGATGAAGAAGGATAGAGTAGCATCGAGAACTGCATCAAACCAGTCTTTGGACTGAGACCACAACAACAACAACAACAAAATCAATGCATCTACCAACGTCTGTCTTTCGCTACATTCAGGCACATAACGTAACGCTTATTATATTCAGAAGTGTAGTACTTTATAATGATTCAACGTTATCACGAACAAACGTACATTGCATAAATGAAGTATGTGACTAACATTTAACAGTATGCGAGATGTGACTAGAGTTTCAAATACGATTTCGTTTGACTTCCTAGGGTTGCGGAAATGTTCCAAGAGAGTTTAAAAAACTTTTTCAGTAATTGTGACAGAATGTTGTGATTTCCAAAATGCATCAAGTAGGTGACAAAGTATACTATATTAAAAGGCAGTGGTGATCATCTTCTACTTCCTTAGTTGGTGGATCGTAGATACCGAGGTCCGACTTCAGTAGGAGGAAACTGTGGGCAGACGCAAGCCCAGTGCCAGCGCTCGACTGAATGTAGGGGGTACCGTACTTCAAAAACTTTTTAATATCCCTTTATGAGGATAAAAACCTTGCTGTTGTAGAGCTGGATAGCATTTCTCTTATCTGCGCAGTCCTTTACCAATACGCAGAGCAAATTCCATTTTCCCAGGAGTAAAAACACTCGTTCGAACGTCGGTTTTTCCTTCATATGCTTCCAATGGTAATAAAATTCACACTTCAGAAAAAAATAAGTGGACAATGAGGCTTTTCGACTAGTAAGGCCTATTGAAATGTGAACACCATCCACTTAGGTCATAGAAGATCGCAGATATGTTTCTGCACTTCGTCATATCTTACCCTCTCCCTCTTTAGTTTCAAACACGGAGCACTGAGCGAGGTGGTAGATCGTTAAGACATGGACCCTCATAGGAGAGGGGCAAGTTAAAGTATTTTACACGGTACCTTCAAATACACTCCTGGAAATTGAAATAAGAACACCGTGAATTCATTGTCCCAGGAAGGGGAAACTTTATTGACACATTCCTGGGGTCAGATACATCACATGATCACACTGACAGAACCACAGGCACATAGACACAGGCAACAGAGCATGCACAATGTCGGCACTAGTACAGTGTATATCCACCTTTCGCAGCAATGCAGGCTGCTATTCTCCCATGGAGACGATCGTAGAGATGCTGGATGTAGTCCTGTGGAACGGCTTGCCATGCCATTTCCACCTGGCGCCTCAGTTGGACCAGCGTTCGTGCTGGACGTGCAGACCGCGTGAGACGACGCTTCATCCAGTCCCAAACATGCTCAATGGGGGACAGATCCGGAGATCTTGCTGGCCAGGGTAGTTGACTTACACCTTCTAGAGCACGTTGGGTGGCACGGGATACATGCGGACGTGCATTGTCCTGTTGGAACAGCAAGTTCCCTTGCCGGTCTAGGAATGGTAGAACGATGGGTTCGATGACGGTTTGGATGTACCGTGCACTATTCAGTGTCCCCTCGACGATCACCAGTGGTGTACGGCCAGTGTAGGAGATCGCTCCCCACACCATGATGCCGGGTGTTGGCCCTGTGTGCCTCGGTCGTATGCAGTCCTGATTGTGGCGCTCACCTGCACGGCGCCAAACACGCATACGACCATCATTGGCACCAAGGCAGAAGCGACTCTCATCGCTGAAGACGACACGTCTCCATTCGTCCCTCCATTCACGCCTGTCGCGACACCACTGGAGGCGGGCTGCACGATGTTGGGGCGTGAGCGGAAGACGGCCTAACGGTGTGCGGGACCGTAGCCCAGCTTCATGGAGACGGTTGCGAATGGTCCTCGCCGATACCCCAGGAGCAACAGTGTCCCTAATTTGCTGGGAAGTGGCGGTGCGGTCCCCTACGGCACTGCGTAGGATCCTACGGTCTTGGCGTGCATCCGTGCGTCGCTGCGGTCCGGTCCCAGGTCGACGGGCACGTGCACCTTCCGCCGACCACTGGCGACAACATCGATGTACTGTGGAGACCTCACGCCCCACGTGTTGAGCAATTCGGCGGTACGTCCACCCGGCCTCCCGCATGCCCACTATACGGCCTCGCTCAAAGTCCGTCAACTGCACATACGGTTCACGTCCACGCTGTCGCGGCATGCTACCAGTGTTAAAGACTGCGATGGAGCTCCGTATGCCACGGCAAACTGGCTGACACTGACGGCGGCGGTGCACAAATGCTGCGCAGCTAGCGCCATTCGACGGCCAACACCGCGGTTCCTGGTGTGTCCGCTGTGCCGTGCGTGTGATCATTGCTTGTACAGCCCTCTCGCAGTGTCCGGAGCAAGTATGGTGGGTCTGACACACCGGTGTCAATGTGTTCTTTTTTCCATTTCCAGGAGTGTATATTACTTGTTCATCTACATTTTAGAGGACGTGTTGAAAAGTAATACCTCCGAATATTTTATGTGAAAAATCTTAAAGCTTTTTAAATAACGCAGATGTTGTGAGCATTCTACATCTGTTTATTCTCTATGTCTACGTATTTGCAGCCCTTGCCGCTAGAGGGCTTCGAGTTGTAGTGTGCAACATTGCGGTATATAACGTAAATACGTCGATGCGTGGGAAACAGCGTGCAGTAACTGAGTTTCGAGTTGGAAGAGTTCGTCCACGCGCGAAGCAGCTTCTCCTGCGGCACGACAATGCCCGACCACACTCGAGCGCTGCGACATGTGCAACAATCCAGTGCCTTGTGTTCGCTGTCATCGATCAATCTCCCTGCACTCCACAGTCGGCACTATGTGATTTTCCTCTACTTCCAAAACTTAAAGAACACTTCGAAGACTTCACTTTGGCAGTGATGAAGCGGTGCAGGCAGAAGCGAGGTTGTGGCTCCGCCAACAATGTCAAACGTTCTACAGTGACGGTATCAACAAACAGGTCTCCTGTTTGGAGGACATGGAGGACGGAGATGTAGAGTCTTAATAAAGTTTCTTTTACTTAGTAAATTTAAGAGTTTTTACATAAATAATTCGGTGGAATTACTTTACGGCACATTGCTGCAACCGTAGGTAGTACTCTTTACCAGCTCGAACTTCTCTGTTTGAGCGTCGTGCACAATACGCAAGATGAATCCAGGGTATGTAATGTGTTTGATGAAACTGTTTGGAACGTATACCCTCACAATTTTGTCAGGAAAGTTCCCTATTGTACACAATGGCTCTCTTATAATGTCTTCGACTCTAGCTGGCTGAACATCGTCAATATGTGAAGTTTCTTAAACGAACACGTTATTAAATACGTTACGCTTCTCTGAATCATCTGTATCTACTATGTTAATGCTAGCTGGTAAGGGCCAAGGCTTCTGAATCAGTATTCAAGAAGCGGAGTAGCTGGAGGTGATATTGCAGTTTAGGTGCATCTAGACTCATACTCCTAGACCAGAAGGAAAAATGCTCCTATCATAGCACATAATCCTGGGCAGAGTTACGATGTAAAAGAAGTGAACTAGCTTTTCAACTTAACCTGGCAGGTTCAAAGACATTTAAACCAAATCATTTTGACGTATTCGCGCTTTTTTACTTGTTAGTATTAGTACCCATGTCATGTTGTATAATGCATCCTGTCAGTATGAAGTAGCATGATACGTGATGTCATCCTCCAAGGGACAAATCCATCCCCAGAGTTTTTACCCCCCCCCCCCCCTCCATAAAGACTTCTTCGGCTATTATGTGAATGCTCTCCAGCCATATGAGATTATGTTGTTTACTGTGGCTGGCGAATCTTCTGGATTCTGGGAATAGCAGCAGGGACTTAAGGCTATAAATTGCAAGATGCAGGTGTGCCAACTCAACATCTGAGGTCATCAGTCCCCTAGAACTTGGAACTACTTAAACCTGACTAACCTAAGGACATCACACACATCCCGAGGCAGGATTCCAACCTGCGACCGTAGCGATCGCGTGGTTCCAGACTGAAGCGCCTAGAACCGCTCGGCCACACCGGCCAGCTCAAGAGAGCTCACTGCGACGAGGAAGTAGAGTGACCGCGTGAAAAAGCGCAAGTGTGTTACGAGGTATTGATTCACGTGTCTTTGAAAGTACTAGATAAGTCGAAAAGGTAGTTTCCTTTTCTTACATCCGTCTCTGCCCAGGACATAGTCGCCTTATTTTATACAATATAAGGAGCGTTTTTCGTTCTGGTTCCTAACTTTTACTCTGCTATAATTTTGACATAGCTTTGCAAACAATGTAGATTTTTGTTCACTCAGGCGTCGACTGATACTGTATAGGTATTTTTATTGAACCATGTTACTTATATCGTGGCAGGCTTTCACGGGACAACATGTATTTGGCT
This sequence comes from Schistocerca nitens, assembly GCF_023898315.1. NCBI lineage: Eukaryota > Metazoa > Arthropoda > Insecta > Orthoptera > Acrididae > Schistocerca > Schistocerca nitens. The sequence continues at coordinate 862,063,813 of NC_064618.1, forward strand.
ACCTTCTTCAAAAATTTGAACCGATTCGCACAAGTCTGAAATATATAAATGGCGCGTTCAACAAAACTACCAAAAACTTGCTTTTTGCTAGAGTGAAACTAAATTTTTTAAAGAAAATTTTCAAGTTTCTCGTAATAATGTATTATTTGTTAATTTTAATCATTTCAAACCGTTTTCGCCCATTCGAGTCAATTTTTACATGCTGCATTTACCTCGACTTTAACCTATCGTATCTCGGCCTCGGGTACGGATTATTGGATTAAAAAGGTTGAGTTTTGACTTTATTCATTTATCTACTTTCGTGCAAAATTTGAACCGATTCGTACATTTTCAAAGTATAGAAGTGGCAATCTTCAAAAACCTCTTAGAAAAACGTGTGTTGTGGTCTTCAGTCCAGAGACTGGTTTGATGTAGCACTCCATGCTACTCTATCCTGTGCAAGCTTCTTCATCTCCCAGTACCTACTGCAACCTACATCCTTCTGAATCTGTTTAGAGTATTCATGTTTTAGTTTCCTTCTACGATTTTTACCCTACACGCTGCCCTCCAACACTAAACTGGTGAAGCCTTGATGCCTCAGATTATGTCCTACCAACCGATCCCTTCTTCTAGCTGAGTTGTGCCACAAATTTCTCTTCTCCACAATTCTATTCAATACCTCCTCATTAGTTATGTCATTTACCCATCTAATCATCAACATCCTTCTGCAGCACCACCTTTCGAAAGCCTTTATTCTCTTTTTGTCCAAACTAGTTATTGTCCACGTTTCACTTCCATACATGGCTGCACTCCATACAAATACCTTCAGAAAAGACTTCCTGACACTTAAATCTATACTCGATGTTGACACATTTCCCTTCTTCAGAAACGCCTTCCTTGCCATTGCCAGTCTACATTTTATACCCTCTCTACTTCGACCATCATCAGTTACTTTGCTCCCTAAATAGTAAAACTCATTTACTACTTTAAGTGTCTCATATACTAATCTAATACCCTCAGCATCACCCGCTTTAATTCGACTACATTCCATTATCCTTGTTTTGCTTTTGTTGATGTCCTTCCTATATCCTCCTTTCAAGACACTGTCCATTCAGTTCAGCTGCTCTTCCAGGTCCATTGCTGTCTCTGACAGAATTACAATGTCATCGGCGAACCTCAAAGTTCTAATTCCTTCTCCATGGGTTTTAATTCCTACTCAGAATTTTTCTTTTGTTTCCTTTACTGCTTGCTGAACATAGAGATTGAATAACATCGGGGACAGGCTACAACCCTGTCTCACTCCCTTCCCAACCACTGCTTCCCTTTCATGCCCCTCGACTCTTATAACTGCCATCTGGTTTCTGTACAAATTGTAAATAGCCTTTTGCTCCCTGTATTTTACCCCTGCCACCTTCAGAGTTTGAAAGAGAGTATTCCAGTCAACATTGACAAAAGCTTTCTCTAAGTCTACAAATGCTAGAAATGTGGGTTTGCCTTTCCTTAATCTATTTTCTAAGATAAGTCGTAGGGTCAGTACTGCCTCACGTGTTCCAACATTTCTATGAAATCCAAACTGATCTTCCCCGAGGTCGGCTTCTACCAGTTTTTCCATTCGTCTGTAAAGAATTCGTGTCAGTATTTTGCAGCCGTGGCTTATGAAACTGATAGTTCGGTAATTTTCACATCTGTCTACCACTGCTTTCTTTAGGATTGGGCCGCGCTGGGTTAGCCGAACGGTCTAGTCCTGGACTGTGCGGCTGGTCCCAGCGGAGGTGCGAGTCCTCCCTCGGGCATGGGTGTGTGTGTTTGTCCTTAGGATAATTTCGGTTACGTTGTGTGTAAGCTTAGGGACTGATGACCTTAGCAGTTAAGTCCTATAAGATTTCACACACATTTGAACATTTTTTTCTTTGGGATTGGAATTATTATATTCTTCTTGAAGTCTGAGGGTATTTCACCTGTCTCATACATCTTGCTCACCAGATGGTAGAGTTTTGTAAGGGGTGGCTCTCCCAAGGCTATCAGCAACTCTTATGGAATGTTGTCTACTCCCGAGGCCTTGTTTCGACTTAGGTCTTCCAGTGCTCTGTCAAACTCTTCACGCAGTATCATATCTCCCATTTCATTGTTCCATTTCCATAATATTGTCCTCAAAAACATCGCCCTTGTATAGACCCTCTATATACTCCTTCCACCTTTCAGCTTTCCCTTCTTTGCTTAGAACTAGGTTTCCATCAGAGCTCTTGATATTATTGCAAGTGGTTCTCTTTTCTCCAAAGGTCTCTTTAATTTTCCTGTAGGCAGTATCTATCTTACCCCTAGAGATACACACTCAACAACCTTACATTTGTCTTCTATCCATCCCTGCTTAGCCATTTTGCACTTCCTGTCGATCTCCTTTTTGAGACGTTTGTATTCCTTTTTGCCTGCTTCATTTATGCATTTTTGTATTTTCTCCTTTCATCAATTAAATCCAATATCTCTTCAGTTACCCAAGGATTTCTATTAGCCCTCGCCTTTTTACCTACTTGATCCTCTGCTACTTTCACTATATAATCTCTCAAAGCTACCCATTCTTCTTCTATTGTATTTCTTTCCCCCATTCTTGTCAATCGTTCCCTAATGCTCTCCCTGAAGCTGTGTACAACCTCTGGTTCTTTCAGTTTATCCAGGTCCATCTCCTCAAATTCCTAACTTTTTGCAGTTTCTTCAGTTTTAATCTACAGTTCATAACCAATAGATTGTGGTCAGAGTCCCCTGGAAATGTCTTACAATTTAAAACCTGGTTCCTGAATCTCTGTCTTACCATTATAATATAATCTATCTGATACCTTTTAGTATCTCCAGGATTCTTCCATGTATACAACCTTCTTTCATGATTCTTGAACCAAGTGTTAGCTATGATTAAGTTATGCTCTCTGCAAAATTCTACCAGGCGGCTTCCTCTTTCATTCCTTACCCCCATTCCATATTTACCTACTATGTTCTCTTCCTTTTCCTACTATCGAATTCCAGTCCGCCATGACTACTACATTTTCGTCTCGCCTTACTATCTGAATGATTTCTTTTATGACATCATACATTTCTTCACTCTCTTCGTCATCTGCAGAGCTAGTTGGCATATAAACTTGTACTACTGTAGTAGGTGTGGGCTTCGTATCTATCTTGGCCATAATAATGCGTTCACTGTGCTGTTTGTAGTAGCTAACCCGCACTCCTATTTTTTTATTCATTATTAAACCTACTCCTGCATTACCCGTATTTGATTTTGTATTTATAACCCTGTAATCACCTGACCAAAAGTCTTGTTCCTCCTGCCACCGAACTTCACTAATTCCCACTATATCTAACTTTAACCTATCCATTTCCCTTTTTAAATTTTCTAACCTACCTGCCCGATTAAGGGATCTGACATTCCACGCTCCGATCCGTAGAATGCCAGTTTTCTTTCTCCTGATAACGACGTCCTCTTGAGTAGTCCCCGCCCGGAGATCCGAATGGGGGACTATTTTACCTCCGGAATATTTTACCCAAGAGGACGCCATCATCATTTAATCATACAGTAATGCTGCATGTCCTCGGGAAAAATTACGGCTGTAGTTTCCCCTTGCTTTCAGCCGTTCGCAGTACCAGCACAGCAAGGCCGTTTTGGTTAATGTTACTAGGCCAGATCAGTCAATCATCCAGACTGTTGCCCCTGCAACTACTGAAAAGGCTGCTGCCCCTCTTCAGGAACCACATGTTTGTCTGGCCTCTCAACAGATACCCCTCCGTTGTGGTTGCACCTACGGTACGGCCATCTGTATCGCTGAGGCACGCAAGCCTCCCCACCAACGGCAAGGTCCATGGTTCATGGGGGAAGTTTTTCTGACTGGCAGGGAAAAATATAGAGTCGAAACATTTCTCCCAGTACTCGACAACGTGTACGCCGAATTAGTGAGGAGGAAGGAAAGCTTCAGAACACTGTTGGACTCCTTCACAGTTCTCAGTAACGTTAAGAGCAGTTTACCTGACGATATTGCTAAAGGTGCAGCAAAATTGCAAGTGTCATATGACACTAATTTAGAGCCTTCCTTTCCTAGTGAATGTGTACATTTAGCGGAACTTTTTAAATCTTCTGCGATTCTATGTATGGCACTTAACGAATTGTTCAGCGGAACGCTCGTTTTCGGCTCATAAAAGACTGAAATGAGACACTTAAAGTAGTAAAGGAGTTTTGCTGTTTGGGGAGCAAAATAATTGATGATGGTCGAAGTAGAGAGGATATAAAATGTAGAGTGGCAATGGCAAGGAAAGCGTTTGTGAAGAAGAGAAATTTGTTAACATCGAGTATAGATTTAAGTGTCAGGAAGTCGTTTCTGAAAGTATTTGTATGGAGTGTAGCCATGTATGGAAGTGAAACATGGACGATAACCAGTTTGGACAAGAAGAGAATAGAAGCTTTCGAAATGTGGTGCTACAGAAGAATGCTGAAGATAAGGTGGGTAGATCACATAACTAATGAGGAGGTATTGAATAGAATTGGGGAGAGGTTTGTCTCACAACTTGACAAGAAGAAGGGACCGGTTGGTAGGACATGTTCTGAGGCATCAAGGGATCACAAATTTAGCATTGGAGGGCAGCGTGGAAGGTAAAAATCGTAGAGGGAGACCAAGAGATGAATACACTAAGCAGATTCAGAAGGATGTTGGTTGCAGTAGGTACTGGGAGATGAAGAAGCTTGCACAGGATAGAGTAGCATGGAGAGCTGCATCAAACCAGTCTCAGGACTGAAGACCACAACAACAACAGCTCACAAAAGAGAATTACTCAGGGAGACACATAAAGGTGCACGTCTTCAGTTGGCGAAACAACACAGTAACTGGATATTGGCCGACCGGAGGCGTGCAATGTGCTCCGACGAGTCGCTATTGTGCCTCCTTTTAAACTGTGAGAGGCGTCGGCTGCAGTATGTGCAGGGTGCACTTCAGGCGGTAAATTATTCAGTAAAGTTTCAGGGGTAGTTTTTTTTTCTACCATGACTCTGGACCACTCATTTATGCGGCATTGGACATCAACCAGCATGTTTATTTCAGCATCCTCCTTAACTAGGTTTGCTCTTTCTTCCACATCTTTCTGACGTGTGTCCTTGCAGATCTTGTCTTCCGAAGTGGCAGCAGTCATTTGTTTGCACGCATGCATTCGTGAGTTGACGCACACTCAGGTATCGTGTCGTACCTGGCTCGCTTAATCACCCAATCTTGATCCCGTCGAAAATATCTGTGACTGTTTGGAACTGCGGGTGAATCGCAGCGACAGACATCCTCTCAGTTTGGTAGCTCTACGGGATCATATCATGAGTATGTGGCTTAAAGTAGGCATAGTCTCGTAGATTATGTCCATCCCCGAAATGACCCATTATCAAGGATAGAGGCGCTGTTTCGTGGTGTTAGCGTGATCTCGCCTGCGGAGTGACTGTTTCTCCAGTGAGCTTATGCGTCGTGGACGGAAACGGCCACGCAGTATTAAGTTAAGGTATGCCACGTGCTACTCTGACACCTACCAATATCTTGCAGGTAAGGACGACGTGCTGGTTTCTTTTTGCTAGGATGTCCAGAATCCAATCAAAAATACGAGTATGTCCATTGTCCTGCAAGCTCACACTTAGTTAACAGGCGACAGTCTAGAAAGCCTTCCGGAAGTCAAGACAGAAGGCACCATCTTTTTCAACTAATGTATGAACAGTTCAGTTCTAAAACACTGAGAAACCCAAGAGTCGAGCCACCGTTCGTATAATTTCGTACTTTTACAAAATTTTGTAAAGAACGTTTCCTCATAATTTTTTCTCATCAGAAACCCAAGAGTCGAGCCACCGTTCGTATAATTTCGTACTTTTACAAAATTTTGTAAAGAACGTTTCCTCATAAATTTTTCTCATCAGGAAGGAAGCCTTCCGGAAGTCAAAACAGAAGGCACCATCTTTTTCAACTAATGTATGAACAGTTCAGTTCTAAAACACTGAGAAACCCAAGAGTCGAGCCACCGTTCGTATAATTTCGTACTTTTACAAAATTTTGTAAAGAACGTTTCCTCATAATTTTTTCTCATCAGGAAGGAAGATCACGCTGGGAAGCGAAAATATCTGTGTCTTATTTTCATTCTTTATTACATTTAGTATTTAACACGCCTATAAACACCTGTCCTAAACATGGATGATCGCTGGATTGACTCAATGTGGGTGTACTTGCGAATGTATGCAAAGTGTGAATCCAGGTGGACTCTCGTGGTTTAGATTTGCAGCAGAAGTCTGGGTACGGTAGCTGAGTTCAACTTCCAAAGCCGGACTGAGGGGCAACTCAGGCGCAGCGCTATCTCCGCAGAATTTCGAGATGGGTGCACTCGCGATTGACTCTTTCAGAATGACACGCGAAGGACACGTTCGTTTAAATTTTGGGCACTGAACCAGTTGTGCATTTAGACGTTGATTTTTGGAGGAAATTAACTCAATTTGTTATACTTGGGAACTTTCTGTAGCTTTATAATTTTTTATAAATGTTATGGGGTTCTCGTGGGTGATAATTTTTCTACCATTTAACTAAATTCAAATAGAGCAGAAGTTGACCTTTACCCAGTCACGATTCACTTCATGCATCGTGATTCCCATAACGTTCGTTTTCCTTCCCACTGCGGGACAGAAGCCAGTTTTGACGCCTCAACTGTGGCTCTGAAAATGGTAAATATTATGTTCGGTAACTCTGTGAATTTCTGGAGGCTTTGCGAGTTAGCCTTTGCGCATCCATGTTGTCCCCTTGACCTAGCCTAAGCCTCTATATATAACAATGATTAACATAGTTTGCTCTGATGCAGTAATACTATTAGATTTTATACGTAATCCATGTTTAATGTCCTTCAGGGGTGCTCTTCACTTTGTAAATAAATGTCATTTCCTTTTCGATTAAGTTCGTCAGACGTTTAGCAATGTGCATACCAGCACGCCATCCTTCCTCCTGTGATCAGTACACTCATGTACCTTGTAAAAGGAAGTTACTTGGAAACGTTTGGTAAAGTCCAATCCCTGCTCGGTCGATCTGAACTTCAGAAGATAAATTTCCGTTGCGCGTTTTCTTTGTGAGAGACACTAGGGCTACATTCAGTTAACATTTCTGGGGCCTCAGATGACTTGAAATTCAGGGGCAGGTACTGAATATTTAGCACTGTTTTGTTCAATGGGAAGCTCGCGACTACGGTAAATCCCTGTTGTAAGGCAAAAGATCGTACTACCAAACAATCTAATTGAAATATTTCGACCGTGTGGACAGTATGTAAACAATGGCAGTCTATTAAATGTTGTTTGTGGAATTCTTGTTCTTTCCTACAGATGATGTTTTATGTTCTCAAAAACAGCCACATTACGCCATTTTCAAACGTATTCTACAATAGAATGACTTCAGTATTTTAGGTGTGTGGTTATGTGGAGCTCTTTGGTGAAACTTCTTGTACAAGAGAATGATAACCGCCTTTCCAGTGTTCTGTTTCTCTGTGTCCTTCAGTAAACCATTTTATAAGTGGGACTCACAGTCATGTAGAACTTTATAAAAGACATAATATTTACGGCAATAACTGTAACACTTCCTTTATTTCACGACTGCAATTTCGGCCTTAGACCATTATCAAGTGCCTAAGGCCGAAATTGCAATCATGAAATAAAGAAAGTGTTACAGTCACTGGCATAAATATCTCTTTTATAAACTTCAGTAATCTGTTTGTTGCAAAGGGAGTCAGCTGTTTCACATTATTTGTAGACCTATAGGACAGTACAGGGGGCCCGCTTAGTACACACTTCCTGACTGAAACAATATCCGAAGATATTTTTTGCTGTATTCAGCGAGCTGAGAGAGAGATTGTGTACGGAACTCAGCCTAGTGGCCAACAGATACGTGCCGGCTGTCAGTTTGATGAAGACCTATGCTGCGAATTCGGACAACGTATTTTTTTTTTTTTTCTGGTTGGATCTCTCATAGCGTTGCGACGGAATGGCGCTTCACATAAGGACTTTCAGCAAGCATTTCACCACGTTCATCTTCTGAGTAACCGCAGCCAGCCAGAAGCTTTTGTAGTACGTCTTTAATATGGGAATTTATCGAAATGTATGTGGGAGAAAGTAATACGTTCTCAGGCTCATCTTAGGGTATACAACAACCTGAGAAGTCCAGCACCAAATGTCTCCGTTATACACTATGATTCTATTGTAGCGACTGTCACCGGACTTTACTGACCATTTCCGGAAAGCCCTCGCACTTCTACAACGATCACGTGATGAAACGTCTTCGTTGGTTTAATGCAATCTAGCTAATGTCGCAGAACGATGGGTAGTATTCGAGAATGGGTCTCACAAGTATTTGTGAGCAAATTATTTAGTAGCTGAATTGAATTTCCTTAAGATTCTTACAGTGAAATCACGGCTAGTGCTTTTCCTGCAACCACACTGAAGAGACAACAGTCACGGGACACCTGCTAACATCGTGTCGGACCTCCTTTTGCAGCAACTCGACGTGGCAAGGACTAAACATGTCTTGGAAGTCCCCTGCGGAAATATTGTGCCATGCTGCCACTATAGCGATCCATAATTGCAAAAGTATTGCCAAAGCAGGATTTTGTGTACGAAGTGACATCACATTATGTCCATATACACTGCTGGCCACCGTAAATGCAACACCAAGAAAGCCAAGAGGTAACACAACAAAATTTATTTTGTAGATAACATGTTGACCAAGTATCAAATGATTACGTTTACAGACGTCTGTGACATGTGGTTCCTGCCAGAATCAGTAGCCAGAGTAGCTGCCATTGTTGGAGATCACCGCTGCCACACGTCTCGGCATTGAGTCAAAGAGACGTTGGATGCGTTCCTGGGGTACAGCGGCCCAAGCAGCTTCCACACGTTGCCAAAGATCATCTGGTGTGGCAGCTGGGGATGTAATCTGGGTCACTCGTTGAGCAACCATGGACCACATGTTTTCTATCGGCGAAAGATCCGGAGAGCGAGCCGGCCAGGGTAGCAATTCAATCTGTTTATTGACGAAGAACCTTTGGACAATGCGTGCCACGTGTGGTCGCGCATTATCCTGTTGAAATATGGCTGTGGCCGAGCCCTGGAGGTAAGGAAGGACAACTGGCTCCAGCACCTCGGATATGTAGCGCCGGCTATTTAAAGTACCGGCAATGCGTACTAGAGGCGTGCGAGAGTAATATCCAATACCGCCCCATACCATAATACCCGGTGCAAGACCAGTGTGGCGGTGCATAATGCAGCTGTCCAGCGTCCTCTCTCCACGGTGTCTCCACACTCGAATCCGACCATCGTGGTGCTGCAGACAGAAGCGTGCCTCGTCAGTAAAGACAACGTCATTCCATTCTGCCGTCCACATCTGTCATCACACCATTGGCGACGGAGACGTTTGTGGTTCTGCGTCAATGGTAGACGAAGCAATGGACGTCTTGCGGACAGACCACTCTGCTGTAAACGGCGTCGAATGGTACGCGCAGACACTGGATGATGCGTTACAGACGCAATGTGCTGTGCTACGGTTCGGGATGTCACTGAACGATCCGTCACTGCCATGCGCACAATTTGTCTATCAGCACGTGCAGTGGTGCACCGAGGTGAATGCGATCTACCACGTCGGTCCGTCGTACCCTCCTGCATCCAACGGTCACATATCCGCATTACAGGTGTTTGGTTTCGTCCAACACGACTAGCGATTTCTCTGTATGATAATCCGCAATCTCGGTAAGCCACTATCCTTCCTCTGTCGAACTCGGATACTTGATCAAACGATGTTCGCTGTTGTGTACGAGGCATAACTGATCGTCTTGTGAAACAACCACAAGGTAAACACACGTGCCGAACGTACACTCGTCGAAATCGCCAAGCCTTAAATGGCGCTATGAGGTGGTGCCACAGGCGCGCGTGATGTGCGTCTGCGCTGAAATTCTAATCAGTTGCATATCTCATCGCTGCAAACCCATGGTGTAAATTTCACTTGATTCGGATGCTTCCTTCAGGGTGTTGCATTTACGGTGGCCAGCAGTGTATATGGGCGATCTGGGTGGCCAAATCATTCACTCGAATTGCCCAAAATGTTCTTCAAACCAGTCGCAAACAGCTTTAGCCTGGTTCACGGTGCGTCTTTTTCTGGGAAGATGAAGTCAAAGAATGGCTGAAAATAGTGTCCAAGTAGCCGAACATAACCATTTTCAGTCGATGATCGGTTCAGTTTGACCAGAGGACAGAGCGCATTCCATGTAAACACAGCCCGCACCACTACGGGGCCACCACCAGCTTCCGCAGTGCGTTGTTGATAACTCGGGCCCTCGTGGGATATGCGCCAGACTCGAACGCTAGAATCAGATCTTGTTGTTGTTGTGGTCTTCAGTCCTGAGACTGGTTTGATGCAGCTATCCATGCTACTCTATCCTGTGCAAGCCTCTTCATCTCCCAGTACCTACTGCAACCTACATCCTTCTGAATCTGCTTAGTGTATTCATCTCTTGGTCTCCCTCTACGATTTGTACCCTCCACGCTGCCCACCAGTACTAAATTGGTGATCCCTTGATGCCTCAACATATGTCCTACCAACCGACCCCTTCTTCTGGTCAAGTTGTGCCACAAACTTCTCTTCTCCCCAATCCTATTCAATACTTCCTCAATAGTTATGTGATCTACTCATCTAATCTTCAGCATTCTTCTGTAGCACCACATTTCAAAAGCTTCTATTCTCTTCTTGTCCAAACTATTTATCGTCCACGTTTCACTTCCATACATGGCTACACTCCATACAAATACTTTCAGAAACGACTTCCTGACACTTAAGTCTATACTCGATGTTAACAAATTTCTCTTCTTCAGAAACGCTTTCCTTGCCATTGCCAGTCTACTTTTTATATCCTCTCTACTTCGACCATCATCAGTTATTTTGCTCCCCAAATAGCAAAACTCCTTTACTGCTTTAAGTGTCTCATTTCCTAATCTAATTCCCTCAGCATCACCCGACTTAATTCGACTACATTCCATTATCCTCGTTTTGCTTTTGTTGATGTTCATCTTATATCGTCCTTTCAAGACACTATGTATTCCGTTCAACTACTCTTCCAAGTCCTTTGCTGTCTCTGACAGAATTACAATGTCATCGGCGAACTTCAAAGTTTTTATTTCTTTTGCATGGATTTTAATACCTACTCCGAATTTTTCTTTTGTTTCCTTTACTGCTTGTTCAATATACAGATTCAATAACATCGGGGATAGGCTACATCCCTGTCTCACTCCCTTCCCAACCACTGCTTCCCTTTCATGTCCCTCGATTCTTATAACTGCCATCTGGTTTCTGTACAATTTTAAATAGCCTTTCGGTCCCTGTATTTTACCCCTGCCACCTTCAGAATTTGAAAGAGAGTATTCCAGTCAACATTGTCAAAATCTTTCTCTGAGTCTACAAATGCTAGAAACGTAGGTTTGCCCTTCCTCAATCTAGCTTCTAAGATGAGTCTTAGTGTCAGTATTGCCTCACGTGTTCCAACATTTCCACGGAATCCAAACTGATCCTCTCCGAGGTCGGCTTCTACTAGTTTTTCCATTCGTCTGTAAAGAATTCGCGTTAGTATTTTGCAGCTGTGACTTATTAAACTGATAGTTCGGTAATTTTCACACCTGTCAACACCTGCTTTCTTTGGGATTGGAATTATTATATTCTTCTTGAAGTCTGAGGGTATTTCGCCTGTTTTTTACGTCTTGCTCACCACACGGTAGAGTTGTGTCAGGACTGGCTCTCCCAAGGCCAATCAGCTCTTGTCAACTGAAATCGGGACTCGTTTTGCCAGGCCACGGTTTCCCAGACGTCTAGGGTCCAACCGGTATTGTCAAGAGCCCAGGAGAGGCACTGCAGGCGGTGTCGCGCTGCTAGCAAAGCCTCTCGTATCGGTCGTCTGCTGCCATAAGCCATTAAAGCGCCATATTTCCCCGCACTGTGCTAACGGATACGTTTACCGTACGTTCCACATGGATTTCTGTTTTTATTTCACTCACTGTTACTTGTCTGTTAGCACTGACAACTGTAAACAAACGTCGCTGAACTGGGTCGTTAAGTGAAGGCCGTCGACCACTGCGTTTCCATGGTGAAAGGAATACCTGAAATGTTGTATTCTCGGCTCACTGTTAACACTGTCTATTGGGGAATATTGAGCTGTCTTACGATTTACGAAATGTAATGTCCCATGCGTCTAGCTCCTACTACCATTCTGTGTTCAGAGTCTGTTGCTTCCCGTCGTGCGGGGATAACCACGACACCCGAGTACAGGTGACAGCTCTGCCCGTATACTGCCGTTTTGTCGTCCGTTTTAGCGCCCTTTCCTTTAGTAAGACAATCAAAGAGGCTCCAGCTCTCGGGTGATACACATCTACATAGCGGTAGGTTAAGTTTCTATCTTTTCCTGTGTTTCCCTCGAAGAATATATCTAAAATTTCCTGCGTGTTTCATCTAAGAGATGTAAGTGTAAATTCGGGCAGTCTATAGCGCAGTTTTGATATCTTCTGAACAGCCAGCTACGTAACTCATTGAGGCATCAGCTTGTGGATGTATACTCCTGGAAATTGAAATAAGAACACCGTGAATTCATTGTCCCAGGAAGGGGAAACTTTATTGACACATTCCTGGGGTCAGATACATCACATGATCACACTGACAGAACCACAGGCACATAGACACAGGCAACAGAGCATGCACAATGTCGGCACTAGTACAGTGTATACCCACCTTTCGCAGCAATGCAGGCTGCTCTTCTCCCATGGAGACGATCGTAGAGATGCTGGATGTAGTCCTGTGGAACGGCTTGCCATGCCATTTCCACCTGGCGCCTCAGTTGGACCAGCGTTCGTGCTGGACGTGCAGACCGCGTGAGACGACGCTTCATCCAGTCCCAAACATGCTCAATGGGGGACAGATCCGGAGATCTTGCTGGCCAGGGTAGTTGACTTACACCTTCTAGAGCACGTTGGGTGGCACGGGATACACGCGGACGTGCATTGTCCTGTTGGAACAGCAAGTTCCCTTGCCGGTCTAGGAATGGTAGAACGATGGGTTCGATGACGGTTTGGATGTACCGTGCACTATTCAGTGTCCCCTCGACGATCACCAGTGGTGTACGGCCAGTGTAGGAGATCGCTCCCCACACCATGATGCCGGGTGTTGGCCCTGTGTGCCTCGGTCGTATGCAGTCCTGATTGTGGCGCTCACCTGCACGGCGCCAAACACGCATACGAGCATCATTGGCACCAAGGCAGAAGCGACTCTCATCGCTGAAGACGACACGTCTCCATTCGTCCCTCCATTCACGCCTGTCGCGACACCACTGGAGGCGGGCTGCACGATGTTGGGGCGTGAGCGGAAGACGGCCTAACGGTGTGCGGGACCGTAGCCCAGCTTCATGCAGACGGTTGCGAATGGTCCTCGCCGATACCCCAGGAGCAACAGTGTCCCTAATGTGCTGGGAAGTGGCTGTGCGGTCCCCTACGGCACTGCGTAGGATCCTACGGTCTTGGCGTGCATCCGTGCGTCGCTGCGGTCCGCTCCCAGGTCGACGGGCACGTGCATCTTGCGCCGACCACTGGCGACAACATCGATGTACTGTGGAGACCTCACGCCCCACGTGTTGAGCAATTCGGCGGTACGTGCACTCGGCCTCCCGCATGCCCACTATACGCCCTCGCTCAAAGTCCGTCAACTGCACATACGGTTCACGTCCACGCTGTCGCGGCATGCTACCGGTGTTAAAGACTGCGATGGAGCTCTGTATGCCACGGCAAACTGGCTGACACTGACGGCGGCGGTGCACAAATGCTGCGCAGCTAGCGCCATTCGACGGCCAACACCGCGGTTCCTGGTGTGTCCGCTGTGCCGTGCGTGTGATCATTGCTTGTACAGCCCTCTCGCAGTGTCCGGAGCAAGTATGGTGGGTCTGACACACCGGTGTCAATGTGTTCTTTCTTTTTCATTTCCAGGAGTGTATTTATGGTTGATCACACAGGCACTTAGATCTTCCCTCACTCATACATTCAGTAACAGTGCTTCGAGATTCTGTTTTGGTCTGTACGTAAAAGATTAAAAGGTAAAGTAGTCAAATGGAACTTATTAAAACTGTTCTCCAGGTGCTCGTGGTTGGCTGACAAATGCTACAAGTATGCCAGTTAATATCTATGCCTTAATATTTTGGAATCTCTCCCGTTAACTGACAAAAATTTGAAATCCTAGTTAACTCGTCCAGTCGTCGTCTGAAATAGAAGGCTGATACATTGGCAATTTTATGGGCATCCTCTAGTCAGCACATAAAATTCTATCGAGTAAAATGTGTCGTACTGCCAGTGATACATCACAAGCGATACGCACTGGTGGTTCCTCTTGCTGGTGGAGGAGCACATGCGTCAGGGGAACGCGCCCAATACGAAGGTGTGTTAATAACACGTCGTTCCATCTCTGTGACTGGGAGCAGTTTCGACACGCTAGGTGAGCTACACAACGACCGCAATTTGTTATTTGTCACTTCTAGCCACCTTTCCTCTTAATTTAAAACAACAACAGATTTTTGACATGCTTTGAGATAATCTAGAGAGTTACTCTACACGTAAATTTCTGACTGTGTTTTACTTGCTTTTTGTAAAAGCGACTTTCTACCGCAGATGAGCGAAGCACAGTAGCAGCTACCTAGGGACAGCGTTTGCCGCACCAACGCCGCAACTTTGGACTTTAAACGCAGATTGCGACTGATTTAAATCAGGATATAATAGATGTAGCAGGTGGCAACACTTTACTGCCTCAGAGTCGACCCAGTGTCCTCGTGTGGTCAAGATTTCTCTTACCGTGTTCGATGGATCTCCGCCGAGGAAGCTATCGTGTTACTGCTAGCGCCAATCTCCGTTGTCATCTTATGCCTGTTATCCACATGGAAGAGACTGAGTAGTCTACTAACCGCTTTAGTTTTGAAAGTTTTCCAGCTGTCTTCAGTGTGCAGAAAAGCAGCATACACAAAAGTGGAACATTGTACGTGAATGGACAAAAAGATGCTGTGTCATGCGACTAAATGATCGGCTGTCGACCATTGCCTTTCCGGAACGATTTATAGTGGAATGATCACATGAATCTGGCCAGAGAAAGATAAGTGTCTAAATGAAGTTTATTGGTGTGGAATCCTACGGAAGGGTACGTCATTTCCGAAGGATGTCGTTTGCAGAACTCATTTCGATCAACTCTTGAGTCTTCTTCTTCTGCTGCTGCATATCCACTTATGGACGTTTGCGATCACATTTGCCCGGTCTTCTCTACATCTTTAAATACGGATCACGTCCCTCCTATTTCTTATTCGTCTCTACTGTCTGGCGTTGCCGGTCCATGCATCTTCCTCCTGCCAATTCCTCTCTTGCCTTCAATGTTTTCCTGTATTATCAGCTGAAGAAAGTGATACCTTTCCTTTCGTACCACATGGTCCAAGTAAGCTGTTTTCTTACGTTTGGTTGTTGCTAGCAGCTCTCCGTCTTTTTTTTCCTATTCTTAAGATCTCTTCATTTGTTTCCTTGCTGTTCATGGAATTCTAAGGATTCTTCGATACAACCACATCTCGAATGCTCCCAACATCTTCGTAGTGTTTACTTTAATTGTCCACCTTTCCACGCCATAGAAAAGTACTGACCACTCATAGCTCTTTATAAATCTAATTCTGAGAGTAAGATCAAAGTCAGTGTTTTTAAATATTTTATTTAATGTCATGAATGCACTGTGGACCACATCTCGACTGCTTACAACTTTTTTCATACTGTTTAATTTACTATTCCACGTCTGCTTTCCATGTCGGACGGCCAGTTCTGGCATGATCACGTCCCTACGTACTTGAATCTGTTCTCCCTGTATATGAGTTAATTGTTATGCATTAGTTCTACCTACTATTCAGTACTGTCCGCCAAACTGGGTCGCCTACGAAATTGGATAATCGGAAGATTTAGAGAAGGATCAAAGAAGAATGGCGCACCTCGTCTCAGCCAGCGCCAGGGTGTCACAGAAGTTCAAAAGGAATTCCGCAGAGATACTACAACATTGCGAGAAACATCTTTCGATAACAGACTTGTTACTTTCTACCGTTAATAGAGTGGTGAGCAAAGAATAAAATTAGAGAAACTCAGGCTCACACAGAGCGGCACCGACAATCTTTCTTCACACGCACCTTCTGAGAGTATTCTCTGCCATATACCAAATGAGGTACGGAGTATGAATCCGGACATAATGATATACTGACAGTCATTCCACGCCACAACGTACTTCATACAGCCCATGAGGACATACACCCACATTAATTCCACAAAGTCATTGGTTTTGCACAGTTTTCGATTATTCCTAAGGTTCATTTAGGTCAGGTGTTGATTTTACGAATATTATTGTACACATAAGATACAGGTGAAAAGTGTATCATTTTTTATGACGTGAACTCCAGTTTTGAAGTTGTAATCAAGTTTTGGCATACGCTTTTTCCAGTTCATTTAAATATTTAAATATTATGAATTCGCATTACATTTATGTCACGTCTGTGATGTACCAGGATTATTTTAGTATTTCACGCACTGTTTGTGATTTATAATTGTACATGCCATGGCTCGTATGTGAACGCTTCTTTTCTGCTATTTTGGAGACCAAACTGTGTTATCAAACTCTCAGGGCACCATTATGATTGTTTATGTTTGTGTTTTCGTGTCAAATGTGTCATTAAGTTGTCACACACACACACACACACACACACACACACAAATATATATATATATATATATATATATATATATATATATATATATATATATATATATATATACTGAAGTGCCAAAGGAACGGGTATAGATATGCGCATTCAAATACGGAGATATATAAACAGGTAGAAAACGGTGCCGCGGTCGGCGACGCCTGTATAAGCCAACAAGCGTCTGGTGCAGTTGTTTGATCGGTTACTGCTGCTACAATGGCAGGTTATCAATTTTTAAGTGACTTTGAACGTGGTGTTATAGTTGGCGCACGAGCGATGGAACACAGCATCTCCGATGTAGCGATGAAGGGGAGATTTTCCCGTACGACAATTACACGAGTGTACCATGAATATCAAGAATTCGGTAAAACATTAAGTCTCTGACATCGCAGCCGCCGGAAAAGCTCCTGCAAGAACGGGACCAACGACGACTGAAGAGAATCGTTCCACGTGACAGAGGTGCAATCCTTCAGCAAATTTCTGCAGATTTCAATGCTGGGCCATCAACAAGTGTCAGCGTACAAACCATTCAACGAAACGTCATCGATATGGGCTTTCGCCGCCGAAGGTCCACTCGTGTACACTTGATGACTGCAGGACAGAAAGCTTTACGCCTCCCCTAGACCCGTTAACACCGACATTGGACTGTTGATCACTGGTAAGTTGTTGCCTGGTCGGACGAGTCTTGTTTCAAATTGTATCGAGCGGATGTACGTGTACGGGTATGGAGACAATCTCTTGAATCCATGGACATTTCATGTCAGCGGGAGACTGCTCAAGCTGGTGGAGGCTCTGTAATCGTGTGGGGCATGTGCAGGGTGACATGGCACCACTGATACGTCTAAATACGAATCTGTCAGGAGAAACGTTCGTAATCATCCTGTCTGATCACTGCATCCATTCATGTCCATTGTGCATTCCGACGGACTTAGACAATTCCAGCAGGACAATGCGACACCCCACACGTCTAGAATTGCTACAGATTGGCTCCAGGAACACTACTGAGTTTCAGCCCTTCCACTGGCCACCTAACTCCACAGATGTGATCATCATTGAGCATATCTGGGATGCCTTGCAACGTGCTATTCAGAAGAGATCTTCATCTTCTCGTACTCTACGGATTTATGGACAGCCCCGCAGAATTCATGGTGTCACTTCCCTCCAGCACTACTTCAGACATTAGTGAAGTCCTCGCCATGTCGTGTTGCGGCACTTCTGCATGCTCGCGGAGGCCCTACACGATATTAGGCAAGTGTACCAGTTTCGTTGGTTCTTCAGTTTGTATATATATACGTGCGTGTCCGGGGGGGGGGGGGGGGGGGGGGAAGAGGGAGAAGGGTTTTGTTTTTGAACATTTCCTTCACTATAGCGGTGACATAAACTAAACTGAACTAAACTCAGTCCGAACAGGCCCTGGAAGGCCCAATGGTACCGACCGGCCGCCGTGTCATGCTCAGACCACAGGCGTAACTGTATACGGATGCGGATGTAGAGGGGTATGTGGTCAGCACACCGCTCTCACGGTCGTATGTCATAACGGTGAGATACATGTCGTAATCTCTTTGCATCGACAGGTACTTCTTACTTTGGCTATTCACTGTGATGACCCTCAAATCCTGTTGAAAATTTGTTATTGCGTGGCTATGTTTAATATGATGAAGATGAAATGACTGTTGTGCACCCACAGACATATCTGTTCCTTGTAGGGGTTATCAAATTCCTGGCCATTATTCCCAGGTAAAATGTGCCCACCTTCCCATAAGTTAAGTTTAACGAATTTTTGATAGTGGTAGGTATTTACCCAGAGTGTTAGGTTAATCTTATGGTTAAAACAAAGCGCCAGTTGTGCTTGTCACAAGAAACAGGCCCTTATTCAGGCGTTACCTTGGATCAGATAGCCGTGCGTTTTTTCCGATTTCTGGGATTATCTCTCTCACAAGTCTTCAAGCCTGATGATCTGTTGCTGACACCATATTTAGGTGGCACGATTTTTTAAGAAAAGTTGTGATAATTTTTTGCATAATAGAAACCTGGATATAAACTAAAATATTATTCTGTGTAAAGTACATGTTCTATACGGTGGTTTGGATGAGAGAAAAGTTCTGAAGCATTCATAATACGGCACACAAAATAAATGACTCTGCTAGTAGAAACTGCTGGCTGTTTTTTTTTTCCAAAATATTCACGAAACCAAAAGACGGCTGAAGACGGCAATACAGCTCATCACTCCAGTAGCTGACCTGTTGTTAACGCCATGAACCACCTGAAGTTGGACCTACCGCCCCAAAAGAGTTATAAGTACTCACTTTATGTGTGGTGTTTAATCCTGATACCTCATCAGCGCAGCTATGAAGTTTGACACAGTGGCTTATTCACAAGGTGGCTAACGAAGCTAGAATAATTCTAATATGTTCGCAGGTATGACAACTGACTTCAAGGAAGTACATTTCTATTTATCTGGCATTAGGCTATATATGTGGTATGAGAAAATAAGCAATTACGGTACAGAAATAGACCGATAAGAAACAGAAAAGCATGGAATTTTTCCGAGTTTCACCCTTTGTGCCATGATCACTTAAGAGAACAAATATTTGATTGTTGATATTGTTTCAGATGTGTACAAGTATTCATGAGAAACAGAGGACTCATAATTCTACCAAATTTCTACTACTATTTTAGGATCAGATTAGCACATAATATGGAATATAATGTGAACATCGCATATGTTTGACAATGTAGTTTTATGAGAACTATTGTTTCACATTTCTCAGTGTAATACGTACATATTTTGATGTTACACGAAAACATAGCGTCACTATTGGTTGTTCACGTCGCTGTCTGCCTTCTGTAGCACAAGTATACTCTTTATACAGATTTTTGCGAAGGGAAACAGTTATGAACTATCATGTGCTTGTGTCGTACACAATATAAAAAAATAAAATAAGACGATCAACCAGTAACTTAATCTCCATTGGCAGTCTTTCACTTTTTTCCAAATTTATCTGGCAAACGGCTGTTACTATGATGTTCACTCCTTTAAAACGTTGCAATTTTACTTAGTTTCTCTTAACAGTGTGTGATTTTCTTCCGTTTGTGATGGTTTTTATGCGGCCACAACAACATGACTGTGCACAGAAAAGTTACAGCTACTATATTTACTATACACTCATCTCCGTACAATGATAATGCTATAATAACGTGAACAACACCGCAAACAAGAACAAAACAAATACACTTTCACAAACGATGGCGACAGCCTAAGCAATATGCACCTCTTAAAAGAAGTACTCCAGAAATATCGCTGACGACAAATCTTAGAAAATAAATAAATAAAACTGTGCTGCACATGCGAGAAAATCACTTAAGCAGTTGGAAGTGCTGGTAGCTAAGTAAGAAATAATCTCCTGATGGTTGTGTAACAACAGGTACAACAATCTGGGTAACAGTGTGGAATGATGCAAAGTGATGTAGTGAACCCGAAGTAATATTTGATTTTTCCATGGACATGTTACAGGCCTTCTACTGTTCTCAATTTATGCAGAGCTTTTAACAATGTCTATTAAAGGCTTCTAGCAGCTGTAGAGGGATATTTGAAGATAAAGTTTCGATAAGGTACCCATATCTGGAAATGTGTATTTTGAATGTAAAATACTTTTGAAGATCGGATCACTTTGAAACCTCCCTCTTCAGTGTAAGAACACGAACTGAAAACAGGCCACTGTCGTCAGTCCATCTCGTAGTTATGAAATCACTTACCATTTTCGTCCGACTGCAACAACGGCTGCGAGAAGTTAGCAAGTTCGCAACAAGAGGGTTTAATAAGGCCTCCACGGACGCGCCGCACTCTCGGCTTTGAAAATGGCGTCCTTCGTCACGTAAAATAGAACCCGGCGGCGACTATTCGAAACATTCCCCAAGCCATGGGCTCCTATAGAGAATACAGGTCACAACTCATTGACTCTGCTTTTCCTTTACTGCGAATTAGGAGATTTGCAAATGACCCAATCTTCAGACACATAAGGGGCGATCAAACAGTTTCAATTCGGAGGCCGTACAGTCCCGAATCGGCATGCCAATCAGGCAAAATCGCCGTGAGCGTTGAGGCAATCACCCGCTGACTCACCAGGATGAAGATACACGTTTGGTTAAACAATGTTCCTGTTGTGAGGAAAAGTCCTCCACATCGTCGTCCGACAGGAATCTTCCACCGTTCAAGGCCTTTTTTCAGGGACCGAAGGCCTGATAACCGCGTGAGAATGGATCAAGATTGTAGGTCGGATAAAAAAGTGTCTCCCAGTTGAGTTAGCGTCAACTTCTCCCTCCCTCCGAGATCTGCCGGCATCTGGTGTCGAAGCGCGACCAACCAGGAACTTGGCGCACAATTCCGCAACGGTGGTTTTCAGCAGACGTACTGCCCCCTACACATTCTTCATTCTCAGATGGGTGTCACCGGCGTTTGTCCTTCGGCAGCCAAGGAAAGAGTAACAGCACGTTGATCCTGTCTGGAAGCATTGTTCTGGTAACCACGTTTGGTAATATACTGTCTGGATGTAAACTGCAAGGGTGAACAAAAAGTTTCCGTTTGATGGTGTTGCTGCAGTGCGTAGGAGTATGCAATATACCGCGACTCCGATGCGGGTATATAAGCACCAACATGTAGGGAAGGAACAAGTGTGGCATTCGCATCTTTCTGACATACGTGCAGTAAATGCGGAAACATGAACTGGGGCGACGTTATTACCAGAATAGAGCCGGCCGCTGTGACCAAGCGGTTCTAGGCGCTTCAGTCCGGAGCCACGCGGCTGCTACGGTCGCAGGTTCGAATCCTGCCTCGGGCAGGTGATGTCATTAGGTTAGTTAGGTTTACGTAGTTATAAGGTAGGGGACTGATGACCTCAGATGTTAAGTTCCATAGTGCTTAGCTCCGGACTGAAGCGCCTAGAACCGCTTGGTCACAGCGGCCGGCTCTATTCTGGTAATAACGTCGCCGCAGTTCATGTTTTCGCATTTACTGCACGTATGTCAGAAAGATGCGAATGCCACACTTGTTCCTTCCCTACATGTTGGTGCTTATATACCCGCATCGGAGTCGCGATATATTGCATACTCGTACGCACTGCAGCAACACCATCAAACGGAAACTTTTTGTTCCCCCTGCAGTTTACATCCAGACAGTATATTACCAAACGTGGTTCCTTATAAAAATTTTAAATTTCATTAACTTCCGATTGCACAATAATTAACAAAGAAACCCAGTGATACAATTAAAACACCTTAAATTGGAAATATGGCGTAGAAAGTAGTGTTGGGACGTCGAACCAAAGACTGCGTTTTATTCGCAGAACACAGAAAATCAACAGGTGTACTAAGAAAACTGCGTACACCAAGCTTGTCCGTCTTCCCGTGGAATATTACTAGGCAATATGGGATGCTTATCAGATTGGATTGACAGAAGACATCGAAAAAGTCGAAGAAGGGTAATTTCGTTTTGTGTTATCGCGAGATAGTGGGGGGAGGGGGGGGGGTAAGTGTCACGGATGATTTATGAAAGATGTCTGTATGATGTGATAAGTGGCAATTGATGCAAAAAAAAAAAAAAAAAGCGTGAGCTGCTCCGCATGAGTACTAAAACGAATCCGTTAAATTTCGGTTACGCGATAAATAATACAAATATAAAAACTGTCAGTTCAACTAAATACTTCGGGATTACCATTACGAATAACTTAAACTCCAACCATCACATAGAATACATTGTGGGGAAGGATGCGTTTTAATTGACAGAACAGTTAGGAGATGCAACGGGTGTACTAAAGTGATTGCCTATACTACGCTTGTCCGTCCTCTTCTGGAGTATTGCTGCGTGGTATGGATCCTTTCCACAAGGGATTGGCGGCGGGCGTCGAAAAAGCACAGACAGAGGGCCCGTATTGTGAGTGCCACGGGTATGATACGCGAGCTGGAGTGGCAATAATTATAAGAACCAGTTGTTGGTTGCGACGACATCTTTTCAGGAAATTTCAATCTCCAAGTTTCTTCTCCGGATGCGGAAATATTTTGTTGACAGCCCCTACATAGGGAGAAATGATCATCATAAATAAAATAAGAGAGGGCAAAGTTTCCACGAAATGCTGCAGGTTTTCGTTACTGGAAGGCCAAGAAATAGGAAGTATGAAGCCACAGTCAAACACGTAAGTGTCAGTTGCAGAGTAATGATGTTGATGTTGCAAATGGTCAAAACAATTTAAACGAACCGCAATACTTATGAAGTACATTGCATTATCTAGACAATATTCACGTATAGCTGTATATTCGATAATGCTTCTTAGAGACTTTTCTTAACTGTTGCTTTGTAGATTTATTTTGCGCTTGCAGAAGAGCGACAGGTTCTTATTTTTCTTGAAGGAATCCTCATATCGTCCCAGAATGTCCTTAATGACTACGGTTCATTCCACATGAACGAAAGCACTCTGTACCTTTGATACTTGATCTTATGTACCTACCTTTCCACAGGTAAGTCGCAGGTGTGAATGAAGAGATCTGCAGTTGTTGTAGTATCTCTAGCAGAGTTGCAACATTACAGCGTCTTCTGTTCTGTGAGTAGTAGAGTTAGACTGGTAGCAGGAAATAGAATATGGGAAACACGTCCGGCTTCGTCTCATTACTCCATCTTATTGCATGTTTCACTTACAGTACAGAGCATAACGTAGCTTAAACTCACAAAATCCTCAAACGAGGCGCTTACAGCTTACTAGCAGAATTAAACTGTAAATTTTTATTCATAAACATTGCTTGTGTCTTCTGAAGTCGTTCTTCAGCACATGCACCAGTTTTTCGTAATAACATCACAGTTATCACTGTTTCGAAAATGCCTTCTGTTGTTTAGTACCACGTAATTAAATTATATAGCAGATACAAAGTCTGAGCTATATATCAAACTCCAAAGACGATACAAGTGGAACAGCGATCAATGAAGCACAGATTGTCGAGTATCAGTGTTATGAATGACAGCACCCATAATGTCGAACGCAGATATGTCGAAATTGTGCCAGGGTGTCCGTTTTACATGGTTTGTTCACAAGAATGAGAGAAGCAATGAGCTGGAAGTCAAAAGATCTAAAGTCTGAGAAGGTATACAATAGAGAAATTTTGTTGTTACTGGTCATGTTGACAGTTGTTTGAATGATTCTGAGTACTGACGATATGTGCTATGGATTGGGTTCAAATGGCTCTGAGCACTATGGGACTTAACATCTATGGTCATCAGTCCCCTAGAACTTAGAACTACTTAAACCTAACTAACCTAAGGACAGCACACAACACCCAGCCATCACGAGGCAGAGAAAATCCCTGACCCCGCTGCTATGGATTGGATCTGACAATGAGTGGAGGTAACGTAACAAATTACAATACATTTACTTGGAGAAATGGCATTTGAACGCAGCTGTGGCCTCGAACGTCGTAATGGTGAGAAAAATCCTATCAATCAAGCAACTACACAAGCGTATTTTCCCGTGATATGTTTGTCATTACCAAACAATGCAGAACTGACGGAACAGAAGTATTCTGTACAATTCAGACTTTTTACTGCAAGTAACCACGGGAAGATAGATGCAATTTTCATGTTAATAGACGTGGTCTACCGAAAATAATTCTACGTAACAGGTCGTTTTGTTCCACACATTGACAATTTCTCTTAAACAGATTGTATGAATACAACCATAATGTGTTTGTCATGAGAAGATAAGCGGAATGTTCTCTAATACGGGTTGATCTGTGTCCTAAGTGTTATTATTTACTTCAGCACATTCACGAACGACGGAACTGGGATTTTGAAAAACGGCTGAGTTATTATACGCAACAGACGTGCCACAAGCCGTATGTTGGAATTATTGTCGAAGGAAATGCGGTTGTCTAAACCAGGCCCATCCAAGAATTGCGCGCCGGCGGGAGTGACCAAGCCCCGCGGGCGCAAGACAGTGTAGTTCAGCGCCTCGTCCGCGACCGTGTGTCGCTAGTGTCGCCATAGGAGCGAGAGAGAGAGAGAGAGAGAGAGAGAGAGAGAGAGCTCCAGAGCGAGTGAGACCGCATAGCACTGCTCTGCGCTGGACTGTCCCGCGGTCAGATCTAACGTAAACAAAATATTCTATTTTAGAATTAATTTTATGTAAGGGATATAGAGTCTCATTCTTACTTTTAGTAGTTACAAGTAAGTATTTTTTGTTATACTTCGTGCTACAATTTTTTGTATCCATTTTCAGAGTTTAGAAATCGGATCCTTAGTTTGCTGTTCTTTACGTAATAATTTTAACTGACCAAGTTTGAAAAATTATTAAAACAGAATTAAGGTTATAAAGCTCTTTAATTGTTACATTCAGCATTGTTAAAGAAGACAATTAACATTTTACACGTTTTTCTTTTTCGAGGAAACGATTTTGTCTAGGCTTGGTACAATATTCCGTGAGACTGCTAACCTCAAAAAATTGGTCAAATTTTTATCGCCAAGCAATGAACGGTTCTTAGTTTTAGCAAGCTTTAAAAGAGAGAAAAAGCGCTCACAGATATACGTGCAACCAAACATTGAGAGAACTTTGGCCGTGTGCTTGTGCAAAAGAGGATATTTCTCTCGTGGAAGACAGCTGTAAAAGTCATCCAAAGTTTTACACATATGAAAGCGGTCCTTCAGGCGGATTTGGCACTGTAGGTCAATCAGCTCTAGTTGAAGCACTTGTGAGACGTCCTCTGCCCGAAGGGGAAACGGACGAACAAATATATCTATCGGCTGGCGTTCGGGCGGTGCTCGGCCACTGCGACAACATAACGAATTCGCCCGGGGCGCTGGCCGCGGGCGATCGCGTTCGCTAGCGCCCCAGGGGCACAGTTTGGACGAGCCTGGTCTAAACGAAAACAAACGCAATTGTTCGTCATGGAGATTACAGAATTACCTATAGTGGTACATTCTCCAGAAAAAAAATTGCATACACACGTAAAAGACTAACAAGTAAAAGATCGACATTCATAAATATGTAAAAAGCTAAGAGTGAAATAAGAAGCCATAAACAGAAACGTCATCCAAGGTTCGATAGAAAACAATATTTTTACTGAATGTGTCTTATATCTTGGATTTAGTTGGGTGTAGCTCCTAGCGGGGATCCACACCAACGAAAACCCGGTTTCGACAGGATGAGAGCATCAAAGAAGTTCAAGGGCTTTTCTGCGAAGGAAAACGTAGTGATCCTCTGTTGATAAAGTATGACACGAGCCGACACAGTATTGTGTACGGTCTATGACAAATTTTTATCGTTCTCCGTATAAGAGATATACGAGTTACGTGCTGTAGTAAAGAGGAAGGAGATAGGGAGGTACTACACAATCCGAATTATAGAAATCCTAACAAAAAATTTACTTGCCAGTGTGGGCCAAAAAATTAAAAAGAACAATGTTGTTAACTATGAGGCCACTCCTCAAAAGATGCTGGAGAAGTCATATAATTGGATAAAAAAGAACTGTGACTGGTAGCAAGCTCAGTAATACCTGTTTATGCTGTATATTTTAACAAACAGTAACCGTCGAGCAAAAGCCGCTACGACTGTAAGTTTCTATGTTACTTGTTGGTTGCTGAACGTAGGTTCAGAAGGTGACAGTCGAACAGCTTCTCAAACCGTTCTACGTAGTTGAAAATGAAGCTGGAGGAAGTGCGACGCATGGGAGACCACTGACTGTTACTCTGTGAACTGCATCTACTTGCTTAGAAGATTATCTGTATGAGGTAGCGAAGTTAGAGCCTGCCTACCAAGAAAGTAATGCAACAAGCTCGTTGTAGGGGAGTGTCGGAGATGAACGGTTCAGCACCACTGTAGATTCAAGAGCGTGTAGTAGAAACGACTATAACAACTGTAGTTCGTCAAGAATCGTCAATACCGACAAACAGTTCAAAGACTTTGCCGAATAGCACGGCCAGTTATTTGTTTGGAACGTGTTTGACATCGTGCTACGTACTCTTGCGTGTGTGTGTCTCACTCGACTGTCCTCCAGACTAACACTGAGCAACTTGTCCCGCGATTTGCACGCCTTGACACGTCGGCACAGGTCGTGAAAAGTTGTGAAGACAGCCCCAGGGCTCCGTTGAGCGGTCGGCGGCGGCTACTGCTCGGCCATGGCGGCCTCCTCGCCGCAGAAGTAGGACGTGTGCATCGAGTAGAGCCTGTCGATGGGGTTGAGGCCCTGCGGCGGCAGGAAGAGCGGCTGCGCCTGGGGGTGGACGTGCGGCTGGTGGCTCTGCGGGTGCGGCGCCCCGTAGCCGGCGAAGCCCAGCGACAGGTAGCTGCCGCCCCCGCCGCCGCCGCCGCCCCCGCCGCCCACGGCTCCGTTGCTACCGCCCCCGCCGCCTCCGCCGTCGCCGCCCCCAGGGCCGGACAGGTCCAGCTTCTCGTGGCCACCAGCGCCCGTCACTCCTGGAGACAGCACAACACTGCACAAACACGGAAACAAACAAGACATGACTTATAAACGTACCGTGTTTATTAAGCGAATTTTGCACATTGAGCATTCACACTGTACATTGCTAACTCCAAATACTAGGCATATATATTTGTTAAACACATATTTCATCAAAGGTGGACATACTTGTCGATAGGATGTTATGCGTACTTGTAGAAAACTACCTGACAATTTCGACTTTGCTCGGATACGCCTTTTTTACAATTTTCTACACACATCAAAAAAAGTTTCGCATCATTCCGGTTCCCAGAACTCCTGAAAATTGACGTTGACTGTGGATGTTGTATCAAAGACAAAGTCCCTTTGACTGTTCAGAGATGGCTGGCAGGAGTGGCCGAGCAGTTCTAGGCGCTTCACTCTGGAACCGCGCGACCACTACGGTCGCAGGAAAGCATGCTGCCTCGGGCATGGATGTGTGTGATGTCCTTAGGTTGGTTAGGTTTAAGTAGTTCTAAGTTCTAGGGGACTGATGACCTCAGATGTTACGTCTCATAGTGCTCAGAGCCATTTGAACCTTTTGTTCAGACATGGCACTAAATACGTCCAAAGATGCAAACAACCATGATGAGGGAGCAGCGTCTCAGCGTCTATTAGACGGGGGAGGGGGGGGGGGTGCGACAGCAGATCAGTTCCAGTCATTCCACCAGGAAGGAGGTACACGGCTCGTGTTGTCTGTAGTTCAACCATGCCTAGACGGTCAATACCGTGGTTCGATTGCGTCCGCATTGTTACTTTGTGCCAGGAAGGGCTCTCAACGAGGGAAGCGTGCAGGTGTCTCGGAGTGAACCGAAGCGACGTTGTTCGGACATGGAGGAGATGTAGAGAGACACGAACTGTCGATGACATGCCTCGCTCAAGCCGTCCAAGGGCTACTACTGCGGTGGATGACCGCTAACTACCGATTATGGCTCGGAGGAACCCTGACAACAACGCCACCATGTCGAATAATGCTTTTCGTACAACCACAGGACGTCGGGTTGCGACTCAAACTGTGCGCAACAGGCTGCATGATGCTCAACTTCGCTTCCGATGACCCTGGCGAGGTCCATCTATGCAACCACAACAGCATGCAGTGCGGTACAAATGGGCCCAACGACATGCCAAACGGACCTCTTAGGGTTGGCATCATGTTCTCTTCACCGATGAGTGTCTCATATGCCTTCAACCAGACAATCGTCGGAGAAGTGTTTGGAGGCAACCCGGTCAGGCTGAACGCCTAAGACGAGCGGGTGCAGCAAGGTGAATGTTCACTGCTGTTTTGTGGTGGCATTATGTGGGGCCGACGCACGCCACTGGTGGTCAAGAAAGCAGCCGTAATGGCTGTACGATACGTGAATGCCATCCTCCGACCGATAGTGCAACCATATCGGCAGCATATTGGTCGAGGCATTCGTCTTCATGGACGACAATTAGCGCCCCCATCGTGCACATCTTGTGAATGACTTCCTTCAGGATAACGACATCGCTAGACTAGAGTGGCCAGCATGTTCTCCAGACACGAGCCCTGTCGAACATGTCTGGGATAGATTGAAAAGGTCTGTTTACGGACGATGTGAACCACCAACCACTCTGAGGGATCTACTGTGGATAGTATGCCACGGCGAATACAGGCATGCATCAATGCAAGAGGAAGTGCTCTGGGTATCAGAGGTACCGGTGTGTACAGCAATCTGGACTACCACCTCTGAAGGTCTCTCTGTATGGTAGTACAGCATGCAATGTGTGGTTTTCATGCGCAATAAAAACGGTAAAAGTGATGTTTATGTTGATCTCTAAATTCCAATTTTCTGTACAGGTTCCGGAACTCTCGGAACTGAGGTGATGTGTATATTAGAAACGAAAACAAAAGATGAAGTGTGTTTGTAGCGTCATTCCGAAAAAGATTCATTTCCGTGTAATCGTGAAGATACGTTTGAAATTATGAAACAGTTTACTACGATCGTGGACAGTTTCTGCACGCTGGACACAGCTACTTCGCATGTCTACAACCCGATTTCGGAAACGTCTCTATGACAACGTCTCTTCATAGCTCTTTAGACAGCTGTTGTTTTCGCCTACAGAGGTTAATACTTCGCAGTTAAAAGCTGTCAAAAGAGCTGCCAGGTAACAGCGATTTTCTTTAGTCAACTCGACTGTAGGAGTGACTTAGTAGTAACGAATAAACGCAATAAAACTTCATGCATGATGCCACATTTTTCACGCTTTCCAATCTTTATGACGTCATATCTCTTGAAATATGCGTCGTACAGTGATCTATTTCTGTAGGTACACTCAGCGGCATATGCTTGCGGAATGTGTTGCGGATAGAGTCAGTAGCAAAGTAGTAATAAATTTAAATATCGTTAACAATGCAATAGGTTTTCACGCATCTCAGTGTTTATGACGTTGTATCTCGTGAACTATGGCTGTTACCATGATGTAATACTGTAGGTACTCTTATGGTATATGTGGATACTGTTTGCGAAATTCATTGCAAATAGAGTTAGTAGCACAGAAGTAATAAATTAAAACCTCATGCATGATGTGGTAGGTTTTCACGCATCTCAGTGTTTCTGACGTCATACCTCCTGAACTATCATATGTATGTATTATTAGCCCCACAGAAATTGTTGCCTGACGGTGAAGGACAAGTGTACTAAGTTTTCTTGAGATTCATCCAGAACTTGAGGAGGCGAGGTGTAACATACACGTAGACATAATGATGGTGATGAGGCCCCATACTCCTGGACAGAGCGTAGGGGACGATTCGGGAGACCCGCACCGCCGTACAAGCCAAGGTCCTAGAGGAGGTGGTTTGCGATTGCCTTCCTCCGACCGTAATGGGGATGAATGATGATGATGAGGAAGACACAAGACCCAGCCATCTCGAGGCAGGTGAAAACCCCTTACCCCGCCGGGAATCGAACCCGGGGCCCGGTGCTCAGGAAGCGAGAACGCTACCGCGGGACCACGAGCTGCGGACCACGTAGACAGACATCCCTTTTTATAATATTTGTATGGGTACACTTATTTACCTTTTTCCGATCGCTGATTTATTATCACAAAAAGACCGGGTTCTGGCATTGTCATCCATCTCTTGATCATTCTTCATGGTTGCACAGTAATTGTCACAGTGAAACCGATAATGACCAGTTACGACGAGAGATGATCTGAAGTTGAATGACACTGCTCTAAACCGTTCTGTTTGACATAATAAAAACAGTGATCGACGAACGGAAAATTAGTGTATTTTCTTTATATATTTCAGTTTCTGGTAACTCAAATGATATCATCAGTGCTTTCCACATATTATCAAGTCATCCTCGGGGAAGATCAGTTTGGATTCCGTAGAAATGTTGGAACACGTAAGGCAATACTGACCCTACGACTTATCTTAGAAGAAAGATTAAGGAAAGGCAAACCTACGTTTCTAGCATTTGTAGACTTAGAGAAAGCTTTTGACAATGTTGACTGGAAATCTCTCTTTCAAATTCTGAAGGTGGGAGGGGTAAAATACAGGGAGTGAAACGCTATTTACAATTTATACAGAAACCAGATGGCAATTATGACGGAGAGGAAAGGGAAGCAGTGGTTGGGAAGGGAGTGAGACAGGGTTGTAGCCTCTCCCCGATGCTATGCAATCTGTATATTGAGCAAGTAGTAAAGGAAACGAAAGAAAAATTTGAAGTCGGTATTAAAATCCATGGAGAAGAAATAAAAACTTTGAGGTTCGCCGATGACATTGTAGTTCTGTCAGAGACAGTAAAGGACTTGGAAGAGCAGTTGAACGGAATGGACAGTGTCTTGAAAAGAGGGTATAAGATGAAAATCAAGAAAAGCAAAACGAGAATAATGGAATGTAGTAGAATTAAATCGGGTGATGCTGCGGGAATTAGATTAGGAAATGAGACGCTTAAAGTAGTAAATTAGTTTTTCTATTTGGGGAGCAGAATAACTGATGATGGTCGAAGTAGGAAGGATATAAAATGTAGACTGGCAATGGCAAAGAAAGCGTTTCTGAAGAAGAGAAATTTGTTAACATCGAGTATAGATTTAAGTGTCATGAAGTCGTTTCTGAAAGTAT
Source organism: Schistocerca nitens (assembly GCF_023898315.1). Lineage (NCBI taxonomy): Eukaryota > Metazoa > Arthropoda > Insecta > Orthoptera > Acrididae > Schistocerca > Schistocerca nitens. The sequence goes on from NC_064618.1 coordinate 862,095,161, forward strand.
TTGTATGGAGTGTAGCCATGTATGGAAGTGAAACATGGACAATAAATAGTTTGGACAAGAAGAGAATAGAAGCTTTCGAAATGTGGTGCTACAGAAGAATGCTGAAGATTAGATGGGTAGATCACATAACTAATGAGGAGGTACTGAATAGGATGGGGGAGAAGAGGTGTTTGTGGCACAACTTGAGTAGAAGAAGCGATCGGTTGGGAGGGCATATTCTGAGGCATCAAGGGATCACCAATTTAGTATTGGAGGGCAGCGTGGAAGGTAAAAATCATAGAAGGAGACCAAGAGATGAATACGATAAACATATTCAGAAGGATGTTGGTTGCAGTAGGTACTGGGAGATGAAGAAGCTTGCACCGGATAGAGTAGCATGGAGAGCTGGATCTAACCAGTCTCTGAACTGAAGACCACAACTACAACAACAATTCGAAACAGGTAATGATCATATTATGTTACCTGAACTTGAAAGATAAAATAAAACTGCACCTCAACCTCTGATACACTGCCGAAGACTAAAATTGCAGGATGATGAAAGCGGCATCAAATAAGCGTCTATTTGGCATGAAATCTGTTATACCGCCCAGCCACATTACTGTGACCTCTTGTCGAAACTGTAAATATCCACATTTTGCAGAGCGACCTGCTGCGAGACGTGCGGCGAGAGGTCGCGGAAGGTACCGACAGCCGTGTGGAGCCGCGCCGACTCCAGCGCCGCGGCCAGCTGTGCCAGGTTTCTCTGCTGAGGTTCCATCGCGCGAAACAGCCCGACCGCGGTGGTCCCGCAGATTCTCGTTGGGTTTAGGTCCTGGGAGTGCTGTCGCCAGGGGAACACGGTTAACTCACCCCGGTGCTCTTCGAACCACGGACGTACATTGGGAACTGTGTGACACGTTTTGGTAGATGCCATCGTGTTCAGGAAAAACAAACTACATGTAGGGGTAGGTACGATTCTGAGTGGTAGATGTGTTGATCCATCGTGCTTCCATAATGAGGAGATTACTGACGAAATGCCACGAAAACCTTCCGCTTCGTTCTCCGGCCTGGACCCCTCTGTTTTCAGACGTTTCACGCCGTACACGCCAGTGGCCAGCTGTCAGATGGACCCTAAAGCGTGATTCATACGAAAACACGACCTGTCGCCGATCAGCGCACCGCCAGTTGTGGTACCGGCGTGCAAAGTCCAGCCTTCGTCGCCGATGAACGGCTGTCAGCATTGGAGCGTGAGCCAGGCGGCTGCTGCGGTGGACCTTATGCAGCAACGTTCGCTGAGCGGTCGCTGAGGAGACACTGCCCACCTGCGCCGTCAGTTGCTCAACACTTGTACTCCTGTTCTCCTGGTCGCATTTCCGTAGTCACCGTTCACCCGTGTGACGTACGGCCCGTGGTGCACCACAGCTGTTTTGGATAGCGCCATATTGCTGCGCGCAGTTTACTTCACCCACGGCGGCACTCGAATAGTTTCCAAACCTAGCCGTTTAGGATATCCTTCGATCCTTCGCATGAAACGCAACGATCAGACTCATTTTGGACATTAGAAAAATCGGTCCGTTTCCACATTGCGACAATGACTGCACTGTTTTCCGCGTCCCGCCGACACGCTTTGTATGCCTTCCACTGTTAGTTCTACCACCTGCCCTCAGTGAGTGGTTGTTGCACATTGGCGTTGCGGTCACGTTAATGTGACTCGGCCGTGTACATGGTTACATGTACAGATGATTAACATGCCAGTAAAATCGCTCAAAGTAAGTGGGAGCAACATTATCCAAATTCTGCATCTAAGGAAAATTTATGTCGCGGGTTCCTCGTTCAGTTATCGCAGCTGAATGCTTTCTGTTTGTGAGATGACAGTGTTACGACGCGCCTAAGGAGGAGCAGCGTCTACCAATAGGGGTAGGAGAGCGCTATGATCGTGGCCTATCGAGACTGCAGTTTATAGTCGTGCGACATTACTCGCGTTGGTGAAGACCCCACCACTGATGTGCGAATATCGAAACACAGGATTGAGGAAGGGCATTCTCAGTGGCCCCGCATGACAGCCCCCGAGATTGCAACCGTGACGTTCGTTCGGACGTGTGGAATCGTGCAGCCACAACACCTTCTATCGATGTGGACATTGTCTTGTCTGAACGAGGGACAAGAACAGGGACAGTGGGACGACGTCTGGACACCCACGGGCTGTCAGCGTTGCCTCGGCTTCTCTTGACACTGCAGCGGAGAGAGAGAGAGAGAGAGAGAGAGAGAGAGAGACGCTGGCAGTCAGTGGCGGACCCAACAACTCTGGACAGTGGAGTGGCACCACCTCCTCATTTCAGACGAGTCCCGGTTCTGCACACACTGCCTCTATGGACGTGACCGTGTTTTGGGACTGAAGAAAACGAATGTTGCCGGATTTCTTTCTTCATCTTCATACTGGCCCTGGTGATGATGATGATGATGACGTTTGGTTTGTCGGGAGCTCAACTGTGCGGTCATCAGCGCCCGTACAATGTCCCAATCTTTACACAGTCCAATTCTAGTCACGTTCACTAATGGTGATGATGATGAAATGATGCGAACAACACAAACGCCAGTCCTCGGGCAGAGAAAATCCCCAACCCCGCCGGGAATCGAGCCCGGGACCCCGTGATCCAACGGGCCCTGATGGTATGATGCGCAATGCACTACCAAACACGAGCACCTACAGGTCGCATAGCTAGTAATTTGGACAGCAACCATTACATTTTTGATGTGTTAAGGCCGGTGACTGTGCCCTACCTCTAAGGTCTTAATGGCGTCTTTCAGCAAGATAATGCAAGACAGTGTGTTGACCAACCTGTCCTGAGCGACCTGGACACACAGGGAGTTCCTCTGTTCGCCCCAGTCGGCACGTTCTTCAGTTCTTTAGTTCGGTGGGCGACAGTACTCGAGAGCCATCACGACTGAAGAGCTCTGGCATCGAGTTGGAGCAGCAGGACTTACGTATCCGAGTCTGTCAGTCGAGGTCAGTCCGACTCGGTGCTCAAGAGGCTTAGAGCTGCTGTTATTGCCCAAGTTACCTTATGCGAGGGTCACAGTTCGACCATTACGAATTCTGCATGCAAATTACAGGGCTATTCTTTCGACTCGTGACATATTTTCGATCTTGCCATCAGTAAGGATAAATTTCAATATTTCTTACCACTTTTAAAGGCAACCCAACACTCCTGCAGCTTGTAAATTTATAAAAAATATTCTTTCGAAGACTTCACATGAATCTAATCGTTTTCTTCATCTTACTGTTATATATATATATATATATATATATATATATATATATATATATATATATAAGCTGTGTGTGTTGTCTTAGGGCTCTTTCGATAGTTCGTTCGTAGGAAGCTTTTGTTCATTTACTTGCTCTTAGACATATTTGCCGCACAAGTTGAGGGAAGACGTATAGAAGTCGGATCTCTCGACGAAGCATGGAGCAAAGCGAGGTTACTGGTCGCTGCTTGTACGACTACGCCAAGGAACGGAACATACGACGACCCTCTGTATTCATTATGAAACGGTTTCTTCGTAAATGGTTTACATTTCTGAATACCTATTCTGCCGCAATGACCGCAAACGTGGATCAAACTATTCAGTGAACAACACAGAATTAATGATGAAGCTACTGTGCTACGTGCTGTACCTTGATTGCGAATATACAGTACTGGCCATTAAAAATGCTACACCACGAAGATGACGTGCTACAGACGCGAAATTTAACCGACAGGAAGAAGACGATGTGATATGCAAATGATTAGCTTTTCAGAGCATTGACACAAGGTTGGCGCCGCCCAAAAGGGAGGAAGTGTTGCTGGTCCAGGGGTTTGAGCACGGACATATCTCTCTATTATGTCCCATAAATGTTCGATGGGATTCATGTCGGGCAATCTGGGTCGGCAGATCATTCGTTCGAATTGTCCAGAATGTTCTTGAAACCAACAACAATTGTGGCTCGGTGACATGGCACATCGTCATCCATAAAAATTCCATTCAATAATGGCTGCAAGTGGTCTCGACTAGCCGAACAATCATTTTCAGTCAATGATCGGTTCAGTTGGACCAGGGGTCCCAGTCTATTACAAATAAACACAGCCCACGCCATTATGGAACCATCGCGAACTTGCACAGTGCCTTCTTGACAACTTTGGTCCATGGCTTCGTGGGGTCTGCAACATACTCGAACACTACCGTCTTACCAACTGCGATTGCTTGTGAATTAGTATATTTGTGATAACCGAATCAAAATCTCTACAACCGCGCCAGAGATAGGCCTGAGCGTACACACAGAAATTACGGTTAGGGACTTTAGTTTCTACACTCCTGGAAATTGAAATAAGAACACCGTGAATTCATTGTCCCAGGAAGGGGAAACTTTATTGACACATTCCTGGGGTCAGATACATCACATGATCACACTGACAGAACCACAGGCACATAGACACAGGCAACAGAGCATGCACAATGTCGGCACTAGTACAGTGTATATCCACCTTTCGCAGCACTGCAGGCTGCTATTCTCCCATAGAGACGATCGTAGAGATGCTGGATGTAGTCCTGTGGAACGGCTTGCCATGCCATTTCCACCTGGCGCCTCAGTTGGACCAGCGTTCGTGCTGGACGTGCAGACCGCGTGAGACGACGCTTCATCCAGTCCCAAACATGCTCAATGGGGGACACATCCGGAGATCTTGCTGGCCAGGGTAGTTGACTTACACCTTCTAGAGCACGTTGGGTGGCACGGGATACATGCGGACGTGCATTGTCCTGTTGGAACAGCAAGTTCCCTTGCCGGTCTAGGAATGGTAGAACGATGGGTTCGATGACGGTTTGGATGTACCGTGCACTATTCAGTGTCCCCTCGACGATCACCAGTGGTGTACGGCCAGTGTAGGAGATCGCTCCCCACACCATGATGCCGGGTGTTGGCCCTGTGTGCCTCGGTCGTATGCAGTCCTGATTGTGGCGCTCACCTGCACGGCGCCAAACACGCATACGACCATCATTGGCACCAAGGCAGAACCGACTCTCATCGCCGAAGACGACACGTCTCCATTCGTCCCTCCATTCACGCCTGTGGCGACACCACTGGAGGCGGGCTGCACGATGTTAGGGCGTGAGCGGAAGACGGCCTAACGGTGTGCGGGACCGTAGCCCAGCTTCATGGAGACGGTTGCGAATGGTCCTCGCCGATACCCCAGGAGCAACAGTGTCCCTAATTTGCTGGGAAGTGGCGGTGCGGTCCCCTACGGCACTGCGTAGGATCCTACGGTCTTGGCGTGCATCCGTGCGTCGCTGCGGTCCGGTCCCAGGTTGACGGGCACGTGCACCTTCCGCCGACCACTGGCGACAACATCGATGTACTGTGGAGACCTCACGCCCCACGTGTTGAGCAATTCGGCGGTACGTCCACCCGGCCTCCCGCATGCCCACTATACGCCCTCGCTCAAAGTCCGTCAACTGCACATACGGTTCACGTCCACGCTGTCGCGGCTTGCTACCAGTGTTAAAGACTGCGATGGAGCTCCGTATGCCACGGCAAACTGGCTGACACTGACGGCGGCGGTGCACAAATGCTGCGCAGCTAGCGCCATTCGACGGCCAACACCGCGGTTCCTGGTGTGTCCGCTGTGCCGTGCGTGTGATCATTGCTTGTACAGCCCTCTCGCAGTGTCCGGAGCAAGTATGGTGGGTCTGACACACCGGTGTCAATGTGTTCTTTTTTCCATTTCCAGGAGTGTATATATGTGTAGAAGGTATGTTAACAGTGCTGGAAAATGAAGTGAAGTGATATTTGGGAATAGATATTAAGGTCCATCGATACTGTTTCACTTTAGGTGACAGAGTAGTACCCATTGTCTCTGTGTTGCAATGTTCCTTTCTACCTGAAAATTACACCCCGAGCGAGGTGGCGCAGCGGTTAGCACACTGGACTCGCATTCGGGAGGACGACGGTTCAAACCCGCGTCCTGACATCCTCATTCAGGTTTCCTGTTGTTGTTGTTGTTGTTGTTGTTGTGGTCTTCAGTCCTGAGACTGGTTTGATGCAGCTCGCCATGCTACCCTATCCTGTGCAAGTTTCTTCATCTCCCAGTACCTACTGCAACCTACATCCTTCTGAATCTGCTTAGTGTATTCATCTCTTGGTCTCCCTCTACGATTTTTACCATCCACGCTGCCCTCCAATGCTAAATTTGTGATCCCTTGATGCCTCAAAACATGTCCTACTAACCGGTCTCTTCTTCTCGTCAAGTTGTGCCACAAACTCCTCTTCTCCCCAATTCTATTCAATACTTTCTCATTAGTTATGTGATCTACCCATCTAATCTTCAGCATTCTTCAGTAGCACCACATTTCGAAAGTCTCTATTCTCTTCCTGTCCAAACTATTTATCGTCCATGTTTCACTTCCAGGTTTCCTGTGATATCCCTAAATCGCTTCAGGCAAATGCCAGTTGGTTCCTTTAAAAGGAGACGGCCGACTTCCTTCCCCATTCTTCCCTAATCTCACGGGACCGATGACCTCACTGTTTGGTCCCCTTCCAAAAATCAACCAAACAAACCCTCTTGAAAAACACCGGCACCACATACTAAGACTGTAGTAATAAGGTAATTTCGCTTGGGATGAGAAGGTCGAAGAACTTCGAGGCTCCTCCTCCCCAGTGGCATCCTGCATAGTGTTTAAAGTATATTGCACACAAGCAGTAATGTATTGCTCGTCTTATTGTGTGCAGACAGAAGTATATTCTCGTCTCTATTCAAAGCTGTAATCAATGAATTTCATATATCAGAAATGCATTAAGTTATTTAAGGAATAATGCATTCAAGTAGCAATGAACTACATTCTATTGCAACTAACAAGTTACAAACGTAAGTGTATTTCTCATGTCAAGCTAAAGTTCATGTATACCATGTATGAAGTGCTCAAAGAGCATTTAATCTGTATAATCTGTGTAAACATACATTAGCACAAACCATTTCAGATGAGAATAGCTCGAGGTTGTACCGAGACCTTCTCATCTGAAATAGGCCATTACTAACCGAAATCGTCTCTCTATATTACAAATTATTCTTAACCACGCTCTTTGTGTTACATTTTCTTTCTTTTTATTTTTCTTTGACATTAGCATGGTGTAAATTATATTCTCATCAACTAGGTAGTAACAAATTATATGGAACCATTTTAACAATTGTTAAGCATTCAATTCGCTGTAACCTCAGAGAAATCTTTTTATATTATGTTCTTTAAATTAGTTTTAAAAAAGCATTAACAACTGTATACCAATAAGACTGTAACAATGACAAGTCTTTGCTATTAGATTCAGAAGCATCCGACCCGCCTTCAAGGCGGTGGGTTACTCTGTACCGTTAATGTAATAAATAAATAAAATACACAAATAATCTTGAAAATTACAGCTTTTCTGGCATCGGTAGTTCCTTGGATGAAGGAGCAGCCCTCTATAAAACCACAGGTAGGTGACTTGGTGCACGCTGGTTAGAAACTCCCATCGCATACGTGCGCGGTGCGCAGTGAGAACGTAAATAACCTTGCATACAGAAATACATCTGAATTCGGCCGTATTGCTGAAAAAACTTCAAAAATGTGTGTGAAATCTTATGGGACTTAACTGCTAAGGTCATCTGTCCCCAAGCTTACAGAGTACTTAACTTAAAATATCCTAAGGACAAGCAAGGGGAAACTACAGCCGTAATTATTCCCGAGGACATGCAGCTTTACTGAATGATTAAATGATGATGTCGTCCTTTTGGGTAAAATATTCCGGAGGTAAAATAGTCCCCCATTCGGATCTCCGGGCGGGGACTACTCAAGAGCACGTCGTTATCAGGAGAAAGAAAACTGGCGTTCTACGGATCGGAGCGTGGAATGTCAGATCCCTTAATCGGGCAGGTAGGTTAGAAAATTTAAAAAGGGAAATGGATAGGTTAAAGTTAGATGTAGTGGGAATTAGTGAAGTTCGGTGGCAGGAGGAACAAGAGTTTTGGTCAGGTGATTACAGGGTTATAAATACAAAATCAAATAGGGGTAATGCAGGAGTAGGTTTAATAATGAATAAAAAAATACGAGTGCGGGTAAGCTACTACAAACAGCATAGTGAACGCATTATTGTGGCCAAGATAGACACAAAGCCCATGCCTACTACAGTAGTACAAGTTTATATGCCAACTAGCTCTGCAGATGATGAAGAAATTGATGAAATGTATGACGAGGTAAAGAAATTATTCAGGTAGTGAAGGGAGACGAAAATTTAATAGTCATGGGTGACTGGAATTCGTCAGTAGGAAAAGGGAGACAAGGGAACATAGTAGGTGAATATGGATTGGGAGGAAGAAATGAAAGAGGAAGCCGCCTTGTAGAATTTTGCACAGAGCGTAACCTAATCATAGCTAACACTTGGTTCAAGAATCATAAAAGAAGGTTGTATACCTGGAAGAATCCTGGAGATACTAAAAGGTATCAGATAGATTATATAATGGTAAGACAGAGATTCAGGAACCAGGTTTTAAATTGTAAGACATTTCCAGGGGCAAATATGGATTCTGACCACAATCTACTGGTTATGATCTGAAGATTTAAACTGAAGAAACATGCAAAAAGGTGGGAATTTAAGGATATGGGACCTGGATAAACTGAAAGAACGAGAGGTTGTAGAGAGTTTCAGGGAGAGCATAAGGGAACAATTGACAGGAATGGGGGAAAGAAATACAGCAGAAGAAGAATGGGTAGCTCTGAGGGATGAAGTAGTGAAGGCAGCAGAGGATCAAGTAGGTAAAAAGACGAGGGCTAATAGAAATCCTTGGGTAACGGAAGAAATATTGAATTTAATTGATGAAAGGAGAAAATATAAAAATGCAGTAAATGAAGCAGGCAAAAAGGAATACAAACGTCTCAAAAATGAAATCGACAGGAAGTGCAAAATGGCTAAGCAGGGATGGATAGAGGAGAAATGTAAGGATGTAGAGGCTTGTCTCACTAGGGGTAAGATAGATACTGCCTACAGGAAAATTAAAGAGACCTTTGGAGAGAAGAGAACCACTTGTATGAATATCAGGAGCTCAGATGGCAACCTAGTTCTAAGCAAAGAAGGGAAGGCAGAAAGGTGGAAGGAGTATATAGAGGGTTTATACAAGGGCGATGTACATGAGGACAATATTATGGAAATGGAAGAGGAGGTAGTTGAAATGGGAGATACGATACTGCGTGAAGAGTCTGACAGAGCACTGAAAGACCTGAGTCGAAACAAGGCCCCGGGAGTAGACAACATTCCATTAGAACTACTGATGGCCTTGGGAGAGCCAGTCACGACAAAACTCTACCATCTGGTTGAGCAAGATGTATGAGACAGGCGAAATACCCTCAGACTTCAAGAAGAATATAATAATTCCAATCCCAAAGAAAGCAGGTGTTGACAGATGTGAAAATTACCGAACTATCAGTTTAATAAGTCACAGCTGCAAATACTAACGCGAATTCTTTACAGACGAATGGAAAAATAGGATTGGGGAGAAGAGAAGTTTGTGGCACAACTTGACTAGAAGAAGGGATCGGTTGGTAGGACATGTTTTGAGGCATCAAGGGATCACAAATTTAGCATTGGAGGGCAGCGTGGAGGGTAAAAATCGTAGAGGGAGACCAAGAGATGAATACACTAAGCAGATTCAGAAGGATTCAGGAGATGAAGAAGCTTGCACAGGATAGAGTAGCATGGAGAGCTGCATCAATCCAGTCTCAGGACTGAAGACCACAACAACAAGGACAAACACACACACCCCTGCCTGAGGGAGGACTCGAACCGTGACCAGCCATACAGTCCACGACTGCAGCGCCTAGAGCGCTCGGCTAAACGCGCGCGGCTTAAGGAACTTACTGGAAGGTTGAGAACCTTCAGATGTGTAGAAATGAATGAAGGACAGGATGGAAGTATCACGGGGGGAAAAAAGGCAGCGACACGCGATGCGGGACAGACAAGGGAACGGCGGGCAGTGTGTAGGGGGAGGTGCGTAATGTGTTTCCAAAGTCGGCGAGCGGGGGGCGGCGCGCAGGTGGCGGGCCTGTGGTCATTACCGCTCGGCGCCCGCTTTCCGATAGCCATTTGTCCCGCTTACCAGGCGCTCTCTTCCCCGGCCTCGCGCCGTTTTCAATTTTGGGCGCCGTTAAAGGGATCGGCGGCGCGGCTGATCCCCGGCGTGTCGCAGGAAATGACGCCTCGCCTCGCCGTGAACCCGCGGGAGAGTCCGCACCGAGGGAGGCTGCGCCGGGCCGGGCCGGCCGTCTCCCCGTACCTCCGCCGCTGTCCTCTGCTCCGCCGGTGTCACACTCGCACGTCTGGGGTACCTCCCGAGCACTGTCGTAAAAGGGGCGCGTTGTCTACAGTGGATGTCCTGTCACATCGACTTGACCACCTGTCAAACGTCATAGTAACCATCTTTCGCGGCGGGGATTGCTGCGGGACGTGCAGGAAGAGACGCAGTGAGGTTCTGGAAGGTCCGACAGGGATGTGGAGCCATCTCGACACCAATGCAGTGGGCGGTAGCGCTAGGTTTCGCACCTGAGGATACGTGGCCTGTTCAGCCCGATAAAACTCAATGTGAAAGGTGGCTACACTGAGCCACAGCGCCAGAGATTGCACCAAAGAGTATTATTCAGCCGCCTCCACTAGCAGTTCTTGTCGAGAAGTCGTGGTGGAGAGTGCTTGTTGAGATGTAGCAGTGGTGAGTCGTTGTTGAGAAGTTCCCATGGAGAGTGCTTGTTCAGATGTTGTCATATTGTTTTGATGGGCTAGACACCAGATGTTGTTGGATTGGGGATGCTGTAATGATCAGAGTGTGCTTTTCGTCAATATATGTGAAGGTAAAAAAATTCCTTTTCTTTTTTTTTTACCTTCACATATATTGACGAAAAGCACACTCTGATCATTACAGCATCCCCAATCCAACAACATCTGGTGTCTAGCCCATCAAAACAATATGACAACATCTGAACAAGCACTCTCCATGGGAACCTCTCAACAACGACTCACCACTGCTACATCTCAACAAGCACTCTCCACCACGACTTCTCGACAAGAACTGCTAGTGGAGGCGGCTGAATAATACTCTTTGGCGCAATCTCTGGCTCTGTGGCTCAGTGTAGCCACCTTTCAAATGAAAGGGTCGGCGTGGTGCTCAAGGGAAGATGTGTACTTCTGTTCATCCATTGTGCCTTCCAGAATGAGAGAGATCACCGAGGGAATGTCACGAAAACATTCCCTCCTACGGCTGGGGCCCTTCAGACGATCGAGGCGGGATGTTCGCTTTCACACGTCTCACGCCAACGGACATTTTTCCGATGGAGCATAACACGTGATTCATCTCAAAAGGCCACCTGTCGGCACTCGATGGACGTCCAGTTGCTGTATTGCTGTTCAAATTTAAGCCTTTGTCGCCAATGAACAGTGGTCAGCACGGCAGCGTGAGCCAGGCGCCAACTGCTGCGACCCACACGCAGAGACGCTTACCGGACGCTCGCTGAGGAGACAACTCTTGGTCCATACACATCTCTGCAAACGACGTTCACCCCTGTGATCTACAGCCTGCGTGGCGCACCACAGTTTCCTCGGCGCAACTTCTGGATAGCGTCATTTTGCCATGCACGTTGTACTTTAAACAGAGGAACAAACGAACAGTTTACAAACGTATTCGTCTCGGAAATGCTTCCACGCTTCTCTCGAAAGCCAATGATCAAGCCTTTTTGAACGTCAGATAAATCGCATTACCACAACCACCAGACTGAATGAGATTTTCACCCTGCAGCGGAGTGTGCGCTGATATGAAACTTCCTGGCGGATTAAAACTGTGTACCGGACCGAGACACGAACTCGGGATATTTGCCTTTCGCGGGCAAGTGCTCTACCACCTGAGCTACCCAAGCACGACTGACGCCCCGTTCTCACAGCTGTAAAGTTTGGAAGGTAGGAGACGAGATACTGGCAGAAGTAAAGCTGTGAGGACGGGGCGTGAGTCGTGCTTGGGTAGCTCAGATGGTAGAGCACTTGCCTGCGAAAGGCAAAGCTCCCGAGTTCGAGTCTCGGTCCGGCACACAGTTTTAATCCGTCAGGAAGTTTCAACGACCGTACCGTTTTCCGAGTCCCCTCCAGACACGTTTTATATACCCTCTACTGCTAGTGCTGCCACCCGCCGTCTGTGAATCTTTATTGCACTTTCACGTCGAAGTCAGGCAAAGGTCACATTAGTGTGACTGGAACGTGCACTAATAATGTAACTACAAGGTATTCATGAAGCCAGTTCTATTTATTGCCGTGTATAAACATACTGGGGTATAAGAGAGCACCATCAGGAGTAGTTAACGTAACGGAAGAAATGGGTTTCAAGGAAAATACAATGAAATGAAACAATGTGGGAGCCTAAATAATTGAAGTAGGTAGATGTTTCTTGTTGGCTACAACGATAAGAAACAGATTTCAGATTATCTGAGCGATCAACATAAAACATTTGTCTCTGAACTGGTAATGTTGACCATGGTTAGACAACTTCAAGAGTGCAACTTCCTGGCAGATTAAAACTGTGTGCCGGACCGAGACTCAAACTCGGGACCTTTGCCTTTCGCGGGCAAGTGCTCTACCAACTGAGCTACCCAAGCACGACTCACGCTCGGTCCTCACAGCTTTATTTCCGCAAGGACCTCGCTTCCAGGAGTACTAGTTCTGCGAGGTTCGCAGGAGCGCTTCTGTGAAGTTTGGATAGTAGGAGACGAGGTACTGGCGGAAGTAAAGCAGTGAGGATGGGGCGTGAGTCGTGCTTGGGTAGCTCAGTTGGTAGAGCACTTGCCGGTCCCGAGTTCGACTCTCGGTCCGGCACACAGTTTTAACCTGCCAGGAAGTTTCATATCAGCGCACACTCCGCTGCAAAGTGAAAATCTCATTCTGGAATCTCCAAGAGTGTTGCACATTTCACCTCAGACAGATAATGCACCGATCAAACTCGTGACGGACAGCAAAACCCGACGTGGACCCACAGCCATACGAAAACAGCTGCTATGAAAACAAAAAGTGCTTCATTTCAGATTTGCCTTACAGACAAACAAAACTGGCACGTAGCCAAAATTAGCGTAAGAAGAGTAACGTGTGAAGCGTTTAACAAATTTATTTTGCTTCAGTCATCAGTCTTGTGACTGGTTTGATGCGGCCAGCCACCAATTCCTCTCCTCTGCCAACCTCTTCATCTCACAACAGCACTTACAGCCTACGTCCTCAATTACTCCAGTCTCTATTCTCCTCTACAACTTTTTCACACTACAGCTCCCTCTAGTACCATGGAAGTCATTCCCTTCTGCCTCAACAGATGTGCTATCATCCTGTCTCTTCTCCTTGACAGTCTTTTCCACATATTCCTTTCCTCTCCGATTCTGCAAAGAACCTCCTCATTCCTTACCTTATCAGTCCACCTAATTTTCAACATTCGTCTGTAGCACCACATCTCAAATGCTTCGATTCTCTTCTGTTCCCATTTTACCACAGTCCACGTCCACGAATACGAAAGTAAAATTTTACCATAATAATTCTAATAAATTTTGTTTTATGTTAAAGCAGTAAATAAATAAATCCATCTGTCTGGACACTCTATGAGCATAACGATATCGAACCGAAGATGAATGGAGACCAGGCCGGAATACTGAATTACTTTTTCCAAAACTATTTCACTGGCAGAAATCGTACTGCAATTTATGGAAATGTGCGTACAGAGCTAATTAAGAGTAACAACCAAAGCATAAAGTGCTATTTTGCGTGACTCTTTGTTTTAATTTTACACTTTTACTAAAACTGTCACCACCACCACCACGGAAAAACCTTGTGTTTCAGTAAAAAAAAAAGGTGGGGGGGGGGGGACAAGCTAACTTAACACGTTAATGTACGAGTAGACCATTCATACACTTCTGGAAATGGAAAAAAGAACACATTGACACCGGTGTGTCAGACCCACCATACTTGCTCCGGACACTGCGAGAGGGCTGTACAAGCAATGATCACACGCACGGCACAGCGGACACACCAGGAACCGCGGTGTTGGCCGTCGAATGGCGCTAGCTGCGCAGCATTTGTGCACCGCCGCCGTCAGTGTCAGCCAGTTTGCCGTGGCATACGGAGCTCCATCGCAGTCTTTAACACTGGTAGCATGCCGCGACAGCGTGGACGTGAACCGTATGTGCAGTTGACGGACTTTGAGCGAGGGCGTATAGTGGGCATGCGGGAGGCCGGGTGGACGTACCGCCGAATTGCTCAACACGTGGGGCGTGAGGTCTCCACAGTACATCGATGTTGTCGCCAGTGGTCGGCGGAAGGTGTACGTGCCCGTCGACCTGGGACCGGACCGCAGCGACGCACGGATGCACGCCAAGACCGTAGGATCCTACGCAGTGCCGTAGGGGACCGCACCGCCACTTCCCAGCAAATTAGGGACACTGTTGCTCCTGGGGTATCGGCGAGGACCATTCGCAACCGTCTCCATGAAGCTGGGCTACGGGCCCGCACACCGTTAGGCCGTCTTCCGCTCACGCCCCAACATCGTGCAGCCCGCCTCCAGTGGTGTCGCGACAGGCGTGAATGGAGGGACGAATGGAGACGTGTCGTCTTCAGCGATGAGAGTCGCTTCTGCCTTGGTGCCAATGATGGTCGTATGCGTGTTTGGCGCCGTGCAGGTGAGCGCCACAACCAGGACTGCATACGACCGAGGCACACAGGGCCAACACCCGGCATCATGGTGTGGGGAGCGATCTCCTACACTGGCCGTACACCACTGGTGATCGTCGAGGGGACACTGAACAGTGCACGGTACATCCAAACCGTCATCGAACCCATCGTTCTACCATTCCTAGACCGGCAAGGGAACCTGCTGTTCCAACAGGACAATGCACGTCCGCATGTATCCCGTGCCACCCAACGTGCTCTAGAAGGTGTAAGTCAACTACCCGGGCCAGCAAGATCTCCGGATCTGTCCCCCATTGAGCATGTTTGGGACTGGATGAAGCGTCGTCTCACGCGGTCTGCACGTCCAGCACGAACGCTGGTCCAACTGAGGCGCCAGGTGGAAATGGCATGGCAAGCCGTTCCACAGGACTACATCCAGCATCTCTACGATCGTCTCCATGGGAGAATAGCAGCCTGCATTGCTGCGAAAGGTGGATATACACTGTACTAGTGCCGACATTGTGCATGCTCTGTTGCCTGTGTCTATGTGCCTGTGGTTCTGTCAGTGTGATCATGTGATGTATCTGACCCCAGGAATGTGTCAATAAAGTTTCCCCTTCCTGGGACAATGAATTCACGGTGTTCTTATTTCAATTTCCATGAGTGTAGGTCATGAAACAAATAATAAAATTAAAAAAAAAATGATTCAGAATTGCCACTTTCTGTGACTAATAGATTTAGAGGAAGCTTTTGACTCTATTTTATCGACATATTTATAATGAAATAAAAGTCAGGCAAAGAAATTCCGCATCGCAAAAAAAGTTTCATAATTTCTATGGGAAAAACGTAGAAGGAATACGTGTTAAAAGTGCGTGGAAGACGCATAGACTTTTTAACGAAGAATGATATCGTACAGTTCAACCAAATACCTTCCGAGCATCAGTAAAAATTCTTCTATGAACGTCGTCTGGTAATCTTATAACGACATTGCCCCGAATCTTTCAAATAATTCGACTGAGTCTCGTATACTGAAGTGTATAATAGCGTAAACTTGCACCCAAACTGACGGTAGAGGTAAGTAAGTAATCACTATAAAATTTTATAAGATACTTTAGTAATCTGAAACAAAAATTTTTAATGGTGGCTGTTTGATGCACCACCTTAGAAGATATCGTTTAAGATATATGAATATCGTAGAAACTACAAATAACAGAGTAAGCAGAAAAGCTCTTTGGTGAACGGTTGTAGTGCTTATGTAGCTCTAAAAAGTGTAGCTCTTGTACTAAACGCTTCTCAAACGTTTTCAAGAAATCGAGATTCGAAGTTTTACGAGCATGTTGGATACAACACAAGAGTAGCAGCATTAACACAGCCGGCTAAAGCTGTTGACCTACGGACCATCTGTTCAACTGTCAACGTTTTCTTTATTTCTTTGTTGAAGAAATACTAAATTAAAAAAAAAAAAGATGAGCGGGATTTACCCAGCGATCACGTAGGTATTTTTTTCACTATTCTACCACTCCTTTTTCTTTTTCTTTTTCAGGAAAGTGGTGTGGAGAGGAGGAAGGGAGGGAAGAATGTCTCCCTCACCGTCATGGTATTAGAAGTGGTGAGGGGAACTCAATAACGGGACCTTTTCCCTTATTTTATACCACAACAAGAATACGCTCAACTAGCACCGCATCCCGAAGTAAGTAAACGCCGGCCGTTGTGGCCAAGCGGTTCTAGGCTCTTCACTCCGGAACCGCGCTGCTGCTACGCTCACAGGTTCTAATCCTGCTTCGGGCATGGATGTGTGTGACGTCCTTAGGTTAGTTAGGTTTCAGTAGTTCTAAGTCTAGGGGACTGATGACCTCAGATGTTGTCCCATATTGTTCAGCCACTTGAACCAGTTGAAATAAGTAAACAAAACAAAAAACCTCGGAACTTTTCTACGCCCGGGCAATATACATGGGGAAACGGAAAATGTGCTTCGGAGCACGACGCACAATGGTGCGCAGCTGCTCGCCTTATTATTGATGATCTACGTATGTGTTCGCTCACGTCATACGTTAGTCCAGCGATAGCCAGACGTGTTCTCGTCAGGTCAGTCAATGCGTATCTTCTCCTACCTGTTGATGATCCAGCTTTGGTGATGATCACGTAGAGCCTAAGTAATTAGAAACATATTGCCTGCATTTTGGTTTCCGTGCAATCTTGGAGTGACATTCTTGTAGGTGGATCCAAAAATTCAATACTTCTTTAGGACCATCGTGAAATAAATAGTTCAACGTGTGCCCACGGATCCACGTCACTACGTTGGTTTTGATACACGGGAAATAGAGTTCATCAGGAAAAAGTGGAAGCCAAGGTACGGTATGGCCTGATGTAGGAAGTATGGCAAAATCTGTTGCACCAAGCGCCATACACCTACTGCGCCACATCTGAGAGGGTGCTCGTCAATATCTGGTACTCCGCATTCCTTACATAGAGACGAGTCCGCCAAATGTATCTGGTGGTAGCGTAATCAGGTGCCCTGTTTACTGTTAACTGTGATGTACCGTGTTCATCGGACGTCTGCATCCAGTGTAACTGAATCTATCGTCCGCCACGCCGCCCTCCAACTAACAAGAGGGTTCTTGGCCTTCACGGTGTTTGGTGGACGCTTCTGTTGTAGGATGCGGTATATCTCCCTTGTCATCTCCTGTTTCGATGTTGATAGTGCGGAAAGGACATGACTTTGTTCAAGGTAAAAGTGACCTAAGTAATAGAAAGGTCTTGCATCGTCAGTGGGGGCATAAGGGAGGGCAGAGGCGGGCTCCAGCAGCAAACTTGTCAAACTTTCCGGGCGGCGGCGCCACTGTTTGTGTGTGAGCCGACAAACAGGGCCGCTGCACTCTCGTGGACATGAACTATGCTAAGACCTCCCTTGTCTGGGGGGAGGGTCAGCGATTCATAACTGATTTTGAAAACGTACCTGTTCTGACGTAGACTCCAAATAATATACGTCGAGCCATCATTAACGGTATTGGAAGTACATGCACTGTGTGTGGAATGTGTGATGCGAGGTAAAAATTTACGAAGTGTGTCCTCTGAAGAATGTTGAGGCCCAAAGATGAGGAGGTTGGCGACCCGATTTTTTTTGTAACAAGCGGCTGTAGTGAAGGGCCGCATTACGCCATACGTCGTGGTGAGGCTGTAGGGGATAGACACATGCTGGGACTAACCCGTGTCCTTTCTTCATGGCGACCGATTTGGTGACACTGAGACAGCTGCCAGATGCCACACCATATGTGTCAGTCCATTCTAGTACGTTGGTTACACAGTCACTGTTGCTGAATACAAGAAAAAAAAATGGTCCAAATGGCTCTAAGCGCTATGGGACTCAACTGCTGTGGTCATCAGTCCCCTAGAACTTAGAACTACTTAAACCTAACCAAACTAAGGACATCACACACATCCATGCCCGAGGCAGGATTCGAACCTGCGACCGTAGCAGTCGCACGGTTCCGGACTGCGCGCCTAGAACCGCGAGACCACCGCGGCAGGCTGAACACAAGAACCAGGCCGTCTGTATATGCTGTACAGCGAAATGTAGTGCCCTGTAACATTAATCCAGTGAGGCGTTGACGGAGTCCACGAAGGAGCGGTCCAGTGGCAGAGTGTAGAGTAGAGTCGACAGGAGGCAGCTTTGACGCACAGATCTGGAAATTGGGACTGCAAGAGACATCCATTGATGTGCTACTAGGAGGTCGCCCCTCAGAAGAGGCACATCACGACGTCTATGAATTGCTGTGGCTACTGCGTGTGTTGTAGAATGGACACAAGCACACTTGATCCATTCTATCAAAAGCTAAAATCTAATGATCGCACTGCTCCCGAGATGTGGTGTGCCCTGGCTAGGGATATTTCTCACGGTATCGACACAGTGCTATGTGGATGTTACTGGTGCTCGCTAGGGAAGCTGATCTGGTGAGATGCCTTGAGGCATGGTCAGCCGTATACAGATCGTTAACAGGCTGGTGAATATCTTCATGTTGTAGTTGAGGAGTGCCAGTAGGCGGTAATCGTGTACTCGAATGCCTACTGTCGGTTTGTGGACCGCTATAATCATTCGTTCGACGAAGGCTGCAGGGAGCGGCACCGCGGGGGACATAAGCTTCCGACAGACGTCATCTTGAGAGCCAGTGGGTACTTAAATATTGTATAAAACTCCATGGGGAGTCTATCGCCGCCAGGAGACTTGTTTGATGCTCCTTTACCTATTGCGTCGACAGTAATTTAGTTTGTAAGTCTTGTGAAACAGTGCCATAAACCAGTCGCGAGACTCTTGCTAGCGTCGTCGGGTTGGAACACTGAGCCGAATAAAGTCGTGTGTAGTGGTCGACCAAGGCTGCTGCAATATTGGCCTTGTAACAACAACAACTGTACATATAAAATTTTTTCTTCTGATTTTCGCTAAATTAGTGTAAGCAAGGTTTTAATTTCATTTCTTTTTCTTTTCGTGTTATTATATTAAAGGAACTGTAAACACATTTCGATATAAATTTTAATATTTATGTTACATTTCAAATAATGTTATAATAGGAGTGAAGTTTAAATAATGTTGGGAATATTGTAACACGTTTGAAATTGTAATTGTACGCCTGGTCCAAACGTAGGCAATGTATTAGGATATGTGGAATGTAAAACCTTTGGTGAATACCCTATCTGTAGGGGAGAGGTAAAAGGTGGATGGCAGGCGAGCGCGGGAAAATGCACACAGACGCGGCACGGCACAACGGGCTCAGTCAACAGTCGGAGTTGGGCACCGGTCTGAGGAACACGTTCCGGATCGAGGAGGCTATCCTGGAAAAAGTGACTTCATTTGAGCCTCGGATGTGCCGTTTCCGACGACTATACAGCATGGCTATATCCAATAGGCACTGAATTGAAAAGGATTACAACGCCAAGAAGAAGCAAAGTGCCGATACAGCAAGGGCCATAGCTGTGATTGTATGTGTGCTGTGCGCCTCGCCATCTCGCTGCCCGCCAACCGCCGCATCGACTTGCACAGGTCAATTCTTTACAAGTGTATCCGTATGGACCAGTGTTAAATTTGTTCCTAACTGTTCAATAATAACTTGACTTTTACCAGAATTGCTCTATTAATTAATGATCCTAATCACTAACCTGGACAGGGTCCTTTCCGCATGTTGTGCAATCCGAGTGTCCCGAAATGAAGATTTAAAATTCATGTTAATAAGAATTACGTGCAGAACTATCTATGCTAGAAAGATATTTAAAGAACTTTGTTGTTAATGAATATTTTGGTAAATAATAGACCTGACAAATTTTGAAGATAATGTTGAAAGTGGTTTAGTAATGAAGCTTAATTACACAGAAACAAAAATAATGGTAGTTCAATGAGGAATTAATAAGACAAAAAGAATAGTAACCCATATTTTTTAGATCTTGAGTGCTTCATGTTTTCAATAGTTAATAGTTTCAACACAGTGACCATAACAGTTTCAGGGTCCCCCCCCCCTTTTCATTCTTTTCATTTCTATTCATTTAAATGCTAAAGGGCACTAAAGTGATTTGATCTGCAAAGTGAAAGCCAATATAAAACCTAAATTTATCAGTGTTTTTTCCTTATTAAGATTGACATTGTATGTGTGTTTCAAAAGTGCTATTTCTAGGGCAACCTATGCCCGATTTCAGTTGGATCAGTAGACAAAATGCAGTGTGTAGTAATCATTGTAGTGTAATGTTGTGTATTTGTAGCTTGTCCAAATCAGTACAGAAATGGAAGATACTAGTTCGGTAGATTTTTCTGGTTCTAAAATTTTCCATATAATGCAGTATTACTACGTGTTGTTATGTTTGTACGTACATCCACTTGTACAAGGAAAAAACTCACGTAATGCCTAATTAGGCTGGCGACCGTCTTATTAATAATTGGTAG
Organism: Schistocerca nitens; assembly: GCF_023898315.1. Lineage (NCBI taxonomy): Eukaryota > Metazoa > Arthropoda > Insecta > Orthoptera > Acrididae > Schistocerca > Schistocerca nitens. The sequence goes on from NC_064618.1 coordinate 862,115,800, forward strand.
CATCTGCTGCGTAGGTTTCTTGTCCGTATTAACGTGTAGTTGCACTTTATACTAGCTTGACGTATCATTGTTGTTACTGACTGGGTATACGTCCGATTTTGCTTCCATTCAGGTACACGCGGTCATCTTATTTAATAAAATCCATTCTTAGATGGTGAAGCCCGTCAACTTATCATAGTACAGGCTTTAAAGAGTTAACGTACGCAAGAGCGGGGACGTTACAAGTGGCTTTTTCGTGACAGGACTATTTGTTCTGTTGTGATAAGCTACGCAAACGTTAACGCTCCTTGTAGCGTTACAGCCTGTATCAGCACCCTTCGTTGTGATTTACGTTCTCGAGTCGTGGCTCATTCCGTTGCTAGTGTGTCACGTGTTCGTCCCCCGACGATCGTCCCTTGAAGATGTCGGCGCTTATGGGCTATGATCTGTGCCTTCACATGGTGTACTGTCAATAGTCAGTCCGGCGTGGGTGGCAAGGAGGTACATTTTGCGAAGGCGGCGAAATAAAATCTAGGGGGGGGGGGGGGAGGGGGGGCGCCTCCAAGCTACCTTGTGTATTCAACGTTCTTCGCTGGGCAGTTTAAGCGCCAGCTGATCAGTGTAGGATACAATGGGAGGCTGTGGACGCACTAGCTCCAATGGTACATCGACAATCTGAAGAGGTGAGACAAGCGAGGTTTAACTTCCAGGCGCCGGCCGCGGTGGTCTCGCGGTTCTAGGCGCGCAGTCCGGAACCGTGCGACTGCTACGGTCGCAGGTTCGAATCCTGCCTCGGGCATGGATGTGTGTGATGTCCTTAGGTTAGTTAGGTTTAAGTAGTTCTAAGTTCTAGGGGACTGATGACCACAGCAGTTGTGTCCCATAGTGCTCAGAGCCATTTGAACCATTTTTTTAACTTCCAGGCCGGCCGTAGTGGCCGAGCGGTTCTAGGCGCTGCAGTCTGGAGCCGCGCGACCGCTACGGTCGCAGGTTCGAATCCTGCCTCAGGCATGGGTGTGTGTGATATCCTTAGGTTAGTTAGGTTTAAGTAGTTCTACGTTCTAGGGGACTGATGACCTCAGAAGGTAAGTTCCATAGTGCTCAGAGCCATTTGAACCATTTTTTTTAACTTCCAGGGATGTCAGCTGCACAACATCCATTGGCGACGAAGTGTGACGGTGGATAAATAGGCCTCGTGAACTAAGAAGGCTATTGACCATACCTCCGCGTCGCTCACTGTTGCCGTGAGAGAACAAGAAATGTAGATGCTGTCAAATTGACTTTACGAGTGACACGTAAAATGAGTGGATCCTGGCCAATTTCTATGGACATGTTCCCATGTATGTACCAGATGGAGATCGCTGATGAGTACCGTAAGTTTGGGGCATGCTGAATGGCGCAGCAGCAGATCTTTAGGCGACTGGACGCTACTGAAATCGCCCCATAACACAAAATCGTCGTGCCTGCCCTGAAAGAGCAGGGCTACTCCTTCCGCGAAGAAGAGCGATCGTTCGCGACGTCATTCTTTCTAGAAGGGACATACACATGGATAAACTGGACTTTTAGCACTGTTACAGTCATTCCTCAAAGCGTATTGTAGATAACGTACCACGTCATTCTCGAGGCCCTCTCTGAGTAGAGCTGAAACACCGCTCTTTATTGGCAAAGCGTGGGGCACATGAGCTGTATAACCGGATATACCTGGGAAATCGTCGACTTACACCTCTTGGCAATGTCGATGTCTACTGTATTGAGCATGCCTTGGAGCAAGGACGACTTCGTAAATGTCTGAATGGTGTTAACGTTGATGGTCGCTGAGCTTTGGGTGTGCAGATCACGTGACCTGTCATCTGCACTCTGTGGCCGCGCCGTCGCCTGCCGGTGCTCGGCAGGGCCCAAAGTGTGTGAGGAGACACCCCTCCCCTCATCCAACACAGTGGGCGTAGGATCTTCTTCATTGTTGTCCAGAAGTTAGCCATGGCTGTGCTAGGGTACTTGCGAGCTGGATGACCAAAGTTGAACCAGCAGTCATTTCCTGCAGTGTATTGGTGACGGGAGCCAGCTGCGTGATGTGTCTGCCCAAGGGACCGGAAAGGGCTGTGTCGGAGTCAAGGAAAACAACAAATGAGGGTGACCTTGAGTCATCCATGTTTCCTGCGTCGTTGCAGGACAGGTCGTCAACCGGGGAAGACGTCCGCAGGAGCCAATCGTTGGAGGGTGTACGATGCCCTCGGTGATATCTGTTTGTGGACCTGGGTTTCCGTGGCCGCATGAACGAGTAGTTCTTTCACTGCGCCCCCCTCAGGGACAAAATCAGAGGTCGATACAACCCTAGTATCGAGTTCTATTCTCTCGTCCGAATCTCCCAGTGAAGTCGATGGGTGAACCCTCTTCATCTCTGACGACTCTGTCATGGTGACAGTCAATCTTAAACATGTGACGGATGCGCCCCAACTGGTCCTCCACCCACAAATAAATGATCAGTTAGTTGTTGAATTGTTGACTACAGAACGCCACAAGCGTACCACAATGTTTACCATTACTCTTATTGTTCCCTTCCGAAGAAACATGATTCGCTGTAAGGATACAAGTGTTTGGTGGAAGTTTAGTAAGAAAGATGACGAGTATCGAACCAAGTATCCCACAAACTTGTCGTCTGTCGCAGTAACCGGTTGTTCCTTACCCTGCGGGAAGCTGTGCGCTGGCGGCGGTTGGTGCTGGTGGTGCTGGTGCGAGTGGTGCTTGTAGAAGTCGTCGTCGAGCACCTCCTGCTTGATGGGCAGGAAGTGGTGGTCGTGCGGGCCGCCCGCCGCCCCCGCCGCCGCCCCCGCCGCCTCCGTGTCGCTGCCGCAGCTGTCAGCATTCAGGAACGAGCCCGCCCCCGACGGGCCTGCCGGACACAGAGAGAAATGACAGTCGTGATAAAGTAAGGAAAATTAGAGGTCGCACGGAAAGAAAGTGGCCCAGTGAAGAAATAGTCTGAAAATGTTTCGATGAACTCTCTGCCATATGAAGACTAGTCATGTAGATGTAAATATATTAGTAACACGTCGGCAGAACGTAATTCTAGACGCGCAGGACTTGACGTGTTAGAGTGAAACAGTACAATATGTTCTCAAAATGTGAATGATATTATAGACAATTATACGGTAAGGTTCACACCGTGCTTATTTTCTGTAAAATTGCATATTTTTCCTACCGTTTAACTAAAGTCTGGCTTCGGCAGCGAGAGACAGTGGTCATGTCTGTGTGATCTGCGTTTGCGTGAATGTGTGTATGTGTGTATGCTGTCTAATTCACAAGAAGGCCTTTTGACCGAAAGCTTACTTGTTTAGCAGCCTTTTTGTTGCGCCTCTCTGTGACTCAACATCTTCAGTATGTGGTGAGTAGTAGTCTATAATTTTCATAATGTTGTCAGTATTTCATGCTGGATTTTCCATTGTTTCAAAGGATGAGTAAATAATTTTTTATTCTTCCTTTTTTATTTTTAGGTTGAACGTAATACAGAGAGCTTTCAAAAGCAAAAGACTTTTGCTTTTTGAGACTGTTAGTAAATGTGTTTTTAATGGACTCATTTTTAATTATATTTCGTTAAATGACTTGTACAGGTATGACAAAATATATGTGACTGCTTATGCTGTAGCAAAGTACCTGTTGCAGCTTTCTTCATCTACATCTACAACCACATTTGCACTCAGGAAGCCACCCTGTCGGAGGGTACTGTATGTACCAGTGTCACATCGCCGTTCCACCGATGGATCTCGTTTCCACCACTCGGACGGCAATGTGGGAGTAGTGACTGTCGACCATGCAGAACTCTGAGTTCGGAACATACGAATCTTTGAGCTGCCGTTTGATGTTCCGGCTATACTGCGGCCGTACGGGGAAGTACTTAGTTACGTGGAAGAAAAGTGGCACACGTCCGAGGCGTATCCTGTTCTGAACGGAGTGCGCCAGGTGCGAATCGAACTGCACAAACACATCCAGACGTACATGACCGCTGCTGGCTGTCGAGGGATCGTCATTTATGGCGGTCAATCGCGGACTTGTTAGGAGTGGGGGCAGGAAGGGCATGGTTCACTCTGAATGCCTGGAGAGATTAGCCAATGACCCAGGTGTATCGGATAGGTACAGTCAATGTCAACGGCATTAGTTTCGCGATAAAACTCCAGCTGTTAAAGGACGTGATTCGGGTGGCGGACATTGATATCGTGCTTCTACAAGAGGTACGGCCTGATCTGCGCTTGGATGTATATGGATACACGTCTTTTTGTTGTTGTTGTGGTCTTCAGTCCTGAGACTGGTTTGATGCAGCTCTCCATGCTACTCTATCCTATGCAAGCTTCTTCATCTCCCAGTACCTACTGCAACCTACATCCTTCTGAATCTGCTTAGTGTATTCATCTCTTGGTCTCCCTCTACCATTTTTACCCTCCACGCTGCCCTCCAATGCTAAATTTGTGATCCCTTGATGCCTCAAAACATGTCCTACCAACCGGTCTCTTCTTCTCGTCAAGTTGTGCCACAAACTCCTCTTCTCCCCAATTCTATTCAATACTTCCTCATTAGTTATGTGATCTACCCATCTAATTTTCAGCATTCTTCTGTAGCACCACATTTCGAAAGCTTCTATTCTCTTCTTGTCCAAACTAGTTATCGTCCATGTTTCACTTCCATACATGGCTACGCCCCATACAAATACTTTCAGAAACGACTTCCTGACACTTAAATCTATACTCGACGTTAAGAAATTTCTCTTCTTTAGAAACAATTTCCTTGCCATTGCCAGTCTACATTTTATATCCTCTCTACTTCGACCATCATCAGTTATTTTACTCCCTAAATAGCAAAACTCCTTTACTACTTTAAGTGTCTCATTTCCTAATCTAATTCCCTCAGCATCACCCGATTTAATTTGACTACATTCCATTATCCTCGTTTTGCTTTTGTTGATGTTCATCTTATATCTTCCTTTCAAGACACTGTCCATTCCGTTCAACTGCTCTTCCAAGTCCTTTGCTCTCTCTGACAGAATTGCAATGTCATCGGCGAACCTCAAAGTTTTTACTTCTTCTCCATGAATTTTAATACCTACTCCGAATTTTTCTTTTGTTTCCTTTACTGCTTGCTCAATATACAGATTGAATAACATCGGGGAGAGGCTACAACCCTGTCTCACTCCTTTCCCAACCACTGCTTCCCTTTCATGCCCCTCGACTCAGATAACTGTCATCTGGTTTCTGTACAAATTGTAAATAGCCTTTCGCTCCCTGTACTTTACCCCTGCCACCTTCAGAATTTGAAAGAGAGTATTCCAGTTAACACTGTCAAAAGCTTTCTCTAAGTCTACAAATGCTAGAAACGTAGGTTTGCTTTTTCTTAATCTTTCTTCTAAGATAACTCGTAAGGTTAGTATTGCCTCACGTGTTCCAACGTTTCTACGGAATCCAAACTGATCTTCCCCGAGGTCCGCTTCTACCAGTTTTCCCATTCGTCTATAAAGAATTCGCGTTAGTATTTTGCAGCTGTGACTTATTAATCTGATAGTTCGGTAATTTTCACATCTGTCAACACCTGCTTTCTTTGGGATTGGAATTATTATGTTCTTCTTGAAGTCTGAGGGTATTTCGCCTGTCTCATACATTTTGCTAACCAGATGGTAGAGTTTTGTCATGACTGGCTCTCCCAAGGCCATCAGTAGTTCTTGTTTCGACTCAGGTCTTTCAGTGCTCTGTCAAACTCTTCACGCAGTATCTTATCTCCCATTTCGTCTTCATCTACATCCTCTTCCATTTCCATAATATTGTCCTTAAGCACATCACCCTTGTATAAACCCTCTATATACTCCTTTAACCTTTCTGCCTTCCCTTCTTTGCTTGGAACTGGGTTGCCATCTGAGCTCTTGATATTCATACAAGTGGTTCTCTTCTCTCCAAAGGTCTCTTCAATTTTCCTGTAGGCAGTATCTATCTTACCCCTAGTGAGACAAGCCTCTACATCCTTACATTTGTCCTCTAGCCATCCCTGCTTAGCCATTTTGCACTTCCTGTCGATCTCATTTTTGAGACGTTTGTATTCCTTTTTGCCTGCTTCATTTACTGCATTTTTGTATTTTCTGATTTCGTCAATTAAATTCAGTATTTCTTCTGTTACCCAAGGATTTCTATTAGCCCTCGTCTTTTTAGCTACTTGATCGTCTGCTGCCTTCAGTACTTCATCCCTCAGAGCTACCCATTCTTCTTCTACTGTATTTCTTTCCCCCATTCCTGTCAATTGTTCCCTTATGCTCTCCCTGAATCTCTCTACAACCTCTACACGTCTTACGCGAACCCAATTACCGACGACGTTCATGGTACAGCCGTATTACTATGCGATGGCATAGAAACAACGGATATTCAGTATTGCCATCAGCGGCAGGCGTTGCGCTCACCATCAGCGTAGAGCGAACAAGCTACTACTGTACTGAAATATCTTCATTGTTTCATGGCGCTACAGAGCACTTAGTAGTGGGCGCGGACTTCAGCAGCTTCTTACGCCCTGAGGATGAGATCCCTCACCATGTCCCGTGTCCGGTCCTTCATACGATGGTCGGCGACCTCGCTTTGCACGATACATGATGTGGATATACACACTTCATCGGCCACTCGGCCAGCAGGTTGGGGAGGATTCACGTTTCCCGAGGTCTTCGAGCAGCCACCGTCGGTGCCGAGCTGTGGCCCACTGCATTCACCTACCATCAGGCCTTCATCTGCTCCGTGACCCTGCCACGACAACAGACGAGCAGTAGTAGAGGAACACGGACTCTTACCGTCAACATTCTCCCGTAAGACGCTTTCTGTCTAGCCGTCGTTCATACCTGGCAGAAATGTGGACGACGACGTCATACCTATGATCCCACGATACGATGGTGCACATACTGCCCCAAACCAGCTTCTGGCTGCACGCTCGTGGCGTATGGACTAGACAGGGCACCTTGGCAACGATCGACCTCTGAGTTTTACTACACGGTCTTGAGGGAACCAGCGTCGCAACAGCCTTCGCAGGAGCGCCAAACGGCCGTCCACCGGAGACAGGCTCGGCTCGTGCACATCACGGCTGCCAGATTGGATGGTACAGGAGTTCTAACGAGACTACAAGATCCCATCCCAGATGAACGTGGTTCAAATGGCTCTGAGCACTATGGGACTCAACTGCTGAGGTCATTAGTCCCCTAGAACTTAGAACTAGTTAAACCTAACTAACCTAAGGACATCACAAACATCCATGCCCGAGGCAGGATTCGAACCTGCGACCGTAGCGCCAGATGAACGTGCTTCTGCCTATGACATCATCAGAGAACGGAAACATCGTAAGAGGAGACTCATCACGGCAGTTATTGCGGCGGGCGGGCAACGTGCAGAGATGCGCGCCGCCATCCCCCGTGCCACACCGCACTCTCTATCTGGCAGGTCAACGGCCAGGTAATGACACGTATACGACCTGCCGCCTTCGGGTAGGGCACAAGGAGGCGACACATTCTTTGACGCCATCACACTGGAAGAAATGCGCATGGCCCTTTCCCGGAGTGCGAGAAATAAATCCCCTACACCTGATGGTCTTCTGCGTGAATTTTATAGCACTTTTATAGCACTTCCCGATAAGCTAAAGACCTGTAAGTTTCAGCATAATTTAGAACTGGATGACAACGCAATATTGGCCGGCCGCGGTGGTCTCGCGGTTCTAGGCGCTCAGTCCGGAACCGCGCGACTGCTACGGTCGCAGGTTCGAATCCTGCCTCGGGCATGGATGTGTGTGATGTCCTTAGGTTAGTTAGGTTTAAGTAGTTCTAAGTTATAGGGGACTGATGACCACAGATGTTAAGTCCCATAGTGCTCAGAGCCATTTGAACCATTTTTTTTTTTTTACAAAGAAATTTTAACTCGCTTTCTTTTCTGTTGTATGCCGGAGAGTAGATACTTGGTGTAACAGCTGGATGACACCGCAATATTAATTCGCTTTAGTGTCTGGTGTGTGGCGGAGCGTACTCTATTTTTCACTCGGTCTGTCTCTTCGGTGTAACTTTTGCAAGTGATTTTAATCTAACTTCCCGATAAGCTGCAGACTTGACACTTTCAACTTAGCTCACAACTAGATGACAATTCAATATTACCTCGTTTCCTTTTCTGGTATGTGACGCAGAGCACATACTTGGTGTACCACTATTATTTCCCTGTTTTGTTGGTCCACTCGTAAATGTTTCGCACTTAAGAACGATTGCTGCAAAGCTGTCTTCTCGCGAGATGTGCCTATGAGTAAGTAATATATTGGTTGACTCATTTGAAGAAAAACTCAAATGAACTTCAAGTTTACCACATCTCGTGCTGTAATCTCATCAAAATGTTTGAAATCACCTGAAAAATTTCTCACACACAAGATTAAAACGCAGAAAATAACTCTTTAATTAGCAAAACGTTTTAATATAACACGATTTTAAAACGGACTAATAAATATTAAATAGTCGCTCCTAGCCCCATACAGATTCTTAACACCATACATACAGTCGTGAGAACTTTTGAGTTTTTAACTTTGCGACACTACCTGTAAACCTGAAAACGTGAGGCGTACGTATGTAGCTGTTACGTAGTTTTCTGTACAAAATATTTACCTTCCACAAAAAAAAAGGCTGAATATTCAAAAGATTTTGCATTTGTGGACATCATCGCACATTGTCTAGAAAACGGAATGCAAAGTGTAGCTAATACGAGGCAAGATTTCTTTCTTCTTCATATATCCTTTGGGGAACCATTGCGCTCACCTTTGTACGCCCAACTATGGCTGCAATACGTCCGGTCCTAGTTTCAAGGGCGTACAGAAGCGTGCTGGAGGGATTTTTACACAACTGTCCCGGATAAACCTGGACCTTTTTTCGTGCCTGTGGAAATTCGATTGATTGGAAATAGATTGTAATAAACCTTAGTTAAAATTCGTTAAAGGAAGACCTAACTACAGATAGTCTCTTCGTTTCAGTCTATTAAAAACGCAGCGCCAACACGCTTAGCCGCTCTCCTATGCGCATACAGCATGTCCTAAAATTGTCTGTACAACTTCGATCACGTGTATTCTAGAAACGGGGATAGGTAGAAAGGTCCGGTTTGCGGCATAATGTTCACACACATCTAAAGCTTTTTCTTCCTATTTTCCTGTGTTAGTTATTGACTGATCACCCTCCAGCAGTTTGCACAGTGTGTGGAATGGTTCGTGCAGACCAGATCTGACACCAAGGTTCTGCGGAACCCCATTACATTTTTGCCTTCGGGTGGCACCTGCACGAACTGTGCGCTTGCACCGGAGCAGCAACAGCACATGCTAATGAGGACGTCCTAGGCCGGACATGGAGCTGGAATATCGCTCAGATAACCTGCGTGCTACAGATGGCGCACGCATTTAAGGTGACCATCCGTCCCCTGAACCCCCTTTTCTGCGTGACAGTCACGATTTTCCTAGCTCTGTCCCTAATTATTTGAGAAGTAATTCGAGACACGTATTTGTTCTGGATTTAACAATTATGAAACGGTTTTTGCCGAACTGCATGTTCATTTCACCTGTGTTGGTATGCTGTTACTGAAAGGGTGGTTTCCCAAATGTGTACTGTGTGGAGCAGTGACAAAACACAGTTTGGTGTAGGAACTACGAAAGCAATGTTAGTGACTAGAATGAATTATTATAAAACTTGAGATGAATGCTTTCGTAAGGCTATTGAAGAATGCAGACATGATGAAGAACATTAATAGCACTGATAAACACTGTATGCCTACTCGCACTCCGTCATCTTGAAGACACTAATGAAATATAAATTAATGTACTTTTTGTAACAAAGTGATCGTTTCCGTTTATTGCGTCCAGTTCTGACTTTTTCTGAAGTATCAAAATTTTTTAATGTGTCACGAATTTGGCTTTAGAAAATAAGGTCAGCTTTAACACATTGAACTCTGTTAAACGGCTGCTAGAACCTTAGGTGTATATGAACATTTTGCCGCAAACAACGCTTTTCACCTGTTCCCCATTTCTGAAAGACACGCGATCAAAGCTGTAAAGACAATTTCGGAAGACCCTGTATTTTCCGTACTTCTTTACTGAGACAGTTGAAATGTATAAAACTGATTTCATTTATGTTCATTTTCCTCACTGCAAATTAGTACTACGTCTGAATGTGGACGTCTGTATATCGCCTGTCACAAATCCTTGTTACTCTCACGTGCAATTTATATCTACTGACCTGCACTGGAACGCAAGCGGGGTAAAATTCCCCCTCTCTTGCCCCCGCTCCCCGCGGAACATCCCGGCCATAGGCCAACTTACGTCTATAAACAGTTTGTGTCCGGGAAAATAATCCAATTTGATCCATATGTCCGAGCCTCTCGAAGTTTCTCCCTGGGGTCGGCAATTTAAATTATGGCATACCCACCCCACTGGTACGACAGGTTAATTAGTTACACTTTAATGGCACCTGGAACAATTTAATCGCCGGCCGCTGTGGACGAGCGGTTCTAGGCGCTTCAATCTGCAACCGCGCGACCGCTACAGTCGCAGGTTGGAATCCTGACTCGGGCATGGGTGAGCGTGATGTCCTTAGGTTGGTTAGGTTTAAGTAGTTTCAAGTCCTAGGGGACTGATGACCACAGATGTTAAGTCCCATAGTGCTCAGAACCGTTCGAACAATTTTTTTTGAACAGTTTAATCCACAACAGTACGTGAATCTGTTATAAATGATGAAAAAAAACTTTCAACATTCACTTTATAATTAATGAGCATGTTTACCGCTCATGTTAACTTTGGCATACTCCTGAGATATGTCGTCTCTTAGGACCAGCCTCTGCAGTATAATGTAGCACTGCTGAGGTTCACCTAATTTAAGTATTGCACGCTGCTTTCACTGACAAGACTACAAGACACGATTGTTTTCATTGTGCTGCTCCCACGGACTGGTTTCACTAAAGATTGAATAAATAGTCCGACCGACTGAACGATTATTTTCATTCGGTTGCTCTCATAGACTGATTTCACTCGAAACAATGAACGAGTAGCCCAGCCGACTGAATCGATTGTTTTCATTCGGTTTCTCCCACAGACTGGTTTCAGTCAAAAGAATAAATGGATAATTCAACCGATATGTATAACTACAACCAGATGAGTCGATTGCTTTCCAGCAACAGAGTGAATCGGTTGTTCTCATTCGGTTGTTACAAACATTACGAGAGACGCCGTTGTAAATCTGTTTCACAGTAGCATGGCAGATTTTCACCTGCCCACATGCGAGAGTTGTGCGTCTTATTGATGCCGTTATGGGTAAATGTTGACTCATCAGTGGGCAGGATGCGTGGAAAACAGCGCTCCGTACGAATGAACTCGGATCACCATCACAACAGCTGTTTACAAAGAGTTGCAAAATGCATTGCAGTTAATGGTGGACTTTCTGAGCATCTTTTGTGAGGAAATTTACGCAAATGAGCGAAAAATTAGACGACAATGTTCCCCATTGTTTTCATTAGTTTCCTCGGAAAATGTTAAGAACAGGACGTTTATGTTCATTTGGCGTATTTTGTTCAGAATCAGTAGTAGTATAAACCCTCAAAGCATGTACGGTACCTTTTCTTCTCACTCACCGTGCGTGTTGACGCCGGCCGGAGTGTTCTAGGCGCTACAGTCTGGAACCGCGCGACTGCCACGGTCGCAGGTTCGAATCCTGCCTCTGGCATGGGTGTGTGTGATGTCCTTAGGTTACTTAGGTTTAAGTAGCTCTAAGTTCTAGGGGACTGATGACCTCCGAAGTTAAGCCCCATAGTGCTCAGAGCCATTTGAACCTGCGTGTTGACACCAAGAGTATTTGGTCAATACGAAAAGCGGAATGCCACTGATTTGTCAAGGAGATATTCCACGGATTAGTGGGACAAAACCGCACAGCCAGACACAGTCGTTTCCTGGCCAAACTTTGGCACGCTCGCCGCTGACTGGCTCTCGTTTCATGGCCGTTGTTGAATTTGTATTCCCGTAGCTTGCGTTGACTTCGCCTTCAGCTTACGTTTCTTCACGCTCTTCGGAAATGTCATCAATAGCAATAACTTTTTACTGTGTGCTGAAATCGGTATTTTATTTGTTTTAAAAGACAATTTTTATAATACTGGTTTAGGATGGAGGGCAGTTGGTGCAAACCTCCCCCTCCCCCCCTCTCGCCAATCTCCTTGTTCGTGGATGGGGAGGAGGGGCTGATGAAACCATTAATAATGAAAAAATGTCAAAAGTCACACGACTATTTACAGACACCAGAATGAGATTTTCACTCTGCAGCGGAGTGTGCGCTGTTATGAAACTTCCTGGCAGATTAAAACTGTGTGCCGGACCGAGACTCGAACTCGGGACCTATGCCTTTCGCTGGCAAGTGCTCTACCAACTGAGCTACCCAAGTACGACTCACGCCCCGTACTCACAGCTTTACTTCTGACAGTACCTCGTCTCCTACCTTCCAAACTGTACAGAAGGAAGTTTCGTATCAGCGCACACTCCGCTGCAGAGTGAAAATGTCATTCTGGGAACATCCCCTAGGCTGTGGCTAAGCCATGTCTCCGTAATTCCTTTCTTTCAGGAGTGCTAGTTCGGCAAGGTTCGCAGGAGAGATTCTGTAAAGTTTGGAAGGTAGGAGCCGAGGTACTGGCAGAAGTAAAGCTGTGAGTACGGGGCGTGAGTCGTGCTTGGGTAGCTCAGGTGGTATAACGAATCGGAAAAGGACAAAATGGATTTTTGGCATTTTCTCGTCGATGGACACACGAAGCTGCAACACCATAAGAAATATGGGCAAGACTTCGCTAATTACTTGCGACTTACATTTACCGACCCGCCGGCCAGATGGGGTGGGACGGGTGAGAGATGAGATAGACGACGAAGCCGAGATAGACATCGATCACACTTACGGACCATTAGTTAATTTCGAGAAGACGACCCAGTCTTACACCAACGTCTGGAGAACGAGTCGATAGATGGCTCTCTTGCTCTATCGAACGTCGGGTCGTGAGCAGCTGTCGCCGCCGACACGAATTTCATTTCATTGCTACAGGAGCATGTTTCTTTTGTATTTGTGCTATCCGCAATGTGTTCATGTCTTTCATTTGGACATTTTCAGTTTTATTCATTTCCTTACTTAATTAATTTTCTAATTAGCCACTATTTGTCAACATTTGGACATTGTAGGCACTATTTATGCGGTAGTACAACAAAATGTAGGTCAGCAAAGGTTGTAAGTCTGACATTGGAATTAAAAAAAAAAAAAAAAAAAAAAAGGTAGAGCACTTGCCCGCGAAAGGCAAAAGTCCCGATTTCGAGTTTCGGTCGGGCACACAGTTTTAACGTGCCTATTTACGGACACATTATATGTGTAGAAGTTTTTTATTCCGTAGCATTGGTCAGAGTGATAAATCGCTTTGAGAGACAGGAAGAAATAGAACAAAATTCACTTCACGGTACATGGAAGCTTACCTTGAGAGCTGTTTATTTCGAACTTGAAAGTGGTCAGAACTTGTGTTATGACCCAGAGAGGGAGGCGAAATCTTGAGGAATTCCTGTTAACAGGAGGGCTCCCGGAACGCGCCTGCTGCGTCGCGGGACACGAGCACAATGAGGTCCGGCCGGCCGGCTGCTGGGACAATGCGAGCCAGGCAGGCCTGTGTGGGCGGCGGCGGCCATTTTGTGAGCCAGGCTAAAGATCGAGGCCGGCGGTCTTAAGGGATTGCGCAAGATCCGAGAGGCCCCGCTGGCCGCGCGTCGCCATGGCAACGCCGCTCCCCTCCCCTCCCCTACCCATTGCCGGCGGGGGTGGTGGTGGGGGCGGCACGTGGTGGGGGGGAGGAGCGGCCCTCTCTGGCGCCGCCACGCTTTATAGATTATTGAACGCGCCGCGGGAGCCCTTATTGGAGGGAATTCCGTGGCAAGTAGCCCGCAGATGCGCCGCCGGGACAGATGGCTCGTCCGCGCTCCCAAGAGAGTGGAGCAAAAGATAAAAAAAAAGTGCGGAAGAAAAGAAAAAGAACATTCGACGAAGAAAGAATGAAGGGGGAAGACCATAAAAAGGAACGCCGCCGTGAGCCTCCGAACGCGTTTACTGGCGCCACTCCCCGCTATTTTATGCTTATCTCCGGCAGAAATGTCTTCTTCAACCTTTCATTTCGGCATTCTTCGAGGAAAAAGCACCGCCTGATGAAACGGAAGCTGGCGGAAGGTGGGTGGGACGGAACTAGCAAATATTACTTAATTCCGCCGTGAAGCCCCTCATAATGAAGGCCGCTCGGGTAATGCGATTACATTTGCAGAACCATATCCGTTGCTGCAAAAATCCAAAAAAAAGAAAAAAAGAACATGAGCTCCTTTTGCGCGAAAGATGCCCCAAGAATACCGAGATTTTCGTCTGTCACTGGAGTCCCAGTACGCAACTTACCTGAGATGACAGAGCGTTTGTGGTACCGGCCCAACAAGGACAATTTGTTAGTCTGAGATATCTCCCATTTCAGTAACTTATAAAACCGATTCATTGGTTGGATCACATTTTACTACCTACTCGTTAACTATATTCATTAAAGTTTCTGCGTTTAGTTACGCAAACAGTCTGCTGTTTAGAGTAAGTCGGCTGCATTATTGCGCCTTCCGCCAACAGTTTTCTCTCGAAGAAACTTGCTTCAATCTACAAGCTCTGAGAGACAGCTGTCTTCATATTTTTATTGTTCTGTTATGCGAACCATCACTTTGCAAATATTCGTTTAGTGACAGCGTAACTAATTAGTAATTGCATTAGCGTGCTGTTAAAAAGGCATTGCCGGCAGCGTGTTTATGTGTCAGTTTACACAATTACACAGAAACGCTAAGCTAATTTCAAATGGTTCAAATGGCTCTGAGCACTGTGGGACTTAACATCTGAGGTCATCAGTCCCCTAGAACTAAGAACTACTTAAACCTAACTAACCTAAGGACATCACACATATCAATGCCCGAGGCAGGATTCGAACCTGCGACCGTAATGGTCGCGCGGTTCCAGACTGAAGTGCCTAGAACCGGATTTTCTCCGTTGAAGGTACTAAGATACTGAACATTTATTGAAGTGGAAACTTAGCAAAGGTGATCAGTTTTAGGACCGAAATCATCAGTGCAAGAAGCTGTTTCGGAGCGAGAATGAGATAATTCAGGCCCTCGTGCATGTAACTTACTTATCTGTGTATCTAAACTGTCCAGCATGTGAATTCGACTGGTAGGCAGGAATACAGGTTCAACCGAATTCAACTGGTAGGCAGGAATACAGGTTAATCACTTTTACCTCTTAGGAAACTTGTTATTTTTTCAGACTAAATGTTCAAGGCTGTCTCAAGTAGTAAGGTTGGTTGGTTGGTTTGGGGGATTAAAGGGACCAGACTGCAAGTAGTAAGGAATCGACTGAATAAACTGAAGAATTCATAGTCTGATTCGCATTTAGATTTCATTCAGCGGCTCACCAGTGTCGGCATTAATCGAAATACCCGTTTTTTCTGAGGTCTTCTCATAAGGGCAAAGCCGAAAACCGTAATCTGATTAGGTAATTACGAGGGCAGTTCAATAAGTAATGCAAAACATTTTTTTTCTCGGCCAATTTTGGTTGAAAAAACCGGAAATTTCTTGTGGAATATTTTCAAACATTCCCGCTTCGTCTCGTATAGTTTCATTGACTTCCGACAGGTGGCAGCCCTGTACGGAGCTGTTAAAATGGCGTCTGTAACGGATGTGCGTTGCAAACAACGGGCAGTGATCGAGTTTCTTTTGGCGGAAAACCAGGGCATCTCAGATATTCATAGGCGCTTGCAGAATGTCTACGGTGATCTGGCAGTGGACAAAAGCACGGTGAGTCGTTGGGCAAAGCGTGTGTCATCATCGCCGCAAGGTCAAGCAAGACTGTCTGATCTCCCGCGTGCGGGCCGGCCGTGCACAGCTGTGACTCCTGCAATGGCGGAGCGTGCGAACACACTCGTTCGAGATGATCGACGGATCACCATCAAACAACTCAGTGCTCAACTTGACATCTCTGTTGGTAGTGCTGTCACAATTGTTCACCAGTTGGGATATTCAAAGGTTTGTTCCCGCTGGGTCCCTCGTTGTCTAACCGAACACCATAAAGAGCAAAGGAGAACCATCTGTGCGGAATTGCTTGCTCGTCATGTGGCTGAGGGTGACAATTTCTTGTCAAAGATTGTTACAGGCGATGAAACATGGGTTCATCACTTCGAACCTGAAACAAAACGGCAATCAATGGAGTGGCGCCACACCCACTCCCCTACCGAGAAAAAGTTTAAAGCCATACCCTCAGCCGGTAAAGTCACGGTTACAGTCTTCTGGGACGCTGAAGGGGTTATTCTGTTCGATGTCCTTCCCCATGGTCAAACGATCAACTCTGAAGTGTATTGTGCTACTCTTCAGAAATTGAAGAAACGAATTCAGCGTATTCGTAGGCACAAAAATCTGAACGAACTTCTCCTTCTTCATGACAACGCAAGACCTCACACAAGTCTTCGCACCCGAGAGGAGCTCACAAAACTTCAGTGGACTGTTCTTCCTCATGCACCCTACAGCCCCGATCTCGCACCGTCGGATTTCCATATGTTTGGCCCAATGAAGGACGCAATCCGTGGGACGCACTACGCGGATGATGAAGAAGTTATTGATGCAGTACTACGTTGGCTCCGACATCGACCAGTGGAATGGTACCGTGCAGGCATACAGGCCCTCATTTCAAGGTGGCGTAAGGCCGTAGCATTGAATGGAGATTACGTTGAAAAATAGTGTTGTGTAGCTAAAAGATTGGGGAATAACCTGGTGTATTTCAATGCTGAATAAAACAACCCCTGTTTCAGAAAAAAAATGTGTTGCATTACTTATTGAACTGCCCTCTAATATGAAGAGAAAACTGTGAATTCTTAAGTTTACTTTGGTATCCAAGTGACTAGTCTCATCAAAAGTCTGGAGTAAATAATCCTCTTCTTCGTCGTCCATAGTATGTTTAACTTTTAGCAAAGCTAGGAGTTTCCTTTCTTTTCTCCTGCGCAGCCCGTCAATACTGTACACGATATTAGCCCTTTGGTTAAACTCATGACACATTGTTTGAAGACTCCTCACAGAAAAACGTGTGGACCGAATAGGCAACGCGCTCGAGGTTTCATTTTATGGGAAATGACAAATATGTAACGAACACTGGTGTGAAAAAAATTAAGGATGAAAGTAACCCTACGGTGATGTGTCACCGCCAACTAACATAATGAAACGTGGACCATGCGTAGAAGTAATAGCTATGTATAGCACAGAAGATATCTGTAAGAGGTACGCAATCAGAAGGGCAGAAATGATTGTTTTATCCAAAGACAATAATTACACGAAAGTCACTGCGTGAGTGTGTGTGTGTGTTTGTGTGTGTGAATTTCTAAGGGACCAAACTGCTGAGGTAATCGTTCCCTAGACTTACACACTACTTAAACTAACTTACGCTAAGAACAACACGCACACATGCCCAAGGGAGGACTCGAACCTCCGGTGGGAGGGGCAGCGCAATCCGTGGCATAGCGCCTCAAATCGCGCGGTCACTCAGCGAGGCTAAAGTCACTGCGATTGATGACGTTCCCATGGACACAACAAAAGCAGATACTTGGTTCTTTATAGGATGATCACCACGCACAAGAATGCAGTGTACTGCCATGCTGGCCGGAAGGTTGTTAAGGAGTTGGCCTAGGACGCCTCATCCCTCCAAAAATGGTTCAAATGGCTCTGAGCACTATGGGACTTAACATCTGAGATCATTCCCCTAGACTTACAACTACTTAAACCTAACTAACCTAAGGACATCACACACATCCATGCCCGAGGCAGGATTCGAACCTGCGGCCGTTGCAGCAGCGCGGTTCCGGACTGAAGCGCCTAGAACCGCTCGGCCACAGCGGCCGGCCTCATCTCTCCACCAGCACTGCCGCCAGCTGCTGGACGGTCGTTGGTGCACGTGGACATGCTCCAAAAGTCTACACAACGCGTGCCACGTCTACTCCATCCGATGTAAGTCGGTCGAAATTGCAGGCCAGTCCATTCGGCGAAAATCCTTTCGTTCCAAGAGTAGCACCTGTGCAGTTCGACGCGGTCGCCTATTGTCATTCATAAAAATAAAGTCAGCGCCGACTGCACTCGTGAAAAAACGCACATGCGAAAAAAAAAATAGTGTCACTATAACACTGTTCGGTGAGGGTACCGTGTTCTTTGGAGGTCAGTACGACCATTTTACTTTATGCCTCCTCACTCCATACCACTTTTACCACCAAAACGATCATGTTCGACAGGGTTGCTGGATGCATTACGGATTCCCACCTCTCGCCCGATCAGAATACGTCCAGCGTTGTCAAACCTGATCGCTTTTGGTGGTCCAGGTGGTACGGCGTGGGGAGGCATAATGGTGCACGGATACAGTGACCTCCAAATCTTTGTACATGTTACGAGTACATACGTCGGTGAACATTATAGTGACACTATTCCTTGTCCATGTGCGTCTTCTCAGCGGTGCATTTGGCTCTGACTTCATTTTTATGGATGGCAATGGGCGACCGCGTCGAACTGGGCAGGTGGAAGAACTCTTGGAACGAGAGGACATTCGGCGAATGAACTTGCGTGCCCGTGCACCCGACTTAAATTCCACCGAGCACGCGTGGAATGCGTTGCGTAGACGTATTCGCGTCCACATGCGACAACGACGATTCACGAGTTGTCAGCCGCGCTGGTGGAGGAGTGGTACATCCTACGATTACCACAACTCCTTACCATACATGTGGCCATTATGGGAGTACGGTGCCGTCCTTGGTGAGCATACATCCTATAACGAATCATGTCCTGTCTCTTTTAACTGTCCAGGGGACCGTCATACATCGGGGTGACTTCAGTGTAATTGTTGGGTTTCAATAAAAGCGTCATTTCTGATAGTCTCACGGCGTATTTGTTTCTTTTGCCTTGTGTACTACACTGTGGCAGTTGTCAGCCCGCGACCGACAATATCCCGACACTTTACCTGAAGATGATGCAGACGCATTCCATCGAAACGTTGCTACGATACGACGACGCTACTCGGCTGACAACCCATGAAGACTTCATATATGAAATTCGCCAAGAAAGCCTGCACTCTCGGAGGCAGTTGTTTCTGTGCTTGGTCGAAGTCTCACCGAGCTTCGCAATGACGCATCAGGGGAAAGTTACTTTTCTCCTTTTATGTTTTGCACAGCAGTGTATTTAAGTTGTGCGTCCCTCTCGACGCAAAACGGCTTGTTCTGGTTGCGTGGCGCAAAATTCCTGCTCCTAGCAAAACACGGCTTTAAATGCGACGCAACTTGCGAACGCCGCAAGACAGTGTACAGCGCGTGACGGAACAACTGCAGACATATCTACTCACGAAGACGTTCCTGTGACCTGCTCTGGTGGTAATTGGCAACAGCTATAAATGCACTAGTCACCCAGCTGGTTGCGGTCAACCGACAGGTTCCACAAATGTCACCGCGTTGCAACCGAGCTCTCGCCCAGGAACGTCCACTGGCGCTGCAGGGACTCGTCCCAACCACCTACTTTCCCTGCAGTTAGTTTTATGTGATTGTTCAATTTTAAATCGGTCTGTATTTTTACTGCCAGCTTTTAGTGAATGTACACTACTGGTCATTAAAATTGCTACATCAAGAAGAAATGCACATGATGAACGGGTATTCATTCGACAAATATATTATACTAGAACTGACATTTTCACGCAATTTGGGTGCATAGATCCTGAGAAATCAGTACCCAGAACAACCAACTCTGGCCGTAATAACGGCCTTCATACGCCTGGGCATTGAGTCGAACAGAGCTTGGATGGCGTGTACTGGTACAGCTGCCCATGCAGCTTCAACACGATACCACAGTTCGTCAAGAGTAGTGACTGGCATATTGTGACGAGCCAGCTGCTCGGCCACCATTGACCAGAAGTTTTCTGTTGGTGAGAGATCTGGAGAATGTGCTGTCCAGGGCAGCAGTCGAACATTTTCTGTATCCGGAAAGGCCCGTACAGGACCTGCAACATGCGGTCGTGCCTTATCCTGCTGAAATGTAGGGTTTCGCAGGGATCGAATGAAGGGTAGAGCCACGGGTCGTAACACATCTGAAATGTAACGTCTACTGTTCAAAGTGCCGTCAATGCGAACAAGAGGTGGACCGAGACGTGTAACCCGTGGCACCCCATACCATCACGCAGGGTGATACGGCAGTATGGCAATGACGAATACACGCTTCCAATGTGCGTTCACCGCGATGTCGCCAAACACGGATGCGACCATCATGATGCTGTAAACAGAACCTGGATTCATCCGAAAAAATGACGTTTTGCCGATCGTGCACCCAGGTTCGTGGGTGAGTACAGCTTCGCAGGCGCTCCTGTCTCGGTAACCCGAGCCATGGCCTCCGAGCTGATAGTCCGTGCAGCTGCAAACGTCGTGAAACTGTTCGTGCAGATGGTTGTCGTCTTACAAACGTCCCCATCTGTTGACTCAGGGATATCGAGACGTGGCTGCACGATCCGTTACAGCCATGCGGATAAGATGCCACATGTCAGTTCTGGTGTAATATATTTGTCCAATGAATACTCGTTTCTCATCTGCATTTCTTCTTGGTGTAGCAATTTTAATGGCCAGTAGTGTATATCCCATGACTTTTCACCTCAGTGTACGGATAACATGAGAAGTAATCTCTTCGAATTATAGCACTAAATAAAGATAGCCGCATTACTGGACATTACTGTCAATTCGTTATCACCTTAACACCAGTTTTTTCATACACAGTGCTGTGAAATGATAATTAAATGGACACCCTGTAAGTAGCGTGAATAAAAGGACGCTATGTGCAAGAAGCATGAAGCGCCCTTTGAATGTATCCTGATAGCTAAAAGAGCCACGCGCACTTTGAATAAGAAAATGCTATTTGACACTGAGATCAATATAAAAGATAGGGTCGCCACCAACTCTAGCCACACGACAAAGAAGAGGTAGCACTGAGTCGGAAAATTACTTAATTTATTAATAAGAAAAACTCACAAAAGAACATTCATTGTAAAGTCATTGATAAAGAATGGGATGTAGTTATTAATATGATCCAGGCATTCTTCCCGTGAATCAAATTTTGAGTAAAGTAAAGAGGGCGTGAACACCATGCGTAAGTGCAGCCTGCAGCAAGATTCGTGAAAACACGATCTATTCCAGAGCATTTATTTCAGATAAAAAAAAGGGACACTAATCACTACACCTGTGCACATGGAAACGCTATAGGTGGGCCAACAAGGAAAACTACAAAGTAAAATGGCGAAGGTAACGGCGACGTAACATCGGTACACAAGATAAGATTGAAGGCAAAATTATTTATTCCTCAAAACATTGATGTAGTGCATCTATAGACTGCTGTTGCATGCTAACTATGTACAATTGCTTGTGAAATACTACACGTTTCATGACAGACTCGCGTGCCCACTCGGTCCGCGGAGACAATTTCTATGGACCGTGGCCAAATTTTAATCACATGAGACAAAGAAAATTCACAAATACACAAAAATTGCCAAGATCCGGAAAAGATTAGAAGCATACACACACAGTTGTAGGCACATAAACATTCACACTGAACCGAGGGCACTTCAACATATGCAACTCCTTTGTGCTGCGTTCCTCTCACGGATCAAAGTCAAGACTGCATTGGGAATCAAACTGAAAGTCTACAAAAGCCTTGCATTCCCTGCTGCAACCCAGCAAATAAATCTTTATACGACGAAATTCGAGACCAAAAGCTAAAAGCTCCCCTCTCTATGTGACAACGCGCCACGCGGTCAGTCCAACTCACCCTTCTTCGGCTGGAGCACAGCTGTGTACGCTTCCCGTACCGGCGGCAGACTGCCTCCCGCTTCTCCAGCCTCTTCCACGCTCCGCGTGGACCGGAAAACCCCAGGATGCCATTTCCGCCACCAACCTAACGCAGGTGGATTTCTCACAAGTAGCGGAAACCTCTTTGCCGACTTGACCACTACGAGAGTTGGCAATGAAAGGTGGCTACAGGACCCTTCAACCCTAGCTGCAAACAGGCGTTGATGTACTTCATTGGGGACATGTTGAAAATGTGTGCCCCGACCGGGACTCGAACCCGGGATCTCCTGCTTACATGGCAGACGCTCTATCCATCTGAGCCACCGAGGACACAGATGAATAGCGCGACTGCAGGGACTTATGCAAGATACTACCGTCATATATATACACAGTGCTGTGTAATTGCTATCTTATGGCCGTAGGACTGTTGTGTGGGTACTTTTGCAAAAACGAATGTTGTCGATAAAGTTGGTTCTGACGTACAGCCTCATCGACAGCTGAACAGTTCAGCAGCATCTCGTTCAGAACGGCCGCCTCTCCGCTAGCGTGGCTCGGCGTCGGGCGGCGCGCGCCGTGTGTTCCGCTATCGACCCGTGTCTTACACGTGTATCTTCCCGCCCACACCCCCCGCGCTGTAGCTCTTCATCCGCCGCTCTCAGCCACACAAAGATGTCTGTCTGGGGGGCCGATCTCGGGAGTAGCCATTTACATCCGTGGCCCTACGAGATGTGTCGAGAGAGTACTTTCGGTTCTTTTATACAGGGTGAACCGACCTCCACCGATAAAATTTCGGAGATTGGTTAGCGACATTTTCCAAATATTTAAGTGTGTGGTCTCCAGTGGATCGTTAATTTCTTACTCGCACTTGTTTTTGCGCCCATATTGCACTGAAAGTTGAGAGGCACCCACATGCCTTGCTCATACTATGGCATCAAGCAGTCAGGCCTGCAAGATGAGTGGTCTGCCAAGCGAGTGGATTCATTCTTATTTATCGAGTAACATGAACTCTCGTACTCACAATTAAGTTACAAATTATCCTCCTGTATGAATAATACGCAACGGAAACGCATATCTGACTATCAGTGATTTACAGAACTCTGACTGTTCACTACGCACTGGCAATACCACATTTTCTTTTTGTCTTTTATTTAACGGCTTTTATCAGCACGTGGCCACCGCAGTGAATATGAATGGCGCACACATTATAAATTCGGGACATCATGACAACATACAATTCGAAGGAAAAGTCCACCAATCTTCTTCTTTTCACTATCTTATTTATTCCGATAAATTCTCTAACCTAAACACACAAATTCTATAACCTACAACAATAACACATGAGAAATTCCGCCCAGTGGGCATGGCTTTTCATTGGTGAGTCTCTATATTATGGTCTCATAATTATTTAACGCTACAGTGCACTTTCTGGATAAGATGGTGGATCTTTTATTATTTCTCAAACTTCGACTCTCACAATCATCATCACGAAACTTTCCTCTAGACCGAGCAGTACAAAAGGAACACGCATAAGCCACTAATCTTTTGAAACTACCTCGCTACTCTCCCATGCAAACCACACATACCCAAATTACATGACATACACCACACTACGACATGGAATACAAAAACTAAATAGTCACAACATTATCACTTTCAACTTTCCCACTTCAATTAGTATTTATCCCAGTTTCACACGACACTGCCCCACTTTGTAATTCTACTTTCCTACTGTGAACTCTGGAGATATTTGCACGTCTTCCTGTGCAATGCAAGCCAAGTGGCGTTGCTGGATAGACGGCCGATTCACCTTGCTTCCCTCTCAGAGTTTGAATCTAGCGTCACACGGAATCATATCACGCAAAGTAATATTAAGAACGTATTCATCACACACGCGAGTCCTCAACTGATACCATGGACGAGTACTTCTCTTTATCCTTTGTCTCATACACAGATTGAGACTCACACAGTACTCACCACGTGGAAGTACTCGCCTCTAATTTCAAGTCCTGCACACGCCATATCTTAAATATTTCAACTTATTGTACACACGCCAGTAATTCAGCTTAACTTAAGCACACGGAAGTATTTCAACTTATTGCTACACGTCGTTTCATTGTGACCGTTGGTCACTTCCAAAGATTACTACAATCCCATTAATATTACCTGCCTGACATTTAATTCTCCCCACAAAAGTTCCTGAAATAGAGAAATTATTATTTCAAACTACTCTTAAATATTCCACATGCATACCATGTCTCCACTCTTTTGTCATTACGGAGCACAACTAAAACAGGTCTTAACAGCACAAGATCCAGCGGCAGAGTGCTGAAACATGGCCGTTCTCCAGGTCCTCTCGCACCTTTGCTGAAGTGGGGGAGCACCTTGCTACCGTATTGGTCAGCCACATTTTAGGCGCTCAAAGCTCAGGTAAATTTCATCTCTTTGGTCCCACCAAAGGTGGCCAAAGGATCGTCTCAAAGATGATCATATATTCACTTTCACTATCTGCGGTTAGCAGACGACCATACATTCATTCATTTCACAGATCTCACCAAACTGGATGTAGGGATTTACTTTGTGGGAGTGCACATGTGATCAATTAAATAAATAAATTGTCATTGTTTCCCACACTGGTATCCGGCTTCGCTGTATTAATTGAAATTGAGGTATTTTACAAAAAAAAAGTGTTGTTCTGACAAAAATAATGAAGTGTGTTGTACCTATTTTCAATGTCGGGCGGTACTGTACCCTTTCAAAGTATCTGCACTGCAGTCGGCCGTGTGCGCTGTAGTTCTTGCTATGGCGACAGTAGCGGCCGCACTGCTTTTCGTCCTCAAATTTGCGTTCAGCACTGCTCGGTTCTGGGCGAAACTTGTTACCCGGCAGAGTTATTCGTATGTTAACAGTGACCACAGAGCAGTACGGGTAGCTTTACGGAGGAAGAATTGGTATAGATCCACCTCGTCTGCGGGGTCACTGAACGCAGTGCAAGAGCTATTCTCGCAGCGGTCGAAACCACGCCACAGCGCTTTTGCATGTGGGAGTTGTTTTGCGTCGTAGGTTTTGATGTTTGCATAGCAGGTCTGCAAAAAAAAAAAAAAATGGTACAAATAGCTCTGAGCACTATGGGACTTAACTTCTGAGGTCATAAGTCCCCTAGAACTTGGAACTACTTCAACCTAACTAACCTAAGGGCATCACACACATCCATGCCCGAGGGAGTATTCGAACCTGCGACCGTAGCGGTCACGCGGTTCCAGACTGTAGCGCCTAGAACCGCTCGGCCACAGCGGCCGGCGAAGGTTTGCATTTCAGGGTTGTTTAGTGTCGTAAGTTTTGGTGTTCGGGTTGAAGAGGTTTCTTTCTTCTTCTTTCGAATAGGCCAGCTAAGGACCACGATATTCAACTTCTCAGCCTGGAGAGAGACTTGATGCTTGCCCAGCAATCATGCATTCTCTGGCTATGTTTCTCCTTTCTCTTCTTTGTCCAAATGGCACCGTTTTTTTTTTACGGGGTGATCTCTCATGAAACCTCTTTTCTTTTAGTATCCTTCTGAGAAGTGCTGAGTTTCTAATGTCACTTTCAGTTATGCTCAATTCCTGGATGTCTTTCTTGACTTCTGTCAGCCACGGTCTCACGGTCTTCCTGATCTTCCAGTAGTTGAGAAGTCGGTTGGTCAGTCTTGTTTGGTCCATCCTTTGTCAGTAGAAAGCGAGACGTCTCTTCCTGGCTAGATCTGTGATTTTTTTCAATATGATTGTAAAGCTCCTGGTTTGATTGTCTTCAGTACTCACCATCTGTTTTGATCGGGCCCAGATTTTTTCTCAGGATCTTCCTCTCCTGAATCTGTAGTTCATCTGTCAAGCTTTTCCTGTTCAGATTCAAGCATTCTGAGGCATATATGGCTTCAGGGCGCATAACTGTTTGGTAGTGTTTTAGTTTCGAATTGCGACATAGGCATTTCTTATTATAGATGCTCTTGGTTAATCGATACGCTAATTGTAACTTATTAATCCGAGTTGTTAGTGGTGTTCCTTCTGATAGATTAGGTTCCAAACATTCTCCTAGATACTTGAATCTACTTTCTCCATTTCACCTTATTCCAGTTGTAGATCCCTGGCAGGATCACTGCTGTTGGCGCGGTATTTTGTCTTCTATGGTGACAATTGAAGTCCAACCTTGGCAGCCTGGAGTGTGAGCATATTGAGCTGCTTTACTGTTACTTCCACTGAACTTGCTGTTAAGTGCCAGATCATCTGCGAAAGCTAAACACTCTATTACTAGTCCCTTCCGTTTGTGTCTCAGGTAAATGCCGCTCGGTATATTTTGTACTTCCATTTCTTTTCGCCACTCTCTGATCACCTCGTCCAGTGCACAGTTGTAGAGAAGAGGTGAAAGTCCATTTCCCTGTCTAATTCCTGTCTTTGTCTCAAAGCTTTCTGCACGTGTTCCTCTGAACTTTACTCGTAATCTAGTGTTACTCAGGGTCTTTTGGATAAGGCTTTGCGATTTTTGGTCCAGGCCAATTTCCTGCAAAATTTTCGTAAGAGTACGTCTGTCGATTGAATCATATGCTTTCTTGAAGTCAACGAAAGTAACTACGTACTGTTTATTCGCTAGTTTAATCTGACTGAATACTGACTTCAAGTTAAGGACCTGTTCAGCACAAGAACATCCTTTTCTAAAACCACCATGATAATCTCGGAGTTTTGGGTCCAGGTGAGGTTCGGCTCTGTTCAATAATTCCTTAGATAATATCTTATAGGTGAATGGTGTCAATGAGATCTCTCTATAATTGTTGATGTCAGGTAGAGGTTTCTTTATTGTTATTAAAGTATTTTTGCAGAAACATTGGTAACAGGGGTAACAAACTGAATGAATCACAATTAAATTACTTCTCTGTAACGGGCCATCGGAGATTACGGGTCCCTCGTTCAGCTTAGGATCTATCCCGGAACTATCCATTAAATATTATCAGTGGTGTTTGAGTTATCCCGCATATCAAGTTTCAGTGCTGTTTAAATGAGCGTGGGCAGAATGAGCAGTAGAGTACTCTGTGCGAACGGCGTGTAGGCGACCACACAAAATTTATAGATTTCTCACTAAAAATTAGCAGTCTTTGTTTGAGCCGTCGCTCCCCCAGATTTTCACCATCTGTGCAACACCCTTCACGAGTTGAACCAATCTGTTGCCATTACTGCTGACCTCCTCCGTTTGTATCCAGCACTAAACTAAAGAGAATTATTAAAATGTGTACATTTTACTTGATTGTAAAATTGTGTTCATCTCATTTCGCCAGTTTTGCCCCCGGCGCTTGTTCCTCTACTCAAACCACAGAGTATGGACAACAGAAACTAGAACAGTAGTATTTCGGGCGTTACCACCATAGATAAGACCTCATGGCAAACAACCAGCGTCCACTATTTGAACTGGATGTCAAACTGCAGCTGTATTAGTGTCCCGAACACAATCCTCGCACTTCGGTTCTTGCCTGCATACAATATGGCGCACCACGTGACCCTGTTGCCGGCCGGTGTGGCCGAGCGGTTCTAGACGTTTCAGTCTGGAACCGAGCGACCACTACCGTCGCAGGTTCGAATCCTGCCTCGGACATGGATTTGTGTGATGTCCTTATGTTAGTTAGGTTTAAGTAGTTGTAAGTTCTGGTGGCTGATGACCTCAGCTGTTGAGTCCCATAGTGCTCAGAGCCATTTGCACCATTTGAACATGACCCTGTTATACCAGATGTTCCAGATTTCTGAAGAAGAACAAAATCAACTAAAAGAAAGGACGGTGGCACTTCTGCGGTATCAGTCCAAACCCCAGTGTGCATCGGACATTCACACACTGATCAGAAAGCTGGTTCTGCTTTATTTTACTTACACCTTACTCCTGAAACATCCCATTTTCGTGCAAAACAATACCATGAAATGTAGTATAAATCGGTCAACGTTTTACTGTATTAACTATATTAACGGGGTTCGTAACATAGCTGGCATCGTTATCTCCGACACGGCACTACTGACGATGCAGACTAATAATCAGCTAAACAGGTACACATCAAATATAAACTGACAACAAAATGTACCAGAGCACCTGCTTCCCAGTCTAAAGCGAAATGCGATTTTAGACACCTGGCATCTGATGTCATGCCTGCAATGACTCACGTATTTCTCTGAACACGTCGTTACATATCGACTTTTCAGTAAGATCGTCTGCACTTTTGGGTACCATCACGCCGTCTATCGTAAAAAGACAGATAAATGGAGAACGTGGCAGGTAATGTATTAGGTTGATGCACAAGCTCGTAGCGTTTATTTTTTCATGTTGTTATTCAGGTTGCTTTGGGTTTATTTACCGATTGTCATTCTTTATTTCTAGTTCACTTTTGCTCTATGAGTTTACGTATTGTCATTTTGTGATTTGGACATAGTGGAGCTTTGGACGCTGGAAAAAGGAGTGCCAAGTGGAGACATCGGGACATTTCCGACATATTCTTCTGTTTGAGTTCAATAGTGAGGTGACAGCAGCGGAAATAGCCAGGAACATTTCCGCCGTGTATGGGGGATAATGCCATTGGACACAGAACAGCAAAAAAATTGTTTTCTCGTTTTAAGAAGGATCGTTTTGACATTAATGACTCCCTACGTTCAGGAAGACCTCCGGGATTTGATGAAGATCGTTTAAACGTATTAATCGATTATTATCCATGTCAGTGTACTCGAGAACTGGCTGATGCGATTAATTCTAACCATTCCACCAACATGCGACATTTGTATACAATGGGGAAGGTTCAGAAATCGGGCGTGTGGCTACCGCATGCTCTTAGCCAAAGTCACAAACGTCAGCGGGGAGCCGTACGCCATCAACTGACTACTGAACAACGCCAAACATTCCTATCCTGTATCGTTACTGATGATCAGAAATGATGTTTTTATGGGAACATAAGGAGAAGCAAGGAATGGTTGAGCTCAAACAAAGCAGCAATCTGGTGGAACAGTGATGGTGTGGTGTACTGAGAAATGCTTCTTCGAGGTGTAACCATCACTGCTGACAAGAATTGAGACGTCTTGCAGTGCAAGAACAGCAGCCAAGACGACTTCGCTAAGTCATGATACTCCACGATAACACCAGTCCTCAATCTGCTAGATTGACAAAAAACACTATACAGTAGTTGGGTTAGGAAGTCAAATGGCTCTGAGCACTATGGGGCTCAACTGCTGAGGTCATAAGTCCCCTAGAACTTAGAACTACTTAAACCTAACCAACCTAAGGACATCACACACATCCATGCCCGAGGCAGGATTCGAACCTGCGACCGTAGCGGTAGCGCGGTTCCAGACTGTAGCGCCTAGAACCGCTCGGCCACTCCTGCCGGCTTAGGAAGTCATTCTGCACCCACCACATTCACCTGACTCTGAGCCCTCAGATTTTCACCTTTCTCGTTCTCTATTGAACATCCTTCAAAGAACTTCCTTTCAGAATGAAAATGCGCTCTCAACATGGCTCGACGCGTTCTTCGCCTCAAAACCGCGTGATTTCTACATTCGCGGCTCTAAAAGTTATCCCAGCGTTGGCATATTGTTGTAAATAGTGAAGGAGAATGTATTGTTGATGACTGAAGTCTCTATTATGTGTATCCGTCTTGTTTGTTATACACGTCTAAAAAGGCTACGAACTTATGTACCAACCTAACATTTTGGGAACTTTAAACATTGCAGCGCGTCAGCAATCGTGAATAATTTAATGATTATAAAGAATCCGCCTCGATTGCAAATAGAAACCGGCTGTTGACCTATGTTTCGGCGCGGATAACCACGCCTTCTTCGGAACACACTAAACTGCAAACTGCCTAAGGAGGCACGGTCCAATGTTAATACAGAACGTCCAAAAGGGCAAAAGACTCGCACAAAATGTAAAATAAACGGTAGGTGTGTACCATGTCAATAGTTGTACTTAACTCAAACGTCAGAAGCGTGCTTCCTCACCCCAGCCAACGTTCGGTTGGCCGCGGCTCTCCGGTAAACTGAGGTGGCGCCGGCAGCTAGGCTGTGAGAATGTCAGAAACACCGGGTGACCAAAAAGTCAGTATTAACTTGAAAACTGAATAAATAACGGAACAATGTAGATATAGAGGTAAAAATTGACACACATGCTTGGAATGACATGGGGTTTTATTAGAACCAAAAACGTCTACCGTTATCGGGCCTTTTTTCTTCGAGGAAATGCGTGATTCTGGTTTTGTAACATCTACCGTGACGGGTGAGAGGTACGCCGATATGTTACAGAATCGCACCATCCCCACCCTGGCTGATAAACATATGCCGGAAAGGACGATGTTTATGCAGGATGGCTCTTCACCCCATATTGCTAGACGCGTGAAAGATCTCTTGCGCGCGTAATCTGGTGATGATCGTGTGCTCAGCCGCCACTTTGTCATGCTTGGCCTCCCAGGTCCCCAGACCTCTGTCCGTGCGATTATTGGTTTTGGGGTTACCTGAAGTCGCAAGTGTATCGTGATCGATAGACATCTCTAGGGATGCCGAAAGACAACATCCGACGCCAATGCCTCACCATAACTCCGGACATGCTTTACGGTGCTGTTCACAACATTATTCCTCGACTACAGCTATTGTTGAGGAATGATGGTGGACGTATTGGCCATTTCCTGTAAAGAACATCATCTTTGCTTTCTCTTACTTTGTTATGCTAATTATTGCTATTCTGATCAGATGAAGCGCCATCTGTCGGACCTTTTTTGAACTTTTGTATTTGTTTGGTTCTAATAAATCCCCATGTCATTCCAAGCACGTGTGTCAATTTGTACCTCTCTATCTACATTATTCCGTTATTTATTCAGTTTTCAAGTTTATACTGACTTTTTGATCACCCTGTCTATTAATACTGGACCATGCCGCTTTAGGCAGTTTGTAGTTTAGTGTGTTCCGAAGAAGGCGTGGTTATCCGCGCCGAAACATAGGTCAACAGCCGGTTTCTATTTGCAATCGAGGCGGATTCTTTATAATCATTATAACGTTTTGGGAATAGCATAGTTTCCTGCAGCGTATACTGTATATACACTGTTTGACAGTTGCTAAGGAACAAAGACATTATTGGACAGGAATAATCACAGACAATGACTGACGACGTGAAAGACTGTACGTAAGTAACAGAAATGGAGTTGTACATTTGTAACCGAAAATGATACAGATTTCACGACACACATATGGTAAAATCTGTATCAGGAACATTAATGTTTGACAAATCACACTCCCAACGCAATGGTCGATATCGGGCTGTCAGTAACGAATACGCCCTCCTCGGGCACTGATGCACATTTTACACCTGTTATTCATGGTGGCAACCAAACTGTTGAGGAGACATTGGGGGAAGGAATTCTGGTTTTGTGGGTACCTTCTAATAAAGTGTTGCAATCTACACTGAAGCGGCAAAGAAACTAGTATAGCCATGCGTATTCAAATGGAGAATACGGCCTATATAAGACAGCAAGTATCTGGCGCAGTTGTCAGCTACTCTGTTATCTAGAGAACGATCTTCACGTCACCATCTTTGGGCCACGGGAGCCAACACGCATCCCTGACTTCGCCGTCTAGGAGGCTGAAGTTTTCGATATAGTGATTGCTAAAATATCGCTGCAAATCTACAGCTCAAGACCATTCAGGATGTAGAACAAGATTTTCACTCTGCAGCGGAGTGTGCGCTGATATGAAACGTCCTGGCAGATTAAAACTGTGTGCCGGACCGAGACTCGAACTCGGGACCATTTGGAAGGTAGGAGACGAGGTACTGGGAGAATTGAAGCTGTGAAGACGGGTCGTGAGTCGCGCTTGGGTAGCTCAGATGGTAGAGCATTTGCCCGCGAAAGGCAATGGTCCCGAGTTCGAGTCTCGGTCCGGCAGACAGTTTTAATCTGCCAGGAAGTTTCATTCGGGATCTGTCATATGATCATCTACCAGTTCTCGGACTTCTCGAGGGTGGTGGCCTCCCAGTAACACCTCCAGGCTCCAGAGCTGTTAACTGGGATCTCTTTGCAACATACCTTAACAACAACGTCCGACCGGCCCAAGCAGTCTCTACAGTTCCGGAAACTGACATCGCCGTGGAAACTTTGACAGCTAAAATCCAACGGGCAACAAGACGTGCAGAGACTGACATCTTTCGTCATGAGCAACAATTTGAAACGTTCACTGCTCGTCTCACTGACATCAAGCATCGCCAGAATACTCACAGAAAACGATGGCAACGATACAGACACCCAGAAGATAGACGGCTGATGCATCGTTTGTCCCGGGAGCTATGCCGTCGAACTGAAGAATGGCAGAAAGACCTCTGCGAAACAAAGATGGACGAAATGTTCCTCCAGACTACGGAAGAGTGGCAACCTATATATAAGGCCATCGGGGTCGCGTATTGCTCTCTTTGGTGGTCTCTGTTGGCACCACACGACAGCTCCGCCCCCACAGGATGCAGAGGACGCAAGGGAAGAGGACTGTATTCAACAGCGAACCGCCGGCTTCCGCTAACTCCCCACACAGTACAACTCCCGCCGAAGTTAGAAAACTCATCAGGAAGACGAACAACTCGTCGCGTGGCAAGGACTCTGTGGCCAACTCCGACCTTAAGCATCTTCCGAGAAAGGCCATCGTTATCATAACTCGAATTATCAACAGCCGCTTATTCAACGGCTACTTCCCTGCAGAGTGGAAAACGGTGACGACGATCCCTATTCCCAAAAGAGGAAAAAACCCAGAGTTGCCAGACAGCTACCACCCGATTAATCTTTTGCCCACACTCGGCAAGATATTCAAAAATGGTTCAAATAGCTCTGAGCACTATGGGACTTAACATCTGAGGTCATCAGTCCCCTAGAACTTAGAACTACTTAAACTTAACTAACCTAAGGACATCACACACATCCATGCCCGAGGCAGGATTCGAACCTGCGACCGTAGCGGTCGTGCGGTTCCAGACTGTAGAACCGCTCGGCCACCCCGGCCGGCCGGCAAGATATTGGAACGGGTGCTGCTACAGCGTCTCAAAGACTATCTGGATGAAAATAACATCATCCGCCACAAACAGTTTGGCTTCCAGCACGGTTATCGGTGGAGCTTCAGGTGCTTCGGATCACAGAGTCCATACAACTCCACCTCAGTAGACGGAACTCCGCAGTTGGAGTTTTCCTAGATACCGAAAAGGCATATCATCGGGTGTGGCGTGACAAGATTATAGTCAAACTAGTCGATCTAACCCGTCTCCCCGACTGTTAAATCAAGCTGATTCATAGCTTTCTGTAGGACAGGCTTCTGTTTGTACAAATAGATGGGAAGAAATCATCACTGAAAACTGTCTCAGCTGGCATCCGACAGGGGGTGGTAATATAGCCATGCCTGTTTAATTTGAATAGTAACGACATTCCTGCCATTCAACACGTCACCTCCAGTTTGTACGCCGATGACAACGCCTTCCTAATCTCTGGAAGAAACATCGAGCAACTTGTCAATAGGACGCAGCGACAACTTGTCGCCACAGAACAATCGGCAAAGAGCATAAAATCTCCCTAAACCCTACGAAAACTGCAGCAATACTGTTTACGAAGAAACGGCCTAAATTGAGGACGCAACTTTCCATAACTGGATAGCCAGTACCCTGGACTACTACGACGAAATACCTGGGTGATTCTGGATAGAGGGATGACTTTTACCCCACACATACGAGATAGAAATTTGAATACTATGAAGATGATACGGGCCGTTTTTCACGAGCAGGAATCTAAATCCGTCAACGAAATTAAAACTTTATAGAGCAACGCTACATCCTTCTCTGCTGTACGGTTCGACGTCTTGGCACTGTAGTGTACATAGTTTGCAACCATTACAAAAGAGGCATTTGAAGTGAAGCCCAGGCACCCCAAGGCGGGCCAGGACGAGAGAAATACAAGAGCTGACTGGAGAAAAATACGTCGCTGAGATGATAAAACACCAGGCAACTCGTCTTTTTCACAAATTAGTTGAGTATTGGGGAAATTTCCGCCAACTTGCGAATGTAGACAACGCCCTACCACGACATTATCACAATGGAAGGTCCCTCGAGCCATTGTTGCACCCCCACAGGTCCATCAAAGATGATGCAATCTTCAGTTATTCGGTATTTTACATTTAAATAGTTACTGTCAGTCACTCGTACGACTACGTAAGCCACACCCTCAAAGGACTCAAGGACGCACAGAGAGCCCAGGTCCCTTTGCAGGCGAGTACACAATGAAGTGAAACTCTTTCTCACCCCTTGCCACTGCAGAACAAAAAATCGCCAATGGTGATCACACTCTGGACATTTTCCCGTACGACCATTTCACGAGTGTACCGTGAATATCAGGAATCCGGTAAAACATCAAATCTCCGACATCGCTGCCGACGGAAGAAGACGCTGCAAGAATGGGAACAACGATGATTGAAGAGAATAGTTCAACGTGACAGAAGTGCAATCCTTCTGCAAATTGCTGCAGATTTCAATGTTGGGCCATCAACAAGTGTCAGAGTGCGAACCATTCAACGAAACGCCATCATTATGGGCTTTCGGAGCCGAAGGCCCACTCTTGTAGCTTTGATGACTGCACGACATAAAGCTTTACGCCTCGCCTAGACCTGTCAATACCGACATTGGACTGTTGATGACTGGAAACATGTTGCCTGGTCGGAAGAGTCTCGTTTCAAATTGTATCGAGCGTGTATGGGGACAATCTCTCGAATCCATGGATATTGCATGTCAGCGAGAGACTTTTCAAGCTGGTGGAGGCTCTGTAATGGTGTGGGGCATGTGCAGTTGGGGTAACATGAAACCCCTGATACGTCTGGATACGAATCTGACAGGTGACACGTACGTAATCATCCTGTCTGATCGCCTGCATCCATTCATGTCCATTGTGCATTCCGACGGCGTTGGTCAATTCCAGCAGGACAATGCGATACCCCACACGTCCAGAATTGCTACAGAGTGGCTCCAGAACACTCTTATGAGTTCAAATACTTCCGCTGGCTGCCAAACTCCCCAGACATGGACATGGGACGCCTTGTAAAATGCTGTTGAGAAGAGATCTTCACTCCCTCGTACTCTTACGGATTTATGGACGGCCGCGCAGGATTCATGGTGTCATTTCCCTCCATAAGCTACTTCAGACGTTATACGAGTCCATGCCACGTCGTGTTGCGGCATTTCGGCGTACTCGCGGGGGCCCTACACGATATTATGCAGGTGTACCAGTTCGGTGTAACCCACCAACGTTTATAACCAGAAATAAATAAATAAACAAGTCTTAATGAAATAAAACGGATAGAACTTTTGCCTATCTAGAACATGGCAGACGATGAAGTCCTGCGTCCAGTCAGTGGGGCAATCACTGGAAGATGGGTTTGCAAATTGTTGTCATTCCACGAAGCGTCTGTAACGGATTGCAGCAGTCGTGATGTTGAATGTTCAAGAAATGTTCGGGAATGCAACCGGTTGACGTCTTCCCTTTCGTTGTCAGGTCTACGCCGACTGAGACACATAATGCAACAGGACAAAACACACACACACAAACACACACACACACACACACACACACAAACAAACAAACACACTGTGAACAGCTAGCGCCACCACAAAGCCGAAGATAGCCAATGTCAGAAGTTATCGACAGTCAATATTAATAATCAACGGGTGAGCAAATCGTTTGACAAGGCAGAGAGCAGGATTCCCTGAAGAGTTTAAGCAAAAACCTCCGTCTCTATTTATAACGAGACTTGCTGACTTGACCTCAAATGACTCTTTAATAACGCTACCGCAGCAGCCGGAAGTGCGTGCTACGATCTCCTTGGTGTTACACTGCATAGGACGACGGGTAGCAAGGCGATGTCGTACAGCGCGGTGCATGCGCAAAGGCGGCGGTGGTGCTGCTTACTGTGCTCTTCCTCCTTGATGCGCGCCTTGCTCTTGTCGTCCAGCAGGTCGTCCTCCTTCCCAGAGCCGGGCTTCCCCTCCTGGCGCGCCTTCTTCTGGATCTTCTTCATCTTCGCTCTTTGGTTTTGGAACCACACCTGTGCATAAGAAGAGACCATATCACACTGACAAAGTACAGTCACTTCCTCACACGTCTCATTAGTGTACAGTCACTAGCAGACAAGTAGAATATTTTCGCTTTAAAGTTGTCTGTTTTCGGATAAACTATGGAAGTTTAATTCAATAGACTTAGAGAAAGCTTTTCGCAATGTTGATGGCACTGTATTCTTTGAAATTCTAAAGGGTGTCAAGGAGGGTACAGGGAGCAAAAGGTTGTCTACAACTTGTGCAGAAATCAGAGTCGTAGGACATTAGAGGGAATTAACTCAGAAGGGAGTTGTAGCCTGTCCCCAGAGTTATTCAGTTTGTACAGTGAGCAAGTTCTGAAGGAAGTAGAGGAGAAATTTTGAAAGGAAATTAAATTTTAGGGACAGAAAATACTTGGGTCACACCAGGGGAATACTTGAAACCGTATACAAAGAGTACCGATACGTAAGAGTATGGAAGTACAAGACACTTATACCAACACCAACATAAAATTGCCACCACAGATGCTCATAAGGAAATCGTAATGTTCAAATGGTTCAAATGGCTCTGAGCGCTATGGGTCATCAGTCGCCTAGACCTTAGAACAACTTAAACGTAACTAACCTAAGGACATCACACACATCCATGCCCGAGGCAGGATTCGAACCTGCGACCGTAACGGTCACGCGGTTCCAGACTGAAGCACCTAGAGCCGGCCGCGGTGGTCTAGCGGTTCCGGCGCTGCAGTCCGGAACCGCGGGACTGCTACGGTCGCAGGTTCGAATCCTGCCTCGGGCATGTGTGTATGTGATGTCCTTAGGTTAGTTAGGTTTAAGTAGTTCTAAGTTCTAGGGGACTTATGACCTCAGATGTTGAGTCCCATAGTGCTCAGAGCCATTTGAACCATTTGAAGCGCCTAGAACCGCACGGCCACAACGGCCGGTAATTCGTAAGGACGAACAACAAAAAACACCTTCTCGCCCTACAAGAAAAGTACAAGATTCACAAAACAATAACAGAACGACAACAACGCGTAAATAGCCACATCAACCTGGTATGATATTCACTTTTTAAACAATCAGAGGACTTAATATAATATTGAATATCGACACATGACAACACTTCTACATATGTGACCCACTCAACACCAGTCCCACACTCCGCTACTCAGCTACCATTAATCACTAATCATTTAATCCCAGTTGCTTTCCCTATAATCATTGTCGCCCCCCCCCCCCCGCCCTACTCCAAACTCGAATCACCGTCACGTCTCTCCCCCTTCCACTCTGCTTCCATTTCTGCCGAACATGTTACACACACACACACATATAACTAAAACAATTGCATTCACATGTTGGCAACATTCGCAGCCTACACAGAAAATAAATAAATAAGCAAAACACTGTGCTGAGTACAGAACACGTGAAACTGCAGTAATATTTAACTTGCGAAATTGTACGAAACTGACGTAAAGTCGTAGAAACACCAATGCAGCAAAAAAAAAGTTGGTTCAGAAAAGCGGGAAAACTGTGAAAAGTAAATGAGAAAACAAGTTTCTTTTGAGCTCATTCTTCGCTAAAACCAAAGGAAAAACCAGTGGTTTGCAGAATAAAGAAACAAGAGACAAGAACCACCGAGAATATGCCTCTTTTATATAGAAATACTGTTTTTAATCTGTAAGTACCGAAATGTAGAGACAAATTATGTATCGATCTTTCCACACTGTACAAGGTGTCAGCTTGAATGAATGTTAAGGAGCAGAGTGTCAGAACTGAACCGCAGAAAAAGCTTTATAAGTAAAAACGAAACTCATCTGGTGAAAAACACCCTTTATTTGCAATGACTTTAAGAAGGAAAAACTAGTAACAATTTAAATCTTTGATATTTTCCAGTGGATATGTCAGAAACGGCAAAGAACTAGGAAGAACAGTTGAACGGAATGGATAGCGTCTAAAGAGGTAAAAAGATGAACAGAAAAAAAGTAAACCATTGGTAATGAATGCTTTTCGCTGACACTGGGACATGAGACACTAAAAGTAGTAGATAAATTTAGTTGTTTACACAGTTAAGAATCGTCAAATTATATGATGACGATGGTGGTGATCATTTTTGGTCAAGGACATTAAATAGCAAGATAAGCAGTGCTCTTGGTTGAATTAAACACAGATGAGTCTGGCAAAAATTTATTAAAACTAACAATAAATTGAAAAACCGAGCTGTACGTACACAAAAAAATTGAGAAGATACCCCTCTTGTTCGAAATTTGTTCGCTGACTGCGAATATTTTGACATCAGCTGTATTACGTGCTACCCATTAGTTAATATTATTTTCCTCTTTTTTATTTTTATTTTTTAATAAGAAGGAATGTATAGAGGAAAACATACGAAAACATACAATAGGTTCCTAATTGTGCGCCGGCCGGAGTGGCCGTGCGGTTCTGGGCGCTACAGTCTGGAGCCGAGCGACCGCTACGGTCGCAGGTTCGAATCCTGCCTCGGGCATGGATGTGTGTGACGTCCTTAGGTTAGTTAGGTTTAATTAGTTCTAAGTTCTAGGCGACTGATGACCTCAGAAGTTAAGTCGCATAGTGCTCAGAGCCATTTGAACCATTTGAACCTAAATGTGCAAGCCTTTGGCATGGGTTTGTTTTCGTTATAGATCGCAGTAAGTTATGTGATTATTCAATAATTTCCTGGTAGTGTCTGTGAAGCTTTATTGTGAAGAGTATCGTACATGTATAGTTTGCATTCGGTTCATGTTTTCTGTGTTTTTATACGTCCTTACAGTTTTCATATTGTGCAGTAAAGTCGTCAAGTGGTGTTTCTGTTTCCATTAGAGTATTTATACATAATTCAGTGATAGCGCCTGTTCAAATTTGTCATTAGAAAATATCGAGTCTCATCAGTTGCTTACTCGTTTCGTGATTTCCGCCACTGTAACCTACGCCAGCAATTAACTTCGCACTGTTTACATTCGCCTGCTGCTACATTCGCCTGACGTCCAGAAGTTCTCTGCTCATCTCGCCGCAAGCTAAGTTACTTTCTGCTAATTATTAATTGGTGTAGGGTAATTGTTCGTAGTGTAATTTGTATTGTTTCTATTAGTGTTGTATGTTTGTAGTGTAATTTGTATTCTTTAATCTGCCATCATGTGTGACAAATGTGGATGTTGTCGTAGATTAGTGAGCATGGGAGTGGAATGTTAGGATTGTGTTTCACTGGGGAGAATGTAGCGGGAAAGCTGTTATAGTTCCAGATGAGGCTCGCCAAAGGAGTTGTAGATTATGTAGCCGTGACAAGAAAATCGTGGAACAGGGAAAAGAGATTTGTGCCCTTCAGGCTGAACTGGAAATGGTGTACTTTGAATTAGACAGTTTGAAGGGGGAAAGAGACAATGGGAGCTGTGAACAGGTAACAAGTCTTAGTCAGAAGGAGAAAACCTCAGAAATCACTTTTCAGATTCCAGTGAGCAATCAGTTTGATTTGTTACCTGAAGTAGAAGAGCTTCAAACAGTTTTTGAGTAAAGTAGGGAGCAGCAGACTCGTAGTAACACTTGTAATTCTATGTCTGGAATAAAGTCAAGCAGGAAGAAAAGAGTCCTGCTGTTAGGTAGCAGTCACGGGAGATGTGTAGGCCAGTTGCTACAAGATAGGCTAGGAGTCGAGTACCAGGTCACGAGCATTGTGAAACCTAGGGCTAAGCTTAGCCAGGTTACAGAAAACCTAGGGGCCTTGTGCACTGATTTTGATGGTGAGGACCATGTTCTCATACACTCCTGGAAATGGAAAAAAGAACACATTGACACCGGTGTGTCAGACCCACCATACTTGCTCCGGACACTGCGAGAGGGCTGTACAAGCAATGATCACACGCACGGCACAGCGGACACACCAGGAACCGCGGTGTTGGCCGTCGAATGGCGCTAGCTGCGCAGCATTTGTGCACCGCCGCCGTCAGTGTCAGCCAGTTTGCCGTGGCATACGGAGCTCCATCGCAGTCTTTAACACTGGTAGCATGCCGCGACAGCGTGGACGTGAACCGTATGTGCAGTTGACGGACTTTGAGCGAGGGCGTATAGTGGGCATGCGGGAGGCCGGGTGGACGTACCGCCGAATTGCTCAACACGTGGGGCGTGAGGTCTCCACAGTACATCGATGTTGTCGCCAGTGGTCGGCGGAAGGTGCACGTGCTCGTCGACCTGGGACCGGACCGCAGCGACGCACGGATGCACGCCAAGACCGTAGGATCCTACGCAGTGCCGTAGGGGATCGCACCGCCACTTCCCAGCAAATTAGGGACACTGTTGCTCCTGGGGTATCGGCGAGGACCATTCGCAACCGTCTCCATGAAGCTGGGCTACGGTCCCGCACACCGTTAGGCCGTCTTCCGCTCACGCCCCAACATCGTGCAGCCCGCCTCCAGTGGTGTCGCGACAGGCGTGAATGGAGGGACGAATGGAGACGTGTCGTCTTCAGCGATGAGAGTCGCTTCTGCCTTGGTGCCAATGATGGTCGTATGCGTGTTTGGCGCCGTGCAGGTGAGCGCCACAATCAGGACTGCATACGACCGAGGCACACAGGGCCAACACCCGGCATCATGGTGTGGGGAGCGATCTCCTACACTGGCCGTACACCACTGGTGATCGTCGATGGGACACTGAATAGTGGTACATCCAAACCGTCATCGAACCCATCGTTCTACCATTCCTAGACCGGCAAGGGAACTTGCTGTTCCAACAGGACAATGCACGTCCGCATGTATCCCGTGCCACCCAACGTGCTCTAGAAGGTGTAAGTCAACTACCCTGGCCAGCAAGATCTCCGGATCTGTCCCCCATTGAGCATGTTTGGGACTGGATGAAGCGTCGTCTCACGCGGTCTGCACGTCCAGCACGAACGCTGGTCCAACTGAGGCGCCAGGTGGAAATGGCATGGCAAGCCGTTCCACAGGACTACATCCAGCATCTCTACGATCGTCTCCATGGGACAATAGCAGCCTGCATTGCTGCGAAAGGTGGATATACACTGTACTAGTGCCGACATTGTGCATGCTCTGTTGCCTGTGTCTATGTGCCTGTGGTTCTGTCAGTGTGATCATGTGATGTATCTGACCCCAGGAATGTGTCAATAAAGTTTCCCCTTCCTGGGACAATGAATTCACGGTGTTCTTATTTCAATTTCCAGGAGTGTAGTAGGAGGAGCAGGAAACAGCCTGGGTAGCAATTCGGACTATAGTGTTAGGTATGACCTGGATGTAATAGGTGCAGCAACAGCTCACACTCGTGTGGGGTTTGTGCATGTTTGGATGTTTTGTGTTTTGCAGCACTATGACCAGCCCTTGGTTAATACGGCTGTCAACCGTGTTAACAGAGAGCTGGGTGGGGGGGGGGGGCGGGGGGGGGGGAGGTTACTGTTGGCAGAAACTAAATCTCATGTCTGTGCTGTGCCTGTTGATGCAGTTGGGAGGTGGGCTTACACTAGTCATGGCCTGCACCTGAATAGGAGGGGGAAGGATAGATTAGTTGATCTTCTGGGAGAAAATGTGAGGGGGGCCACATGCATACAAGACAAAATACCTGTGATTACTCGAGTCAGAGAGACACATTTTTTAGGGTAGATGCAGGTTACAGACAGAGAGTATGGAAAGAGATTAAAACAGAACAGTGCCATAATGTCTGTAGCAGTATCCAAAGAAATAAAATTTGTGTGTTTCATCAGAACATTAGAGGATTGAAAAAAAAGATGGATGAGTTTCTTGTATGCCTAGAAAATGGGGTAAATTCTGAAGGTATAGATGTTTTATGTCTCTCTGAACACCATGTAATCGCAGGGATGGAGAAGTTAAATTTAAGGGATTACAGATGTGCATCGTATTCATCTATAGTCAACATGGAAAAAGGAGTTGCTACTTACATAAAAACTGGACGCAAAGTCAAAAATATTGAAACAAATAGTTTTTGTGTAGATCAGATCCTTGAAGCATGTGCTAGTGAGTTGCTACTGCAAGATACTTCTATAGTAACTGTAACAATCTACAGATCCCCTCAGGGTAACTTTCAGCTATGCATGAAAAATCTTGAGGCATTATTGAGATACCTGTCAGACAAAAAGAAGCAGTCAGTGGTTTGCGATGGTTTTAATGTAGATTTCTTAAAAGATACGGATAGGAAAAATGAGCTAGAATCTTTGTTTGGTTGTTTCAATCTAGAATCTGTTGTAAATTTTCCAACTCGTGTGCAGCAGGATAGTAGGTCATTTTCATAGACTGTGCTCAGGCAGAAACAATTAACGAGTACCCAGTTGTTAATGGTCTATCTGATCATAATGCACAGTTAATGGAAATAACACATATAGCACCTTACAGGCTTCAGGCAGGTTCATACAAGGCAGGGAGGCTTATTGATGCGAACAGGATACAGAGCTTTAAGTGCAGCCTAGAAGAGGTAGAATGGGATGAAGCATACACAGAAAATGATGCTGATGCCAAATTCAATTTATTCCACCGTAAATTTGTCTCAATATTTGAGAGTTGCTTTCCTGAAACGTTATAAAAAAAAATAACAGTACGTAGTCAAGTAAGCCATGGATTACTAAGGGAATTAAAATATCGTGTAAGAGGAAGAGGGAAGTATATGGACGGGCCAGAATAAGTCAGGATCCGACGTTACTTGCTTACTATAAAAGATGCTGTAATATTTTAAGGAAATTCATTAAGAAGTCGAGAAGCTTATGTGTTCTGACAGAAATCAATAATGCGGATAATAAGATTAAAACTATATGGAATATTGTCAAACGGGAGACGGGGCAGCCTAACAGTGCACAGCAGACCATAGCAATAAAGCTAAATGATGATGTTGTGAGTGATAATTCACAAGTTGCAAGTATTTTTAACAATCATTTTCTGAATGTAGCAGCAAAAATGGGATTAAAGGGTTCAGTTGAAGGAGCAAAAAAATATGATAAATATGTCATTCCCCAGGACTTTAGGCCTTTAGAAATAGCACCAACATCCCCCACTGAAGTTAAGGGAATTATAAATATAATGGAAAACAAGGGCTCATGTGGTGTTGATGGAGTCTCTAACAGAATTCTGAAGCGTTGTTCTAATTTAATAAGTGGAGTCCTTAGCGATATACGTAATCCTTCGCTGGCACATGGAATTTTTCCATACAGATTGAAACACGCAATTGCCAAACCTCTTCATAAGAAAGGGGACAAGAGTGACTTAAATAATTATAGACCAATCTCATTGCTGACTTCATTTTCTAAAATATTCCAAAAAGTTATGTATTCAAGAGTAGTCTCACATTTAAGTGAAAATAATTTACTCAGTATGTCACAGTTCAGATTCCGGAAGGATTAATCGTCTGAGAATGCTATCTACACGTTTACCCATCAAGTAGTACAAGCCCTAAATAACAAATTATCGCCAGCTGGTATTTTTTGTGATCTCTCCAAGGCATTTGACTGTGTGGAGCATGCCACATTCTTAGAAAAACCCAGGTTTTATGGAATTGAAGGCTATTCACACAGCTGGTTTGAATCACACTTAATAACAGAAATCAAAAAGTTGTGCTGAATAGCACAAATAATGTTGAGAGGGTGGTAAATTCTAGTGAATGGGGAGTTATCACAAAGGGAGTCTCATAGGGCTCAATTTTAGGTCCTCTGCTGTTCCCTATTCATGTGAATGACCTCCCACGTAACGTTCAGTAAGCAGAACTAATAGCTACTTTTTGCTGATGACACGAGTGTTATAATAAATCCCATTCCAGAAAAAGCAGCTGAAGATATTGTTAAGGATGTCTTTCAAAGAATTATTAAGTGGTTCTCAGAAAATGGACTCTTCCTTAATTTTGAAAAAGCTCACTATATCCAGTTCTGTACGCCGAATAGAGTCATACCGACAATTGATGTAGCATATGGACAGGGCTCAGTCAACAGAGTAGATTTCTACACATTTTTAGGTGTTCACATTGATGACAACTTCAACTGGAAGAAGCATGTTACTGAGCTTCTCAAACAACTAAGTTCAGCTTCTTTCGCTCTTCGTATAATCGCTAGTCTTGCTAATAAACAGATCAGCGTCGTAACGTACTTTGCACATTTCCACTCAATAATGTCTTACGGATTAGTTTTCTGGGGTAACTCACCACTTAGACACAAAGTATTTATTGCACAAAAGACAGCAATGAGAATAATTAGTGGTGTTCACCCAAGAACATCATGTAGGCACCTTTT
Source organism: Schistocerca nitens (assembly GCF_023898315.1). Taxonomy (NCBI): domain Eukaryota; kingdom Metazoa; phylum Arthropoda; class Insecta; order Orthoptera; family Acrididae; genus Schistocerca; species Schistocerca nitens. The sequence continues at coordinate 862,160,034 of NC_064618.1, forward strand.
CAAGGAGTTAGGTATTATAACTGCACCATCAGAGTACCAATATTCACTAATGAAATTCGTCACAAATAATCCATCTCAATTCGCGAAAAATTGTACAACACTAGAGGGAAAAATGAGCTTTCCTATCCGTTATTGAAGCTGTCAGTTGCTCAAAAAGGAGTACATTATTCAGCAACAAAAATCTTTGATCATTTGCCCAACAACATAAAGTGTCTGGCAGGTAGCAGATCAAGTTTTAAATCCAGCTTAAAATCATTTCTTTTGGACAACTCCTTATACTCTATGGACGAGTTTCTGTTTCAGAAATGGTAAAAAAGATTGTACCTCTAAATGTAGTTGCATGTGTAGAACTAAAAATTTCATTAATATTAGCACTATTCATATATATATATATATATATATATATATATATATATATATATATATATATATATATATATATATATTGTAATCTGACCTGTTCCACATCATATCGATAAAATAATCCTGAAAATGATCTACGGAACATGATATAACTAAAAGCAACTAAAACTTAATATTATGTGTGTTCATCATCAAAATAACAAACAATTAAGATCAAATGGGACGACATCCTGGCGAAAAATAACGAAAACTGTCCATCGGAGAACAAGACATTTTTTGTTTTGTTTTTGAAGACAGACTGTCTAAGAGATCCACGTCAATTTACAATTATCGTCAATAACAAACAACATAGAAATGGAAGTAAGAACACCCTCGCGGCGAAACAAACAACAAAATAGCATGTGAATGCCGCCAACTTGTGTGTAAATGCACTCAAAACCCCAAGTCAAGCTGGCATGTTCTGGGCACGTCTCCTCGAAGAATATTCCATTTTGCTACTACACTGCTCCAAGTCCTGATATTACGCATTCACATTGAAATCACCTTTCCATACTCGGGACATCCCAGCTGCGGTGGGGGAGGGGGGGGGGGGGAGTTAATCCATGGAAGCACTACCCAAAAATTAGCATAATATTGACTGTAGATCGGATTGCGCGAGATCTTGAAGGAGCGTCAAAAAATCAAGAACGCTCTTATATTCTTCATGAAAGAAGTAAGAGTTCGATAGGACTTTTATCCAGTTCACTGCGTTGGTCTTCGTACCTGGAAAGTAGATCTCATTCGGTAACAGACGTGACTTTGGTGCATTGGCATGGAGAGCCGTAAGTACAAGAAAGGCGATCTTTTTCTGAATCAGCTGCAACACCTATGCAAAACATACACACATCAGTCAATCCTGTGTCAAGCGAGTGACACTGGGGACAAAGCAGCGAATCCATCATCTTGTGCCACGTATTCCCATTAACAACCAGATCCAGGTTGCACGAGTGTGTAGGAGAAGACATGGTGCACGGAACACCAGACCACAGGCCATGCATCCGTAGGATGCCGGCTTTGCACCACATTCCTGGCATGATTTCTCGTCATTAGGCAATAGGCGTCACTTGGATTAAGTTCCTAGTACAGGCAAAGTCTAACTGTATTCAATGAAGAAGGTCCTTACGTGTCAGATGGATGTAGAAATATGCGCTGCTGCAACGAGCGTCGTTTGGGAGGTTGGGTTCATTTCATCAGTCAGGGTTCCTGTTAATCCGGTTTAGTGGCAGGTCCATGATTTAACCACCATGTTGTTGTTGTTGTTGTGGTCCTCAGTCCTGAGACTGGTTTGATGCAGCTCTCCACGCTACTCTATCCTGTGCAAGCTTCTTCATCTCCCAGTACCTACTGCAACCTACATCCTTCTGAATCTGCTTAGTGTATTCATCTCTTGGTCTCCCTCTACGATTTTTACCCTCCACGCTGCCCTCCAATGCTAAATTTGTGATCCCTTGATGCCTCAAAACATGTCCTACCAACCGATCCCTTCTTCTAGTCAAATTGTGCCACAAACTTCTCTTCTCCCCAATCCTATTCAATACCTCCTCATTAGTTACGTGATCTACCCACCTTATCTTCAGCATTCTTCTGTAGCACCGCATTTCGAAAGCTTCTATTCTCTTCTTGTCCAAACTGGTTATCGTCCATGTTTCACTTCCATACATGGCTACACTCCATACAAATACTTTCAGAAACGACTTCCTGACACTTAAATCTATACTAGATGTTAACAAATTTCTCTTCTTCAGAAACGCTTTCCTTGCCATTGCCAGTCTACATTTTATATCCTCTCTACTTCGACCATCATCAGTTATTTTACTCCCTAAATAGCAAAACTCCTTTACTACTTTAAGTGTCTCATTTCCTAATCTAATCCCCTCAGCATCACCCGATTTAATTTGACTACATTCCATTATCCTCGTTTTGCTTTTGTTGATGTTCATCTTATATCCTCCTTTCAAGACACTGTCCATTCCGTTCAACTGCTCTTCCAAGTCCTTTGCTGTCTCTGACAGAATTACAATGTCATCGGCGAACCTCAAAGTTTTTACTTCTTCTCCATGAATTTTAATACCTACTCCGAATTTTTCTTTTGTTTCCTTTACTGCTTGCTCAATATACAGATTGAATAACATCGGGGAGAGGCTACATCCCTGTCTCACTCCTTTCCCAACCACTGCTTCCCTTTCATGCCCCTCGACTCTTATAACTGCCATCCTGTTTCTGTACAAATTGTAAATAGCCTTTCGCTCCTTGTGTTTTACCCCTGCCACCTTCAGAATTTGAAAGAGAGTATTCCAGTTAACGTTGTCAAAAGCTTTCTCTAAGTCTACAAATGCTAGAAACGTAGGTTTGCCTTTTCTTAATCTTTCTTCTGAGATAAGTCGTAAAGTTAATATTGCCTCACGTGTTCCAACATTTCTACGGAATCCAAACTGATCTTCCCCGAGGTCCGCTTCTACCAGTTTTTCCATTCGTCTGTAAAGAATTCGCGTTAGTATTTTGCAGCTGTGACTTATTAAACTGATAGTTCGGTAATTTTCACATCTGTCAACACCTGCTTTCTTTGGGATTGGAATTATTATATTCTTCTTGAAGTCTGTGGGTGTTTCGCCTGTCTCATACATCTTGCTCACCAGATGGTAGAGTTTTGTCATGACTGGCTCTCCCAAGGCCATCAGTAGTTCTAATGGAATGTTGTCTACTCCCGGGGCCTTGTTTCGACTCAGGTCTTTCAGTGCTCTGTCAAACTCTTCACGCAGTATCTTATCTCCCATTTCATCTTCATCTACATCCTCTTCCATTTCCATAATATTGTCCTCAAGTACATCGCCCTTGTATAAACCCTCTATATACTCCTTCCACCTTTCTGCCTTCCCTTCTTTGCTTAGAACTGGGTTTCCATCAAAGCTCTTGATATTCATGTAAGTGGTTCTCCTTTCTCCAAAGGTCTCTTTAAATTTCCTGTAGGCAGTATCTGTCTTACGCCTAGTGAGATAAGCCTCTACATCCCTACATTTGTCCTCTAGCCATCCCTGCTTAGCCATTTTGCAGTTCCTGTCGATCTCATTTTTGAGACGTTTATATTCCTTTTTGCCTGCTTCATTTACTGCATTTTTATATTTTCTCCTTTCATCAATTAAATTCAATATTTCTTCTGTTACCCAAGGATTTCTATTAGCCCTCGTATTTTTACCTACTTGATCCTCTGCTGCCTTCACTACTTCATCCCTCAGAGCTACCCATTCTTCTTCTACTGTATTTCTTTCCCCCATTCCTGTCAATTGTTCCCTTATGCTCTCCCTGAAACTCTCTACAACCTCTGGTTCTTTCAGTTTATCCAGGTCCCATCTCCTTAAATTCCCACCTTTTTGCAGTTTCTTCAGTTTCAATCTGCAGTTCGTAACCAATAGATTGTGGTCAGAATCCACATCTGCCCCTGGAAATGTCTTACCATTTAAACCACCATACTTACATAAAATATCGTAACAGAGCTTGATGATAAGTTTCACACTTACAAAGTGTGTGTCTGCTGTTGGTTTTGCCATAGGTAAACTGTGTGCCAGATGGGGTAGCCGCGACGCCAGTTGAGTGTTGTATCATGTCTGACACTCACAGGAGGTCTGCGCGAACGCACATTAGGATCATCTGAAGGAAACATTTAAAATGAGTCTTTCGCTGTGTGTCCCTTGTGAAGGTGATTCACAAACATTTGACCTTGTCCAGCAATGGCTGTGGGGCCACACCACTTGCTGCAAGACCTTTACAACGACCATAGCACCATACTCCATCAGAGTCACACAGCTTCCTTCAGCAGTCCCGTATGGGTTGATCCATTCCAGCGCCTGTCACATTTCCTCAGGAAATTTGTGGTAAAGTTCCTGTGGGACCAAACTGCGGAGGTCATCGGTCTCTAAGCTTACGCACTACTCAACCTAACTTAAACTAACTAACACTAAGGACAACACACACACCCATACCCGAGGGAGGACTCGAACCTCCGACGGGGGGATCCGCGCGGGCCGTGACAAGACCCCCTAGACCGCGCGGCTATCCCGCTCGGCATCACATTTCATTCCGCTATCGAACCAAGAACACCAGGTCCTCTGTGTATGCACGACAGATGAAAGCATGACCCCTCATTGTGATCCCAGGCAGCCGGCTCTGAAAATCTTGAAACAGTGGCTCAAGGGCGATGGCGTAAAGAAGGATCGATAGCAGACATCCCTGGCAGATGGACTGCGTGATAGCAAAAGGGCCTACTGCACCGTCATGGTCATTGGCCAGCATCTGTGACACGACATCTCGGAGGAGTCACAAGACATGTATGAACGCAAGGGGAAAGGCCATCCGTTGCAGCACTGTCTCTAGAAAGTCATGACTTGATCTGTCAAAGGCATTGTCTAAGTCCATCATCACTAAGACAATGCGGATGTGGCAGGTCGCTGCCAGGGCTATTATATTGCGATAATCGCCGAGACCCATCTAATGTTACTGTCACCACTAAAGCATGTTTGATCCATAGAGATGAGTTGAGGGAGAATGCACCATCTTCTAGTCATAATTTAACATGATCGACTCCTGATAACGTCCAACTCCCAATCCCCAAACAGCTTGGGAACCGCAATAAGCATACTTTCTATGGCTTCAGGGGAAGGTCAGGATTCATCTGTTCTTGATAAAGCTCTGTCCAGTGTGAAGTGATGATCATATAATGCATGGTAAAACTCCAGCAGAAAGCCGTCAGGGACTGCGGATTTGTTTGCCACTCCTTTATTAAGAGCGTCAGTGAAGTCATCAGCTGTAACCATCGTCCAATGCTGTGGTGACCTGGTGCTCTGCCATATAGTACTGTTTTTAGTGGTCCATAAAGGCGCTTGTGATATTATTCTGGGACATCAATCAACCACTATCTGGCATGCTGAGGGCATGGACCAGAGTTCTCTGACACCGCTTCTTGTCTCAGAATATTCAATGTGTGAATGAGGATTCTCTTGGTACCCAGTCTTGCACGTATCTTTGTTCCCTCAAGGCGGCGACACATTATCGAAATTACCTTCGCCTTAATCTGTTTAATTTCAACCAGTCTTTGAACAGAAGAGCTATGGCCCGAAAGCTCGTGGAGAATTGTGAAATAATACTCCATAGGATTTCGGTTACCACTGCATTTCTTTTTTTGCTATTGTCGTTAATCATCAATTGACTTAAAGCAGGCGTGGCGCAGTCAAGCCACCATCGGAGTGTTGAATGATATGCTGGCAGGCATCTGATGCAGTTGCTCCAAGTCTATGAGCTGTCTGCAATCTGGATCATGGAGTTGGTCCACATACAGCTTCCATGTGCCTGACTGCACCACATCTTCTGCCGATGGAGGGAAAGAGTGCAGATGTAGGCGATACGGTCGGAGAGAGCCACAATTAAGAGGGCTACAACTAAGCATCAAGTGTGGCAGTAACAAGTCCTTGGGAAACGGCGACACTGTCAAGACGACACACTGAATGGCTGGTGACATGCGTATATGCAGGCCAGTCAACACGCACGCATTCCCAAGTAACAGGCTAGGTACGGTTCGTGCACTTTTAGATTACTAGCGTTTGGTAAAATGGGGATGTTGGTCCTCCTGTGACAACCCACGATTGAAGTCACCATGAAGAATAGTGTGGTCCTAACAGCCCACAAATAAAGGGGCGACCTCTTCTGAACATAATCAGTACCATTCACGTCACTTGGCTCTGCCCAACAGAGTGTAAACACTGATCATGATTCGGCACCATGGAAGGTCAGTAAGACCTCTAGCCGATGGTAACCGAGCCAGGAAGAGCAGCAGCATACAGTTGGCGACAGACCCCTACCCAGTACCTCTGCCGATTAACAGCCAAGGTTTGGTGAAGCAGCATCCGCTGCTGTCACAACGATGGGTGTTTGGTCCTCTACATCATCAAACCATGCAGAAGTTCAAGGGCGCTGTGTGTCCAATGGAGCGTATGTCAAGTCTGTAGACATTGCTATGTCTGCAGTGGAAGAGTAGTTCTGGCTCAGCTGCTGTTCCACGTCCGTAGGTGCACAGCACAGTGCTTGTAATGATGGTTTTACTTCCAATGGACGATGGGCTTGTGGATTCACCACAGAAAAGTCCACCAGGAGATGATCTTGGTAGGTAGGAACCTCATCGTCTTGAGATTGTGTCCTGCAGGTGTCAGATGGGGTGATCTGACACCTCCTTCATCTCCTCAGTGATCGGTGCTTGGGCACGTGATCTTCATTGACCGAAGACGCTTGGGTGTTCTGACAATCAGGCACAAAAGCATCAGTAGGCATGACCATATATATAATCACGGTCCAGTGCTATAGATTGCTCTCCACTGCACAAGACAGGCGGTGGGCGAGGGGAAAAGGGTGTAGGCGTTGTTCTGTCCACAACACCTGGAAGTATTACCGGATATGGTAATGGTGCTGTATAAGAAATAAGCATGGACCATACGCGGAGGTTTTTTGGGGAATCTCGACAAATATCAGTAGGAACATCGTCAAGGCGGTCATGACCCACTCGTCTCCAGGGAGCAACTGTTGTCAATCTGTATTGCATATAGCTGGAATGGAGGTGTTCTTGGCCATACCATGAGCATGTCTTCGGCTGGACCTCGTCAATTAAAATGACATGGCATTTGATAATATATAAGTAAGATGAAAAATATTTGGTTAGCTTTCGGATCTGTTGTACACCACTGAGAACCAGATATGTGGTAAAATGAGCCCATTTTCAGCTGTATGGATAATCACCTTCCCATATGGGCAGAATCCGGATACGCACCACCTCTGAAGGGACCTCATAAGCGAGTTAAGCACACGGATTGTCTGCAGTCCAAGTCTCACATGTTCTACAGTGACGTCACCAATGTGTCTGTGAGAGTGATGGAATATAAAACCATTTCTAATTGCACATAATATTATATCACATACTTACTCATTGATCAGCTTCATACATGCTATACTGTTCACCATAGATGGATGTCAACAAGATCGTTATAATCAATCTCAACTTCGTCTCTGACAATTTGTTTGATTTGAGCTGACTTTGGTCATGCATATGCAGTCTAAAAGCTGATCTTCAGTGTCGATTTTCCGTGGGCAGAAGCCATTCTCGTTCTAAGAAAATGTAGCGCGCTAAGACGACTGAATGGCGTAAACAAGACGTCTGTGTCACTGCACTGCCAAAGGCAAACTGCTAATCTTCTCTGTATCATTCCAGTTTTAGTATATGTACCGTCAAAGCGAGTACGGCACTTTGGCTATCCCCACTTGCTCCCAGAAGCGACCCGAAGCTCCATATGTCAGTTGTTTACAGAGTGAAGAAGAACTGCCGCACTTGGAGACTGGTATGCGATTCCTTATCCAGATTCAAGAACAAACGTTTACTAGATAAATAAGATAGAGTGCATTTTGAAAATAAATGTATGAAAACAAGGAGCTGGCAACCCTGTCACATCGTGCAGCGAATTGGAATGTGCCGAGGAACGCAGTAGCGTACAAGCTATCGTAACTCACTCAGCAAACCACTGGGACATCAAACTCGCAACCACCAGCCGGATATGGTTCGAAACCCCGTGAGGTTCCTTTTTCATTTTTGTAGACGTCTGTTCATCAGTTCTCGTCGTTCATAAGCTGGACAGCATTTTGTCACATGGCAACAGCCTATCAGATGACAATGGAATCCATTAAACTGCACGTGTGTGTCTACTAACCGTGCAATGCACAACCATAACTGGTCCTGTCAGGCTCATGTAGTAGGGCATAGCTTTCCGACGGACTACACAATGAACACGTCAATATGAGTTTGGTGCTGGATGGATCCAATAGCCAAGCTGCTGCTGCTGCCCATGCACAGTACTCTCAAAGGAGCCATCCCGATAAGAATCTTTTTCGTCGCGTGGAGCGACGCCTTGGGGAAACCGATAATCTTCGTCCATAAGTAATAGACGGAGGTCGTCCACGGGCTAGACGTATTCCACAAATAGAGGACGCTGTTCTTGAAACTGTTCACCAACCACCTCGGCGAAATACCCGTGATTTTGCAAGCCATATACATATCTCAATATATCTGAAAGATTGGTTGTTAAAGTGTTGCACGACGAAGAGTACATCCATATTATTAATCGTTAACTCGACACCAGCTGTGAGAAAAGCGCATTCGACGAGTACAGTTTTGTGAATGGCTTTCGTACAAAGTGGGGAAACAACGAACATTTCATAAATAACGTGATATGGATTGACGAATCTAGCTTCACTCCTGAAGGTACTTTCAGCCTCTGCAACAGTGATTATCGGTCGGAACACAAGCCACATGTTATCCGTCAACGTGGCTTTCAGGCACTCTTTTGTCATAAATCTGTTGGCTGGTATTATGTGAGGAGCTCCGTTGGGCCGTTATCTGTTGCCGGACAAGTTGAATTCGCCCCCTGTATCATACATTTCTTTACGATAATTTGCGTGACGCATTAGAAAACGTTCCATTTGGTTTTTCGGAGACAGCTATGGTTTCACCATGATTGTGCACCGCCACAATTTCGAATAAATGTGAGTAATATGCAAATAAAGCGTTTCCAGGAAAATGCATCGGTCGTCGTGGTCCATTGTTCTGGCCTCCAAGTTCTACTGACCTTAATCCACTGGATTTTTATTTGTGTCGACACTTAAAGGAACAAGTTTATAGTACTCCACCCACGGATGAACGCGACCTAATAGCTTGCATGTCATGCTGCTTCCGCAATGGTGGAAGCAGGTGCCTTGCGCAGGGTCCTGCGAAGATTCATCTAGGGAGTGGCGAATTGTTTGCAAATATGAGGTGGTAGCTCTGAAGATCTCTAAAGTTAATGTTTATAATTTATATAAAAAACAGCTACCAGCCACATGTATGGTTTAAAAAGGTTTATTATCTTCAGACCATGACCGGTTTCGGATTTTCCTTTACAAATCCATCTTCAGATGGCAGATTACACGCATTCTTAGTTGAACCTAGTTTTGTTTGTGTTATTCGTTTGCTGCAGAGCTGTGTAGTTCTGCCTGACGAAATATTCGTGCGTTTATGTTTTCGAACGCAAGCTTCATACACTTTTCAATATGCACTATGTGAGTGCTATTCCAGTCAATGGGCGTCACTTTTAACCTCATCATTTTAATTACACACGCAGCACACACGAATAACGTTTACAAAACATGGCCCAGCTTCACATTGTTTGTAATGTGAAGCTGGGCCATGTTTTGTAAACGTTATTCGTGTGTGCTGCGTGTGTAATTAAAATGATGAGGTTAAAAGTGACGCCCATTGACTGGAATAGCACTCACATAGTGCATATTGAAAAGTGTATGAAGCTTGCGTTCGAAAACATAAACGCACGAATATTTCGTCAGGCAGAACTACACAGCTCTGCAGCAAACGAATAACACAAACAAAACTAGGTCCAACTAAGAATGCGTGTAATCTGCCATCTGAAGATGGATTTGTAAAGGAAAATCCGAAACCGGTCATGGTCTGAAGATAATAAACCTTTTTAAACCATACATGTGGCTGGTAGCTGTTTTTTATATAAATTATAAACCTTAAGTACAACAGCCACGTTTCTCAACATGTCTTTCGACAAAATAGCGTCTAAAGTTAACGTTGCTCGTAAATATACAGGGCGACAATTATTGAACTATATGGAGAAAACGTAAGTTAGTCACTAACTACGACGTCCACATACTTCATTCAACATGTAAACGTCACTACAGATATTCGGATTTAGGTGTGGACATGTTCGATATGCCTGACATCATTGATCATGATGTGGCGCAGACGAATAGCGAAATTCTGCATGGCCCGCTGAAGTGTCGGAACATCGATACTATCGATGACAATGGCTGTTTTCAGCTCAGCAATGGTTTTGGGGTTATTGCTGCACATCTTGTCTTTAATACAGCCCCACAAAAAGGAGTCGCGTGTGTTCAGATTCGGAGAATGTGGCGGCCAGTCGAGGCCCATGACAGTGGCTTCTGGATACGCGTGTCCGAATGCGGTCCCCAAAGTGCTCGTCGACGACATCAAACAGTCTCCTGCTTCGATGGGGCCGAGTTCCGTCTTGCATGAACTACATCTTGTCGAAATCAGGGTCACCTTGGATAATGCGGATGAAATCGTATTCCAAAAGCTAGTCACCGTGCCATCAAGGAATATCGCACCTAATGTTCCGTGACTGGACATTGAACACCACACAGTCACCCGTTGAGGGTGAAGAGGCTTCTCGATAGCGAAATGCGGATTCTCAGTCCCCCAAATGCACCAATTTTGCTTATTGACAAACCCATCCAAATGAAAGTGTCTTTCGTCGCTAAACCAAACCATACTGCGCGTACTAATTCCCATCATGCCCCGTGGCCAATCGTGCAGTTTGAATGTCCTAATCCAAACCGTTCACACGTTATGAAGATTTTATTTCATATAGCTCAATAATTTTCACCGTGTTCGTATCGGCTCAGTGAAGATAGGCCTGGATATCAAACGTACAAAATAGAATTATTGCGCGTAGCATAATGTGCGGTCTGGAGTAACCTACCTATTGTGTTTTTGTACCTCATTGGACAGGCCATGTTACTGTATCCTCTGTTGTTTCCTGTTGGCTTTTTTTTTTATGTCAGGGACGAACCAAAATGGTGGTTTACGTCTGTAAGAAGTGTGTGTTATGGTTTAATATTTAAATAATGTTGAGAGTAACAGAAAGAAGAATACAAGATACCGCACTGTCTGGGAGCAAACTGGGTACAATCTGGTGCCTCAGCGGTTCTGCATATACGTTCCCCACTGCCTTGCCTCGCCTCACTGAGCTAACGAGGCACCTCCGGCACAGCGCAGAGTTCGTGCTACCTGTTCTTGGCCACGCTGCAAACAGTTACGTCTTCCTAAATCTCATTTTTAATAAACCTATTGATGGGACAAGGATTAGCAAGATACACTTTTGTCTTCAACTGGAATGCGGAATCGCCTGCCGACCTCCAAGTGTGGTATTTTTTCTTCATTCTGTACATCCCTACGCCACAGTCCACTATATTCATCACCTAATGCTAGCCAGCATCGTTAACTGGATTTCCACGCCACGGATAATGAGAATACTGGGCAGTGGAATCAAAGGCTTTATCTATCCTCGTATGCCCCTCTGGGCTCGTAGTATTTAATTTGCATTTTGAAAGATGAGACCCTGCTGACGATCCACAGGAGTACGAAACAATTCGAAATTCTTCGACATCAGTCGTATTAGGTGTAGATGAGACAGGGTGGTTCTAATTAAACTTTCGCTACTTGAGAGGGACTCTAAGAGAAAACGAGTGATCATAGGACAATGAAACTTTGTGACAATATTTGTAAGGGCATACTGAAGAGAAGTGATGAATGAGCCATTGAAAGGAACACGTTTCAATTTCGACGTGAGTGGACATTTATTAATTACGTGCCATATTTGCGTTCCAGGTTGTAAACGTTTCTCAGTGCGATGACCTTCTGCACCCGCGACATCCTGGAACCCCACTAGGGTCTGCTCTACTGCTCCCAGAAACATCACAGGTTCGATGTTGGCTACCTCCCACGCTACGCTCATCTTCAACCTCCAACGTCTGTCAGTGTGCTGTAGATAAAACCTGCCCTTCAGGTAACCTTACAGCCAGAAATCACACTGGTTCAGACCTGACGATCTCGGTGACCACGCGAATTCTAACTGTGAGTGTTGAGCTGTCGTGGGATAGCTCTTGCGCTGCTTGAAGATGGGTCCCCGCGTCTAACATTCTCGGCCGTGGCAGCCGCGACGTCAACAACTACTAGCGAAACTGGTCGTCAGATTCTCCCAGGAGCACTTCCCAAAATCACCATTTACTTCGAAATTCCGAATCCTGTTATTGTGCCGGACGAAATCACGTTCGTCGACACGATAGTGGCTTCTTAGAATTACACCTGAGGAAGCCGAGTGGATACTAAAACACACACAAAAGATTAGGTAATATTATTATAACAAGAACACGATACAATACTTAACTTTCAAACATTCATTGTCCACAGAAATATTATGAGTTTAATTTCTGTTTTCGTATTTCCTGCTGAGTTGATTTATTTTCTTGAACAACAAGACTACAATTAGTCTTAATAATTTATTTAATTTAATCGTATGGCTTAGGCCCCCTCCGGGCAGGCCGTTCGCCGGGTCCCTGTCTATTTGACGCCACTTCGGCGACCTGCAGTCGATGAGGATCATAGGATGATGATGACAGCGCAACACCGAGTCCCCGAGCCAGCCGAGAATCGAACCCGGGCGCAGAGGATTGATAATCCGTCTCGCTGACCATTCAGCTAGGCGACGGCCTTGCCACAGTGGGTACACCGGTTCCCGTGGGATCACCGAAATTAAGTGCTGTCGGGCGTGGCCGGCACTTGGATGGGTGACCATCCAGCCGCCATGCGCTGTTGCCATTTTTCAGGGTGCACTGAGCCTCGCGATGCCAATTGAGGAGCTACTCGACCGAATAGTAGCGGCTCCGGTCAAAGAAAACCATCATAACGCCCGGGAGAGCGGTGTGCTGACCACACGGCCTTCCCATCCACATGATCAACTGAGGAGGATACGGCGGTCGGATGGTCCCGATGGGCCACTTGTGGTCTTAAGACGGAGTGCTGACCATTCAGCTACTGGGGGCGGACAGTCTTAATAATGAATAAATAATAAAGGCCTCAAATATTTTCTCTGACAATTAGTGATATAATTATTCATCCTAGGTGTGCAATCGATGATTATACTAGAACTTTGCAAAACAGACATAATGTCTGATGGGATACCGCAATCACTGATGTGAATAAAAATTTTTGCAATCAAGACGGATTATAAGTAACGTTATACTAGAACTTGTGTTAATAGTGTTTGCTCTAGACTTCCTAAAGCTGCAATAATAATTCTAAAGGTAGTAGACCCTGTTATGGCGAACATCATAAAAGATTATCAATAAAGTCAGACTAAACACACCAGAACAAGTAGATAAATTCAAGTTAAGATACCAGCACAGAGACGGTTAAAAAGGGACAGAAAGCTGTTGCTGGGTGACTACTTAGAAATAAATGTGTGATCGAGCCATACTGCGACACATTAAAACCTCACATCCAAAATTGTGGGAAGAAGTCCGGACATGTAACAAAATCTTAATAAAACTCCGGACATGTAACGAAATCTTAATAAAACACCAACCACGCTCTCGTCAGTATCAGTTAAAATAGAGGGCAGGTTCTGTGGGGGACCCACATCTGCCATCAGTTTGTAATGTTGATGCATTAAGTTGTTCTGAAAGTGGTGCTGACATTCAAGATAATAAAAGCGGGTTAAAAGCTGTGAGCTATCTGGGGAAGTTACAGGCTGCATTACTGAGTAACTGTTTCACCAGGTATCCAGTCTAGTTTAACAAATTGTCAACCAGGCTAACATTAATCATAATCTTTTAATAGTCATCTTACGACAACCGGTGATATATATATATATATATATATATATATATATATATATATATATATATATATATATATATATATAAAGAGAATTTAAATAAAAAGAAATAAATCAGTTTATGTTTGGATATTTATTTTAACATTGATCATTGTTCTGTTAAAATTTCGGCATGTTAAACTTGACTCATAACTAAACTGGTGCCTTATTTAGGATTGTGAAAATGTGAGTTTATAATCTTACAGAACACATCAAATATGGAGCCTAGATTTGGAGACTGCATACTACACTGCATTCATAAAATAACACACGAAGAACGTTGAAACATATGCAAAAGAAATTAACCACAACCAACCGATTTAATTTTCACCCAAAGAAGTTACGTTCGTAGTGCAATCCTGTCCGTCATGAAATTACCACACACTGGTATACTAAATTCATACTAACTCTCTGTGAAATCTTCCCGAAAAGAATAGCTGAGGGCTACTTTGATGATTACACCACATGCTTCACGTGGTCAACTTGGTTTACGCAAAGAGTGTAACTCTACACTAATTTTGATAGTTAAAATAAACTACAATGAAACGCAATTTACAAGAGAAAAACTTCGAACTGGCTACTATCGCCATACTATTAACCTGATGGGTCAAACAATTATATAAGCACATGGTACTGGTCTCACAAAGTACACCCCACGCCGGTTCTACATAAAGAAAAGTTGCTGTATTGAAAAATATTGTCAAGATGAGACTTATAATCTCACGCACAATCGCCTTTAAGATTGATGATCTTAGTTACAGATTATCAACACGGGGTTCCACTTTGCTCACAAAGCAGTGACAAAGCAACTACTGGAAGATATTCTGAAACTTTACACTCGAATTACACTGCATTGCAATTTAAGATAATATAAGATATTTTAGATCTAAACCAGAAACAAATTAAATTTTCAGTTAGGCTGAACTTAAGAAATCCATTGTCCTACAGACTTAGCAGGGACGCGCTTAGCCGGAGATCTTACCACCTCAGATGCTTGCCGTGGACAGTCTGGCGTGGGCCCCTACCGAGGGTGCTTAACAGATACAATCGGAAGTGGCCAGAGGGGCAGCTTCCTATACCAACATGACAAGGGACGGACAGGACTATGCTAAGAATGGAAACCTCTCTGCTTTTAGAAAGCGTAGCTGCCTGTTCCGACGTTGGTCCTACTGTTCTCTAGCAGACAGGCTTGTCTGCTACCATCAAGCATGCAACTAGAAATACATTTGCTCATTCATTCTTTCACACAGAAGAGAAGGGAGAGGACAGTATCTTGTCATATACACTATATAAAAGAAAGCAGATGTAGGTTCCATATGAGACTGTGTGACATTAATTACATATAAGCTGTGTTTTAAAGTGTAGTAGTGTGACAGATCGTTCTTGATTATGTGTAAAAGTAACACGTTCCACTGCTCAGTCTCCTCCCAGATAGTCAGAAACACCACAGTAAATGTAGAAGTGGAATGTATGCCGTAAGTGACAACATATTTAAGAAATTAACATGAAAGGAGTACAACAGAGACCTTTCAAGTTCATCGTATAAAAAGACAGTCGATTGAAATATGCCAAATCGACAGCTATGTTTCACATCTGTGACATGCTGGGGGCTCCCCGCGACTTCAAAAATGGTTCAAATGGCACTGAGCACTATGGGACTTAACATCTATGGTCATCAGTCCCCTAGAACTTAGAACTACTTAAACCTAACTAACCTAAGGACAGCACACAACACCCAGTCATCACGAGGCAGAGAAAATCCCTGACCCCGCCGGGAATTGAACCCGGGAACCCGGGCGTGGGAAGCGAGAACGCTACCGCACGACCACGAGCTGCGGACTCCCCGCGACTTCAGAGAAAGCCATGTGTGAATGGGCGATGTCTCACTCTAACCCTTGTAAGGGCTTCATCTTCAGCACTTCGTAGTTAGAATGAAGTAAACCAAGGCCTTACTGAAGCTCTCAAGGAATTCACCTTACTATTCTTTGCTTCCGCCACTGAGCCTCCTACCAATAAGTGGTTTTTCTGGGTCACGTATATGGTAAGAGCCTACAGGGAGCCTGAACACCGATCAGAATGCAGAAGGTAGCAATTCTCCTTGGCAGCCACATAAGCGAGTTCACTGCCACGTATCTCTATGTACCCTGGAACACACTAGAAAATTAGCTCCTTTCCCTGCCTTCCCAAGGGAAGCAGAGCGTCCTGCAATTCTTGCACCATCTGATCTGCTGCGTGCTTGTGACCAATAGGAAAAAGGACCCGGGGCCTTATCTAAGCAAAATGTCGGGGCACACGACGGAGCCGCCGAAAAAATCCCTCTGCTTAGACCCGTCCATTGTAAACGTTAATAAAATCTGCGTGGCGATTTAAAACCTCTTTGTATTTTATTGCAAAAATATAGTCCAGTGTACAGTTCTTCTAAAGTGCGGTCATTTCGAAAAGTATCTGGGTCTCTTTAGCAGGCAGCGGGATCTCTTACTCCACCGCTGGCTTTGGACCTTAATGCCATCCACTTACAGCAACTTAAGACTGACCCTCTCACAGATCCGAAATGGCCTCGTTGCTCGCGGACAAATGTTCCATTGGCAAGGGAGATGGACGCTGGCAGTTTCGGAACAGACAGAGCACAGTATACTTGGTGTACGGTACCACTAGGAGGAGACGTCGGATATGCAGTGAAGGCTCACCAGCCTCTGCACACAGGGTAACAACTGGACTTGGGCGAGTAGCCCTGTTGAAAGCCTGATACCCTGGGGGGTAACTACGTCCAGCATTGTGAGGTGTGAAGGCCTTGCAGAGCCAGAAATCTGGCGTCCATATTCAATTCAGGGTCGCATGAGGAGTTGGAGGAGACGTAACTTGACGGCTCCCAAAGATCTGCGACCAATGCTTTTAAAGAATGTCAAAGCGTTGAGGCATCTTGTCTTTATTTAGCTTCTCATCAAAAGTGAGGCCCAGGTATTTCACCACTTCCTTGCACGCGAGAACATTATCAACAGGTTTAAAACAGGTTAATTAAAAGGAGTACGGGAACGACTAATAGCAACAAACAGGGTTCTCCCTAGAGAATTTAATACCTGTGGTGTTTGACCATTCCTCCAGCTGCCTGATCGTCAAATTCAATTGTCGAGTAGCTGTGATAACGTTGGAAGCAGTACAGAAGGTGGAGAAGTCACCCACAAACAAACAATATTCTACAGGACGTCGCGCTGTGGACGTAGTACTGTTGATTACAATGGCGAATGCAGTTACACTGAAAACACTCTCTTGAGGAATACCATTCTGCGGCATAAAACGGCGAGATCGGCCATTCTAGACCTCGTACCGAAGATACCTTTCCGATAGAAAGAACTGTATGAATTTGGGGAGACGCCCATGGAAACTCCACCTATATAGCAGCAACAAAGTATTATGCCTCCAGGTAATACTTGAGGCCTTTTCCAAATCAAAGAACACACGGACAAAATGTTGCTTCGAGCGGGGTCAGGTTATTGAGTGTGGCGCTCTACTTCCTGAATCCACACTAGGAACGACGCAGTAGTGACGTGGTTTCAAGGGTCCTCAGTAGGTGTCGGTTGACCATTCGCTTCAGTGTTTTCCTAGGCAGCCTGTGGGACTGATACTAGGATAACTGACAAAGTTATTGCGATCCTTCGCCGGTTTTAAATTCGGGATTAAAATATGTTCTTTCCACAAATTGGGAAAGCCACCTCTGATCCAAATTACGTTCAACAGCTGGATGAGAACCTCCTTTGACCACTTGACCAACATCCAATTCCGAAAGAGACAATGGTCGGTTGTATTCCTGTTAGTGGAACATAAATCAACCCCCTCTTGTGTCTCCCTACTGCGACGGGAAGCTGTATTCTGGTTAGGGTTGACCGTAATAGTCTGATACGATTTAGATACTGCCTGACTAATGTCTTTGAGCGATGTTAGGAGACAGTTGTGCTCTCGTACAGCTCCTATTGACGGTCGTGAGGTCCGTCTGGAAATCCTCCTAATGCCTTCCCATATTTTGTTTGCGAGTGTGGATCTATTGATGGAGTGCAGGAATTCATGCCAACACCTCTGCGTACTCTAGCGATTTATTTTTCTTGGATTTGCCTTCACCATTCGTAAGGCTGCAAGATTCGCATCTGCAGGGCACCAACTGAATCTTCGCAAAGCCACCACACCGTCTCTGATGGTAGGACACACTCACCATTCCACCAAAGGACAGGTTGCCTACTACGGGGTGCTCAAAATGTCTCTCATCAGTGCCGTATGATTGTTAGCCGCGCGTGCCGTATGCCGCAGTGAATATACCGAAATTAAACTCAGTGAAATGCAAGTTATTAATTTATAGAATATTCATTTTTACTTACGAATTTTCACATTAAATGTTGAAAGTGTCCCCCCTGTTGTTGAATACACAGTTCAATTCGTCTAATAATGTTTCCAAACACAAGCTGTAACATTTCTTCTGTAACAGAAGAAGTGAAAGTGGATGTTGCAGTTTTCAATTCATCGATGGATTTTGGACGGTTTTTATAGACAGTTGCTTTCGCTGCACCCCAGAAGAAAAAGTCAGGTGGTGTTAGGTCAGGTGACCGTGGAGGCCAAAGTCCCTGTGAAATGATGCCATCACCAAAAACATAAGCAAGCAGTGACACTGAAACGCGAGCTGTATGCGTGGTGGCACCATCTTGTTGAAAATAACCGTTCAGTATTTCACTTACACACAAGTTCTCCTATGAATGGGTACAGAATATCACTGCGGTATCGTTGTGCGTTTCTTGTTTGGTTGAAAAATATGGGATCCACAATCCGACGTTTAGAAATTGCAATCCAAGCCCCTATTTTCGCAGAATGAAGTGGCTCCTCATGAATACACGATGGATTTGCAGTGCTCTACATACGAAAACTTTTGCTAGTTCATGTACCCGGATAAATGAAACCACGCATCATCAGTGAAAAACGTTTCATTGAGAATATCCCTTCCATTTCGTTGAACGAAATTTTTGAACCATTGACAATAATGCAGTCTCTTGGCATGATCAGTACTTTTCAGTTCTTGCAAGACTGTGTATGGGAAAATTTTTTTCTTACAGCTGTGTGGCCCGTTCTGACGCTAACATCGATTTCCTGGGCGTTTTTTCTTACTGACTTGTTTGGACTCATCGACATTTTATCGGAAATATCGAGTAGTTTATCCTCAGACAAAACGCTAGGATGACCACTTCTCGGTGCATCTGTCACTTAACCCGTACCTCGAAGTCTGTTAATCAAATCTCGCACAGTATCGCGATGAGGGAATGTTGTCTCCGTGAAAACTGAATTAAATGTTTGACGAACTGAAACTGCGTATTTACCGCCAGATTTCAACACAACTTTGACTAAAAACACACGTTCTTCGATGGTTAGCATTTTAACAGTGACAAAAACGAAACAAAGGAACTAAACTTAAACGTTCACGTCAACACGTAACGACACATACCAACGATACTAGTGACGCTGGCTGAGAAAAACAAAACAGTGGAATGTTGGGAGAGTCCACTTGAAGGGAAGTAACCCAGGCAGGCGAACAATCATACGGCACGCGCGGCTAACAATGATGCGGCACTGCGGAGAGACTTTCTGAAAACCCCGTAGATGCCGTTGATAGCCTGGAGATGAATGATTTAGGGGATTGATGAAGCACGGCTGGAATGTGATCCACGTAGCCCTGGATGCGTTCACACTGCTCGAAGACAGCCAGTTAACCTTTCTGAAGAGCCACCGCTGTGGCTTCCTTTCGTGATCTGCTCCATTTCGCAAACACACCCAGACGGTGGCCCAGTTGCTACCATGGAGGTCGTCATCCACTTGGCACTCAGCAGTGTCTGCAAGGGCAGGCGGGGAGAAGGAGAGGTTTATCGTTGAGGACGAATAGCTGTCGGTGCTGTAAAGCATTGGGTGACACTTGTTTATTAGTATGATGTCTGCAATTTGTGTGAGACCCTCGAGTATCGTACCACTGGGGCAAGTGGTGCTGGATCCCCATAGCGCACTGGGTGCGTTTAAGCCTTCTGAAAGGAGAAAGGGACGGAGTAGTCCAGCAGTTTGCTGTGCGAGGACCTCATTGTCAATGGGCTAACAAGGGTGGGAGGTACACTGGGTAAACGGTGACATTAACATCGGCCATTACCCTAACACTTTCGGCTTGTAGTATTGTGGTTAAGGACACAGGTGAGGTCTGGAAGGTGTCCTTGACGAACACCGCTGCCCCACCTTTCGCCCCTCCCTAATGACCCTAATGACCGAACTATGTTTAATAAGTCACAGCTGCAAAATACTAACGCGAATTCTTTACAGACGAATGGAAAAACTGGTGGAAGCGGACCTCGGGGAAGATCAGTTTGGATTCCGTAGAAATGTTGGAACACATGAGGCAATACTAACCTTACGACTTATCTTAGAAGAAAGATTAAGAAAAGGCAAACCTACGTTTCTAGCATTTGTAGACTTAGAGAAAGCTTTTGACAATGTTAACTGGAATACTCTCTTTCAAATTCTGAAGGTGGCAGGGGTAAAATACAGGGAGCGAAAGGCTATTTACAATTTGTACAGAAACCAGATGGCAGTTATAAGAGTCGAGGGGCATGAAATGGAAGCAGTGGTTGGGAAAGGAGTGAGACAGGGTTGTAGCCTCTCCCCGATGTGATTCAATCTGTATATTGAGCAAGCAGTAAAGGAAACAAAAGAAAACTTCGGAGTAGGTATTAAAATTCATGGAGAAGAAGTAAAAACTTTGAGGTTCGCCGATGACATTGTAATTCTGTCAGAGACAGCAAAGGACTTGGAAGAGCAGTTGAACGGAATGGACAGTGTCTTGAAAGGAGGATATAAGATGAACATCAACAAAAGCAAAACGAGGATAATGGAATGTGGTCAAATTAAATCGGGTGATGCTGAGGGTATTAGATTAGGAAATGAGACACTTAAAGTAGTAAAGGAGTTTTGCTATTTAGGGAGTAAAATAACTGATGATGGTCGAAGTAGAGAGGATATAAAATGTAGACTAGCAATGGCAAGGAAAGCGTTTCTGAAGAAGAGAAATTTGTTAAAATCGAGTATAGATTTAAGTGTCAGGAAGTCGTTTCTGAAAGTATTTGTATGGAGTGTAGCCATGTATGGAAGTGAAACATGGACGATAACCAGTTTGGACAAGAAGAGAATAGAAGCTTTCGAAATGTGGTGCTACAGAAGAATGCTGAGGATAAGGTGGGTAGATCACGTAACTAATGAGGAGGTATTGAATAGGATTGGGGAGAAGTTTGTGGCACAACTTGACTAGAAGAAGGGATCTGTTGGTAGGACATGTTTTGAGGCATCAAGGGATCACAAATTTAGCATTGGAGGGCAGCGTGGAGGGTAAAAATCGTAGAGGGAGACCAAGAGATCAATACACTAAGCAGATTCAGAAGGATGTAGGTTGCAGTAGGTACTGGGAGATGAAGAAGCTTGCACAGGATAGAGTAGCATGGAGATCTGCATCAAACCAGTCTCAGGACTGAAGACCACAACAACAACAACATAATGACCGTGATGTCAACAGGACATTAAACCGTGATCTTCTTTCCTTCCTTCCTCCACCTTTCGGTCTGTCATCAGTAAGGTCGTCTTTCCTGTGGAGATGATAGCCTCCAAATACTGCAGCATCTGTAGCTTTAAAATGTGTCTCATGAAGACTAAGGTAGGTCAGTCCTGTACAAGGAGTCTAAGGTCTGCAAGATGGGTTCTGTGTCCATTAATATTTCAATTATAGGAGCCATTGCAGTGGCGCAGTTTTAATGCACCACTGTCTTTGTGCCTGAACCGTGAGGCACTTGTAGATCCAGGCAGGGACTATCAGAGTATGGTGATGGCGTTTGTCCTCTTCATCGGTCACACGTGGTAGGATGAAGTGACCTTTCCCCTGTCCCTTTTCGCTTAGAGGGTGAAGGGGAATTTGAGAGGCTTTGTGCTTTGGATTGCCTTCTCTATGCTCAAAGTGAAGGTGCTGCCTTTCTCATGAATCGTAACTGCCTGTATCGCTATACAAGGGTTGGAACTTAGTGGCAACCGATACAAAAGAGTTACATGTTTGCATCTGTTACTGTCCTTCAGAGTAGTCGCCAGCGTTGTGTAGAACCCGTTGCCCGCGATGTGGAAGGCGTAGTATAGCGTTAGCAGAGCCTGTTCTGTTGATGGTGCGAGTGGAGCGGTCTGAAGTTATGGTGATTCTCGTGTACGACTGTGATGGTCTTATCCTAACGCTTTACGTTCCTCCACGGCAGACCGTCAATGCACAGTCTTACTGTTCGTTTTTGGAGCATCACCTGCTACCAGCTTTACGAAAAAGGCGCCGACACTTTCTGCCCAACCCACCCATTATTTTGCATGACAATCCCTGGGCGCATACAGCGCAAGCTATGGCTGCTCTGTTCGGTAGATGGGACTGGGAAGTACTGTACTATCCACCATACTCCCCGGACTTAAATCTTTGTGGCATTCGCTTCAGAACTGTGCAAGAGATTCGACAGGCAGTAGACCGCTCCATTCGCACCATCAACAGAACAGGCTCTGCTAACGGTATACTACGCCTTCCACATCGCTGGCAACGGGTTTTACACAACGCTGGTGACTACTTTGAAGGACAGTAACAGGTGCAAACATGTAACTCTTTTGTATCGGTTGTGGATAAACAGTTGCCACTATTTAAGTTCCAACCCTCGTATTTTTACTCTATTTGCTTTGGCAGTACCGTTACAAGTACACTGTGTCAAGACATCTGCCTTGGGAACAGGTTTCTTCGCCAAGGAATCGGAACGAGTGGCAAAGACAAGGGGGGTTCGTCACCTTACATTCTTCTTATCTTCCATGTAAGATATCCGCTTGGTCACCTTTATTTCGTGAGTTTTTCATTCGTCAGAGAAAATTAGTCAGTCTCGGCTCCAGACTGGGTCGCGCCCAGAGCTGTTGATGCCTATCTCTGGAGGTGAGCAGTCAGTGCCAGAGTCATGCGCTGCCTTCCACATTTTCTGCAAGTCGCTTCATCTTCGCAACAGAGCGTTGCGTGGCCAAATCGCTGGCTTTTGAAATACCCCACGGGATTAGGTATATGAGGATCCCTGCCGTGATGTGTTCAGGTAGGGTCGTGGACTGAAGCTCACAGTGAAGGTGGCAGTCTTTTCAACCTCTCCATTATTCTTTTGTGTCCTTTGTTGCACATCTACAACCCCTTTTGATCCCAAATGTTTTTCAGGTCTGGGTTGACCCTGTCCATAATATCATGGCACATGACCACACCCTTGCAGGAATTAAGAGTGGTAATGCACCTGTCCCCTTCCCCCATCTCTCCCCCCCCTCCCCCCCCCCCCCCAAAGTACAACATGAAGACAACCGGTTTCAACAGACTATGCTGTCATCTTCAGGTCTTAAAATCTTTCCTTGTAAACATGTGCATTTTACGGTAACCTCATGCACAAGATGTCAAGTGGTTAAACATAGCACATTATAAATTATTTGTCGTTGCTAAAATATTTAAAAATATGAAGCACCTTGTGCAATAAGCTATGTCCGTAAACGTGTTTCTCACAGTTATGAATAGTGCAAATCCACGTGCTTGTTGCATCATAAGAACACAGTACGCAATAGCACACCTGTTTACATATCCTGGACATATTCTAAATAGTGCAAATCCACCTTAAATGACGTATAAGGAACAAAGTGACAAAATTCAATAGGCACGCAATTTTTGCGACTTATTAAGATGTTCCACCCGCTTTAAGCTGTTTGTTTCGACCGACAGGGAACCATCATGCCTGTCCTTCCAATCCTTTGCGGATATAGAAAAGGTGCACTTTTTCAGACGTATTCGCCTTCTTCTCGATCACCAGAAACGCATTCTGATTTATGACTCCTTGAGCCCCATTACTGAACGGAATCTGATTTCCATGAAGACGAGCCTCTCTCATGCGTTGTAATCTGTGGGTGTGAGTGCTCAGCGACAGTACACCCAACGCATTGCGAGTGGAGATAGTAAATTGATTTGCGATGGGGTTCCTATGAGCAACTACGGACATATGAGCCCACTCAGACAGACAGACAGCACACACACACACACACACACACACACCACTTGCCTGGTTAAGGTTTGTACAACAGAGGTGTGTGCAGGTTCCACAGAGGTTGAACACTAACGACTGTTACATCTCACCAGTTGCGCCTCTCACCAGCGTGCAGCACACCTTGAGGCTGAGAGTTATTTTACAGAGTTTTGTACCACAGTAAAACACTCGCGGTACGGGAGGGTTAAGCCAGGATGCCCTTTGCTGTGTCACACAACATTCCATGGGAACGCCGCACAGTGGTCGCTGAAGCTTGTCGAGAGCTTATGGTTACAGAGAACTGGCGGCACTTAACAGTCTCCCAGCTCGTGGAACCAGCTTCGCCAATTTCATACCAAGCAAATGAATGCTGAGCCCCATGGCGCGTTCGAGCCGGAGGCCACGTATGTCTTACAGAATGCCAAGGACCCGGTGAGCAGTCCCCAAATGGAGTAAAAAGGACATAAAATGCAGACTGTCAATAGCAAGAAAAGCATTTATGAAAAAGAGGAATGAATTCAGATCGAAAGTAACTTTAATGTTAGGAAGTCTTTTCTAAAAGTATTTGTCTGGAGTGCAGCCTTGTACTGAAATCAAACGTGGACGATAAACAGTTCAGACGAAGAGAATAGAAGCTTATCAAATGTAGTGCTGCAGAATAATATTAAAGATTAGTTGGATAGATCGAATAAATAATGAATAGGTAGTTAACCGAATTAGGGAAAATTAAAGTTTGGAAGGAAGAAAGTAAGGAAGATTGTGGTTAACGTCCCGTCGACATCCAAGTCATTAGAGACAGAGCATAAGCACGGATTGTGTCAAGCATGGGAAAAGAAATCAGCCGTGCCCTTTCAAAGTAACCATCCCGGCATTTGCCTGGAGAGATTTTGGGAAATTACGGAAAACCTAAATCTGGATGGCGGGACACGGATTTCAACGGTCGTCCTCACGAAAGGGAGTGCAGTGTGCTAACCATTGCTTCACCTCGCTGGGTTAAATTAAATTTATGGCTCAAACTGACTAAAAGAAGGGCGTAGAGGGAGACCAAGGCTCGAAAACAGCAAGTACGTTCTAGGGGTTGTGGGTCGCAGTAGTGGTAAACAGACCTGCACAGTATAGACTAGAGTGGGGACGGCAAAAACAGGTTTTTGGACTGAAGACCACAACAACAGGAAATATTTGCAGAAAATTTTCTATCCAAGAGACATATGGGGAATGAGTATAGAAGCAGAGACGAAAGACAGTCTGTGGGATTCACCCACTTATCAACCAGTTGACTGGTCTACTGAAGGGCCAGTTCTGTTAAATATGTGACCATCTGTTCGGTGATCGCATGGCTGATTTGCAAAAACGTTCGTCCACATCCGTATCTGTACTCTGAAAACCTATGTGATGTGCATGTTAGGGTTTCTTCCCATTCAGTTTCTGTATGGAGCGCGGGATGAGTAAATGTTCAGATTATCTGCCACGCTGTAACTATTCTTGCCTCTGCGTTCACTGTGGGATCGATACGTAGGATGAAGGCAGTATATCGCTAGATTCCTCACCTGGTGCTGGTTCATAGCAGAGGTCTATCTTCAACAGTTGCAACTTGTTCAAAGTCTCAGTGACACTCACCCACGAGCCAAATTAATCTGTGGTCATTCGCGCTGCCATTCTTTGTTCGTGCTCAGTATCTCCGGATTTGATTATGGCCTCACACCCGAGAGCAACGTTGTAGAACGACTCGGAAAAGTGATTTGTCACCATTCTCGTTTGTAGACTGACTGCATTTTCCCAGTATGCTACCAGTGGTCAGTCTAGAACCGCGCGACCGCTACAGGCGCATGTTCGAATCCTGCCTCGGGCATGGATGTGTGTGATGTCCTTAGGTTAGTTAGGTTCAAGTAGTTCTAACTTCTAGGGGACTGATGACCTCAGATGTTAAGTCCCATAGTGCTCAGAGCCATTTGAACCATTATAAACCTACCAATGGAATGTAGTCTACCTCCTGCTTTACCAGCAACTGCAGATGTAGACTGAAGCGATGTGATCATTCCATGTGATACCCCAACAAACTGTCACACCTAGGTATTTGTATGAGTTGACTAACTCCAAAAGTGTCTCATACGATGTTATATTTATGCGTTGAGCATTATTTTACATTTGCGAATATTCAAAGCTAGATGCTAATCTTTGAAATAATTTAAAATAGAATCGATATCTCACTGGATGTTTGTACAGATCTATCAGACAGTATTTGAGAATTAAGGAGCGCATTATCTGTAAATAGCCTGAGATTACTATTAATAGTGCCTTCCAAGTCACAAATATCCAAGATGAACATCATAGGTCCCAACATACTTCTCTGGGGCACGCCTTAGTTAACCATTACATCCATGTATGACTCGCCATGCAAGTTTGCGCGTTGAGCTCTCCCTAACCCGAAATAAGCAATACATTCAAAAATTTCGTTTGCTGCCCCATATAATCGTAATTTCGTTAATAAATGTTGGCGCGGAGCTGAGTCAAATGTTTTTCAGGGGACCAGAAATACTGCATCCAGCTCATTGCCTTTATCCATGGTTTCCAGCATGTCACGTGAGAAACACGTCGTGTTTGAGATAATGATAGTTACTGTGTGTATCTTACAAGGAACGATACAACAGGTGAATTTGAAAATTTTACCAGCGAACTGAAGGAGCAAACAAATTTCGGGCTTGCAACCTGTCGTTGTTCAATACGGTCCATGATATTTGAACTGGGCACCTGTCAGTCATCCTCAGGTGAGCCAACGAAAACTGATGAACGGAGGACGTCTTCGTCAGTCTTTGATGGCTCACCTCTGTATGTATGACTGGCAGGTGCCCAATTCAAATACCGTGGACTGTATTGAACACGACATAAAATGTCAAAAAAAGAATCGTCTTTTTTATTGGCCTCTCTTCGCGGCCCAGCTCTGACGCTGTCTTCGAGAAGCGTCCTTTTCACTATTTAGCAATAATCAGTTAATGTATCAAATTTCATTGGCTTTAGTACATCCACACTGTCAGTGAAATAGCCTAGCGGTAGCATCCATGTTCATGGCTCACATCCCCACAATTTGGCGAGAAGAAATGCAAGTGTGTTAGAAGTATTTTTATTATATGTTCGTACAAGGGGAATAGATCGCCCACAACATTCTGGGAATGTTCTGATTTAAAGTGTCGCAGAATATCACTCGAAATATTTTGAGGGATTTATGCGCGACAGTAGCTCTTAAATTCTCATATACTTTCGTGTGGTATTTGGCGTAGTCCAACATTATCACTATGTGCCTCATACTTGGATATGATTGTTGGTAGTAAACGCGATAGGAATAAAAAGAAACTTGTTGCCAATGTGTAAAAGTACTCCTTCAAGATATACCATAGAAATAGCACTAAAGAGTCGAAAGTAATCGTGAATAGTGGGATGGTCAATTAATTGCCCGCACTTCAACCCCAGAGGACCTAATGGGATTTTCCCAGCAAGCACGTGGGTCCCTATCCCATCCCCCTCCCCTCCCCCTCACCCACCTGCCTATTGGGCAGGAATTAGGAATTTTGGCGGGAAATTCAATAAATCGTGGGAATTTCAAAAATGGCGAGGATTTTTTCGTCCCAAGGCTATGATGACGCCGCCCCCACCAAGAAATTGGTGGGAAGTTCAAAATGGCGGTGCCTTTTCCGGGAGTCCAACATTCGTCCTCCTGGGCGGAAAGCCAAAGTGTACCCGCCCCCCCCCCCCCCCCCCCCCGCCCACAACACAGGGAAACTGTCCAGCTGCAGGAGAGGAAACTTAGGTTAGTGGACTATATTTATTTTGGGTGGAAAACAGAAGAATGATCAAAATTACGTAATTAATCACGAAGATTAAGCCTAATTACACATACACGAGGGTTGGAACTTTATTAGTGGCGACTATTTATTTACAGCTCGTACAAAATAGATACGTGCTTCACAGTTTTACTGACCTTCAAAGTAGTCACCAGCAATGTGTCTAACCCACCGCCAGCGACGTGCAAGTTGTAGGATACTCTGAGCAGTGCCAGTTGTGTTGACTGATCGAGCAGCGCGGTCTGTTGCCCGACGAATTTGTTCAGAAGCGAATGCCGTGAAGTATTTCCTTCAGTTTAGAAATCGAGTTGAACTTACGAAGGCTCAAGTCACGGGAGTGCAGTAGGTGGTATAGCACTTAAGCAGCCCCACCAGTCAAACAAATAACAGCTTGCACTGTACGTGCTTGAGCATTGTCCGGCCAAAAGGATGGTCAGGTCCTGCAGAAAGTGTCATCACTTCTGTCTCTATACTGTTCATTTTTGGATTACAACCTACGACCAGCTTAGAGATAAGTTAATACACGTGTCAGATGTACCACTACAGTGCTCCAACTTCCGCAGTTTGCTCGACGGCAGTGCTGTATTTTCACATCATTGGAGGTCACAAAATAATGAGAGGTGGAGAGAGAGAGAGAGAGAGAGATGCAAACTGTATCCAGCAGTTGAACGTAAAATATTATACCAATTCTTCTCGTAAGACTAAAAGAATATGCACTGCTTCTACACTCCTGGAAATGGAAAAAAGAACACATTCACACCGGTGTGTCAGACCCACCATACTTGCTCCGGACACTGAGAGAGGGCTGTACAAGCAATGATCACACGCACGGCACAGCGGACACACCAGGAACCGCGGTGTTGGCCGTCGAATGGCGCTAGCTGCGCAGCATTTGTGCACCGCCGCCGTCAGTGTCAGCCAGTTTTCCGTGGCATACGGGGCTCCATCGCAGTCTTTAACACTGGTAGCATGCCGCGACAGCGTGGACGTGAACCGTATGCGCAGTTGACGGACTTTGAGCGAGGGCGTATAGTGGGCATGCGGGAGGCCGGGTGGACGTACCGCCGAATTGCTCAACACGTGGGGCGTGAGGTCTCCACAGTACATCGATGTTGTCGCCAGTGGTCGGCGGAAGGTGCACGTGCCCGTCGACCTGGGACCGGACCGCAGCGACGCACGGATGCACGCCAAGACCGTAGGATCCTACGCAGTGCCGTAGGGGACCGCACCGCCACTTCCCAGCAAATTAGGGACACTGTTGCTCCTGGGGTATCGGCGAGGACCATTCGCAACCGTCTCCATGAAGCTGGGCTACGGTCCCGCACACCGTTAGGCCGTCTTCCGCTCACGCCCCAACATCGTGCAGCCCGCCTCCAGTGGTGTCGCGACAGGCGTGAATGCAGGGACGAATGGAGACGTGTCGTCTTCAGCGATGAGAGTCGCTTCTGCCTTGGTGCCAATGATGGTCGTATGCGTGTTTGGCGCCGTGCAGGTGAGCGCCACAATCAGGACTGCATACGACCGAGGCACACAGGGCCAACACCCGGCATCATGGTGTGGAGAGCGATCTCCTACACTGGCCGTACACCACTGGTGATGGTCGAGGGGACACTGAATAGTGCACGGTACATCCAAACCGTCATCGAACCCATCGTTCTACCATTCCTAGACCGGCAAGGGAACTTGCTGTTCCAACAGGACAATGCACGTCCGCATGTATCCCGTGCCACCCAACGTGCTCTAGAAGGTGTAAGTCAACTACCCTGGCCAGCAAGATCTCCGGATCTGTCCCCCATTGAGCATGTTTGGGACTGGATGAAGCGTCGTCTCACGCGATCTGCACGTCCAGCACGAACGCTGGTCCAACTGAGGCGCCAGGTGGAAATGGCATGGCAAGCCGTTCCACAGGACTACATCCAGCATCTCTACGATCGTCTCCATGGGAGAATAGCAGCCTGCATTGCTGCGAAAGGTGGATATACACTGTACTAGTGCCGACATTGTGCATGCTCTGTTGCCTGTGTCTATGTGCCTGTGGTTCTGTCAGTGTGATCATGTGATGTATCTGACCCCAGGAATGTGTCAATAAAGTTTCCCCTACCTGGGACAATGAATTCACGGTGTTCTTATTTCAATTTCCAGGAGTGTATTTTTGGAAACTATTATTGTCATCATGATTGTCTTTTTTTAAAACTATTTCTCTATTACAAGAGGTGGGCTGACATTAAATACAACTGCTACAGTGAATTGATTCTCTTAAAATGGCGTGCGCTTGGGGCAGTGCTACTGGAGGCGTGGGGACATATTCCATAGATGGTCGCAGTTGCACTTACAGGCGAACAACCTGCGATTGGGAAAGCCATCATTTATCTTGCTTTGTTCTGTGGCTCGTTGACCGTCCGGGCCACCTTGGGCTCCGCTGTGGAGGCTGGTCAAAGGCTCTACCTGCTGGGACGGATTGCGCGGCGTCAGCTGCCCGTTTCCCAGCGACCTGGAGATCTGTGGAATTTCGTTGTTGTTCCAGGGACAGCCAGTCTTTCCGAGAAATATGTTTAAGTGTTTGCAGGACGCGTTCTGTTCTTGGATCTTTTGTCCATTTGTGACTCATTTCCACCGACCAGAGACACTGCCTCCAGATGGACCTCTTTGTGGACCATCAGCGACGGGATGGAACAGGCATGTATTTCTACCTTCAGTGAGGGAGGGATGGGGGTGGTAGGGGAGGGAAGACTGGCTCTAAGCCAGTTCGCTTGTAACTGCACACTGAGGAGAACGCAAGTGTGGCTGCCTCCTCCCTCTCCTGATGCGATCTTTTATGGTAGTTGTGTTATTACGATGACTTCCTTTATTCCCAGTACATTTCTTGGATTATGACCAGCTGTTTACAAGTTCAAATTCGATTTGTAAATACACTCCTGGAAATTGAAATAAGAACACCGTGAATTCATTGTCCCAGGAAGGGGAAACTTTATTGACACATTCCTGGGGTCAGATACATCACATGATCACACTGACAGAACCACAGGCACATAGACACAGGCAACAGAGCATGCACAATGTCGGCACTAGTACAGTGTATATCCAAGTTTCGCAGCAATGCAGGCTGCTATTCTCCCATGGAGACGATCGTAGAGATGCTGGATGTAGTCCTGTGGAACGGCTTGCCATGCCATTTCCACCTGGCGCCTCAGTTGGACCAGCGTTCGTGCTGGACGTGCAGACCGCGTGAGACGACGCTTCATCCAGTCCCAAACATGCTCAATGGGGGACAGATCCGGAGATCTTGCTGGCCAGGGTAGTTGCCTTACACCTTCTAGAGCACGTTGGGTGGCACGCGATACATGCGGACGTGCATTGTCCTGTTGGAACAGCAAGTTCCCTTGCCGGTCTAGGAATGGTAGAACGATGGGTTCGATGACGGTTTGGATGTACCGTGCACTATTCAGTGTCCCCTCGACGATCACCAGTGGTGTACGGCCAGTGTAGGAGATCGCTCCCCACACCATGATGCCGGGTGTTGGCCCTGTGTGCCTCGGTCGTATGCAGTCCTGATTGTGGCGCTCACCTGCACGGCGCCAAACACGCATACGACCATCATTGGCACCAAGGCAGAAGCGACTCTCATCGCTGAAGACGACACGTCTCCATTCGTCCCTCCATTCACGCCTGTCGCGACACCACTGGAGGCGGGCTGCACGATGTTGGGGCGTGAGCGGAAGACGGCCTAACGGTGTGCGGGACCGTAGCCCAGCTTCATGGAGACGGTTGCGAATGGTCCTCGCCGATACCCCAGGAGCAACAGTGTCCCTAATTTGCTGGGAAGTGGAGGTGCGGTCCCCTACGGCACTGCGTAGGATCCTACGGTCTTGGCGTGCATCCGTGCGTCGCTGCGGTCCGGTCCCAGGTCGACGGGCACGTGCACCTCCGCCGACCACTGGCGATAACATCGATGTACTGTGGAGACCTCACGCCCCACGTGTTGAGCAATTCGGCGGTACGTCCACCCGGCCTCCCGCATGCCCACTATACGCCCTCGCTCAAAGTCCGTCAACTGCACATACGGTTCACGTCCACGCTGTCGCGGCATGCTACCAGTGTTAAAGACTGCGATGGAGCTCCGTATGCCACGGCAAACTGGCTGACACTGACGGCGGCGGTGCACAAATGCTGCGCAGCTAGCGCCATTCGACGGCCAACACCGCGGTTCCTGGTGTGTCCGCTGTGCCGTGCGTGTGATCATTGCTTGTACAGCCCTCTCGCAGTGTCCGGAGCAAGTATGGTGGGTCTGACACACCGGTGTCAATGCGTTCTTTTTTCCATTTCCAGGAGTGTAGAACAGTGAAGCATTTTCCAACAGTTGTGGCAGTATATACTGGGCTTCCTGAATATCGAGCACCAGGGCTGCAGGTTGACTGTCGAGCAATGTAGCGGAAAGTGTCTGTAGCGAACTCTGACGTCAAGCAGCGGGACACACATTCAGTCAGTGAAATGGGGTGGTGGTGGGCACAGGAAGTCATCTCCTGGACTGTTACAGAAACACGAACAGCTTCTAACAACCCTACCACAACAAGGTCGAAAATCAATTATGACTGTGGTGTTGCTCACGCTGCTAAATATTGCATTTTCGGGCAACAACAAAGGTATATTATGTGGCAGATGTCATTAGAGCACAGTTAATAAAGTCATTTGATGAAATAATGGATAAACTAGGCACTCATCTTTTCGTGTTTCCCACGCTGGTCTCGTTGTGAAACCATGGCTCAATCGTCGAAAATCTAGGTAGTGATGATTCCAAGCTCGGATGCAAAGAGGCCTAGGTTTTATTATGTGATATTCAAAAGTTTTATAGAGGTGTTTCATAAACCATTCTTAAATATTAAACTTTTGAAAGTTAGCACAATGGTGATGTGAAAAAGTAATCAGCACTCCGAATTTAAGTTACACTTCTTTTTTATTACTTTTGTTGCAGTATCACGTAACACACAACACATCACTTCACAATACAAAACATACTTGAAAACATCTTCCGCACTGTTAAAGTTCACATTTTATAAACTGGCTACAATTAGCGTCTTTTCAACATGACGTCCAAGGCTTGACTTTCTCTAATAACCGCTTACGCGCCCAAAAATCAGAGTTACAAGTACGATAAAGATCATAGTGACAAAAGAAAGAATACACATAAGAATAATATTGCAATATAAAGATATCGATGTATCAAAGTACCTCTACATCAATGAAATCAAATCTGAATGTTGTTTCAGAAATATCTTAACTATTTTACATAAACACAGTAGAATATTGCTGGTATCGAGATGTTGAGTTGGGGTGCCGTAATGGTTACGTAATTCAAGTACCATTACAAGCTCCAGAACAGGCAACAGCCTCTGTGAGTTGTGAAATGCATCTTCAGTCCATCCTGCTGCATCATCCGTATTTGCTGAAAGTTATTCCCCCTACGCTCATCCATTACCGCCTCTTTCCATTCCTTGTGTTGGTTGGTATAGACACAGTTCTCAGCTGTATGCTTACAGTAATACACTTCTTAAACTTCTCTCTGTGCGATACCAACATTTCATAAACACATTTACAGCCAAAAATAAAGAAAGGACCTTCCACTCCAGCCCCTTTCCCGCCAGCTTGTAGGTGAAGGGATCATCCTATGTAGAATTTATTTTGAGTACGTCTGCCACTAATTTGAAGTGGTACAGTAAAATTTTTTCCCACCAGGATAACGCCACTTGGATGACACCATCAAATTTTTGATCTGTATTGCGATTTTAAGTGCTCGTTGTGTGTAATTAGGCTAGATCTTTATGATTTTTTACGTAATTAAGACTGATCTTCACTTCAGTTTCCCAACCAAAGTAAATAAGGTACATTAACCTAACCTCCATCTCCTGCATTTGTACAGTTTCCCTGTGTTGGGGGTTGCACTACGGGCTTTTCACCCAGAAGGACTGGGCTTCGAGTCCTGGAAAGGACAGCGCCATTTTGAATTTCCCGCCAATTTACTGTTGGTGGGTCGTGGTTGGCGTGTCAGCAAATCCATGGGACAAAGAAGTCTCACCGTTTTTGAAATGCTCATCATTTTTGAATTTTACGCCGAAATTCTAATTTACTGTTAATAGGGCTACGGAAGTGGGGTCCCACGTGCCAGATGGAGAAAACCTATGCAACCTCTGGCTGGGGTGGGGTGTGGGGGTAAACAATTGTTTAATTAATATGCATAACGATTTGATATCAAATTGATATCAAAACTGCCCCATGTAACACCTCAAGTGCAGCCATCTGTTGTTTGCTCCCTCTTGTGAATCAAGGAGAATGTTGCTTGGAAAGAAGTCTGCATCTTTCGAATTGGATAGCTTTTTGTGTTTAGAAAAAGACTGAATAGAGTTCACAAAAACCCTTTCTAAGGATTCAGGAAAAGGTAGGACGATTTGCAGTTTGTATTAGGGTAAAGATCTCCTCGTATTTTTCTTCATGGTGGCTTTCTGTTTATACAGCGACCGACGCTAATGACAGTCATTAGTGTAACTGGTGGGCCTCTTCCAAATCATCGGCATTTCAAACTGGGCTACGACGGCCTCTTCCACACATTGAAGTTGAACGAAAACAAAGCTTGGTGTAGTTGTTTTGGCAATTTTTGTCCTGGTCGAAGAGGCAAAATGTAATAACAGTTATATATTTATAGAATGGCGTACTTTAACATCTCCTTGAAGCAAAATCCACTTCAATGTAAATGTAGCAGAAACTGTACACATTATTAATACGTTTATCCGACATTGTTGTAAGTGCTTGTAAGTGATGTATCACTCATAAAGGAACTTCAAAAGCGTCAAAACACTATCACTTAGTTGCAACAGTACGTAAGAACTGAGGCCCCTTATTTGGCCAGAACTGTGCTCATCACCAGATGGACATGTGTAAAGCATGTGGCAGCTAATGTGACGATATGGTGCTGTGATAATTACCATACTCAGGCAGTGCTTCCAACTGCTTATGCATGAAGTCTGATATGCAACAAACTAGTGTAATTAAGGAAATGGCTACAACTATGACTAATTTACGAATTTCTTGTCAAGTATACATGTAGACTTAGAGCAAGAGAAGCGTATGACAGTAGTATTCTCGTTTAGGAGTTGCTGAGCACAGCCAAGTCGACCGAAGATAGTAAATAACTTTTGTTATACAGAAGTTATAAGCAACAAAAGAAAAAAAATTGCAGCAAGAGATATCGAACCACAAGCCTAAAGTAGGCATAAGAAACGACTCGAATGAAGAGTGTTGTGTTGGCAGAACAGCCAACACCGTGTTACTATTGGAGGCCGAAATGCACGCGTTTTAGCTCACGCAGGCTGGCGTGAGGAGGGAAGGACTATACTGACGTGAGGTCTGGAACATGACAAGGAATTAGAATTCAGAAAGCGGACGTAATTAGTCGGATACTTAACTTTAATCCATTAATGATAAACGTCGCTCTTGTAGGTACATGATTCACAATGTCAATATCAATAGTTGTCTTGTGACAGCCAGAGCGAGTGCACCAGCAGCAGCGAGTACTGTTTGTATAAAGCGTTTATTTTGCATTTTGTTTACGACCTTCCACTAAGGAAGGGATTCTATTTGTGTCTATCTGCTCTGCATAGTAACTAACAGTACTTGATAAAACTTTACGTAGTTTTCGTGTTAGATTTCTTAGTGTTTTCTTGATCGTTTAGAACAGAAAGCGCCCTAAAACCGTCTTTTGTTTGTTTCGCGGCCGTTAGCCACTAGTCACTTGAATCACCAGTTGTCTTGTGACAGCCAGAGCGAGTGCACCAGCAGCAGCGAGTACTGTTTGTATAAAGCGTTTATTTTGCATTTTGTTTACGACCTTCCACTAAGGAAGGGATTCTATTTGTGTCTATCTGCTCTGCATAGAAACTAACAGTTCTTGATCGTTAGGAGAGAAATTTATTTTGTACTTATTTGCTGCGCTTAGCTTTTAAATAGTTTTTCTGGGAAAACCTAGCGTAGTTTTCGTGTCTCGTATTTCAGTGAGTGTTTCTTGATTATCAGAGTAGCTCATCAGAAGATTATCTTGGGAATTTGTCACCGTATAGAGTAGGGTAAACATAGTCATGTGTAGGGACTGTGGTTGTTGTGAGCGGACGCAAGGAGAATTGGCCACTCTTCGGGGGCAGGTGGAGGCTTTGTCTGTTAGGCTCATCGAGCTCGAGGCGCAGGCGTCGGCTCGTAGTGGCGTTGGGGCAACTGTGGTGAGACCTATGCCTACTTCGGTGGCCTTGGAATCACATGGAACCCCTGATGTCGCTGCGTCTTCCGGCAGTGAGCATCTTACCGGTCAGCCATCACTCCAGGGTGAATGGCGGACAGTGGTGGGCTCGCGCGTGCCTGGCCGAAAGGCGAAGGTGGGATCTGGCCGTGTGGCAGCTGCCTTACCCCTTTCCAACAGGTACGGGGTGCTTCCTAGTGGTGATGACATCGTTTCCGAGCCACCACAGGATGCCTCGCCTGTTGGGCCAGTGGCCGATTCTCCGGCAAGGTCCCGACAGTCACAGAGGGCGGGCCTATTAGTTATAGGGAGCTCCAACGTTAGGCGGGTTATGGAGCCCCTCAGGAAAATAGCGGGTAGGTCGGGGAAGAATGCCAGTGTGCACTCGGTGTGCTTGCCGGGGGGTCTCGTCCGTAATGTGGAGGAGGCCCTTCCGGCAGCTATTGAACGCACTGGGTGTGACCGGCTGCAGATAGTAGCACATGTCGGAACGAATGACGCCTGCCGCTTGGGTTCTGAGGCCATCCTTGGTTCCTTCCGGCGGCTGGCTGATTTGGTGAAGACAACCAGCATCGCACGCGGAGTGCAAGCTGAGCTTAATATCTGCAGCATAGTGCCCAGAGTCGATCGCGGTCCTCTGGTTTGGAGCCGTGTGGAGGGTCTAAACCAGAGGCTCAGACGACTCTGCGACTATAATGGTTGCAAATTCATCGACCTCCGTTATTGGGTGGAGAACTGTAGGGCCCCCCTAGACAGGTCAGGCGTGCACTACACACCGGAAGCAGCTACTAGGGTAGCAGAGTACGTGTGGCGTGCACACGGGGGTTTTTTAGGTTAGAGGGACCCCCCCCTTGGGCGAAACGATAAAATACCTGACGGCTTACCAGAGAGAACATCAGCATCGTTGATAAAGAACGTCCGTCCTCAGAGACCAAAAACAGGAAAAGTTAACGTAATATTGGTAAACTGCAGGAGTATCCAGGGCAAGGTTCCTGAATTAGTATCGCTTATTGAAGGAAATAGTGCGCATATAGTATTAGGAACGGAAAGTT
Organism: Schistocerca nitens; assembly: GCF_023898315.1. Lineage (NCBI taxonomy): Eukaryota > Metazoa > Arthropoda > Insecta > Orthoptera > Acrididae > Schistocerca > Schistocerca nitens. The sequence continues at coordinate 862,197,255 of NC_064618.1, forward strand.
GGTTAAAACCGGAAGTGAACAGTAACGAAATCCTAGACACAGAATGGAATATATACCGCAAGGATAGGATAAACGCCAATGGTGGAGGAGTATTTATAGCAGTAAAGAATTCAATAATATCCAGTGAAGTTATTAGCGAATGCGAATGTGAAATAATCTGGGTTAAGTTAAGTATCAAAGGTGGGTCAGATATGATAGTCGGATGCTTCTATAGACCACCTGCATCAGCAACCGTAGTAGTTGAGCGCCTCAGAGAGAACCTGCAGAACGTCGTGAAGAAGTTTCGTGATCATACTATTGTAATAGGGGGAGACTTCAATCTACCAGGTATAGAATGGGATAGTCACACAATCAGAACTGGAGCCAGGGACAGAGACTCTTGTGACATTATCCTGACTGCCTTGTCCGAGAATTACTTCGAGCAGATAGTTAGAGAACCAACTCGTGAAGCTAACGTTTTAGACCTCATAGCAACAAATAGACCGGAACTTTTCGACTCCGTGAATGTAGAAGAGGGTATCAGTGATCATAAGTCAGTGGTTGCATCAATGACTACAAGTGTAATAAGAAATGCCAAGAAAGGAAGGAAAATATATTTGCTTAACAAGAGTGATAGGGCACAAATCGCAGAATATCTGAGTGACCACCATCAAACGTTCATTTCTGAGGAAGAGGATGTGGAACAAAAATGGAAAAAATTCAGAAACATCGTCCAGTACGCCTTAGATAAGTTCGTACCGACTAAGGTCCAAAGCGAGGGGAAAGATCCACCGTAGTATAACAATCATGTACGAAAGGTACTACGGAAACAAAGAAAGCTTCATCATAGGTTTAAGAGTAGTCGAATCATAGCTGATAAGGAAAAGCTGAACGAAGCGAAAAAGAGCGTAAAGAGAGCAATGAGAGAAGCATTCAACGAATTCGAACATAAAACATTGGCAAACAATCTAAACAAGAACCCTAAAAAGTTTTGGTCATATGTAAAATCGGTAAGCGGATCTAAATCTCTTATTCAGTCACTCGTTGACCACGATGGCACCGAAACAGAGGACGACGGAAGAAAGGCAGAAATACTGAATTCAGTGTTCCGAAACTGTTTCACTGCGGAAAATCGTAACACGGTCCCTGACTTCAGCCGTCGCACGGACGCCAAAATGGAAAATATTGAAATAAACGATATCGGAATTGAAAAACAACTGCTATCACTTAGTAGCGGAAAAGCATCCGGACCAGACGAGATACCCGTAAGATTCTACAGTGATTATGCTAAAGAACTTGCCCCCTTTCTATCAGCAATTTATCGTAGATCTCTGGAAGAACGTAAAGTACCTAGCGACTGGAAGAAAGCGCAGGTCGTTCCCATTTTCAAGAAGGGTCATAAATCAGATGCGAATAATTATAGGCCTATTTCGCTTACGTCAATCTGTTGTAGAATAATGGAACATGTTTTATGTTCTCGTATTATGACGTTCTTAGATAATACAAATCTCCTTCATCATAACCAACATGGATTCCGCAAACAGAGATCATGTGAAACTCAGCTCGCCCTATTTGTCCAAGAAATTCACAGTGCCGTAGACACTGGCGAGCAGATTGATGCCGTATTCCTGGACTTCAGGAAGGCATTTGATACGGTTCCGCACTTACGTTTAGTGAAAAAAATACGAGCTTACGGAATATCGGACCAGGTTTGTGATTGGATTCAGGATTTCCTAGAAGAAAGAACACAACATGTCATTCTTAACGGTTCAAAATCTGCAGATGTAGAGGTAATTTCGGGAGTACCGCAAGGAAGCGTGATAGGACCTTTATTGTTTACAATATACATAAATGACTTAGTTGACAACATCGGTAGCTCCGTGAGGCTATTTGCAGATGACACGGTTGTCTACAAGAAAGTAGCAACATCAGAAGACTCGTACGTACTCCAGGAAGACCTGCAGAGGATTAATGAATGGTGCGACAGCTGGCAGCTTTCCCTAAACGTAGATAAATGTAATATAATGCGCATACATAGGGGCAGAAATCCATTCCAGTACGATTATGCCATAGGTGGTAAATCATTGGAAGCGGTAACGACCGTAAAATACTTAGGAGTTACTATCCGGAGCGATCTGAAGTGGAATGATCACATAAAACAAATAGTGGGAAAAGCAGGCGCCAGGTTGAGATTCATAGGAAGAATTCTAAGAAAATGTGACTCATCGACGAAAGAAGTAGCTTACAAAACGCTTGTTCGTCCGATTCTTGAGTATTGCTCATCAGTATGGGACCCTTACCAGGTTGGATTAATAGAAGAGATAGACATGATCCAGCGAAAAGCAGCGCGATTCGTCATGGGGACATTTAGTCAGCGCGAGAGCGTTACGGAGATGCTGAACAAGCTCCAGTGGCGGACACTTCAAGAAAGGCGTTACGCAATACGGAGAGGTTTATTATCGAAATTACGAGAGAGCACATTCCGGGAAGAGATGGGCAACATATTACTACCGCCCACATATATCTCGCATAATGATCACAACGAAAAGATCCGAGAAATTAGAGCAAATACGGAGACTTACAAGCAGTCGTTCTTCCCACGCACAATTCGTGAATGGAACAGGGAAGGGGGGATCAGATAGTGGTACAATAAGTACCCTCCGCCACACACCGTAAGGTGGCTCGCGGAGTATAGATGTAGATGTAGATGTAGAATATGGCGCCTTGCTAGGTCGTAGCAAATGACGTAGCTGAGGGCTATGCTAAACTGTCGTCTCTGCAAATGAGAGCGTATGTAGACAGTGAACCATCGCTAGCAAAGTCGGCTGTACAACTGGGCGAGTGCTAGGGAGTCTCTCTAGACTAGACCTGCCGTGTTGCGGCGCTCGGTCTGCAATCACTGATAGTGGCGACGCGCGAGTCCGACGTATACTAACGGACCGCGGCCGATTTAAAGGCTACCACCTAGCAAGTGTGGTGTCTGGCGGTGACACCACAAAGAGTGAAGGGTTTATTTAAATAATCTAAAATGTCTAAGACCACGCTTGGGGAGCGACAGGAAAGTTTGGGGGCATCGCAAATTTGAGAGAAAGGGTATGGCCTCGAATCTGAAGCTGTTGAAGGGTTTTATTTTGCTTAACAGTTAACTTAATGTGCCCATCTCTGGCACCTCAATTCTGGGCGCCCACTGTAAACTACATAAAAAAGGACTTAGCACCAGAGTGTGTCTATAGTGGCCACAAAGTATATTATCTTCATTTCACTTCAAATTTTGCTAAGATTTTTGGTAGTTATCGGAGCCCACACTCATATTAAATACATCTATATGCAGTTTGCAGCATGAATGAGTGTGTACAAGATAGATTTCAGTATCTAGATCTGTGGGAGTAAAAGTAGTCTGCTACTGTGGCAGAATAGCCAACCCTTTAAAGCGCGTACCAGGCAGCAAAGAGGCTCCTGTTCGCCTTGGACAAAGCTCTTTTACAGATTGCCATCACACAATAGGGACTAGGGAGCTCTTTGAGCACTTCCGGAGGCATGGGATGCGTGGGTTCCAAAAGAGTTCGCTAGGCAGTGTTCCTGGATACTGCGAGACAGGCGGCACTGACTAAGTGTGAGTGTGCCTATTAATACGTAGTTAATTCACTATCTTTTCTTTCCAGTTAGAATTAACATCTTGCTCTCACCTCTCATTCTTCGTTGAGCAGTATGAAGAATTTTTCTTGCTAATTTCATGATATTATGAGCAATTGCACTTGTTGTTGTTGTTCTGGACTTCAGTCCTAAGACTGGTTTGATGCAGCTCTCCATGTTACTCTATCCTGTGCAAGCTTCTTCATCTCCCAGTACCTACTGCAACCTACATCCTTCTGAATCTGCTTAGTGTATTCATCTCTTGTTCTCCCTCTACGATTTTTACCCTCCACACTGCCCTCCAATACTAAATTAGTGATCCCTTGATGCCTCAGAACATGTCCTACCAAGCGATCCCTTCTTCTAGTCAAGTTGTGCCACAAAGACCTCTTCTCCCCAATCCTATTCAATACCTACTCATTAGTTATGTGATCTACCCATCTAATCTTCAGCATTCTTTTGTAGCACCACATTTCGAAACCTTCTATTCTCTTCTTGTCTAAACTATTTATCGTTCACGTTTCACTTCCATACATGGCTACACTCCATACAAATACTTTCAGAAACGACTGCCTGACAGTTAAATCTATAATCGATGTTAACAAATTTTTCTTCATCAGAAACGCTTTCCTTGCCGTTGCCAGTCTACATTTTATATCCTCTCTACTTCGACCATCATCGGTTATTTTGCTCCCCAAACAGCAAAACTCCTTTACTACTTTAAGTGTCTCATTTCCTAGTCTAATTCCCTCAGCATCACCCGACTTAATTCGACTACATTCCATTATCCTCGTTTTGCTTTTGTTGATGTTCATCTTATACCCTCCTGTAAAGACACTGTCCATTCCGTTCAACTGGTCTTCCAAGTCCTTTGCTGTCTCTGACAGAATTACAATGTCATCGGCGAATCTCAAAGTTTTTATTTCTTCTCCATGGATTTTAATACCTACTCCGAACTTTTATTTTGTTTCCTGTACTGCTTGCTCAATATACAGATTGATTAACATCGGGGAGAGGCTACAACCCTGTCTCACTCCCTTCCCAACCACTGTTTCCCTTTCATGTCGCTTGACTCTTATAACTGCCATCTGGTTTCTGTACAAATTGTAAATAGCCTTTCGCTCCCTCTATTTTACCCCTGCCACCTTCAGAATTTGAAAAGCTTTCTCTAAGTCTACAAATGCTAGAAACGTAGGTTTGCCTTTCCTTAATCTTTCTTCTAAGGTAAGTCGTATGTTCAGTATTGCCTCACGTGTTCCAACATTTCTACGGAATCCAAACAGATCTTCCCCGAGGTTGGCTTCTATCAGTTTTTCCATTCGTCTGTAAAGAATTCGCGTCAGTATTTTGCAGCTGTGACTTATTAAACTGATAGTTCGGTAATTTTCACATCTGTCAACACCTCCTTTCTTTGGGACTGGAATTATTATATTTTTCTTGAAGTTTGAGGATATTTTGCCTGTCTCATACATCTTGTTTACCAGATGGTAGAGTTTTGTCAGGACTGGCTCTCCCAAGGCTGTCAGTAGTTCTAATGGAATATTGTCTACTCAGGGGGCCTTGTTTCGATTCAGGTCTTTCAGTGCTCTGTCAAACTCTTCACGCAGTATCATATCTCCCATTTCATCTTCATCTACATCCTCTTCCATTTCCATAACATTGTCTTCAAGTACATCGCCCTTGTATAGACCCTATATATTCTTCTTCCACCTTTCTGCTTTCCCTTCTTTGCTAAGAACTGGGTTTCCATCAAAGCTCTTGATATTCATGTAAGTGGTTCTCCTTTCTCCAAAGGTCTCTTTAATTTTCCTGTAGGCAGTATCTGTCTTACGCCTAGTGAGATAAGCCTCTACATCCCTACATTTGTCCTCTAGCCATCCCTGCTTAGCCATTTTGCAGTTCCTGTCGATCTCGTTTTTGAGACGTTTATATTCCTTTTTGCCTGCTTCATTTACTGCATTTTTATATTTTCTCCTTTCATCAATTAAATTCAATATTTCTTCTGTTACCCAAGGATTTCTACTAGCTCTCGTCTTTTTACCTACTTGATCTTCTGCTGCCTTCACTATTTCATCCCTCAAAGCTACCCATTCTTCTTCTACTGTATTTCTTTCCCCCATTCCTGTCTGTTGTTCCCTTATGCTCTCCCTGAAACTCTGTACAACCTCTGGTTTTTTCAGTTTATCCAAGTCCCATCTCCGTAAATTCCCACCTTTTTGCAGTTTCTTCAGTTTTAATCTACAGTTCATAACCAATAGATTGTGGTCAGAGTCCACATCTGCCCCTGGAAATGTCTTACAATTTAAAACCTGGTTCCTAAATCTCTGTCTTACTATTATATAATCTGTCTGATATCTTCTAGTATTTCCAGGGTTCTACCATGTATACAACCTTCTTTCATGATTCTTGAACCAAGTGTTAGCTATGATTAAGTTATGCTCTGCGCAAAATTCTACCAGGCGGCTTCCTCTTTCATTTCTTACCCCCAGTCGATATTCACCCACTATATTTCCTTCTCTCCCTTTTCCTACTGTAGAATTCCAGTCACCCATGACTATTAAATTTTCGTCTCCCTTCACTACCTGAATAATTTCTTTTATCTCGTCATACATTTCATTGGACTTAGCCAGGCATGGAAACTATTGTTCTCCGCCACCCTTGTTCAAACACGTGGATTTGACTGTGATTTAGTTCGTTGCTGATCTGGCGCATTTTGTATAATTGAACAGATTTCAAAAACTTCGCTAATTTCGATTTCAGTTCGGAATCTAGTTTCCACAGGACATTGATGTCTCGGCACGTGTTAAGTACGGATCTGAGAGCCTCATGTTTGCAGATCGTGACTCACAGTAATGTATCCTGTCCAATTTGGCCAGCTACTCTGAATTTTACCACTCATTTTGCGCAGAATTTTCGTTTGTGACGACCACGCGTTCGCGGATTGTGAGAATCGTTACATATCACAGTTACTGATTCTCGGGATAAAACTTCCAAATTAGTTTCAGAATTTCTTCTGTAGTATAACTATTAAGAGTTTATTCTTATCGATGAACTCTTGTTCACTGGCTTCGTGCAAACCGAGGGAACGACCGTTTGCCAACCACGTGCATACTGGTCAAGTTTCTCTTTATTCTTATATTTGTCCCGAGTATCTATTATATGTGTATATGTGCGTGAATGTCGCCATTGGAAGATTCCTCTGGCCCTTCCATAGTTAATAATTTATGATAAATCGTACTGGGTTTTCCAAGACGCAGTTGTAAATGCAATTTTGCTGCTCAGTCGAGAGTGTTACGAAGAACAGCAACCATCACCTATTTATCTACTAGTTGTTTAGCCTATTAGTTGGTTCAGCTGTTATTGAATAAACGTGATATTTTTATCACAGGACATGCTTACGTATTCCCTTGCAAACTTCCATTTTACGTCCTACTGCTATTCGTTGTGCAACAGATAAATATGACCAAGTTATTAATTTAATATTTATTCAACTGTCATAAATGTGCAGATCCGGCAACTTAGTTCATTTAAACATCATAGGATTTTATTTCATGTATATCCGGACATCGTCCTGCCACCTTCCATGTTTAGAGATACCTCATTTTTATAGACACCTTCATTACGAGCACCGATCCCAAACCAGATCCTTCACCGACAGATTCTCTTCACGGTGTCTACACTACTGTCATCGAAATAGAGCGATGTTGCATGCAGTGCGAATTATGTGACACATATGAGCTCGCCCTTTGACACAAACGAAAACAATGGCTCAAAGTGCAATCTACCGCTGATGTTATTTCATGTTTGACTAATGCCGGTGCCATCACAAATTTTTATACCAGAGTTACTCATGTCTGCTTACATCCCACTGTAGGCGTGCCCCAAGGGCCGTCCTGTCTCTTCTTCTTTATATATTCCACACCGCCGCTGTGCCCGAACCACTTCCACTGGTCCATCTGCTTCTGTATGTTGATGATAGCGCTTTCCTAACTTTCTAATCAGAACTCCAGAAATCCGAATCATGCACACAGATCCGTCTTAATCAGTTTGCCTCATGGTGCAACCAATGACTTCTCAAGATCAATCCTTCCAAAACGCAGGCAATAATTATAAGAAGAACCAGCCCCATCTCATCTCCATGACCCGTGACTACTATCTTTACAATCGTTACATTCAGTTAACTGATCACAAGATTCATTCCAACCACCTTAAGTCAGCTTTCTAGGTTCTCTCTATGAGTCTCTGGAAGACATATGACATCACACTGATATTCAGGGGAAAGGTTTTGGATGAGTTGCCCTTTTGCTGCAGAGGTTGTTACCAGTGGTATACGATTAGCGTCTTTGAGTAGGCGTCTTCGATCCCAGATTGAAAATCCGCCACCGCTAAAATTTTGATTAATAATCGGCACCGGCAGCCGAGGACTTCCGTCATAAGAAGTCACTCGCATTCCGGCAATGGCCATGTCGAAGAGGGCCGAGGAGTGGACAGAAGTTGTGGGCACTCTCTTTTCCTTGGGTTGGGTAACTTCCTCTAAGGAATCAGCAACGATCAACTGCAAGAGGATGCAGAAGGCAATGGAAGTCACTGCACTAAAGACACAAACGTTTATCCACAAGACATGTTTCCTGTAAAAGAAAAAAAAGTTATCATAATGATCTCTCCATTGGCAAAAGGTTCCGGAATAGTCCCCCATTCGGATCTCTAAGAGGGGACTACCAAGGGAGAGATGACCGTGAGAAAAAGATTGAATAAACAACAGAAGGATAACGTTCTACGAGTCGGGGCGTGGAGTGCCAGGAGCTTGAACGTCGTAGGGAAGCTAGAAAATGTGAAAAGGGAAATGCAAAGGCTCAATCTAGATGTAGTAGGGGTTAGTGAAGTTAAATGGAAAGAAGACAAGTATTTCTCGTCAGATGAGTATAGGGTAATGTCAACAGTAGAAGAAAATGGTATAAGGGCAGTAGGATTCGTTATGAATAGGAAGGTGTGAGGTAAGGGGCGAGTTGTGGCGCCCTGAAAATATTCTAAGTTCAGAGATGGCGTGGCAGCACGGGCCGCTCAGCAAGCCGGTGCTCGTCAGCAACCGCGTGGTGCCGGAGCAAGAGCGGTTAGCCCCAGCGCGTGGTCCAGGCCGACAGCATGGCTGGGAATTCCATGTTGGCGCTATGTCAAGGAATGGGCTTTGTGTCTGTGAAGGAGATTTGTATCCCGGGAGTGCCAAAGATGGCACACTTTCTGAAACCATAATGGCAGGCATTTCACAGCTCATGTAGAAATTAGTAATAGCCAGAGGAATCATGATAGCTCAAAAAGAAACATGTACATTACCATTATTTCCACGACGATTCTTATGGTGTAATCAGGTTTTCAATATCTTTATTAGTTTAAAGTTTAGTATCTGACGATAAATTATACAAGTAACACCCAGTAACGAATTTCCAAAATCTAAACGGCTCATCTGATTTTGTCGACCGACATGTCTTTAGAAAGCTATTAGTATAAACCTAAATTGGTATGAATTACAGGCATGTAACTTGAATAGTACATGAGTTATTGGAGGTCAAAGTGGTCGATTACTATTGATCGCGTCAGGCCATAAGTACTACTCCACAGTTACACGAAAAAACGGTAGTAGCATGCTTATAAATATATGTATTCGTCTATGTCTTTGTTTATGTCCGATCTATACTATTCATGAAGAAATTGGTCAGATATTCACTGTGTTTTAGAAATCACAGAGACATTTAGCTACTGACCAGCTTTTGTTTCTATTCCTTTGATATATGTTTATTTAATTTGTTTACATATTTAATAATGTGTGTTAGAGCGTGTTTATGGTCCAGCCCTAGGAATATTTATTTAATTTCAAGTTATTTAAATGTAATTCCAGTATTTCGTATGTGTTTCAGTATGTTTGTGAGTGTGCATTGGCTTGGAGACATGACGGGAGCGCTCAGCCAACCACAGCGCTCGTTACTACGGTAGGCGACTACCGAAGCCAATGGAGAGACTGTGTGCAAGTGGGCGAGGAGCATCGGGTGGGACAGGGGATCATGGACGGGAAGGCGCGACGGACGATCGCAGGAAATACTAGGAGAGTGTTGAGCAGTTTGCGCATGGTAGCGGAAGATAGAAATATTTCGTAGTGCCGAATTGTGCACTTGTGAGATTTATGTGGCTTCTGCAGTGAAGACGTAGTATGCGTTTAGAAGTGAAGATCTCCTGAGCTATGTTGTTGTTCATGACTAATTACGTGAAGTAGTAATCTATTGTTTCCCTGTTATTCAACTTATATTTAATTGCTAGACCATCGACACCAATATGTGTTTTGCAGCAGTAAACTGCATTCTTAAAGGTACTTCTGCTATCATACTCATCATTTAAAGTCGCTAAAAATAGTACCTGCAGATTTTATTTAATTGCAATTTTTCGTTTATGAATTTCAATACTATATTCAAAATTCGCAATTGCCGAGTGATAGGAACCTTCGGCCATTCGATTGATGGGTATATTCATATTGCATACTGTAGATTCAGCAGTATTTGACTTGTAATGCGGCAACTACGTATCCCAGCCCCTAGACAACTCTGAGTCTGAGGGTACGTAGTTGAGGGTCCCATTTTTTTGAAAACCCGCAAAGGTAGGGCAGAGAGTGTGTTATTGTGAATAGTTCTGCAATATGGTTGTTCTTATCAGAATCGACAGCAAACCAACACCGACACGCCGACGTCGAAGTTCAAGATGAAGAGATAGAGACAGTATATGAGAATACTGAAAGGGTAATACAGTATATAAAGGGAGATGAAAATCTAATAGTCATGGGGGATTGGAATGCAGTTTCAGGGGAAGGAGAAGAAGAAAAGGTTACAAGAGAATATGTGAGCTTGGGACAAGGAATGAGAGGGGAGAGAGGCTAATCGAGTTCTGTAATAAATTTTAACTAGTAATAGCGAATGCTCTGTTCAAGAATCACAAGAGGAGGAAGCATACTTGGAAAAGGCCGGATGACACGGGACGATTTCAGTTACATTACCTCATGGTCAGAGATTTCGAAATCAGATACTGGATTGTAAGGCGTACCCACGAGCAGATATAGACTCAGATCACAATCTACTAGTGACGAAAAGTAGGCTGAAGTTTAAGAGATTAGTCAGGAAAAACCAATACGCCAAGAAGTGGGATACGAAAGCACTAAGGAATGACGAATACGGTTGAAGTTCTCTAAGGCTATCGATACAGCAATAAGGGGTAGATCAGTAGGCAGTGCAGTTGAAGACGAATGGATATCTCTAAAAAAAGCAATCACAGAATTGGAACGAAAAACATAGGCACAAAGAAGGTAACTGCGAAGAAACCATGCGTAACAGAAGTAATATTTCAATTGATCGAGGAATTGATCGACGACAGAAGGAAGTACAAAAATATCCGGAGAAATTCAGGAATACCGAAATACAAGTCACTGAGGAATGAAATAAATAGGAAGTGCAGGGAATCTAAGACTAAGTGACTGCAGGAAAAATGTGAGGACATCGAAAAAGATATGATTTTCGGAAGGACAGACTCAGCATACAGGAAAGTCAAAACAACCTTTGGTGACATTAAAAGCAACGGTGGTAACATTAAGAGTGCAACGGGAATTCCACTGTCAAATGCAGAGGAGAGAGCGGATAGGTGAAAAGAATACATTGAAAGCCTCTATGAGGGTGAAGATTTGCCTGATGTGATAGAAGAAGAAACAGGAGTCCGTTTAGAAGAGATAGGGGATCCAGTATTAGAATTTAAAGGAGCTTTAGAGGACTTAAGATCAAATAAGACAGAAGGGATAGACAACATTCCATCATAATTTCTAAAATCATTGGGGGAAGTGGCAACAAAACGACTATTCACGTTGCTGTGTTTCTTTTATGAGTCTGGAAATATACCGCCTGACTTTCGGAAAAATATCATCAACACAATTCCAAAGACTGCGGCAGCTGACAAGTGGGAGAATTATCGCATAATCAGCTTAACAGCTCATGCATCCAAGTTGCTGACAAGAATAATATACAGAAGAATGGAAAATAAAATTGGGAATGTGTTAGATGACGATCAGTTTGGCTTTAGGAAAGGTAAAGGCATCAGAGGGGTAATTCTGGCGTTGCGGTTGATAATGGAAGGAAGGCTAAAGAAAAATGAAGACACGTTCATAGGATTTATCGACCTGGAAAAGCTTTCGGTAATGTAAAATGGTGCAATATGTTGAAAATTCGGGAAAAGATGGTAAGCTAGAGGGAGAGATGGGTAACATACAGTTTGTTCAGGAGCCAAGAGGGAATAAAAGGGATTAAAAAGGGTGTAAGACATAGATGTAGTCCTTCGCCCGTAGTGCTCAATCTGTACATCGGAGAAGCAATGATGGGAATAAAAGAAAGGTTCAGGAGTAAAAATTGAAGATGAAAAGATATGAATTGTTTCGTTGATGATACTGGTATCCTGAATGAAAGTGGAGAATATTTACAGGATCTGCTGAATGGGATGAACAGTCTAATGAGTACAGAATATGGGTTGAGAGTAAATCGAAGGAAGCCAAAAGTAATGATAAGTAGAAGTAGAACAGCGAGAAACCTAACACCAGGATGGATGATCACGAAGTAGATGAAGTTAAGGACTTCTACTACTAGACAGCAGAATAACCAATGACAGACGGAGCAAAGAGGATATCAAAAGCACACTAGCATTCGCAAAAAGGCCATTCCTGGTCAAGAAAAGTCTACTAGTATCAAACATAGAGCTTAATCTGAGAAAGAAATTTCTGAGAATGTGCGTTTGAAGCGCAGCATTGTACGGATGATTTGCTATGTGGTGCTACAGGCGAATATCGAAAATTTAGTGGGCCGAAAAGGAGTGAGGAGGTTCTGTGCAGTATCGGAGAGGGAAGGAATACGTGCAAAATACTGAAAAATGGTAGCGACAGGATCATTACATTCCATTACCCTAGTTTCGCTTTTGTTAAGGTTCATCTTACATCCTCCTTTCAAGACGCTGTCCATTCCGTTCAACTGCTCCCCAAGGTCCTTTGCTGTCTGTGACAGAATTACAATTTCTTCTCCATTGATTTTGATTCCTACTCCAAATTTTTCTTGTGTTTCCTTTACTGCTTGCCCAATATACAGATTGAATAACATTGGGCATAGGATACAACCATGTCTCACTCCCTTCTCAATCACTGCCCCCCTTTCTTGCCCCTCGACCCTTATAATTGCTATTTGGTTTCTGCAAAAAATTTCAAATAGCCTTTCGCTCCCTGAATTTTACCCCTACCTCCTTCAGAAGTTGAAAGAGAGTATTCCAGTCAACATTGTAAAAAGCTTTCTCTAAATCTACAAACGCTAGAAACGTAGGTTTGCCTTTCCTTAACCTATCTTCTAAGATAAGTCGTAGTGTCAGAATTGTCTCGCGTGTTCCATCATTTCTACGCAATTCAAACTGATCAAGGTCAATTCGTGTTAGTCTTCTGCAAACGAAGGATATTTCGCCTTTCTCATACGTCTTGCTCACCAAATGGATGAGTTTTGTCATGGCTGGCTCGCCCAAGGCTATCAGTGGTTCTAATGGAATGTTGTCTACTTCCGGGGCCTTTTTCGACTTAGGCCTTTCAGGGCCTGGTCAAATTCTTCACGCAGTATCATATCTCCCATTTCATCGACATCTAAGTCCTCTTCCATTTCCGTAATATTGCCCTCAAATACATCGCCCTTGTATGGTCATTCTATACAGGGTGTTACAAAAAGGTACGGCCAAACTTTCAGGAAACATTCCTCATACACAAAGAAAGAAAATATGTTATGTGGACATGTGTCCGGAAACGCTTACTTTCCATGTTAGAGCTCATTTTATTACTTCTCTTCAAATCAGATTAATCATGGAATGCAAACACACAGCAACAGAACGTACCAGCGTGACTTCAAACACTTTGCTACAGGTAATGTTCAAAATGTCCTCCGTTAGCGAGGATACATGCATCCACCCTCCGTCGCATGGAATCCCTGATGCGCTGATGCAGCTCTGGAGAATGGCGTATTGTATCACAGCCGTCCACAATACGAGCACGAAGAGTCTCTAGATTTGGTACCGGGGTTGCGTAGACAAGAGCTTTCGAATGCCCCCATAAATTAAAGTCAAGAGGGTTGAAGTCAGGAGAGCGTGGCGGCCATGGAATTGGTCCGCCTCTACCAATCCATCGGTCACCGAATCTGTTGTTAAGAAGCGTACGAACACTTCGACTGAAATGTGCAGGAGCTCCATCGTGCATGAACCACATGTTGTGTCGTACTTGTAAAGGCACATGTTCTAGCAGCACAGGTAAAGTATCCCGTATGAAATCACGGTAACGTGCTGCATCGAACGTAGGTGGAAGAACATGGGGCCCAATCAAGACATCACCAACAATGCCTGCCCAAACGTTCACAGAAAATCTGTGTTGATGATGTGATTGCAGAATTGCGTGCGGATTCTCGTCAGCCCACACATGTTGATTGAGAAAATTTACAATTTGATCACGTTGGAATGAAGCCTCATCCGTAAAGAGAACATTTGCACTGAAATGAGGATTGACACATTGTCGGATGAACTATTCGCAGAAGTGTACCCGTGGAAGCCAATCGGCTGCTGATAGTGCCTGCACACACTGTACATGATACGGAAACAACTGATTCACCCGTAGCACTCTCCATACAGTGACGTGGTTAACGTTACCTTGTACAGCAGCAACTTCTCTGACGCTGACATTAGGGTTATCGTCAACTGCACGAAGAATTGCCTCGCCCATTGCAGGTGTCCTCGTCGTTCTAGGTCTTCCCCAGTCGCGAGTCATAGGCTGGAATGTTCCGTGCTCCCTAAGACGCAGATCAATTGCTTCGAACGTCTTCCTGTCGGGACACCTTCGTTCTGGAAGTCTGTCTCGATACAAACGTACCGCGCCACGGCTATTGCCCCGTGCTAATCCATACATCAAATGGGCATCTGCCAATTCCGCATTTGTAAACATTGCACTGACTGCAAAACCACGTTCGTGATGAACACTAACCTGTTGATGCTATGTACTGATGTACTTGATGCTAGTACTGTAGAGCAATGAGTCGCATGTCAACACAAGCACCGAAGTCAACATTACCTTCCTTGAATTGGACCAACTGGCGGTGAATCGAGGAAGTACAGTACATACTGACGAAACTAAAATGAGCTCTAACATGTAAATTAAGCGTTTCCGGACACATGTCCACATAACATCTTTTCTTTATTTGTGTGTGAGGAATGTTTCCTGAAAGTTTGGCAGTACTTTTTTGTAACACCCTGTATACTCCTATCTTCCTGATTTATCTTCTTTGCTAGGACTGGATTTCCATCCGATGTCTTGGTATTCATACAGGTGGTTCTCTCTTCTCCAAAGGTCTCTTTAATTGTTATGTAGGCGGCATCTACTTTACCCCCAGTGATATGTGCTTCTACATCCTTACTTTTGTCCTCTAGCCCTCCCCGCTTAGCCATTTCGCACTTCCTGACTATCTCATTTTTGAGACGTTTGCATTACTTTTCGCCTGTTTTATTTACTGTATTTTAATATTTTTTCCTTTCATCAATTAAATTCAACCTCTCTTCCGTCTTTTTACCTACATGATCCTGTGCTGCCTTCACTATTTCATGTCTCAAAGCTACCCATTCTTCTTCTATTGTGTTTCTTTCCCCTGTTCTTGTCATCGTTCTCTAATGCTCCCTTTGAAACCGGCTACAACGTCTGGTTCTTTCTGTTTATACAGGTCGCATCCTTTTGAATTCCTACCTTTTTTCAGTTTCTTCAGTTTAAATCTACAGTTCATAAGCAATAAATTGTGGTCAGAGTCCAGATCTGCCCCTGGAACTGTCTCACAATTTAAGCCTGATTCCTAAATCTATTGTCTTACCATTTTATAATCTAAACCTTCCATTGTCGCCAGGCCTCTTCCATGTATACAACCTTCTTTCAAGATTCTTAAACCAAGTGTTAGCTATGATAAAGTTATGCTCTGTGCAAAATTCTACCCGGTGGCTTCCTCTTTCATTTCTTACCCCCATTCCACATTCACCTACTGCTTTTCCTTCTCTTCCTTTTCCTACTCTCGAATTCCAGTCCACCATGACTATTAAATTTTCGTCTCCCTTCACTATCTGAATAATTTCTTTTATCGCATCATACATTTCTTAAATCTCTTCATCATCTGCGGAACTAGTTGGCATATAAACTTGTACTACTGTGGTAGGCGTAGCCTTTGTGTCCATCTTGGCCAAAAGAATGCGTTCACTATGTTGTTCGTATTAACTTATCTGCGTTCCTATTTTTTTGTTGGTTATTAAACCTACTTCTTCGTTTCCCATATTTGATTTTGTACTTATAACCCTACATTCAGCTGACCAGAAGTCTTGTTCCTCCTGCCACCGAACTTCACTGACTGCAACTATACCAAACTAACAGATCCATTTCCCTCTAAATTTTCCAACATACCTGCCCGATTCAGGGATCTGACATACCACACTCCGATCCGTAGAACGCCTGTTTCGTTTCTCCTGATAACGATTGATATTGATAGATAAGCTTCTCAAAATGAAACGAGCACCACCCACCATGGAATGTCTGAAGCCATCAGCTACAGACAAGGTTTATTGCTTGGCTGGTGTTGCACCACTTGTAACCGCAGACGTTGTTAAGAACATGGTTGAACTAAATCATTTTCACTTTTTACATAGTCGTCATCCACGAAGAACTAGAAATCTAGAAATTCAGAAGAACTTCTTTCAGATCAGCCTCAGGACTATGCTCCACGCATTGCCAGTGAGGAACTGTGGACAGCTAGATGTGACCAACTTCCAACGTGGATGAAACCTGCTGAGTGTCTACATTCTGGAGATACTTCAGATTGGTCCATCTTGGGATCACTGAACAGGTTAAGGTCCGGTGTCGGTAAATCCAGGGGCAACCTTTTCAAAAGGGAATTTTCCAGACGACCGACAGAGCGCGGATGCACAGGAGAGAAGGACGTGGAACACCTGTACCACTGTCCATACGGCCCTGAGACACGCAGTGATGGAGAGCTGACGAAGGCTGAAGGGAGTGCACCTGCTGTTGTCCACTTGTAGACGAAGGTCGTTTGTTTTTGTCCTGTTTTGTTCCACTGTGTAAACTATGTAAACTGTGAATTATGTAAGTCTTCGTTTTTGGAGCATCCCTTACTTTGTACAGTTACTTGAAGCTGAGTTTTGTATGGCTTCTGACTACAGCACAAGAGAAATCTAAGTAATACACTCAAATATCTTGCGCTAAGCCTCGACCAGCAACTAACGTGGAAATCTCAGTTACAAACCATCGAGTAGAGACCCAACATTGGATTAAAACTGATTACTGGCCGAATGTGGGAATTACAGCCCTCCAGTATCCTCCAAACCTACAAAAACTTGATCTTACCTATCTTCTCCTATACAAATGATGCTTGAACATCCGCTCCGTATAAGTTCTATCACTCCGTCCGAATCTTAGAGCGTCCTGCAATTCCGCCTCGCTATCAGCGTCCGTTTACCTTCCCCCACATACACTGCTGGCCACCGTAAATGCAACACCAAGAAAGACAAGAGGTAGCACAACAAAATTTATTTTGTAGGTAACATGTTGACCAAGTATCAAATGATTACGTTTACAGACGTCTGTGACATGTGGTCCTGCCAGAATCAGTAGCCAGAGTAGCCGCCATTGTTGGAGATCACCGCTGCCACACGTCTCGGCATTGAGTCAAAGAGACGTTGGATGTGTTACTAAGGTACAGCAGCCCAAGCAGCTTCCACACGTTGCCAAAGATCATCTGGTGTGGCAGCTGGGGATGTAATCTGGGTCACTCGTTGAGCAACCATGGACCACATGTTTTCTATCGGCGAAAGATCCGGAGAGCGAGCCGGCCAGGGAAGCAATTCAATCTGGTTATTGACGAAGAACCTTTGGACAATGCGTGCCATGTGTGGTCGCGCATTATCCTGTTGAAATATGGCTGTGGCCGAGCCCTGAAGGTAAGGAAGGACAACTGGCTCCAGCACCTCGGATATGTAGCACCGGCTATTTAAAGTACCGGCAATGCGTACTAGAGGCGTGCGAGAGTAATATCCAATACCGCCCCATACCATAATACCCGGTGCAAGACCAGTGTGGTGGTGCATAATGCAGCTGTCCAGCATCCTCTGTCGACGGTGTCTCCACACTCGAATCCGACCATCGTGGTGCTGCAGACAGAAGCGTGCCTCGTCAGTAAAGACAACGTCATTCCATTCTGCCGTCCACATCCGTCTGTCATCACACCATTGGCGACGGAGACGTCTGTGGTTCTGCGTCAATGGTAGACGAAGCAATGGACGTCTTGCGGACAGACCACTCTGCTGTAAACGGCGTCGAATGGTACGCGCAGACACTGGATGATGCATTACAGACGCAATGTGCTGTGCTATGGTTCGGGATGTCACTGAGCGATCCGTCACTGCCATGCGCACAATTTGCCTATCAGCACGTGCAGTGGTGCACCGAGGTGAATGCGATCGACCACGTCGGTCCGTCGTACCCTCCTGCATCCAACGGTCACATATCCGCATTACAGTTGTTTGGTTTCGTCCAACACGACTAGCGATTTCTCTGTATGATAATCCACAATCTCGGTAAGCCACTATCCTTCCTCTGTCGAACTCGGATACTTGATCAAAAGATGTTCGCTGTTGTCTACGAGGCATAACTGATCGTCTTGTGAAACAACCACAAGGTAAACACACGTGCCGAACGTACACTCGTCGAAATCGCCAAGCCTTAAATGGCGCTATGAGGTGGCGCCACAGGCGCGCGTGATGTGCGTCTGCGCTGAAATTCTAATCAGTTGCATATCTCATCACTGCAAACTCATGGTGTAAATTTCACTCGATTCGGATGCTTCCTTCAGGGTGTTGCATTTACGGTGGCCAGCAGTGTAGATCCATTACAATGTCATCACATTCCACTTCTCCTGAGTCACACAGAACACGTACGAACTACCTAAACGATGCCTAATGTCGACTCCATCAATGCTATTGTCTTCTCTCTAATTTCCGATCCTGGTTCGCTGCCGCGCCTATACCGACGTATTCCACGAACTGTACGACTATAAACAGTCGATATCAACTTCCAACGAAAATTAAAGCATCTCTCAGACAATGAAATCGGCCTCCATGTTTATTCATCCGACCAACTGCAACTCTTTCTCTTTCCTACCTATTCCATCTCATGAGCTGTCCACCCTTTTCTCTTTCCTCCCCATTTTCCTTATCCTATTGCCCTACCCATTTTTCCTTTCAGATTATAGCCCTACCCATATCCCGAATTACTCCCCCCTTCCAATAACGTCTGTATAGATACTACCTATCGCACCTCCATACTTATACCACACCTTACTATCCTCCAGAAAACCTTTTTCCCCTCCTAAAATACACATGTTTTCCTAATGCAGGTCCTTCAATTTTTCCAAGAAGTGCAGCACTCCATTTCTAGGACTGCCGTTTTCACAATGTATTTTAATTGCAGTCTTACTGTTTTTATTTTACCTCTTAGTTTTTTCCCTTTTTGAAAAAAAAACGACGAAAAAGAATAAATGATGATGAATTGAAACCCTCAGCTGCCGACAGGTGTTGCTGATATACCTGGATGGGGACAGCTGAAAATGTGTGCGCCGACCGGGATCTCGTGCCTACATGGCAGACGCTCTATCCATCTGAGCCACCGAGGCCACTGATAAATAGCGCCACTGCAGGGACTTATTCCTTGCACGCTTCCCGTGAGACCCACATTCCCAAGTGTCCACAATCTACATACGTAATGTCCTTGACAGTTATATAGATCTAACAGAAGTTTCTTTTACAAAAAAATCCTTCATAAAATTCAGAGGTTTGGAAATATCAAAATAGTCTGTAAATATTTCATCTTTCAATTTATTGCTATAGTCTTGTGTAGGTACTTCCCGCTTTAGTGTTGTGTACGTGTAAAAGCTTTGGCTGACAACGCACTTTCGCCAGTGTGGGGCGAGAGGGACGAAACGAAATGAAAAAAAAAAGAAAAGAACAAGAACCGTGAGTACTTTTAAGGTTTATGTTTGCCCGTCATGTTCTGGTGACAGCTTGCTTGTGTATCTTCACGCAGGTGAACAACCGCTTGAAAATAGCGTAGCTGCCGAAAGTGGCCAAGAGTGGGAAACGAGCAATAATTGCAGTCGACGGCTGACATTACGTTGGCTCAAAAACTTTGTACGGCTGTGTCATCTGACTTACCGCTTCTGTATTCGTTGAGTCTTTTTCAGCAATAGAATCAAAAGCCCGGGAGCATTTCTAGTACCACTAACACACGTCTCGCTTTAGCAAGTGCCTGGCGAGCTGTTCAGTTGAGGCTCCACTGGGGCTCTGCACGCCGGCCATCCACCCTCACAGTGTCAACTGAAAGGCCGCAGAGTACGTCGATTGCCTGATCGATCCGTGCAGACGAGTCCCACCACCTACCCCACCTCTCTCCTCTCTCGCGTTCGGTGTTATTCCGGCGGCACGGTGCTGCAGGTGGCCGTTTCCGCGGCCCCGTCCAGAGGCCCGCCTGCCGTGGAGGACTGTCGGCGCGGGCAAATCGCAGCCGGGCGGAATTTATTTTTAACTGCCGCAACAAGCGCGGGCGGGCGGCAGGTAGGCGCTCGTCCCGCCGCTGTCGAATTAGCCCAACACAAACAGCGCCGGCGCCGGCGGTGCCACTGGAGTGGAGTGGAGTGGCGGGCGGGCGCGCCGGCAATTCGTCACTGTTTGCCGAATCCGCGGCGCCGCTGCGCGTGTTTTGCCGCGAGCGGCCGAGCCTCAAACAGCGGCGCGCCCTGCTGCAGCACGTCCGCTTCTATTGACTGCGGCGGCCGGCGCGGGCCCACCGCGCTCCCAAAGTGGAGTTCCGCGCCACGCCTAGATCTACATCAGGGCTTAACGACTGGCCGGTTTTGAGCGCGAGTACTCGCGTCTGCTCAGGCACCTGCTCGCGAGCAGGTGCAAGGTCGCGGAGTAGGGAGGGAGGGGAGGGAGGGGAAATGCGCGCGCACGTTTGAATGTGATGTCGCGTTCTTAGCAGATTCAACTAGCCATCTGAATGCTTTGAACATTTCACTACAAGGTAAAGATCTGCTAATTACTCATTTCATAGATCGAATACGAGCTTTTAAAATGAAATTGACAGTTTGGGTGAGTCAGCTGGAAACAGGAAACCTAGCTCATGTTCCTAAATTACCATCCATGCAAGATGTTCACAAAGACTGTGAACGTTATTCACATAGTTTAGTTGATCAACGCTTTCAAGATCTGACAGCACTAGATAGTGATTTTGATCTGTTCTCTCCATATTCAGCGAATATTGAAGAGACTCGTCCTGAGCTGCAGCAAGAAATTATTGACCTGCAGTGTGACAGAGAATACAGAGACAAATTTCAGAACAAGAAAAACATTTTCGAATTCTACAGACACTTCCCTCAGGATAGATTTCCTCGTTTGCACAAACTGGCGGCTACAATAATATCAATGTTCGGTTCCACGTATGTTTGTGAACAACTGTTCTCTGCACTGAAATGTAACAAGACGCGCCTCAGAAACGCATTGTCTGATCGAAATTTAAACTGCACGCTGCGCCTAAAATGCACAAGAACAATTACTCCGAACATAGACGCAATTGTAAAGGGCAAAAAGTACAAGATAACCGAGAATCCCACACTTCAGTAACACCTTTTATTGTGTAACAGTTCACAAATTAATGCGAATGTAGAGGCATACACTAAGCTAATAAAATTATGTGGCATGTGTACATTCTCCTTTATTTGTTTCATTTGTCGCAGTAATAATTCGTGAGTGATATCCCTGCAGGTGGCCGCGGATTTACATTCACTGGCGGCAGCTGTTGTGTGCCCCACGTGACTTTCCCCACTCTCCGCTCTGGTCCGGTAGTGGGGGTAGCGTGCTCGCGCTGCTCCGTGCTCGCGCCTTGCTGCTCACAGCTTGCTCCGCGAGCACGTATGTTGTGAAGCCCTGATCTACATCTACATCCATACTCCACAAGACACCTCATGGTGTGTAGCGGAGGGTACTTTGAGTACCTCTATCGGTTCTCCCTTCTACTCCAGTCTCGTATTGTTCGTGGAAAGAAAGGTTTTCGCTATGCCTCTGTGTGGGCTCTAATCTCTCTGATTTTATCCTCACGGTCTCTTCGCGAGATATACGTAGGAGGGAGCAATATACTGCTTGACTCCTCGGTGAAGCTATGTTCTCGGAACTTCAACAAAAGCCCGTACCGAGCTACTGAGCGTCTCTCTTGCAGAGTCTTCCACTGGAGTTTATTATCATCTCCGTAACGCTTTCGCGGTTACTAAACCATCCTGTAACGAAGCGCGCTGCTCTCCGTTGCATCTTCTCTGTCTCTTCTGTCAACCCTATCTGGTACGGACCACACACCGGTGAACAGTATTCAAGCAGGTTGCGAACATGTGTACTGTATCCAGAATGAGATTTTCACTCTGCAGCGGAGTGTGCGCTGATATGAAACTTCCTGGCAGAGCATTTGCCCGCGAAAGGCAAAGGTCCCGAGTTCGAGTCTCGGTCGGGCACACAGTTTTAATCTGCCAGGAAGTTTCATGTGTACTGTAAACTACTTCCTTTGTTTTCGGATTGCATTTCCTTAGGATTCTTCGAATGAATTTCAGTATGGCATCTGCTTTACCGACGATCAACTTTATATGATCATTCCATTTTAAATCACTCCTAACGCCTACTCCCAGATAATTTATGGAATTAACTGCTTCCAGTTGCTGACCTACTATATTGTAGCTATATGATAAGGTGTAAGTAGGCTGTTTATGTTTTCTTATTGGCAACATTACGTAGCGCTCTGTATGAAAATCACTGGCTGTGCTGTGTGCAGTCTGTGGCTAGTTTGCATTGTTGCCTGCCACTGTAGTGTTGGGCAGCTGGATGTGAACAGCGCGTAGTGTTGCGCAGTTGGAGGTGAGCCGTCAGTAGTGGTGGATGTGGGGAGAGAAATGGCGGAGTTTTGAAATTTGTAAGACTGGATGTCATGAACTGCATGTGTATTATGATTTTTCAACACTATTAAGGTAAATACATTGTTTGTTCTCTATTAAAATCTTTCATTTGCTAACTATGCCTATCAGTAGTAAGTGCCTTCAGTAGTTTGAATCTTTTATTTAGCTGGCAGTAGTGGCGCTTGCTATATTGCAGTAGTTTGAGTAACCAAGATTTTTGTGAGGTAAGTGACTTGTGAAACGTATAGGTTAATGTTAGTCAGGGCCATTCTTTTGTAGGGATTTTTGAAAGTCAGATTGCGTTGCGCTAAAAATATTGTGTGTCAGTTTAAACACAGTCATGTATAATTGTTCTAAGGGGACGTCTCATATGGTGACCATGCCAGGATACCTCACTGGAATCTTCTGATTTTTTTCTTGTAGTTTGTGTAATTAGTGTAGCTATTGTTTATTGCTAGCGCGTAATTGTAGAGAGAATCTCCTTTGTAGTTGCAGTCTTCCACTGTTGTACAGTAAAACAGGTGTGGCATGCATGTAGATTTGCACCAAGTATTTCGCAGCTGCGCTTGCAATTAACTAGATATTATTTTCAGTGCTATGTTAATGTGTTTTCTTATTTGTGCTTTTTTGTGTTATCGTGTGAAATATTGTGTCAATAATGGCGTGTGAAAAACGTAACACTAGGCTCCAAAGTAAACTGAGCAATAATAGTGACGACGAGCGTAGCTTATCAGCACCACTGTGTAATGAATTAAGAGACATTCAAAGTAGTAATTTGGTAATTGTGCATAGGGAAATGGAACGGGCTGCAAATAATGGTGTAGGCAGTGAAACAATTAGAGAACAGGGAAGCATTATCAATCGATCGGTCGGCAACAGCTCGCCTCAGGATTCCGAAATGACAGGACACAATGTTGCAGATACTGTAGATTCAGGTTTTTGGTCCTCACCGTTTTCTCAAATAAGTCAAGACACATTTTCTGCTTGTCAAAATGTGAATGTTGCCGGTGCAAATTCACTGCCGAAAAGCACTGAGGAACATGTTTCAGACACCAGTGCATTGTTATTACAATTAATACATCAAATGGGACAAACGCAGCAAAAGCTTCAAAAGTTAGACACAATGGAACAAAATCTTCGGAAGTTAGACACCACACTTGAACAAACACGTGAAGATTTAACTACTGAGTCACATAAGATTGAATCGAAATGTCAAAAAGTCTGTAATGACGTAAAAACACAAATTTGTGAGCATTTTCAACCTATTTTTTCGCGTCATGAAAATGCATTACAGAATCACGAAGCAGCCATAAAAGAACTGCAAACTATTGTTCATGAAAATCACGACACCTTGCAAGCTAAAATTGACTCAGTTGTATCTACCGATTCGGTTACGCAACTTGCAAAAACTCAGGAAAACTTAAAGGACACAGTAGATACGATTTCAACACAAATGGACACTCTGAAACTTGGTTCAGAAAAACACACAGAGGAAATAATTTCACTATCGTATAAAGTAGCAGAACTTTCAGATCAGTTCACTAACTTATCTACAAAGGTAGGTGATGATCTGAATGACACAAGACCTGTAGCCTTCACGGACACTGAAGAGTATGAACAAATTAGAAAATTCAAACAAAATCAAATCAATACACAGTACAAAAGAGAAATCCGGGAAGTACAAGATCAGTTGGCACAAGTAATACAAGAATTACGTATTTCAGAGGACACTCGCGCTCCAGCACGGGAAGAGGGACATAGAAATCCGGAACAACCACAAAATAATAACACAGGACATTTCGGAACTTATGAAAGAAATTGGCAAGGTGCACCGAATTTTGAAATGGAACCGCCGAAACGACGTAACAATGACCGATATGCGACTCGCCGACATGATGATTTTGACTATAAGCTGTTCATTACTACACGTAAATTTAAAACATTTAAGAATTCTGGCAAAGACATTCATCCAAAAGCGTGGCTCCATCAATTCTGTCATTGTTTTCCTCCCAACTGGTCATTAGAGCACAGGTTAGAATTTATGTGTGGCTACTTGGAGAATGAACCAGCTGTAAGAATGCGATCGGTCATTCACGATTGTCACAGTGAAGGAGAATTTTGTCATGCCTTCCTCTCAGCGTATTGGTCTCAAGCTACACAAGACCGAGTAAAACATAGCATCATAATGATGAAACGTTTCGAACAATCTGAATTTTCCAGTCTTATGAAATATTTTGAAGACATGTTGCATAAGAATCAGTATCTTTCAAACCCATACAGCCCCTCAGAACTCATCCGCATTTGCTTAATCAAACTGCCTGAACATTTACGACATATTATTTTAGCAGGACTTTGCAAAGACGACATTGAAGCTTTTCAGGGACTGTTACAAGAACTGGAAATTGACACTGACAATCGCGGAACGCGGAAACAGGAACACAAGAATTACAGGTCACATCCGTCACAATTCCGCGATGAAAGAAATAATAACTGGACACTACAAGGCTATTCTTACAACACAAATCGTGAACAAAACAGACACCACCCGTATGACAGCCGTTGGCAGAATAATAGTTACAGAGAAAGATCACATTTCCGTAGTAATGAATATGACAGAGATAACCATAGAAACAGACAATATGGGAACCAAAATAATTATTATCAAGGGAGACAGAATAACTTCAGACGCAACAGTTCAGCGCGCAGTTACGATTCAGGGAGAAATTCTCCACCACGTGACTGATTAGAAGGAAACTATGGAATCTACCGACATGACGACAGACGATAGATACGTAACGACAGACCTAAATTGCATCAGAACTGGCGAGATTCAAACAGAGCAGGGCACTCTCGACAAGGTGAATATGTAGAAGTTAGGTCTCCTAATCCCAATAACGACGCGCGCCAACAAAGGAACAGACAATGACTCGCACCGCAGGCAGCCGCGTGCGCCGGCTGGCTCAGAGAAAAATAACATAGACGCTAACCTTGAGAATAATTTTAGCGTTCCTCACCAACGTATACCGCATGATAATTCCGTTCAAGTTGAACCTCTGCGTACTAGGAAGAGTAAAGGATTGCACCACATTTCACATGTAAAACGGTTTATTGAAAGATAATCTGCTTTATAACTTAGTCTTTGCCATAAAATTTTTCACTTCACGTTACTAGTATGCTTTGTCAGACTTATAAACTGTTACCATGCTACAATGTTTGAAGTTAAATATCCAATCAAGAACCAAGAGAACTTATTTAAACAGAAATTACGAATGCATTGTTATAGTGAACAGACGTCACAGTGTTATTGTGTGTGTACATTCTTGCTTGTTAGTTGCACGATTACGTAACGACTATAAGGCTTACATACTTAGAACATATACTGGTACTGCTAATGAGATTTTAATGCAACATTTTGAAAATACATTCTGGATTTAAAGTACTTTCTGTGAGATACCAGATGACACAGTGGTTAGTTTATGTGACAGCTACACGATTTTATCACGACGCTACTAATGAGTGACAATTTACAATGCTGCTTTTGCGGTGTATCTGTTTTATATCTGCACAGTTTTCCTGAATTCTTCTGTAAAGTAAAACATGTTTTAGTAGTAACTTTTGTGGTATAGCTACAAGGAGACAGCCTTTTCCGTAGGACAACAATACGTTACAGCACAGTACTTTCTTCATCACGGCAATAAGCGTAATAACTAAGATATCTATACGCAAAGCATTTCACTTTTGTGTATCATGAGGTAAGTACATTGACTTCTGCAGAACATAGCTTTCGGAGGACAATAACTACGACACTTCCACAGAGATTATCTTACAACAAGACGCACAGTTTGGCGCTACAGTACACATATTTGAGTGATTAATTTTGTACTTAATACATTTATTTTTAAAGATATTTGAAGTACAATGGTACAAAGGTTTTCCGTGATACATTTCATTCCATTGCTGTAATCTGTAACGCCTGAGGGCATAATTACATTAATCCTCAGGGGGGTACACGCTTACTTTGTGTACCATGTGTGTGGCAAACACAAGGAGCCCTAGCTAATATGGTATTTGCTATACAACTTTACACATCGGTACCATATTTCTCCAACACAGAATTACACAGCTACCTGATTATTTAACAGAGAAACAAACATTTTTTTTAGTACGTCAGTGACAGATGTTTACGCAGTTACACAGTTGGATAGCTTCACACTTATGAAACTGTATTTTGTATGTACTTTGTGAACTCTTCATATTTTTTCAGAACCATTGTGATACTATGAGAGCTTTGAATGATGTATTTGGTAAGGGAGCATGATTTTAAAGTACGTTTGAGGTAGATGACACTATTGAAATGAGCAGAGAATTTTTTTTAGGTTTTGAAATTATTGCAGAAAGCTACGACGATTTTGACATTTGGCTGAGGTGTTATGGTGTTATTATTACAACGACGATGTGTATTATGCTTTTGAGGTATGTTTATGATCAATAAGCTAATGCTATATGAGGAATTTGATTATGCTATGTATTTATTATGATGAAATATTGAAGAAGTGTCGACGAATATGTATATGTGTAATAAGGTAAGGAGTAATGAATAGTGGTTAGGGACTCTGACTTGTGAAAAAGGATGTTGGAAATCAAGAATCGTACTTTAAGAGTTATGAAATGTGTGTAAATGCGTGAATGTATCACAATGCCGGCGAAAATTTTTTGGACACTGTTATATTCATAAGATTTTGTTTCTACACATTTGCAACGCAAATTCTTGACCCGTGAAATTTTGTATATGAGACTGCCACTGTAGTGCAAACTGGTGTTGTAAATATTTCGGTAAGAAAGTTAAGTGACGTTCATGTAATGCGTCGTGGGCACAACGCATTACGTGGGCAACTGCGCGACAGTCGCCTGGAAAAAAGCCATTAGTGTGTGCCTTTCAGAGGCACAGGTGGAGAAAAAAAGGAGGCCATTATCCTCGCTATTGACATTTCTTTGTAGAAAGCATCCTAAATACGACACGCTCAAACTTGAAAATATATGATTACACTGTGGAGCTCTTAATTTATGATATTTACTAAAATGCCTAAAGAAATGATGAGGAACATCTTACATCTATTGTCTTTCTAGTTGAGAGATTGCTCATTTTGTTTGATATCTAGTTTCTAGCTGCACTGCAGCATTGGTTAAAATAAAATTTAATAGATGTACTAATATAGATATTTTATACCTACAGATCCAGTAAATAACCATTTTATAATCTACTTCAAAAAAAACGAGGGAGCACAAAAAGACCTTTCCCTTCACAGGAATTGTACACAATATTTGTCAATGACTGGGTAACTTATTTAGTAGTGTAAGTTAAGGTGATGCATCACCCTAGTGTTAAGATGTGACATAGGTATTAAACATGGCCATTTTTTCTGCTTGAGCTTTGTCATGTTTAGATGTAAGTTATTGCATTTGCTGCTGCTGTTTGCCAGGCATAGTGCTACTAAATTTCACTTTACATCACTCTGTTAAGCCAGTTTTACTACTGATTTATTTTTCTTGTTTGCTGCTCATTGCCTTATATTAGTTGTAATACTGCTGCTTGCTTTGCCAATTTGCATTTTTTTGTCCTTGCAGTTTGTGTTATGTGCTGCTGCATTGCCTCGTCCATTGGTATATATGTCTGAGCTCAGTAGATTTAAGTTAGCTTAAGAGGGGGCAGACTATATAAGAAACTAACTATGATGGATTGGAAGAAATGCATTGAGAAGCTATAAAATGGTTTGGCCAAAAAAGTAGTGTACAGTGGAGAAAAACTATTTTTGAAAGAGGATGTGAACAGAATACAGAAAGCATGCTTTTTTTTTTTTTTTGGCTGGAGCAAATGTCGAAATAAGAGGAATGATCTATGGAATGAAGTTTTGGGTTGGACTGCAGTACCAAATGTTACACTGAAAACAAACCCTGTCCTTTCCTTTTGTGTTATCCCACTAAGTGTTTGTGTACCCTTGTGTATTTGTTTTCTTCCTGTCTCTGTGTACTGTTTCATAGAATTTTTTTTTCTTCTAATACTAAGCTACATTCACTATGATGAGGAATACTGTTATCCTCAAATATAATTGGCATTAATAATATGTTATTTACCTTGTAAATATTCTTAGACATTATTTATTCTGTTTTGTTTTAATGCTCATGTGTAAAGTTGATGTTTCAAAAGTTATTCTGATCTTTTATGTATTTACATATGTCATAATTCCTGTAACACTGATGTATATGTTACTTCGATTCTTTTGTAAAGCCTGTACTACAAATGTTATCTTATTGTTATGTTTTTAATGATGTATTTTGTACCTTTGTTATTGTATTCTTATGTTATAAAATTGTAATTGACACCAGTTCATCAAATTAAGTAACTTGTAAGTTACATTTCACTGCACACGTTTCTGTTGGTCATAGTATATGGACAATATGTGAGAAGTAGGGACTGATAGTGTTTGCACGTGTGTTAATAATTCAGCAAGGGACTGGATAACAGCTTTGCTGGTTCTAAGGACATGTCAAAAAAAATTTTGTGAGTGCACAAGTGGTGGTTCATGGAATTGCTATATTGTCCGCAAGACTCTTCGATGGTGATTGTGCACCTGCACAGTCACAGCAGATGGCTGCTGGCTATCTCTACAAGGACTGCAGTGGGTCTGCACCTTTGATGACCCACCAATACCATTATTTCTACAAGGACTGCAGTGGGTCTGCACCTCTGGTGGCCCACCAATACCATACTCTCTACCAGGACTACAGTGGGTCTCCTCTGTGATGACCTACCTACTAATATTCTTCAAAACTTCGACTGACTCTGCTGTGGGTTTGCTCTGTTGTGGCCCATTACCTGTCTGCATGTCAAGAGTCAGCACTGTCTTTCCGTTGGAAGGACAACACTACTTCTTCAAGACTGCATGGAAATCTACTACTTCCGTGTGGATTCTCTTTTACTGATCAGACTTTGAGAAAAAAAACAACACTGTGAGAAAATTTTAGCTTTTGACCAACGTTGTATCAATAAGTGTGTGCATTTGATTTCTTTGTTATTGTGATTATAAAAAATATTTTCAAATCTGTATTGGCCACTGCCCAAAACAATTTGTAAAATTTTTTGTGGGGAGCATGGGGGCTATGTAAGTAGGCTGTTTATGTTTTCTTATTGGCAACGTTTCTTAGCGCTCTGTATGAAAATCACTGGCTGTGATGTGTGCAGTCTGTGGCTAGTTTGCATTGTTGTCTGCCATTGTAGTGTTGGGCAGCTGGATGTGAACAGCGCGTAGCGTTGCGCAGTTGGAGGTGAGCCGCCAGCAGTGGTGGATGTGGGGAGAGAAATGGCGGAGTTTTGAAATTTGTAAGACTGGATGTCATGAACTGCATGTGTATTATGATTTTTCAACACTATTAAGGTAAATACATTGTTTGTTCTCTATTAAAATCTTTCATTTGCTAACTATGCCTATCAGTAGTTAGTGCCTTCAGTAGTTTGAATCTTTTATTTAGCTGGCAGTAGTGGCGCTTGCTATATTGCAGTAGTTTGAGTAACCAAGATTTTTGTGAGGTAAGTGACTTGTGAAACGTATAGGTTAATGTTAGTCAGGGCCATTCTTTTGTAGGGATTTTTGAAAGTCAGATTGCGTTGCGCTAAAAATATTGTGTGTCAGTTTAAACACAATCATGTATAATTGTTCTAAGGGTACGTTTCAAAGGGATCTTTCTTTCTATGTATTCGCAGCACATTACACTTGTCTACATTGAGATTCAATTGCCATTTCCTGCACCATGCGTCAATTCGCTGCAGATCCTCCTGCATTTCAGTACTATTTTCCATTGTTACAATCTCTCGATATACTCAGCATCATCCGCAAAAAGCCTCAGTGAACTTCCGATGTTGTCCACAAGCTCATTTATGTATATTGTGAATAGCAACGGTACTACCACACTCCCCTGCGGCAAACCTGAAATCACTCTTACTTCGGAAGACTTCTCTCCATTGAGAATGACATGCTGCGTTCTCTTATCTCAACCCAATCACACAATTCGTCTGTTAGTCTATGTGCTCTTACTTTGTTCATTAAACAACGGTGGAGAACTGTATCAAACGCCTTGCGGAAGTCAAGAAACACGGAATCTACCTGGGAATCCGTGTCTATGGCCCTCTGAGTCTTGTGGACGAATAGCGTCTTTTTCGGAACCCATGCTGATTCCTACAGAGTAGATTTCTAGTCTCCAGAAAAGTCATCATACTCGAACACAATACCTATTCCAAAATTGTACAGCTGATCGACGTTAAGATATAGGTCTATAGTTCTGTACATCTGTCCGACGTCCCTTCTTGAAAACGGGGATGACCTGTGCCCTTTTCCAATCCTTTGGAACGCTACGCTCTTCTAGAGACCTACGGTACACCGCTGCAAGAAGGGGGGCAAGTTCCTTCGCGTACTCTGTGTAAAATCGAATGCCATTTTAATTGCTTTTCTATCCCTCTGTCATTTATTTTGATACCTGCCATTTTCTCATCTGTGCGACAATAAGGAATAAAATTTCCATTTATTAAAGAAAAAATGATTTTTAATTTGTTCATCAGTTACCCATTGGAAACTACTTCCACGCTCACATAGTGTCATTAAATGTGTTAATGTTCTTGATGAATCGCTAGTAAATAAAGTAAATTCTTAAGAAAAGGTTTTGAAAGTAAATTCACGGTTCAGCCTCCTTGTAGTCTTTTAGGACGACGATTTTCTACAGTACATGTGCTGTATTATATCCCATTCATCACAAGTGCTGGTTTTTTAATGACAATTTCGAGTATAATTAGAACTGCGACGCATTATTTTTCCATTAGCTCTGATAGCGTGTATTGGCTTCGGTTAGCTGGGCTGTAGGGTGACTTTTAGGGGGAGTCTGTAGTGAACTCTGACGTCAAACAGCGATAGATGCTGTGTGCTTGCAGGTAATACACCTATTTTTAAAACTCATCTCTGTGCAACAGCAGCATCTAGTCAGCTGAACGTATTTCTCATCAAAAAGAATATAGATAGTAATTCGCACCCCAGCCTTTTTCCCTCTAGCTTCTGGGTGTAGGGTAGAATTTGAGTGTTTCTGTCACTGGCTTCGAGTGGTATCACGAGAATTTTTTCACACCCGGATAACAGCAGTTGTATGGTATCGTCAGTTTTTGCGCTATATTGCGATTTTATGACGTCCTTGCGTGGCACTATGCATATAGTTGTGTAATTAGGACCGATCTTTGTGATTAACTGCGTAATTAGGATGGATATTTGCGTCAGTTTCCCAACCAAAATAAATAAAGTACACTAACCTAATCTTCCTCTCCCATATCTGGAGAGTTTCCATGTGTTAGTCTTTCCATCCAGTAGAATCAGGGTTCGAGTTGCTGATAAGTTGCGTTTTTTACATCCACTGGGTATTTGTGCACTGCACTATTTTCGGGTGTTTGAGCATTGTGAGCGTGTCTGCATGCATTATTTTGGTGATCTACGAGTAGTTTGCACGTCTGAATGCTGTGTACTGGATTATTTCGGTAATTTACGAGTGGTTTGCGTCTCCGTAATAGTGTAGTGCATTATTTACGAGCAGTTCCCAGGCCTGTAAACTGTATATTGTGATCTCAAGAACATCAGGATGAGTGTTTGGTATTAGCGTAATAAATAAACCACGTGAAATCTATCCCTAAATAAATTGTTCCAAACATAAATAAAGTACATTCCTTCCACCAGGAAACGTTAGCGACAGCCCCGAACATTTGCACTAGCCCCGCCCATTTACCCCCGTCCACACCTACCCCCCGCCACACCAACCAAGAGCGTATCAATGTGATCTTTGGTAGTCCTCGTCGCTGTCGTGTTTTTGTTCGTCGTTTTTTGTTTTACCGCAGTTGTTCATACTAGCAGTGTTGTGCTGTTAGTACTTCTTAGCAGTTTGTGTAATACTGTCAAAATGAAACATAGATATGCACTCTCAATAAAGTTGTCATACACAAAGTACCTAATCCTCACTGTTGTGGCCAACTGCTGTCAAAACTGATACCTAATAGACATTAAAGTACGATAAGATGTGTTGGAACGACACTGACGAAATTATGTACATATGTTTAACAATAGGCAGCTCTAAAGCTCTAAAACACTGAAGAAGAGCTCAGAATAATCTCTTGTCTGCTACAAGCAAGCAGTCATAAGAGTTCACAAGTAAAAAATCATCCATTACACAGGCAAATATTAATGAAGAATGTCACTGTATAAGTATCTGACTGCTTGCATTACGCATTTCTACGAGAGACATCGACTTTGCCTTGTTCATGCACAACATTGATTTTAGACAATCGAGATAACGGACAGCATCCTTGGCGATACTACCAATTAATATTTCCCAATAGAATTTCTTACACTACGCGAGGTGACGGAAATTTGCACTCACTGCAGTTAACAAATATCAGATTTTTTGATATAGTGCAGATGAAAGCTCATGAAATAAAAAAGACAGTGTGGATACCATTTTTATTTTTCTTTCTTATTGATGAATTTTTAACTCGCATATTCAATGAACATATTTCTAATTCTTTTCACAATGGCACCGGAAAAACTGTATTTCGTACTAACTACTGATTTTCTCCCTTGTTATGACTGGTATATCTGTGATACGAACAACTTTGATGTTGGAACATGCGGCAGACCATGGGCGGAGCTTAGGATATGGATTGGTGTGGAGGGGGGTGACTGGGCGGGACGTGTGCACCGTCCGGGGCTGTCGCTAACGTTACGTCTTCCACTAAAGTGCACGATCACGTGACCTATCATAGCGCCCTCTAGCGGTGAAATCTTGAACTAGGTCAGTTCTTTGGTCTAGTGCAGGGCTTCACAACATACGTGCTCGCGGAGCAAGCTGTGAGCAGCAAGGCGCGAGCACGGAGCAGCGCGAGCACGCTACCCCCACTACCGGACCAGAGCGGAGAGTGGGGAGAGTCATGTGAGGCACACAACACCTGCCGCCAGTCAATGTAAATCCGCGGCCACCTGCAGGGATATCACTCACGAATTATACTGCGACAAATGCAACAAATAAAGGAGAATGTACACGTGCCACATAATTTTATTAGCTTAGTGTATGCCTCTACATTCGTATTAATTTGTGAACTGTTACACAATAAAAGGTGTCACTGAAGTGTGGAATTCTCGGTTATCTCGTACTTTTTGCCCTTTACAATTGCGTTTATGTTCGGAGTAATTGTTCTTGTGCATTGTAGGCGCAGCGTGCAGTTTAAATTTCGATCAGAAAATGCGTTTCTCAGGCGCGTCTTGTTACATTTCATTGCAGAGAACAGTTGTTCACAAACGTACGTGGAGCCGAACATTGATATTATTGTAGCCGCCAGTTTGTGCAAACGAGGAAATCTATGCTGAGGGAAGTGTCTGTAGAATTCCAAAATGTTTTTCTTGTTCTGAAATTTGTCTCCGTATTCTCTGTCACACTGCAGGTCAATAATTTCTAGTTGCAGCTCAGGACGAATCTCTTCAATATTCGCTGAATATGGAGAGGAGAACAGATCAAAATCACTGTCTAGTGCTGTCAGATCTTGAAAGCGTTGATCAAATTCTTCCTTAAGGGCAACTAAACTAAGTGAATAACGTTCACAGTCTTTGTGAACATCTTGCATGGATGATAATGTAGGAAAATTAGCTAGATTTCCTGTTTCCAGCTGAGTCAGCCAAAGTGTCAATTTCATTTTAAAAGCTCGTATTCGATCTATGAAATGAGTAATTAGCAGATCTTTACCTTGTAGTGAAATGTTCAAAGCATTCAGATGGCTAGTTAAATCTGCTAAGAACGCGAGATCACATTTCCATGAAGGCTCTTTCAATTGAGGAACACACATGTTATTTATTTCCATGAACATATTTATCTCATCTAATAGGCAAAAAAATCGATTTAATAATTCGCCACGACTAAGCCAGCGGACCTCGCTGTAATAAGGCAGGCTACCACACTGGCTTTCTACATCCTCAAGAAAGCTTTTAAATTGCCTGTGTTGTAGCCCATGCTTCCTTATATAATTGGTTGTACGAACAACAACACTCGTCACATTTTTTAGAGTGATACTCTTTGCACATAAGTTTTCCTGGTGGTGGATCACACAGTGATCGCCCCTTATCTCATTCGGCACGGTCAGTTTTTGCATTTTCTCCTTCAACAGCGCAACGAAACCTGATTTTTTCCCTGTCATCGCTGGTGCACCGTCTGTAGACACTGAAACTAAAGAATTCCACGACAATCCTATGTTTTCAACACTTTCAACACTACTTAAAATATCACCTCCAGTTGCAGTGTTCTTCATGACTACTACATCGAGGAGCTCCTCCCTCACCTGAAGATCTCTATTAACACCTCTAATGAACATGGCAAGCTGTCTGTTCCAGTGATATCAACACTTTCGTCCAGAACTAGAGAATACGCCATAAAATGTTTACAGATATTTGCAAGCTGGCTCTGGACGTCGTCTGCCATTTCCTGTATGCGACGCATAATGGTCATGTTAGATAATGGCACAATCCGAAACTGTTCAACTTGAGATGGACACAAATGTTCTGCTGCAGCCACCAAACATTCTTTTATTAAATCGCCATCAGTGAAGGGGCGCAGGGATTTTGCTAAAAG
The DNA here is from genome assembly GCF_023898315.1 of Schistocerca nitens. Classification (NCBI taxonomy): domain Eukaryota; kingdom Metazoa; phylum Arthropoda; class Insecta; order Orthoptera; family Acrididae; genus Schistocerca; species Schistocerca nitens. The sequence goes on from NC_064618.1 coordinate 862,232,681, forward strand.
CAAAGCAATTTTGTAACTCACTCTGAGAGCTGCCTCAGTTGATTTTTCTTCGTCGTCCAGATCTTCTTCGGATAGCTTCCCTTTAAGTTTAATAATTTACTGTGCACGATCTGGTCCATCAAATTTTCCACTTCCGTAGTCTTTCGCGTGGTACGACATATAATGTCGCTGCAAATTAAATTTCCTAAAAGAATTCAGCGTTTTGTGACATACTAAACATTTTGCAACTCCATCTTTTTCTGTAAACAGATACAATTCCTCCCAATGGGGATTGAACTGAGAAAGCATGGTTGGGGTTACACAACGGCGACTTGACTCATTCTTAACCAGCGAAGTGACTGTTAGAGCTGATCGTAGTACTTTAAACGTTACACAGTCGGTGCGAATTCAATAGGCATGCTGCGGCCCTATTCAAACGTTCGCGCGCATTTCCCCTCCCTCCCCTCCCTCCTTACTCCGGGACCTTTCACCTGCTCGCGAGCACGTGCCTGAGCAACGCGAGTACTCGCGCTCAAAACCGGCCAGTTGTTAAGCCCTGGTCTAGTGGATCAGAGGCAGTTGTCTCTTGTGTGATTGGAGCTTATACGTAGGTTTTTCAAATGACAGACAATTCCAGCAGAGACATATGTTTCCATGCATTGTGTAATGCATCTTTAATGCAAAGCAATTATTTGCAGGACCGTATTCTTCCTCTTCATATGTTCTAGCATTAATGCTTGCTTCCATTCTTCATGCAGTGAACTGTGGATGCACTCCTCAGCTGAGTGAGTGCATGTAATACAGGTATTGAAACTCCCCCTGTCTTTCATCAGCATTTCCTCATGCCCTAGCTCACCGACAGCTCAACAAGCACTTATATCTCAGCCTCCTGTGGTGGTAACACCAAACTAAGCCAATAATGCTGTAGGTAGATAATAAATTTTAACAAATTTAAACAAATTTAGACAAATTTAAATAAATTATATTCGAATTGAATGACATCATGAGCAGTCTCTAGTGGGGGCAACACCATACTGACACCCCTTAGCTGCAGGAGTAAGCTGTTAGACCAAAATTCTCTCCAAATTTCGAAATTTCCGCCCATTTTCGAAGATGATGACGTGCCATCATGCAAAAAAAAAAGTCGGAAAGGGGGAGGCAAGGGACCTGTAGAAGTACATAATTCAATTTCCCGCCAAAAATTCAAACTTCCCACCAGGGGGCTGTGGCACTTCCCCACCAAAAGCCGAAATCTTGGGTAATGGCACTCACGTCATCAGCTGACATCACGGCCGCCATATTGGATAACGGTACTTGCGTGTTCAGCTGATGTCACAGCCGCCATCTTCCATAATGGTGCTCCCGTCATAAGCTGAGGTCATGGTCGCCATCTTGGATGACGTCACTACTCACGGATGGAATTATGAGTCTGTGGACCTGGGCACTCGCCTCGTATCCAAAAAGCGATAGAAGTAAACTATCGTGATGGATTCGTATTGCATTAGATGCACTTAGAACCATTGAGCGGAAAATACTACGCAAAATCTATGGGCCAATATGGGAGAAAGAAGGATGGAGAATATGCTACAATGCCGAATTACAACAGTTAATACAAGGCAGGGACAAATTCGCGAAATCACTGCGAATATTATGGCTAGGACACTTTGAGAGAATGGCAGAGGATAGAATTCCAAAGAAAATGATGAAAGGTGTGATGCATTCAGCTAGGCGAAAAGGAAGACATTGAACAAAATGGATCGACGAGGTAGTAATGGATATCAACAGTGTGGGAGTCCGAGGGCGGAAAAGAGCAGCAAATAACCGAGAAGTGTGGAGGAAGATTGTTGAAGAAGCCAAGGCTCACCAACGGCCGTAGCGCTACTGAAGAAGAAGAAGAATTTGATGTGAGATGAAACCTCTTTTGACCAATTCTTAAAATTTTATTGTATAGTGCAAAGGATTTACTGCATAGTTGATCAATATGTGGCTCAAAGTTCATGCTCTGGTCGAGGTAGACTCCGGTGTAGCTTGCAACAGTTTTTCGTTTAATTATATCCCCGTCAATCTTGATACTCGGGAATCTTACTATCCTCAGGGCCGGTTTAAGCCCCATGTGACACAAACCGCTACTCGGAGTGCAAGCTGGGAAGGGGGCCAGAGAAGCCCAAGTGCAAGATTAGTATACAGTGCGTAGCACAATTAGTAGCAAAAAGTGAAACTGGTGGAAGTGTACTAGGGAAGATGGGTAAGAGAGGGCGTGGGTAAATAATAAGTCGCTTGCCTAGCAAAATGTCCTTCCGTTCAATCGCAGTGTTATTGCACTTGGCTGGTGCGACTGCTCCTTTAAACGATTGGTGGCTCTCCCTTCGAGCTGTTTTCCGCAGTATGATTGGAAAAAGAGAAGAAAACCGTTCGCACAATCGACAGCCCATACTACGACTGCCTGTAGCTGGTAGCTGGTGAGCAGTGCTTCCGCATTCACGTCTCAGAACAACGGGGCGCGTACCCAGCCAAGAGGGTAACCTTTTGTCACCTGTTTACAGACGGTTCGCTCTCGGGATGCCAACTCCGCAGATCTGACATCGCAGTAGGCTTTCAGGCCGAGGGTGAAACAGGAGAAGAGCGACATCCGCCACAGGTTGTCGAAGGCCCCTGAAATGTCCACCATAATTCCAGTCACGTCGTTACACTCTGATGAGCCGGTAAGAGTGGTCGCTTGGTTAATCGCGTAATCAGTTCATCTACCTTTTCTGATTCCTTATTGCCACCCATTTACACCACGCATTACTTTACGATCTGCTTGGCTGTCACAGAGTAGTTTCTTAAACGTTTTCCCAAGAACATTGAAAAGACAAACCGACCTATGTGATTTGAGATTAAATAAGTCTTTATTTGATTCTTTCTTGAGAATGACAACTTTAGGTTTCTTCCAACATTTAGGAAACTTCAGTTTTTCAAGACAGAGTTGTGTAAATCAATTAGTAGGCCAAACGGCGGAAATTAAAAAAAAATTGTAACACGGCTACTGGTATGGCGTCTGGATCGGATGTTTTATTTCTGACGAAACTCAGGATTTCCTTTGTGATCTTATTCATGGTCAAAAGACAAACCTGTAAGTTGGTTTCATGAAAAATTCCTGGAGTTGTTGCCTCATTTGTGGTTGCTCCATAGTACCGTCAGCCGGGTCATTATCTAAAAGAGGAGGTTGAACAATATATTTGCGGTACTATCTCAGTCAATTGTTGTCTCATAATCTCTGTCCTCTACTTAAGATTGAGAGAACCGTGTGTGCTCTTTCTCTCGTATGATCCTATATGGGGTACCCCACGAATCCAAACAAGAGTTGTCCTTTACATATTGATCACAACTTTTTCTTCTAATTTCATTTTGTCTAGATTGCTTTATTCCTTCCATGAATTTCTAATAGATATTGTCAGACATCGATGTTCATATATTTCCAAAATTACATTTTTATGGAGGTTCACAGACTCAACGTGTTTTGAGAATGACAACATTGTCCAAGGAGGCTATATGCCCCTGCCACAGTGCAAGATGCAGCTCTCGAGGACTTTCTCACTATTTTATGTCCACAATTGTCGGGAACAGACAACGCTGACATCCTGTCACCTATTACTGAAGACGAAGTGCATGAGGCAGTGCGTAACTCACCTCTCAAAAAATCCCCGGGACTTGATGGCCTCCCTGTGGAATTTTATGCCCGCTACTGGTCTATAATTGGGGACAAGATCACTTCCATGGCAAATGAGGTCCTGAACGGAAAAACGGTCCCTGCAGAGTATAAGGAAAGTAAAATAGTACTGATTCCTAAGAGTAAAGGCAAAACCAACTTCAACAATTTTCGGCCTCTTCGCTACTAAATTCTGATTACAAAATAATTTCGCGTATTATCAACAAAACTCTCTCTGCCTTTTCCAACAAAATATTGAGTCATCATCAATCTTGTTCTCCGACCAGAACGATATTCGAAAGTCTATCTGCATACAGAGACGTCATTGCAATTACCTCAGTGACAAGTATAAAATGTGCTTTAATTTTTATAGATTTCAACAAAGCTTTTGACCGCGTTAGTCATAGATACCTCTTTGCGACGCTGTCAAGAATGGCTTTCCACCCCCAGATTGTCAACATGCTAAGAAATATTGCAACAGGTATAAGTGCGAAAATAGCAATCAATGGCCAAACATCTAAACCCATACAGATAGGGCGAGGGGTTCCACAGGGCAGTCCCTTATCTATGCTTTTATTTTCCGTATCTTTAGAGCCCTTCCTCCGCACTGTCCACGCAAGATTAACAGGCATAACATTGAGTGGTGAGAAAACTGTCATACGAGCTTATGCTGATGACGTGGGCGCTGTAATAAGGTAGAGGGAGGAGACAGTTACACTGGAAAGAGAAATCCAAAGGTATTGTCTAGCGTCGGGAGCGACAACAAATGAAAACAAAAGTAAAATATTGAATCTACGGGGCCTAGATCACCTCCGACTGGCATGGGCAAAACAAGACAACAAACGTAAAACATTGGGAATAACCTTAATTGCATGTCCGATGAGGATGGCTGCTTTTAACTGGACGGAAACTAGGAGGAAAGTTCATGGTGCTGTAATGGAGAACATCCATCGAACTATGGACCTGGTGCAAAAAGTCAGATTCATCAACTCCTGCGTTTTGTCTAAAGCGTATTTCACTGCACAGGTATTTCCAATTCCTAAACTTGTAGCGAAAGGGATCATGTCCACTGTTACCAATTATTTATGGCGAGGAGACATATTCAGGGTTGGTGCGACTACCGTTCTACTGGATGTCAGAAACGGGGGCCTCGGTTTGGTGGATGTTCGCAATAAAGCGTCTGCTCTGTTCCTCAAACGGACTTTCCATATACTCAGAGAACTTCCACAATGTATAGCCGCAAAGCTCTTTGAGGCTGTGACACCCCATAGCCTTCAAGCACCGATTGATGTGCGAAGGATTAATGCCCGTCTGCAGTATGTGAGGAACTTTTTCCTCGAAGCAAGTTATCTTAGTGACGAAATCAGAAGCAACACATGTATCACAGCGCGCGACATCATACCTGAAAGGAAGTTACATGAGGGCAGCAACAAAATTGAAACGAAATTCCCAAATTGTGACTGGAAAGCTGTATGGCGGAGCATCAACTATGCCGGGCTATCTACAGACGCTATTTCCGCATGGTACAAAACGGTTAACAATGTCATCAGCACCAACGAGAGACTATATGGGATCGGCTTAAACCAGACACACCTTTGTGGAAAATGCAATCTGGTGGATACACTCATCCACAGATTCACCTGTGGTGGCAATGTGCATAACTGGAATTGGATCAGGCAACAAATCGCCTTTCTCACCAGATCCTCTCCGGAATATATAACGCCATCGCTCCTCCTGAGACCAGACATGACATACTTTCCGAAATTAAAAACCAACGCCATTAGCTGGTTACTGGGAAAATATGTTAGTTATGTCATCCACAAACTTGGGTCGGACAACGAGATAGAATTCCGCGTTTACATGACCGTGTGAATACGCAAAAATCAGCATGTATCGCAACCACAAGAAGCACTACGGCAACATGCTGAAGATCATTTTTGAAAGAATGGGTGTTGGTTAAATATGTGGAACCACTACAACACCTTGAACGAGAACGAACAGAAGAAAATTAAGTCACTTGGTTTCTTATTATTATTTACTATTAACTTGCTTCCGAAACTTCTATGTTAAACGAAAAGTTTTTTTTTCAAAACATTTTGTTCAGAATTACTCGTGTTCGACTTCCAAAGTATTTGTGTGATTCAAGAAGAATTGTTAAGTTTTTATCAGTGTTCAGTTTCTACTCAGAGAAGAGGTTTCTTTGTCTTTCTTACATTGGAGAATGGGAATTTTGTGTTAAGATTTCTGCACACTTAGTGCTATGACCCAACAGGGAACATGAAAAAAGGGGTGGGAGGGGTTTGGGACTCGACGCACTGGCAGGGCCGTGAAGAGACCTCACTGCTTGTGTGACGTGTACCACGCCCTGACCATCCTAAAAATAAAAAATAAAAATAAATAAATAAAAAATAAACAAATAAAAGTGGTTAAGAAATTGGATTGGTGGAAAAAAAAGGATGGATAGAGCGTCTGCAAAAAAAAGAAAAGTGGTTAGCGTGAGCAGCTGCGGAAAGAGAGGTCCTAGGTTCAAGTCTTCCCTCGGGTGAAAAGTTTAATTTTTTATTTTCAGTTTATGTGACAAACTATTATGTTTTCATCACGTTTTTGGGAGTGATTATCACATCCACAAGAAAACCTAAATCGGGCAAGGTAGAAGAATCTTTTCACCCATTCGCCAAGTGTACTAGTTAGCTGGGTCGACAACATATTCCTGTCATGTGACGCACATGCCGTCACCAGAGTCGTATAGAATATATCAGACGTGTTTTCCTGTGGAGGAATCGGTTGATCTATGACCTTTCGATCAAATGTTTTCGATTCCCATTGGGGAGGCACGTCATTTCGTCTACTAATAGCACGGTTTTGCGGTGCGGTCGCAAAACACAAACACTAAACTTATTACAGTGAATAGAGACGTCAATGAACGAACAGACAGATCATAACTTTGCGAAAATAAAGATAGTAAACTTTTCACTCCAGGAAGACTTGAACGAAGAACCTCTCACTCCGCAGCTGCTCACGCTAACCACGGGACCACGGCGCTCCTGAACTCATACTATCCTTGATGTTGCCCATCTTATGCATGCACTACTGAGTTTGTATATTTTGCTTATTTTGAAACGTCCCCTTTTGAAAAATTATATACGTGACTGGGCTTAAACTGACACACAATGTTTTTAGCGCAACGCAATCTGACTTTCAATAATTCCTACAAAAGAATGGCCCTGACTAACATTAACCTATACCTTTCACAAATCACTTACCACACAAAAACCTTCATTACTCGAACTACTGCAATACAGCGAGCGCCACTACTGCCAGTTAAAATAAAAGATTCAAATTACTGAAGGCACTAACTACTGATAGGCATAGTTAGCAAACGATAGATTTTAATAGAGAAACAAACAATGTATTTCCCTTAATAGTCATAATATATATAGCAGTTCATGACATTCAGTCTTACAAATTTCAAAACTCCGCCATTTCTCTCCCCACATCCACCACTGCTGGCGGCTCACCTCCAACTGCGCAACGCTACGCGCTGTTCACATCCAGCTGCCCAACACTACAATGGCAGACAACAATGCAAACTAGCCAGAGACTGCACACAGCACAGCCAGTGATTTTCATACAGAGCGCTACGTAACGTTGCCAATAAGAAAACATAAACAGCCTACTTACAATTTTCATAGTTCCACACAACTTCTTCCTGTTTTCTCGATTGATCTATGTTCAGTTTTTCAAGGCCTATTCACTGTGCCAACTTATAACTAAACCTGAGGGGGGGGGGGGGGCGATGGGGAGGTTCCCTTGTTAGAACTACTTAAACCTAACCTTAGGACATCACACACATCCATGCCCGAGACAGGATTCGAACCTGCGACCGTAGCGCCTAGAACCGCACGGCCACTCAGGCCGGCCAGTGCTTCTTCGGAGCTTGCCGAAAGTTTTCTCACTAAATGGAGGTACATTCTTTTAATACAAATGAGAAGAAAGTGTGTATGTTAACATATTTTTTGTGAAGTTTACGCAGCAAACGCTTAACGTACTAATCCTTTAGAGCTCTGAAATCGTTATTGTACTGTCTGTTTAGTTTCCCGTATTTTAGGGGATATCTAATACAAAAGTGTTGAAGAGTGGCCGGCCGGTGTGGCCGTGCGGTTCTAGGCGCTTCAGTCTGGAACCGCGTGACCGCTACGGTCACAGGTTCGAATCCTGCCTCGGGCATGGATGTGTGTGATGTCCTTAGGTTAGTTCGGATTAAGTAGTTCTAAGTTCTAGGGTACTGATGACCACAGATGTTAAGTTCCACAGTGCTCAGAGCCATTTGAACCATTTTTTTTGTTGAAGAGTGGAACAAAATACTCGGCCCATTTGGCGGTATAGTTTCCCGGGAGTCATTTTCGAAAACGTCAACAATTTGTGAAATATTGAGATGGAAGGGAGTGGGGCTCGTTCATGTCTCGTGAGATATCTTGCGTATGTGCGCATCTTATACGTAGTTTTGTTTATCCTGGTCACGTTAAAGCTTCAAGCCCTCTGTTACACCAGACCAGACACCTTCCAGTTTACTATGAAGAAAACACATTTTTATTTGAGAGAGAGAATTGTGGATAGTACTTGTAATTGGATACGTCTGCATTTCACACACTTAATAAGTGGGAACAAACCGATTCCTCCGCACGCGCGTAATAACTTATCATCTTGTTCTTGGTCCAGTGCCTGTGATTCGCTACATACCGGGTGATCAAACAGTCAGTATAAATCTGAAAACTTAATAAAGCACGGAATAATGTAGATAGAGAGGTAAACATTGACACACATGCTAGGAATGACATGGTGTTTTATTATAACCACCCCATATTGCTAGGCGCGTGAAAGATCTCTTGCGCGCGTCTTTTGATGATGATCGTGTGCTCAGCCGCCACTTTCGTTATGCTTTGCCTCCCAGGTCCCCAGACCTCAGTCCGTTCGATTATTGGCTTCGGGGTTACCTGAAGTCGCAAGTGTATCGTGATCGACCGACATCTCTAGGGATGCTGAAAGACAACATCCGACGCCAGTGCCTCACCATAACTCCGGACATGCTTTACGGTGCTGTTCACAACATTATTCTTCGACTACAGCCATTGTTGAGGAATGATGGTCGACATATTAAGTATTTCCTGTAAAGAACATCATCTTTGCTTTGTCTTACTTTGTTATGCTAATTATTGCTGTTCGGATCAGATAAAGCGCCATCTGTCGGACATTTTTTGAACTTTTGTATTTTTTTGGTTCTAATAAAACCCCAGTCATTCCAAGTATGTGTGTCAATTTGTACCTCTCTATCTACATTATTTCGTGATTTATTCAGTTTTCAAATTTATACTGACTTTTTGATCACCAGTTATGTTGTGGTGGACTTCAGTCCTGAGACTGGTTTGATGCAGTTCTCCATGCTACTCTATCCTGTGCAAGCTTCTTCATTCCCAGTACTTACTGCAGCCTACATCCTTCTGAATCTGCTTAGTGTATTCATCTCTTGGTCTCCCTCTACGATTTTTACCCTCCACACTGCCCTCCAATACTAAACTAGTGATCCCTTGATGCCTCAGAACATGTCCTATCAACCGATCCCTTCTTCTAGTCAAGTTGTGCCACAAACACCTCTTCTCCCCAATCCTATTCAGTACCTCCTCATTAGTTATGTGATCTACCCATTTAATCTTCAACATTCTTCTGTAGCACCACATTTCGAAATCTTCTATTCGCTTCTTGTCGTAACTATTTATCGCCCATGTTTCACTTCCATACATGGCTACACTCCATATAAACACTTTCAGAAACGACTTCCTTACTCTTAAATCTATTCTCGATGTTAACAAATTTCTCTTCTTCAGAAACGTTTTCCTTGCCACTGCCAGTCTACATTTTATGTCCTCTCTACTTCGACCATAATCAGTTATTTTGCTCCCCAAATAGCAAAACTCATTTACTACTTCAAGTGTCTCATTTCCTAATCTAATTCCCTCAGCATCACCCGACTTAATTCGACTACATTCCATAATCCTCGTTTTGCTTTTGTTGATGTTCATCTTATATCCTTGTTTCAAGACACTGTCCATTCCGTTCAACTGCTCTTCCAAATCCTTTGATGTCTGTGACAGGATTGCAATGTCATCGGCGAACCTTGAAGTTTAATACCTACTCCGAATTTTTCTTTCGTTTCCTTTACTGCTTGCTCAATATACAGATTGAATAGCATCGGGGAGAGGCTACAACCCTGTGTCACCCCCTTCCCAACCACTGCTTCCCTTTCATGTCCCTCGACTCTTATAACTGCGATCTGGTTTCTGTACAAATTGTAAATAACCGCCCGCATCTCGTGGTCGTTCGGTAGCGTTCTCGCTTCCCACGCCCGGGTTCCCGGGTTCGATTCCCGGCGGGGTCAGGTATTTTCTCTGCCTCGTGATGGCTGGGTGTTGTGTGCTGTCCTTAGGTTAGATAGGTTTAAGTAGTTCTAAGTTCTAGGGGACTTATGACCACAGCAGTTCAGTCCCATAGTGCTCAGAGCCATTTGAACCATTTTTTTGTAAATAACCTTTCGCTCCCTGTATTTTATCCCTGCCACCTTCAGAATTTGAAAGAGAGTATTGCAGTCAACATTGACAAAAGCTTTTTGGTCACTCAGTATCAGTATATTGCAAATTGACACCAAAAGTGAAACATCAGTACACTTGATTTAGAACTCTCATCGATTCCTCGCGTTATTTAAAGTTCAGGTGTTCAACTTAAATTTCGTTATTTGCTTTCCTTCCTGGTGTTGTAATTTTAAAGGACGGCAGAGTTATTTTGTGTGACCTAATGGAGTTTACTTGCTGGATACTCAGAGCACAGTGGTTCGAGCATCAAGTTTCCAACGCTGCCGCGGGTATTCCAGGACCCTAAAGTAGCCGTATAATTGTTTCGCGCGTCCCCTGTTTTGCGTGACGTGTGGCGACAGCATACGCGTTTGCCCCGGCGCCGGACATACCCGCGGCAGTACATTCGGCGCCGGCGCGGGATGCCGCCGCCGCCGTTTTGCTACCTGTCGGGCGGCGCGCGTTTGGCACCCCAAACAAGGCAGAGGCATTGTTTTCGCGAGCTGGGACGAGGCTGCAAATACCGCGCCGGCGGCCGGCCGGGGGCGCCGCTGGGAGCGCGAGGCACGCGCGCGGAATGCGCGCCCATTCCTGACCTGACACGGCGCCGCCGAACCGGGCTCGAACCGCGGACCCCGCATAGCAGCGACGGCGCCCGGCCGCCCGCGCGGCGTGAAACATCGCGGCCCGCCCGCCGCTCATTGAGTCCCGTAAATGACCCGCGAGGTGGTCGCGTCGGCGCAGCGCCCGGACTTCTGCGGTCGCGTGTCGCTGACAAAGTGACTTTACAGTTAGCTACGGCGCCGCGTGCCATTCCAGCGTCCCGCGCGCGCGCTCGCGATCCGGTGTGCGTGTGCGTGGGCGCGGCCCTTGACCGGGGCGGCCGGGTCCTCACGCCTGGTCTATCAAAGGCTCTACGGAGGCTCCGAATAGATCTGCCGTCCTGCGCGTGGGCTCTACAGAGCGAGTGCGGGCACTGCTTTGTGGCCGACAACGCGTTCCTCTTCATTTGCGTGGACAGTGTAAGGCCAGGCGCGTACGTTAATCCTTTACTCGCACTGCTTTTCATAAAAAGTCTGATTTGAATTAGTCAGCATCTGACGTTTAAAGTCTGCAGACAGTCGCTACAGTGCAACACTCCTGCATTTAACACTGTCTAGTACAAAAACCACTTTAAAAAATATCTGAAATTCAGGTATGATCTTGATCAGCATAGTGCCTCTAAGCCTGTCAAAAATCTATTCTTAATAATTTTCTTTAATTTACGTCTACGTTCTCAATCTTTTTTGTTGAACAGATTACCGGTTTCGGTCTTTAATGACCATCATCAGATCTGTTTCGTAAAAACAAAGTCCTAATGTATGAATCAGATCTGATGATGGTCATTAAAGACCGAAACCGGTAATCTGTTAAACAAAAAAGATTGTGACCATAGACGTAAATTAAAGAAACTTATTACATATACGGGTAACTGTGTTTTTTCGCGACGATGTCGCAGCTTGTGAATCTATTCTTAGTTTCGCGTAGTTTCTGTGCCATACAGATATATATTAAGTCCCTTGAAAGGGGTTCAATTTTCCCGTCACGGAAACAACTTCAAACTTAAACGTTAAGTTTTACAGGCAAATAAAAACAACTACCGGCGACTGTTAACGATGCTATTTATTAACAACAAATAGCGCCATCACCGGTTTCGAATCATCATCACATTGCTGTTTACGTTCAAAATAACATACAGCTTATGCTAGAAGTTTGATGTTGCCTGATTTTCGTGATGGTGATAGTTCTGTGGATTCATGCTACCCTAGAGAAAAAAGTGATTTAAGAAACAGAACTACTGCGCTACAACTGGTCCTAACAGTTAATTAAGACACTCCAAATAACTTTCTAAGATGAGAACTGCAATGTTTTTATTACTAACGACGAACATCAAATGTTCCAGTGCGTGTGAAATCTTATGGGACTTAACTGCTAAGGTCATCAGTCCCAAAGCTTACACACTACTTAACCTAAATTATCCTAAGGCCGAACACACACACCCATGCCCGAGGGAGGACTCGAACCCCCACCGGGATCAGTCGCACAGTCCATCACTGCAGCGCCTTAGAACGCTCAGCTAATCCCGCGCGGCAACGACGAAGATCTTAAGTCTTTTTTGTAACGATGGTGGGTGCTTCCAAAGAAGTACACATTACACCGCATAAGACAGGTTTGATACCTACCACAGAATGGATTCAAACTTTTTGCGTTTTGTCTCGCAACGTGTTGATATCGCTGAAAAGGGTCAAAATGACTCTGAGCACTATGGGACCTAACTGCTGAGGTCATCAGTCCCCTAGAACTACTTAAACCTAACCAACCTAAGGACATCACACACATCCATGCCCGAGACAGGATTCGAACCTGCGACCGTAGCGGTCGCGCGGTTCCAGACTGTAGCGCCTAGAACCGCTCGGCCACCTCGGTTTTTTATTGATTCATTACTACAATATCTCGTTAGATAAGTGATCTTTCCAACGTAGCATACTGCATTGTGTTTGCTGTGTATAAGATTATGAAAAATGGTGTTATTTCACATTGCTACTGCCATGTTAACTCATAGCAAATATGAAATTTAAAGCCTCTGCCTCCTGGAAAACGTGATGCAGAATTTCAGAATGTAATGTAATACATACACGAATAGTATCTCTGAGAATATGAAAAATCTGTTCTTAATTTTAATTAAGGCTGCAACTTTTTCTCTTTTAGTAGACTAGATTTTTGTGTACGAGTACGTCTCCCACACGAAAACTGACAGGCATGGTGTTTTGTCCAGAGGAAGTGGTAGCAGTGTGTGAGTCAACAGTGCCAGTACAGCTGCTATACTGCTGACAGAAAAAGTGATGCACCCAGAAGACGTGCTGGGATATCAGTGTATCCCAGTACACGTGGACACCAGCGGCGGGTACGTACATGGTAATAGAGTTGCAATTCTCTGTAGCTGGTAGGACAGCCAGCAGCGTGCATTAGTGTTGTTCGTGTTTGATGTTGCGACCGGATCTGGCACGGCATACGGAGTGGTCAGAAACTGTCCGGAAAGTTAGTAAGGGTATTGCAGGATGGGAATAATTGGGGTATGTATGTCCTGCCTGAATGGTGTTCATTGTTCAGAAGACATCTCCACCCCTCGTACTCTTAAGGGGCTCCGGAAAGGCTCAAAATCATGAAAAGTTCAATTTTTACTTTTTTGCGTTTTCTGAATCTGCAGACTATTACCTTTTAATAGATATATAATTTATTCAATTCCGAAGACTACAACTATTTTTAAATTTTTTTTGAAATGTGTTCTACATGGGCGTGACCCACTGTGGCGCTGTTAAACTGCTGTCAAATGGTGTTATTATTAACGTCCGTGTTCATCAGGTACATTTTAGTGATGTGAGATAAAGTATGTGTTGTGGCTAACCTGTGATGGTTCAATATATATCGCTGGTGTGATTGTCGATTGTTTCATGTTTATTTACTCTGTCGTTATCTCTAAAATATTCGTAATTAATTCTGTTTCTTGAGTCTCTGTTTTGTTGAAGTATAATAATGAGTAAAAGTAAAGTTATTAGAAATCCTCTGAAGGCTTTTAAGAGAAGGAGAAATGTTGGAAAGCCAAAGGTATGTGTTATTACTGTAAACAATAAAGACGATGAAAATCCCCAACATAGCTTGTGTCCCAAAGAAGAAGACAGTTTGTGTAAATATAACAAAGGATCGCTAACTGGTGAAGTGTACACTCATAAGAATAGTCTGCCTCATGCAATAATGGAGGTGATAAAACCTATTTTCAGAGACTTAGCAGCACCTGAACTGTTGAAAAAGTGTATTCACGGAAAAACTCAAAACCCCAATGAAAGTGTAAATAGTGTTATATGGTCGAGAATCCCCAAGACTGTATTTGTTGGAATATAAACACTTCACTTTGGTGTGTATGATGCTGTTGCGACTTTCAATGATGGCAACATTGTAAGGTGCAAGGTATTTAGAAATATGGGAATGAAGATAGGTTCTAACATGGTACGAGCGATGCTTGCTTTAGACAAGGAACGCCTTCGGGCTGCAGACAGGGCTGTAAAGAGTCTAGAAATACAAGCAAGAGTAAACAGGAGGAGGAACAAGAGGAAGCTGGAGGAGGAGTTTGCAGAGGATGAAGATAATCCATCCTATGGACCTGGAATGCACTAAAAAGTTAATCCAATCTTTGTCGCTCGATTCCCAAAACTTTTATTTTCTCATACTAATTACATGTTTTCTAAGGATCTTCCAAACATATTTGTTTCAAACTTCCAGTAAATGTTACACAGTACCTTCTGCATAATTTAACACAGCCTTTTTCCAAAAAACTGTATATTTTTGAATATATAAATAAAAAATTGCAAAAAAATGTTGTGAATTTTCATTACAATTGAAAAAAAATCATCTTTAATAACTGAACTAAAATTTTGTAAAATCCCTGTGTTAAGTTGTAGCCCATATTCCAATAAATAATCTGTAAAAAGTTCAACTTCCTACCTCAAATACTTTGTGAGGAAAGATGTAATTTATAAGCGTTATTTTAACATTGCAAGTATAGGGCGTTCCGGAGCCCCTTAAGAGTTTATGGACAGCCCTGCAGGTTCACGGTGTCAGTTCCATCCAGCACTGCTTCAGACATAAGTCGACTCCATGCCACATTGTATTGCAGCACTTCTGCGTGCTCGCCTGGGCCCTAGAGTATATTAGGAAGGTATACCAGTTTCTTTGGCTCTGCAGTGTAAACTACATGAGAACATCCTGAGGGTCTGCAGGGCACTATCACTCTTGATATGGTGTCATGCCACTTGATGTTCTTAGGGATGATGATCTTTATTACGATCTGACTTCATACAGGGTGTTTCAAAGATGACCGGTATATTTGAAACGGCAATAAAAACTAAACGAGCAGCGATAGAAATACACCGTTTGTTGCAATATGCTTGGGACAACAGTACATTTTCAGGCGGACAAACTTTCGAAATTACAGTAGTTACAATTTTCATAAACAGATGGCGCTGCAAGTGATGTGAAAGATATAGAAGACAACGCAGTCTGTGGGTGCGCCATTCTGTACGTCGTCTTTCTGCTGTAAGCGTGTGCTGTTCACAACGTGCAAGTGTGCTGTAGACAACATGGTTTATTCCTTAGAACAGAGGATTTTTCTGGTGTTGGAATTCCACCGCCTAGAACACAGTGTTGTTGCAACAAGACGAAGTTTTCAGCGGAGGTTTAATGTAACCAAAGGACCGAAAAGCGATACAATAAAGGATCTGTTTGAAAAATTTCAACGGACTGGGAACGTGACGGATGAACGTGCTGGAAAGGTAGGGCGACCGCGTACGGCAACCACAGAGGGCAACGCGCAGCTAGTGCAGCAGGTGATCCAACAGCGGCCTCGGGTTTCCGTTCGCCGTGTTGCAGCTGCGGTCCAAATGACGCCAACGTCCACGTATCGTCTCATGCGCCAGAGTTTACACCTCTATCCATACAACATTCAAACGCGGCAACCCCTCAGCGCCGCTACCATTGCTGCACGAGAGACATTCGCTAACGATATAGTGCACACGATTGATGACGGCGATATGCATGTGGGCAGCATTTGGTTTACTGACGAAGCTTATTTTTACCTGGACGGCTTCGTCAATAAACAGAACTGGCGCATATGGGGAACCGAAAAGCCCCATGTTGCAGTCCCATCGTCCCTGCATCCTCAAAAAGTACTGGTCTGGGCCGCCATTTGTTCCAAAGGAATCATTGGCCCATTTTTCAGATCCGAAACGATTACTGCATCACGCTATCTGGACATTCTTCGTGAATTTGTGGCGGTACAAACTGCCTTAGACGACACTGCGAACACCTCGCGGTTTATGCAAGATGGTGCCCGGCCACATCGCACGGCCGACGTCTTTAATTTCCTGAATGAATATTTCGATGATCGTGTGATTGCTTTGGGCTATCCGAAACATACAGGAGGCGGCGTGGATTGGCCTCCCTATTCGCCAGACATGAACCCCTGTGACTTCTTTCTGTGGGGACACTTGAAAGACCAGGTGTACCGCCAGAATCCAGAAACAATTCAACAGCTGAAGCAGTACATCTCATCTGCATGTGAAGGCATTCCGCCAGACACGTTGTCAAAGGTTTCGGGTAATTTGATTCAGAGACTACGCCATATTATTGCTACGCATGGTGGATATGTGGAAAATATCGTACTATAGAGTTTCGCAGACCGCAGCGCCATCTGTTGTTGAAAATTGTAACTACTGTAATTTCGAAAGTTTGTCTGGCTGAAAATGTACTGTTGTCCCAAGCATATTGCAACAAACGGTGTATTTCTATCGCTGCTCGTTTAGTTTTTATTGCCGTTTCAAATATACCGGTCATTTTTGAAACACCCTGTACAAGTAGTTGCACCGGTCCGACTGTATAACGCGCCGGCACTTGGCCTCGGCGAGCACCCACAGCAGCTTGCGGCTGACTCACCTGCACGATGCGCACGCTGAGGCCCGTCTCCTTGGCGAGCGCCTCGCGCACCTTGCGGCACGGCTTGGGGCTGACCTCGAAGCTCGCCTTGAAGGCCCTCCGCTGCTGCGTGGTGAGGATGGTGCGCGGCCTCTTGGGCCCGCGGCGGCCGTCCTGCGCGCGCGGCGGCACCAGCTCGTCGCACGGGAACTCTCCTGCGGCACCACAGCGAGGGCTGGAGCTGGAGCTGGAGCCGCTCACACTCTGCATCTCACACTAAACACTCTGCTGCCAACACTAGGAACAAGTCAAACGCCTCTCTGCTGTCTAATTTCCAACCTTACTTTATTTGGCTAACAGTTTCGGCGGTTTACTATACCATCTTCAGGCCGCTGACCGCCGTATACGAAGATTCCACCACGCTTCTGGTCAACCATAAACGGTTATCTAAAATCAGCAGTTGATGGTTGCAGTGATCGCTATAGCAAGCAGAAATCTATAGATACCACTATTTGAGTGCTGGCCTCTTTTTTGACCAGAACTGACGTGGAATATTCCTAAACGTTGATCACGTGCCTGAAGATGGCGTAGTAAATCGCCGAAACCGGTTATCAAATAAATAAGTTTGGAAATTAGACGACTGAAAGGTGTTTGATTCGACATCGTGTAGCGTACAGCCGCGTCTAGCAGCCATAACTCAAAAGATGGACATACAGAGATTTCGAGGTAAGATGATCCAGCAAGGTATGTAGGTAATGTTCTCTGGAGTTCTAAAAGTAGGCAAAACTGGCAAAAGTGAAGCTGCGAAACTAAAGTTTTTCCGGCCCAAACGCACTTAATAGGTAGTTCTAATGGCTCTGAGCACTGTGGGACTTAACATCTGAGTTCATCAGTCCCCTAGAACTTAGTACTACTTAAACCTAACTAACCTAAGGACATCACACACATCCATACCCGAGGCGGGATTCGAACCTGCCACCGTAGCGGTCGCACGTTCAGACTGAAGCGCCTAGAAACGCTCGTTCACACTGACCGGCTAATAGGTAGTATTTCAAGAGTGAGTTCAAGAACTTGTTGAAAACACCCTGTTCATACCACTCACCACACCACTTACTATTGTTTAGGAAATAAGAAAAATCTTCATAAAGACGCAACTGTATTGATTGTGGTGTAGAACGGTGTCCATTATTCGGAAAAATAGATTTTCAGCAGCTTTCCAGTAACTGCAAAAAACTTAGCAACCAACAAACTACAATTGAGCTTAATATTCATTCGCAACCAATAAACTACAGTTGGCTGGTTTGTTTGGAAAAAGTGACTAAACAGCGAGGTCATTGGTCCAATCGGATTAGGGAAGAATGGGTAACGAAGTCGACCGCGCCCTTTCAAGGGAACCACCCCGGAATCCGGCTGAAGCGATTTAGGGAAATCATGGAAAACTTAAATTAGGATGGCCGGATGCGGCTTTCAGCCGTCGTCGTCCCGAATGCGAGTCCAGTGTGCTAACCACTGCACCGCCTCACTCGGTCAACTACGGTGGAAGACGATCTTGGAAGATTCATTCGTGATCACCGAATGTGGACACGTCACATCGGAAAAAAGACCTATTCGTTGTACAGATTGTACCTTCCCCCTCTAGAGCGAGAGCCACAGAGTCATCAAGTGAACGTATTCAATAAATATGCTCCCAGTTTCTCCTTCTTTTTTCTTCGTTATACCCACTTAAAGAACGAGTTTAAACTTGTTTAATTGGTCTGAGAGTTTCGTTTTATTCTTCTATTCCCAAAACCTCTTCATGAATATGCCTTGTTGCTTTTTACGTTCCTGTGTCCACTGCAATTAGGATTCCTAAGACTTTACGTTCTGTATTGCTATCTTCTATGGTATTCATTCCTCGTAAGACATGTTTAAGGGGAGACGGAAGGCAAGTTCGCTTCAAAAATTCTATGTTTAGATTTTAGCATATTTGAAATGCCGGGTCTCTCCCGCGTGAAACAGTTTTTGTTTTATATAAATACGACAATTTTTTCGTGAGATGTGATGGTTTTCCTGACGCACTGTGCAATTGGCATTTAAATTCCATGCCTTCCTTTTTGTACCATGCAGAGATAATGTACAGCATTGAATTAAATAAAATGAAATTAAACCCATATTTAGAGACCTTTGTAAAGATACCTTGTTCAAGAAATGTCTTCATGGGAAAACCAAAAATTTAAATGAATGTCTGAATTCTGTCATTTGGAACAGGTTACCGAAAGCTGTATTTGTTCAGCTTGCAACCCTCAAATTTGGTGTTTATGATGCTATTTTATGCTTCAATGATGGTGTCATTAGAAAACTGGATAATTTGGAATTATTGGGCATAAAATCTAGTGGAAATACTGGAAAATCCTTGGTGCAAATAGATAAAGAGAGAATCCGCAAAGCAGTTATTGCTAATTTAAAATGCTCAAAAGAAGCCAGTTAGAAAAGAAGAGGGACCAAGAGAAGAAAAGAAGATCAGTAAGATTCAGAGGATGCTCTTTATGGTGCAGGAAAATATTAACAGTAAGTAATTCTCATCAATAACTATACTAGAACTGCAATATTAAACTTTGACTGGATTTTTCTCAAAACTATATTTCTTTTACTTTCAGGTACCATTATTTAATAAGCTAATGGGGTTAGAGACGTGATATTTGGTCAATTTATACTGCAGATGGTAATAAATTATTGCAAGTAAATTGATAACCACCAATCAATCAGAAACTATTTTATAATAATTAATGTAAAAAAAGTTAAATTTTACTAGTGAAAGAATATAATTTTTTATTCAAAACCATAGTAGGTATTATGTTCATTTCACTTGTAAATTTAAGCACATGTGTTATATATTTGCGGTAAGAATTTTATTGTTTTATCACTTATAGTTCTTTTGAAAAGTGTACCTATTCAAAGGGTAAAAATAACATTGGCAGAATAGGGATAAAAATTGCCTTCCATCTCTCTTTAACTTCCACTAACCAACTAATTTTTACTATTACTGAATTTATTACATTAAGTAACCTTTTCGTTAGTTTGATCCTGTCTATTTTATAGATGTGACCATAGAATTTCAAGCGTCTTCTACGTATTGAATCAGTGAACTTATCTAGTATTGTGTATAGGTCCGTAGTTTTACTTGTAATCCATATGCCATTTATATAGCATATATTAAAAGTAAGAGAACAGAAAAGCTGAATCAGTTAGCTACTGCCAATGAACAGTACTGTGAAATACGTACTCTGAAATATCAATTTTTTCGACGTAAATTAAATATTACGATTAAATGAGAGTTTCATTACTAAATTCAGTATGTGGCGAGATAATTTCTGAAAAAATGTCCCGTCACAGGTGAAACACCAGTGTTTCGTCATTCTGACATGCGCTAAACTACAGATCTACCTCACAGATGGCAACATTTTGTAGAATTATGACTGATTCACACAGTAACTCTTTGTAAGTTCACGAAACTCCTCTGTGCGTCTCAATTCGAATTCCTCAAGCACACATCGGGTTAAGGACAAACTAATTCTGCTCGTTCATGTGATCCACAAGGGATCATGCGTCTGTAGCTCTGTCGTAAACTTGTCAGTCACAGTTTTTCGCCATTACCTGGGTTGCTTGCAGCGTACCCGAAGAGGTATACGGCTGCGCTAAAATAAAAACTCAGCGGGTCGTTCTTAGCAGGCTCGCATCCAAGATTCGACTTTTTTTTGGGAGGGGGTTCGCAGTTTTTATGGGGGAGGGAGTTTACAATTTTTCACTGCATCTCTCTCGTTTCATATATGTATATATAATTTGCCTATGATTTTTAGCAATAATATCAATGGAACGTGGAAAATGTTTAATATAATCACAATACCTTGTTTACATCAGGGTTTAATACATTGATTTTGCTGTTTTTCGACTCACGCCTGGTTCTTAATGGGAAGACATCGTCAGAAGCGAATGCGGTATAGCTCAAGACAGTGTGATGTGCCCGTTGCAGTTCGCGTTACATTTGAGTGACCATGAAGTTGACAGATGCGTTTGTTTGAAGTTATTCGCATAAGGCGCAGTTATTGACAGATTGTGCGGCAAAGAATGTTACTGCACTGAAGGCGCCAGAAGCAGTCAGAAGACGGCATTCCTCGGCGGAAAAGGCTGCTTGCCACCGACAAAGCGACGAATACGGTCGCACGGCGGCTACCTTCGAGAAGTGTTGGAAGCTACGAAAATTTTTGGGGAAGAGTAAATGAATAGTTGGCGAGAAGAACCGAGAATGCGGTATAGATCCATTGTACTTTGTGTCGACGCGTCAGATTTGTATATTAGGTGTCGTTACACTAGCAAACAGGAGTTTTACAGGTGGGTGTATCAATGAGGTACAAAAAATCGCAAGAGATTTCCGACCTCTAATGACTGTGAGGAACTCCGGTTACTACAGTGACGAAGCAGCGGAGTAACACGGAGGAGGCCTTACGGATGATAAGCGTTGAGTACAGAGGTTGAGAGCTTACCCTAATCACAAATGAATGTAATGTTTGTAAACAGATGAAGAAGCCAGATAGCATTTTGCTGCAAGATCGGTGCTCTGTCTCTGCAGTCAGCCACAATCTTCAGGTCATTTAAGTTCACAGAAATGTATCTGTAGATACCAGATTGAAATTTATCTGTGTAATAATTTTAAAAAAATTCACCTGTGACAGAGATCATTTACGAATCTCTTTCTAACCGGCTTCTTAATCTTGTTCGATCATTAGTAAAGTGTATCAATGGAAGAGACGGAGAAGGTTCAAAGAAGGGCGGTGCGTTTCTCTCACGGATTTATTTAGGCAGCGTAGAAGCGTCTCAAAAGTGCGCAACAAATTGCTGTAGGAGCGGTAACGACAAAGGCGCTGCGCTTTGCAGGAACTTTACTCTCAAGATACCTAGAGCTCAGGTTCCAAAACGACTCGAGAAACAATTAACTTCCCCAACATAAATTTTTTCCAAGTACCATTCACAAACAGGAGAGGTAAGAGGCGAAAAATTTCATGTACACGTATATACTTTCCGACACACAGCAACAGTGAAGTACGCAGTAAGAATATACAGTATCTAACAAAAAGTATCAGGACATCCCTATATAATACGGAATTGACCACTAGATGTTACGATAAGCGGACCCGCCAGTAGAAACGGAGGCGGGGAGAGTTGTGTTCTCAGTAGAGAACCAGTAATAGCAGAATGCTGCGAACAGGAAAGCTCAGTGACTTGGAATGTGCGCTAGTCATTGGAAGTCATCCGAGTGGCAAACCTGTCATGGATATTTCAACCCATCCAAAGCTGCCAAAGTCGATTGTTGTGATTGTGGAGTGGAAACGTGAAGCAACAACCACACCTAAACCACAAGACCACGCAGATGTGCAGGCGGCCACCTGTTTGGAACCATTTGGTAGCGTTTCACTAGTCGCTTTGAGTTACCAAATGTTCTTTCCCTCACGCTCACTGTTGCCGCCTACTCGTAGGATGATTCCCATGACTTGCACACCGAACCAGCCTATGTTCCAGGCCAAGAGTAGTTCCTACTGGTTAAAGATTTCTGCTGAGGCACGCCTCAGAAGCGTTGTCTACGGCGACCAGTGGAGTGTGGGAAGATGGTCACATGAGCATCTGAAAGATTTGGGCTCAGCGACAGTTCCAGAAGGGTCGCTTTCTCTGAACCTCAACCTCCAATATGACAACACGCAATCTTCCCTCAGGCTCCTAGTATTCTTTCACTGTAACTTATCTGTGATGGCTCCTCCAAGCGGATGGTGGCACTCTTACCTTCCCATACATAGGATTATACCATGATTCTCCTGTTATTATTTGAAGTTACCCCTATTGGATGCCCACTCTGTCATCCTCCCCAACAACTGTACAAAACTGTCGGTCAAGTGGTATCACCCGCCTTACGATCCACAAATAACGTTATTTTTGTGGCTGTATGCATGCTGTCCTCGGTCTGAAGCGCAGCTGGCTTACATGCAGCTTGGCTGTGGTTCATTTCAGTCTCCGGGTGTTGTGACACTAGCTGACCCTGTGCATTCTCCTTTCTTTAATTTCCTTGGATTGTCTTAAGTTAAAGTATTAATTTATAACTATGTTCTTGAGTCATCTTTTTTTTCTGAATAATTCTTAATGAATGTTTCTTTGTGATTTTGATTTTATAATTTGTGTTTATTCTTATACAGTTTAAATATAATTAGATATTCTCTTTGTATTGGTTACTTTTCCTTTAGTTTAATTTTTTTGGGTTTTTGGATTTGTTTTTAAATAACACAGTGAGAGTTTCAGTTTGCCTCTCTCCTTGTAATTCAACTTTTAAGTTTATTTCGATTTTAATTTTAATAATTATGATGTATTGCTCATGTGCTAGATTTAGTTTATTTTCTTATATGTTTCTTATGGGGAGATTGATCCTTACTTTACTTTTAATTTTAGTTTGAGGTTATCAACCTGAACAACTACAAGCTGATGTACAATTATTGTTCTATACTTTTAGTGCTAGTGTGCCTTCATTATTAGTTTCACTTACGGTCTACAGTTTTGACAATACTCTTTATTTCCTTATCTTATTGGATTTCGGTTCTTATTACTTTATGTATTATATTTTTATAAGTTTACCACTTATAGTTTAAATATCAATAATTTTAGTTCATCATTGACTCCCTAAGGCTCATCTGCAGAATAATTCTTGCTCATGTGTTATTGTAGTTAGATGTAGATGGCATTCTCTGTGTAATAAAGATTATGTTTTGTTTGGGTTTAAAGTTTAATTAATTTTGGTTATCTTTACATTTGTCAGAAGGTGTTCTCGTGAGATTTGCTAGTTTCTGTCAAGTTGTTTTGAAGTATTTAACTGAATCCTTATTCTTCTGTTGCTCAAGTAAGAATGGTTGTAGGTGGTTTAATTACTACAAATTAATGGGAATGTAGAGGTACACTTTTTAATGGTTGGTTGTGGTTTGTGTTCTTCTGCTTTGCTTTATTTACCATTTATCATTTATGAATATTTAGGTAGATGACAATAATTAACAAGGGTATTATTAACCTTACACTTGTCTGGCACTTTCATGATTTCTTTTAACATCATAAAATATAGCTCCTGCTGCAGCTTCGTTAAATTTTGTGGGCGAATATAAGTCCATTAATTAGAGTTATATCTCAATATCCATTTACATTTTTTATATTATTTTTTGTCTTTTTGAACTTTTTGTACATTATACAGGGTTCCCCAGGAGTAATGGTCAATGTTCAGGAATATGAAAGGAAGGATCTTTTAAAGCAAAAAATTCCAGTGAACAGGGGCTCTGAAATGCATATCTGAAGAGCTGTCATCTTCGATACTGCGAAGAAAGTCTTCTCTACTGAAAGCTGTTTGCATTCCATATTTTTGGAGTAGTGTGGACCAAAACAAGAAAAGTAGTCTAGTAAAATGGTCTTCAAAATGCATATGTTAAGAACTATGAACACTTATTCATTATAAGAGATGACTCCCAGAGCAAAGATGAACCAGTGCCTATAGCCCATAAGATTTGCACTTTAGAGCCCATGTTTACTGGATTTTTTTTCTTGTTTTTATCCATACTACCACCTTTCAAAACATGGAAAGCAAAAGGGTTGCAGCAGAAGAGATTTGTTCCACAGTATCAAAGAGGGAAAAATTTTCATAGCTCTTTAGGTATGCATTTTATGGGCTATGTTTACTTGATATGTTTTGCTTCGAATGCTCAATCCTGTTATATTCCCATTCCTCTTGGGACACCATGTATACATATTTTTATTCTCAACTTCGATCTTATTATAGAGGTGTGTATACTTGATCTCTTGGTTATTAATGTGAATATTATTATTTATTTTTATTTTTTACACTGATTCCATTTAAATAATCTTTATTAAAGGATGAATATTTTTGTTTAGTTTTGGTTAGTAATTTTATTGAAAATGTTGTTTTATATGATCAATGATATGAAGTTTTTCATCTTAGGCTTTGTATCTACTTTCTATCTGTTTATTAAGTTCTTTCTTTGTTTCAATCAGAAACATAAAACTTCATTTTAGGTATTTATTAGTTAATATTGGATTGTAGAGTTTTTTTCAGTGAGAAATTTTTAATTTAAATGGTTTTAAAGTGGTCATAAGTTTAATTGTAGATCGAATCTTTGTTAATTTTATATATTTTGGTATGTATATTTGTTTTCAGTTATTGATTATAGAGAAAATATAAATCATTTTATTATTATTATTGTTTTAATGTTTATTTCTTCTATAGCTTTTTAAATATAAGTCCAAATTTAATAACAGTTTTAATAGATTGAGTTGGTTTGAAACTAATTTCTTACTGTTTGGTTATATATTATCAAAATGTAATGTCTTATCAAATGGTATTGGCTATGTTGTTATTTTACTTTCTATTGGTTGTATTTTAAAAGCAGATCTTGAAAATTCTATTTATTATTATGATTTTATCTGCAATTCTTTTGAAATTTAGCTTTTCAAAGATGTTAATAGCTTTGGCAGCTGCAACTAATCAGCTATGCATTATGCTTACTACTTGAGCCCCCATCTTAATCTGTTACTCGCTCCTGTGAACAGGAACACATTATGCAGATTTTGGTGCCTCTCGCTTGCATCTAGAAAAGGTAATGATTTTACTTTTTTATATTTCTAGTTTTCACTGAGTTTAACAAACGCGATGTTGGCCTGATATATTCCACGATGCTCTTTGGCTACACTGACTAAAGGATTCTTCTAAGAAATACCAAATGAAGGTATTTGCTCTTTCGATAACTGATCTGTTTATACATGTTTATAGGTTATACAAGTCTGAACAATGCGATCGCGATTCTTAATTAGATGTATTTGTTCTCTGTTTTCTATGTAGATAACCTGAAGATACCTAAATCGTTGAAAAATAAAAAAAAAAAAACTAAAATTGCACCCAAGACTGTTTTTAACCAATACTGTTAAGCACTGGTTTGCTGTATGCCACATATGGATTGGAAGAATTTCTGTATTAATTTGTGTTAGACCAGTAGAAGGCCTCGCCTTCCATCAAAAAATGGTTCAAATGGCTCTGAGCACTATGGGACTTAACATCTGTGGTCCTCAGTCCCCTAGAACTTAGAACTACTTAAACCTAACTATCCTAAGGACATCACACACATCCATGCCCGAGGCAGGATTCGAACCTGCGACCGTAGCAGTCGCGCGGTTCCGGACTGAGCGCCTAGAACTGCTAGACCACCCCAGCCGGCTGATATTTATAATTGTAATAGGTTTTTGTTATTAATTGGTTGTATAACTACATTCAAGCTGATTTTAAATTTGACTTGAAAAACGTTATTGCTCTTTTTACTTTAAGTAGCTTCAACTATTAATAAGAATTTTGACAATAGGTTATACAAAATTTGCTATTTTCCATTTATTGGCTCAGGTTCTGTATAAGGCATTATTATATATATACGGGGCGAGTCACCTAACGCTACCGCTGGATATATTTCGTAAACCGCATAAAATACTGACGAACCGTTTCCACAGACCGAACGTAAGGAGAGGGGCTAGTGTAATTGTTTAATACAAACCATACAAAAATGCACGGAAGTATGTTTTTTAACACAAACCTACGTTTTTTTAAATGGAACCCCGTTAGTTTTGTTAGCACATCTGAACATATAAACAAATACGTAATCAGTGCCGTTTGTTGCATTGTAAAATGTTAATTACATCCGGAGATATTGTAACCTAAAGTTGACGCTTGAAACCTCCGACGTTCAGTTGCGTGTTGTAACAAACACGGGCCACGGTCGGCGAGCAGCATCTGCAGGGACATGATCACGATGACGACCGTGTTGACGAGTGTGGCTGTAGTGCATTGTTGTGGTTTGATCTAGCTGTCGCAGTGAGCGCTTGCTGCTATTGTTATTCTGCATTCGTCTCCGCACGCAGACCAACTGTAGTACACCGTGTTACCATACGTCTGTGATAGTGTAGTGTTGTAGGAACTGTGACCATGGTGTATTCGAACTCTGAAAAGGTGGAGATGATACTCATCTATGGCGAGTGTCGATGAAATGCAGCTGAAGCCTGCAGGGTGTATGCAGAACGGTACCCGGACAGAGAGCATCCAACGTGCCGCACATTGCAAAACATCTACCGCCAACTGTATGCAACAGGTATGGTCGTAGCACACAAACGGGTCCGTAACAGGCGCGTCACAGGAGAAGCGGGTGCAGTTCGTGTGTTAGCTGCTGTTGCCATGAACCGACACATGAGTACACGGGACATTGCGAGAGCCGGTGGACTGAGTCAAAGTAGTGCCATGCGCATACTGCATCGTCACCGCTTTCACCCGTTACATGTGTCGCTACATCAGCAATTACATGGTGATGACTTTAATCATCGAGTGCAATTCTGTCAATGGGCATTAACAGAGAATGCGTTGAAGTTCTACCTGTTTACCGATGAAGCGGGTTTCACAAACCACGGGGCAGTGAATCTACGGAACATGCATTACTGGTCCGTGGACAATCCTCGCTGGCTCAGACAGGTAGAGCGACAGCAACCGTGGACTGTAAATTTATGGTGCGGAATCATTGGCGACCACCTCATTGGTCCTCACTTCATTGCAGGGGCCCAAACAGCTGCAACATACATCGCGTTTCTACAGAATGATCTGCCAACGTTGCTCGAAAATGTCCCACTGGAAACGCGTCGACGTATGTGGTATCAGCATGATGGTGCATCTGCACATTCCGCAATTAACACTAGGCTGACCCTTGACAGGATGTTCGACGGGCGTTTCATAGGACGTGGAGGACGCATAAATTGGCCAGCCCGTTCTCCTGATCTTACACCTCTGGACTTTTTTCTGTGGGGTACGTTAAAGAAGAATGTGTACCGTGATGTGCCTACAACCCCAGAGGATATGAAACAACGTATTGTGGCAGCCTGCGGCGACATTACACCAGATGTACTGCGGCGTGTACGACATTCATTACGCCAGAGATTGCAATTGTGTGCAGCAAATGATGGCCACCACATTGAACATCTATTGGCCTGACATGTCGGGACACACTCTATTCCACTCCGTAATTGAAAACGGAAACCACGTGTGTACGTGTACCTCACCCCTCATGGTAATGTACATGTGCGTCAGTGAAAAAGACCAATAAAAAGGTGTTAGCTTGTGGACGTAATGTGCTGTTCCAGTCTATTCTGTACCTAAGGTCCATCACCGTTCCTTTTGGATCCCTACGTAATTCGGTGCTCTCCGATACACACGATCGAACAGCGGAGGAGTGGTACTCAAGCGTCAACTTTAGGTTACAATATCTCCGGATGTAATTAACATTTTACAATGCAACAAACGGCACTGATTACGTATTTGTTTATATGTTCAGATGTACTAACACACCTAACGGGGTTCCATTTAAAAAACGTACGTTTGTGTTAAAAAACATACTTCCGTGCATTTTTGTATGGTTTGTATTAAACAATTACACTAGCCCCTCTCCTCACGTTCGGTCTGTGGAATCGGTTCGTCAGTATTTGACTCACCTTATATATATATATATATATATATATATATATATATATATATATATATATATATATATATATATATATACTCCTGGAAATTGAAATAAGAACACCGTGAATTCATTGTCCCAGGAAGGGGAAACTTTATTGACACAGTCCTGGGGTCAGATACATCACATGATCACACTGACAGAACCACACGCACATAGACACAGGCAACAGAGCATTCACAATGTCGGCACTAGTACAGTGTATATCCACCTTTCGCAGCAATGCAGGCTGCTATTCTCCCATGGAGACGATCGTAGAGATGCTGGATGTAGTCCTGTGGAACGGCTTGCCATGCCATTTCCACCTGGCGCCTCAGTTGGACCAGCGTTCGTGCTGGACGTGCAGACCGCGTGAGATGACGCTTCATCCAGTCCCAAACATGCTCAATGGGGGACAGATCCGGAGATCTTGCTGGCCACGGTAGTTGACTTACACCTTCTAGAGCACGTTGGGTGGCACGGGATACATGCGGATGTGCATTGTCCTGTTGGAACAGCAAGTTCCCTTGCCGGTCTAGGAATGGTAGAACGATGGGTTCGATGACGGTTTGGATGTACCGTGCAGTATTCAGTGTCCCCTCGACGATCACCAGTGGTGTACGGCCAGTGTAGGAGATCGCTCCCCACACCATGATGCCGGGTGTTGGCCCTGTGTGCCTCGGTCGTATGCAGTCCTGATTGTGGCGCTCACCTGCACGGCGCCAAACACGCATACGACCATCATTGGCACCAAGGCAGAAGCGACTCTCATCGCTGAAGACGACACGTCTCCATTCGTCCCTCCATTCACGCCTGTCGCGACACCACTGGAGGCGGGCTGCACGATGTTGGGGCGTGAGCGGAAGACGGCCTAACGGTGTGCGGGACCGTAGCCCAGCTTCATGGAGACGGTTGCGAATGGTCCTCGCCGATACCCCAGGAGCAACAGTGTCCCTAATTTGCTGGGAAATGGCGGTGCGGTCCCCTACGGCACTGCGTAGGATCCTACAGTCTTGGCGTGCATCCGTGCGTCGCTGCGGTCCGGTCCAAGGTCGACGGGCACGTGCACCTTCCACCGACCACTGGCAACAACATCGATGTACTGTGGAGACCTCACGCCCCACGTGTTGAGCAATTCGGCGGTACGTCCACCCGGCCTCCCGCATGCCCACTATACGCCCTCGCTCAAAGTCCGTCAACTGCACATACGGTTCACGTCCACGCTGTCGCGGCATGCTACCAGTGTTAAAGACTGCGATGGAGCTCCGTATGCCAAGGCAAACTGGCTGACACTGACGGCGGCGGTGCACGCACAAATGCTGCGCAGCTAGCGCCATTCGACGGCCAACACCGCGGTTCCTGGTGTGTCCGCTGTGCCGTGCGTGTGATCATTGCTTGTACAGCCCTCTCGCAGTGTCCGGAGCAAGTATGGTGGGTCTGACACACCGGTGTCAATGTGTTCTTTTTTCCATTTCCAGGAATATATATATATATATATATATATATATATATATATATATACGGTTTTTGTTGGCAAAAAATCTAAAACCTATAGGAATTTATCGTGAGCTGTGCGAAGTGTACGCTAACAAAGTAATGAGTGAATGTTCCGTCCGGAAATGGCGCTTTCGGTTTAAAAATGGCCGAACCAACGTTCATGATGAAGAGAAGAGTGGACGCCCGAGCATTGCGACTGACGATCTTGTCGCTAAAGTTGATGAAATGATTCGTGATAACCGTTGCTTCACAATAATCGAGCTTTCACTTTCTTTTCCACAAGTTACACGGACTTTGCTGTTTGAAATTGTCACTCAAAAGCTACGCCACCACAAATTCTGCGCACGATGGGTTCCCAAACTGCTTACAGAGCACCATAAAGAACAACGAATGGGGGGGGGGGGGGGGGCAGTGTTGACATTCCTGGAGGCCTACCACAAACACTGGATCAAATCGTAACCGTTGACAAGACCTGAATGGAACACGTCAACTGCGAGACAAAATTACAGTCCATGGAGTGGGAGCACACAAGGTACCCCCAAAAAACAAGAAAATAATTGCAAACCTTGTCAGCAAGGAAGCTGATGGCGACAGTGTTTTGGGATACGCAAGGTGTGCTTCTTATTCATTCTCTCGAACGTGGAGCAACCATAAATTCTGCCCGGTACTGTCAAACTTTTCACAGCCTTAGAAGAGAAGTTGAAAACAAACGTCGAGGAAAGCTGACGCACCAAATTTTGTTTTGCACGTCAATGCCCGACCTCACACGACATTTTCCCTCATCCGCCCTACCGCCCCGATCTTGAACCCAGCGACTTCCCCTTGTTTCCCGAGATGAAGAACTGGCTTGAAACGCAGCGCTTTGATGACGACGCAGAATACCAGGCGGGCGTGACTCACTGGCTAATGTCTCAGGCGGCAGAATTTTACGACGAAGGTCTTTCAGAGCTTGTCCACCGCTGTGTGTTCAGGGCAGGACTTCCAACCTTAATGGTGCAGCAATGCACCCAGTCCGCCACGATCAGTTCTGGTGCAAATTAAGTGTGCGCTAGTGTCATCGGTGTGGACAATAACCTGCGGGTCGCTGCTAGGGAATTGTAATTAGTTTTTGATCGTTCGTGGAAGATTGTTCCTGTCAGCGATTGTTCCGAGCTTGTTGAATGTTGAAGGTACTGACCTCAAGGATGAATGTTGTCCGTCACAATGGTTTCATAGACCTTATTCCTGGGGTTCTTGTAATGAAATTTCTTAACGAACTGATAATTCTGAATTGTTTCTTATTCTTTTGTGCTTGTCCACACACTCAGCTGTGGCTGTGACCTTATGGAGGGTGCTGAAATGTTACAAAGAAGCGGTAGACAGCGCATGTTTGTATGAACGATGAACCGTGTGATGACGCACATGTTTGTCTTAGTTGTGTGCCTTTATTTTTGTGGGAGAACTTTTCAACGAAATGGAACTTCAGTATTCTGATGATCTAAGGACTGTTGCAGTGACACCGCAGAGCGTTTCCAGTTAACTTTCGGAGTACATTGTTCCGAGTTTTGATTTTAGTTGCTACAGTCCGGAGATGGATTTTGTATGTCTCATCCTCGGATATTACTTCTATGTTACCATGCACGTGCGCACCGGGTCATGGTAAACGAGCGACGACTATTGAGATGAGACCACACTGTCTCAATCGATCTTTTGGTCAGTCTATGGAAGAAAGATACCCTAAGAGATCCTTCTCGGGACCCTCACCTTCATAAGACTGAACCTTAAATACAAATGTATTATACACTGAAGAGCCAAAGAAAATGGTACACCTGCCTAATATCGTGTAAGGCCCCCGCCAGCACGCAGAAGTGCCGCAGCACGGCGTGCCATGGACTCGACAAATGTCTGAAATAGTGCTGGAGGAATCCGGCAGGGTTGTCCATAAATCCGTAAGAGTACGAGGGGGTGAACATCTTGAGAGGTGGCATGACCCCCCTCTCATATTTCTATCTTACGACTCTCCTCTCTATTTGCATGCGGTGGAGGGCTGCTATTCCTTCACACGCGGACTTCCCACGCAGCGTCTCTCGTCACCCGGGTGGTCCGGTGACAGGCGGGTTAAGCCGACGTGTGTGAGGCAGTCGAGTGAATGCTTTGCAGACGCCGACATTGTCAAGAGACACGCCCGCTGGGGTGTGAAGTAGCGGCTGGGCTAGAGGTTCCGTTACTTCGGAGAAACTTAGCGAAAACACTTTCTGGCGGGCTACCAGCGAGGCGTGGGAATGACTTGTGTACCCTGGCAGTTGTGGCGGGAAAATTCCCGCACTTTCTGCAAAATAGTAACGGTGATTGGTTTGCTCAGGGCATAGCGCCGTGACGTAGCAAAATGAGCACAGAAATTGGCGCCAAGAATCTCCATTGGTGGAATGGTAGTGCTCCGGCAATGGAGTGGAATTTCCGCCGTTTTTCGAGTTGCTGATTGGAACGTTTAACCTCGGCCACTGTCGTGGGGGCGGAAATGTTCTGTATTCGGCCTGTACGGGTGCTCTTGTGGGTAGTCGGCAGTCGCCTTTCGGTCGAGGACGTCGAAGCAACCAGCCCTCGCCTGCGGTACGCCCGATCGTGTTCTGGGAGATAAGAAGACCGTTTGGTAATGTACGTCCGCAGCACCGGCAGATAGGGATTTTCCTATGTGACAATCAGAGCTCAGCAGAGCGCGCCTGTTCATCCTTTTCTAACTTTGTTCTGTTTCGAGTAGCAGCAATTACTGTTGGGTTAGCTGTGTGTCTCTCTTGAGATTTGAGTGGAAAGGAATTGGCTCCACATACCACTTCGTCTTAAACCTCACGATCTAAGTTAGGGACAACTTCACCTTTATAGTGTTTGTATGAATCTCCAATTTTAGCCAATTTGATGTTTTATAAATATTTCCTGTATTTCTTTTACTATTCTGTGTTTAATCTTAATAAATCATATTGTTATTTTGGACAGAACTTTCATTCTGTTAATCGATAGAGCAACCCTATCATTCCTCACTATGCTAATGAAACCTTGGTTTATTTAACTTATGTATCAAATTAAATTATTGCAGGTGCCAAACTCTCTTCTACTCCACTAGCAGGGTTGATTAGAGTCAGTTCGCGTATTTCTTTTATCCTTGTGCAACAGCAAAAGTCGGAGTTAGAATAGGGGGGGCTTAGAGCATGATTTACGTATGTGGATTCTAATAGAATTTAGTGATAAACACACTGCTAGCCCCGGCACCTCGCGTAATATGGCGACCCTTAGCCTCGGATCTTTCCTGAGAATCACTGATTAACAAACAGTATTCTTAGTACGAACATTCAAATTTTTTTTCTCTAATTTTTTTATTGATTAATACCCAAGTTTTTGCTCTGGTAGTTCCGCGTTTAGTTTTAAGTAGCGGCGCATGATTACAGTTTTTGTTTTCAGTGTATATTTTTTTTGTTCATTGTTTTTTTTGTGTTTCGTTGATGTGGTGTCCGTACCACATCGCACTTTGTCGGATTTGTGTGCGGTTTCTGGACCACATCAAATTGTGTTTGTGATTACAGCGTTGCAACAGCGTTGTTAAAATTTTGTGTCTATGTCGAAAAGTATATGGAGTAGGTTAATTTTATTGTGCATTTTAGATAAATTTGTTTTTCATGAATGATAACGAGAAGTAAGGCACGATTATTATCGAGCGAAGCTAAAACAAAAGAGGATAGCATAATGGATAAGGGGCAG
This sequence comes from Schistocerca nitens, assembly GCF_023898315.1. Taxonomy (NCBI): domain Eukaryota; kingdom Metazoa; phylum Arthropoda; class Insecta; order Orthoptera; family Acrididae; genus Schistocerca; species Schistocerca nitens. The sequence continues at coordinate 862,266,298 of NC_064618.1, forward strand.
TTTACTGACGGGAATAGGTTCAGAGATGAGATGGGCACATTTTTAGCAGGACAGGACGCCAGGGTCATTGATGAGGAAGGTGATTTGGACGCGATCTCAGAGCAGCGTTGCGGCCGTGATTATGATAGTGAAGTAGAGGATGAAACAGAGACAGGCACACAGGTCGAGACGGTAGCAGAAGTTTATAGTCAAACGAACGAGTGCAGACAGAGGCCAGCTCGGTCAGGTCAGAGCTCTAGCGCCCAAGTGTCCAGAGTTACATCGCCCATGTTTGAAGAGGATCAAAAAGAGGACGAAAACCCAATACTTAGCTTCCTACGATCAATGAAAGAAGAAGCTGACGAACAGCGTAAGAGGGAGAAGAAATAAGAGGAGAAACAACGTAAGAAGGAGAAGGAAGAAGCTGACGAACAGCGTAAGAGGGAGAAGGAAGAAGAGGAGAAACAACGTAAGAAGGAGAAGGAAGAAGCTGACGAACAGCGTAAGAGGGAGAAGGAAGAAGAGGAGAAACAACGTAAGAAGGAGAAGGAAGAAGCTGAAGAACAGCGTAAGAGGGAGAAGGAAGAAGAGGAGAAACAACGTAAGCAGGAGAAGGAAGAAGCTGATGAACAGCGTAAGAAGGACACTGAGGCAATAATTTCGCATATAGGGAAAATTCGTGGGGAATTACTAACAATAAAGAAAGAATGTGGAGAAGCCAAACAAATGTCATTGGTAGCACAAAAAGTAGCAGGCCTAGCCAAAACGGCAGCAACAGGGGCAATGAAAATCGCAAAAGTAACTTCTCAACTCGCAGGTCGCTTGCGACGTACAACACAATCCCACTCAAAATCCCTAGCATTCTTAAAGACTCAAGGTAGTATTGTGGTTACGAACATCACGAAACGAATGAAAGAAGTAGAGAGTCGGATAGCAACACTAGAGCGAAACGGGCACACGAGCACTGCGCGTTCGGATACCAGTGATGGAGTACACAGAATTGTATCTCCGAGGAAAAGCCCGCCGTGCTCTAGCCCAGTGACAGAGTGCGGAACTAACAATGCACACACAGAAACAGAGAGTAATAGCTCCAATAATTGCAGCCCACTTAGAAGAGCGAATGCTGAATGCCACTTCCACTGTGATACAGACGTAGCACATCACAGTTATCAGCAAGATAGATCAGGACACTCAGCAGACGTGCAAGTATCGGAAACGAGTGACAACACCAGTGCGAGGATCGGACAGAATTTTGATCACAATCACTTCCTGTCGATACTAAAATTCCAGAAATTCAAAGATAATGGAGGGTCGATGCATCCGAAGAGCTGGGTGATGCAATTTACAAATTCATTACCGTCGTCATGGCCAACCCAGGCCAAATTAGAATTCATGTGTGGACACATCGAAGGCCAAGCTGCGGAAAAGATGCGGGGCGTGGCAGCGACGTGTCGGACTTATCAGGAATTTGTTGGTGCATTCCTGCGGACCTACTGGTCAAAGGAAACGCAAGACAGGATTAAAGAGGAAATAATATTTTGTCCTGAACTGGAAGTGTCCGGGCATAGAAGCGCAACCAAATTTTTTGATGATTTACTCAAGAAGAATCAGTTTTTAGATAGTCCATATAGCAACGGAGAAATCATTAAATTTTGCTTTTCCAAATTGCCAGTTAGGTATCAACAGACACTTGTCGGGAAGTGTGGATCTGACATAGATGCATTCAAGAGTCTACTGCGCGAACTCGAAGTAGTCTTCGATAAACAAGACGCAAAGGACAGGAAGAAGGCGCAAAATAACAAATACCACGGGCCAGCAAGGGAAGACGACAACAGATCGCATAATCGCACTGGTCAGTTAGGAAACCAGGGTTACGGAAATCAAGGTTACGCTATTCAAGGTTATGGAAACCAGAGACACGGAAATCAAAACGTCAGGGAACAGGGTCAATCTAGACAAGCAATCTGGGACAGGAGGAATGACGAACGGCAAAGCGACCGTAATTGGAGAGAGCGAAATCAAGGACAACAGGAGAACCGGGAGATAGAAATTAGACCTCCAAATCCTAATGCACGTCAGAGGAGGGGGAGTCTAAGAAGGGATTGACGCTAGTCCATAGGACTCCACCACTTCTCTCACACAAAGAAGTTCGTGGAATAATAGTAGTTTAAGTGGTGTACATATTAGAATAGGCAAAGATATGAACCTTCTTCGGGGAACAATAATCGTTGCATTAATAGATTAAGATTGCTAAAGTATTAACGCTGCGTTGTCTTGCATAAGAATTTACTGCTGCTATCCTCTTTTTTGTCTATGTTCGGGATCTCCTCTGTCGTTGCGATAAGAGGGACTACCTTTCCATGAGCAATGTTTTTGTCCTTTCCTATCTGGTGTCCATGTTAAGGGATAAAGATGAGTGACGAGATGTCGCACAAACGGGCGCATACAAGAACGTGCTCTTAGCAGCGTTCTGAGAAGTCGTGATACGCTCCATAGCGGCCACAACCAGTTCGTGAAACGTTCATACCAATGCTTGCTGGCACGCGTCAGTGCACTGCAAGATTGTGGTATATTGCGTGATTTCGAGGATGAATATGGGCAGTATAGTTTTTTTGCAGAGCTGCGCCAGCATCGTTGTCTTGCAAGTCGGGGTGATCCTGTGAGCGTTTGACTCCAATGGTGCCCTAGACGAGAGAAATGCGAGCATAAAGCCTACCATGCCAATGTGCTGGTTGGGGATTTAGCGTGCTGCTCGTGACTGTCACAGATGAATAAACAGGGACTTATAATTGGATATTCGTGACATACTGTGTAGCTGGCGTGTGTTGGGCGACTGAATCCTCAACAGGAACCAGTCCTGGTTTGGTCATATTGCATTGCTTCTGGAAAGGTGTGCTTTGATCGCGAAAACCGCATCACATAGAGAAGGAAGTTGCAACTATAAATTTATTGTCGTGTATAGCCATGGCTAACCCAGTCTCTGGAGTTTCAGTGAGGCGTAATGAAAACTCGGAGGTCATGTCGTACGGCGCGCACATCACTGTCGGCAATAGCGGCGAGCGGCGAGACATCTCAACGTAACAGGAATTATGTAAAAAAAAAAAAAAAAAAAAAAGGTACGATATACTAGGATAAATTTAAACTGTAGGATTTAACAATAACTAGATTAATATTGTGGGGTTTTCTACCACAAGTGTTGTGTTTGGCGCGCGCCGGTTGAGATGCTATTTTTCAGGTCACCAAACCACAGACCCGAGATGGAGGGACGACCGGCGAGCGAAGTTGCATGTTCTTTATAGCACAGTAAAACTTAGTCCTGCATAACAACATAATTGAATTAAAAGACATAGAATGTAGATCGTTGGCAAATGGTAGTTAATTCTTGAGCATGTCTACTGTCGATCTATGTAAGTAATAGTAATATTGGTGCGGGCCCGCACATTTAGTTGTTCATCCATTACATAGCATCAGTTATCACCAACCATGTACAATACTGAGATCGGTCTCTACACGTATATCAAAATAAATTATTTCCATGTCTAGATTAGAGGTTATAATGATTGCCATAGATTAATAACTATAAAAGTAAAATAAGAGTGTCTGAAATAACAGACCATCAATGTGTCATTATGTAAATTTATTATAACATAGAAGGTCATGGGAAAAAGTTAGGCATAAGATTTTTGTAAGAATTGTGCAGATGACGGGGATCGTGGTAATGCGGAGGCCGGCCGGAGCGGGAACAAGAGGTCTGCGGCTACCTGCAAGAAAAGAGCGTCAGCGCGCTACCTGACGTGAAGGGTGCGAGAGCATCCGGTCCTACAGGCTGTCAGTCACGGGGCCGTGTACCTGAGGGATTACGCGGGATCCTCGCCGGGCCACAAGCGAAAGTGAGGCTGGCCGTTGACACTGACACGCGACCCACACGCGACAGCCTGCTAGCTCTCCAGACGCGGCAGCCGTTTGGAGGGATTCCCTGCGGCAGACCACGTTGTCGTGAGTACACGAAGAAGATCACATATCGTGTCAGAACCTGCGCCTCATGTGCCTCAGGACAGAAAGGGACGCTATATACTCACCTGTTTGGGTTTTTACAACTCACTAGCATTGGCTGATCTGCATACACAAAGCAGTATCGTGCCACACTAACAAATGTATGGTCTCATTACTTACTTCTCCTCTCTATTAGAGAGCAGTTTTAACAATAGTCGCTCCTAGTTCGATCCTGTATGGATGACCTCACACACTTGTGGAGTCACTCCACGTGCCATCATCCCTCGTCGAACTGCAATATTGGGAAACGTAAAGTTCTGTCCAGCGAGAGAAGAGACCTAGACTAGTGATGTATCCCAACAAGTAGATCTCAGAGACAATTAATCGACGTGAGGAGAGCCTATCACTGTGTCTTCCTACCGTACTACCGTGATCATATGCGTGGGTCTTGGTGCAATCTCAACAGAGTACTGCAGAAGCTCCAGCACACCCTATTGCCGTTGCAACAACGTAGCAACAACACCTGACGTTTAGCCTTATGTGATGTCAGTACTGTAGAATTTGTGAAGTGCTACGGATATTTCAAACAATGTGATTTAGTGCCTCATTCTCAGCACAGTCGTGAACTTTGTGCAATGTGCACGCACAATTTGATGCCCCATGAACCTTTTTTTTTTCTTTCTTAAATTTCTTTCTCTAGTGTTGGTTTTGTAATGTATGTTATACCTTGTATGTGTTTGTGTTTTACACTGTAATTCTTATTACAAATTACTGTATTGTTCTCCACACCATGTTTTTTTTGTATTTTGTATTTATTGTTGTGTGTATGCGAACAGTGTGCCTGAAGTCCCCATAAACTGAAGCAGATACCACCACTGTCATTGTGAATGGACCATCAGTTCAGGGAACATTTTGTAAAGGTTATTCTTGCTGCAGGGAGACAGAATGAATCGGAGGTTGTAATTAGATTCTGAAAGCTCACAAAGAGATTGTTAACTTAAATAGTATCATGTGTGAGTGAGTTCAGGTTAGTTTAATGATTAAAATTGTTGTAACATCTTGGGCATTTAATTGCGGAGCACTCCAACTCTGATTGTAAAGAATAAACTGCTCCATATTTGGCTCAGATGCCCGGGCCATATTTAGAGCGTGAATGTCTGCGTGAATCGGTGTTTGGAAGGGGCTCCCTGGGTATGGATGTGTGATGTGAGTGTTAGTGTTCCATATTAAGAAGGTGAAGTTGGCTACATCATAAATAATCCTCCCTCTATGAGCTGCATTTTTCAGTTGCAGTGATTTTCTTTATAGAGTGCGGCATGTGGAGCCAGTTGCGAGATTGTTCTTGGGCGATTGACTCACTACCTTGCTCCTAAGTGAGCCAACCGCTCACCAATTACAATCTAAAATGGCGTAGGGGCTATGAGAGGTGGCATGAGCCCCCTCTCATATTTCTATCTTACGACTCTCCTCTCTATTTGCATGCGGTGGAGGGCTGCTATTCCTTCACACGCGGACTTCCCACGCAGCGTCTCTCGTCACCCGGGTGGTCCGGTGACAGGCGGGTTAAGCCGACGTGTGTGAGGCAGTCGAGTGAATGCTTTGCAGACGCCGACATTGTCAAGAGATACGCCCGCTGGGGTGTGAAGTAGCGGCTGGGCTAGAGGTTCCGTTACTTTGGAGAAACTTAGCGACAACACTTTCTGGCGGGCTACCAGCGAGGCGTGGGAATGACTTGTGTACCCTGGCAGTTGTGGCGGGAAAATTCCCGCACTTTCTGCAAAATAGTAACGGTGATTGGTTTGCTCAGGGCATAGCACCGTGACGTAGCAAAATGAGCACAGAAATTGGCGCCAAGAATCTCCATTGGTGGAATGGTAGTGCTCCGGCAATGGAGTGGAATTTCCGCCGTTTTTCGAGTTGCTGATTGGAACGTTTAACCTCGGCCACTGTCGTGGGGGCGGAAATGTTCTGTATTCGGCCTGTACGGGTGCTCTTGTGGGTAGTCAGCAGTCGCCTTTCGGTCGAGGACGTCGAAGCAACCAGCCCTCGCCTGCGGTACGCCCGATCGTGTTCTGGGAGATAAGAAGACCGTTTGGTAATGTACGTCCGCAGCACCGGCAGATAGGGATTTTCCTATGTGACAATCAGAGCTCAGCAGAGCGCGCCTGTTCATCCTTTTCTAACTTTGTTCTGTTTCGAGTAGCAGCAATTACTGTTGGGTTAGCTGTGTGTCTCTCTTGAGATTTGAGTGGAAAGGAATTGGCTCCACATACCACTTCGTCTTAAACCTCACGATCTAAGTTAGGGACAACTTCACCTTTATAGTGTTTGTATGAATCTCCAATTTTAGCCAATTTGATGTTTTATAAATATTTCCTGTATTTCTTTTACTATTCTGTGTTTAATCTCAATAAATCATATTGTTATTTTGGACAGAACTTTCATTCTGTTAATCGATAGAGCAACCCTATCATTCCTCACGATGCTAATGAAACCTTGGTTTATTTAACTTATGTATCAAATTAAATTATTGCAGGTGCCAAACTCTCTTCTACTCCACTAGCAGGGTTGATTAGAGTCAGTTCGCGTATTTCTTTTATCCTTGTGCAACAGCAAAAGTCGGAGTTAGAATAGGGGGGGCTTAGAGCATGATTTACATATGTGGATTCTAATAGAATTTAGTGATAAACACACTGCTAGCCCCGGCACCTCGCAATCTTTCCTGCACAGCACATTGCGAGGCATCCCACATATGCCCAATAATGTTCATATCTGGGGAGTTTGGGGCCCAGACCAAGTGTTTAAACTCAGAAGAGTGTTCCTCGGATGCAGGTGGTCAGACAGGATACTTACATACGTGTCACCTGTCAGAGTCGTATCTAGACGTATCAGGGGTCCCATATCACTCCAACTGCACACGCCTCACTTCATTACAGAGCCTGCACCAGCTTGAACAGTCCTCTGCTGATACGCAGGGTACGTGGATTCATGAGGTTGTCTCCATATCCGTAGACGTCCATCCACTCGATACAATTTGGAACGAGATTCGTCCGACCAGACAACATGTTTCCACTTATCAACAGCCCAATGTCGGTCTTGACGGGCCCAGGCGAGGCGTAAAGCTTTGCGTCGTGCAGTTATCAAGGGTACACGAGTGGGCCTTGAGCTCAGAAAGCCCATATCGGTGATGTTTCGTCGAACGGTTCTCAAGCTGACAGTTATTGATGGCCCAGCATTAAAATCTGCATCAGTTTGCGGAAGGATTGCACTTGTGTCACGTTGAACGATTCTCTTTAGTCGTCGTTGGTCCTGTTCTTGCAGGATCTTTTACCGGCCGTAGCGATGTCGGAGATTTGATGCTTTACCGGATTGATGATATTCACGGTAGACTCGTGAAATGGTCGTACGGGAAAATCCCGACTTCATCGCTATCTCGGAGACACTGTGTCCCATCGCTCGTGCACCGACTGTAGCACCACATTCAAACTGACTTAAATCTTGCTAACCTGCCATTAAAGCAGCAGTAACGGACCTAAGAACTGAGCCAGACGCTTATTGTCTTATATAGGCTTTGCCGACCGTAGTGCCGTGTTCTGCCTATTTACTTATCTCTGCATTTGAATACGCATGCCTGTACCAGTTTCTTTGGCGCTTTACTGTACTTATATACACTATAAAACAAAAAAGAAGACGCTCCACGTTGGAATTATCTGAAGGAGACGCAACTCGGTAGATGTGACACACATGTACAGACAAATAAATGTTTAGAATTTCAGAAAAAATGCACGATTTATTCAAGAGAAAGAGTTTCGCAAGTTGAGCAAGTCAGTAACGCGTTGATCCAACTCTGGCCTTTATGCAAGCAGTTATTCGGCTTGACATTGAGTGACAGATTTCTTGGATGTCCTTCTGAGGGATATCGTGCCAAATTATGTCCATTTGGCGCGTCAGAAAGCCAAGTACCCGTCAGAAAGCCAAGTGCCCGTCAGAAAGCCAAGTACCCGCCAGAAAGCCAAGTACCCGTTAGAAAGCCAAGTACCCATCAGAAAGCCAAGTGCCCATCAGAAAGCCAAGTACCCGTCAGAAAGCCAAGTACCTGTCAGAAAGCCAAGTTCCCGTCAGAAAGCCAAGTACCGAGCTGGTTGGAGAGCCCTGCCCATAATGCTCCAGAAGTTCTCAGTTGGGGAGATATCTGGTGACGTTACCGGCCAAGGCAGAGTCTGGAAAGCAGTACGACAGGCAGAAGAAACTCTGGTCGTGTGCGGGCAGGCAGTCTCGCTGAAATGTAATCTCAGGATGGCTTGCTCTGACGGGCAACAAAACGGACCGTAGAATATCGTCTACGTACCGCTGTGCTGTAAGGGCGGCGCGGATGGCAGCCATAGCTGCCCTGCTACGAAATGAAATGGCAACCCAGACCATGACTCCTGTCTGTCGGACCGAATGGCGGCGACGCTCAGGTTGCTGTCCAACCGCTGTCTGTCTCCTGACACGTCTTCACTGGCCATAAGGGCCAGACGTGGAGCAATGCTTTATTTACTTGATCTGTTTGCGAACCTCTCCCTCTTGAATAAATCCTCCAGTTTCTCTAACATTCTAATCATTTGGTTGTCTGTACATGTACATTACAGCTACCGATCTCCGTCGCATTCGGATGATTCCTACGTGATGCGTGTTTTTTCTTAGAATTTATTTTTACATTTACATTTTTTAGCATCGGTCTCAAAAATGAGATCAACACGAAGTGCAAAATGGCTAAGCAAGAATGGCTAGAGGACAAATGTAAGGATGTAGAGGCTTATCTCACTAGGGGTAAGATAGATACTGCCTACAGGAAAATTAAAGACACCTTTGGAGAAAAGAGAACCACTTGTATTAACATCAAGAGCTCAGATAGAAACCCAGTTCTCAGCAAAGAGCGGAAAGCAGAAAGGTGGAAGGAGTATTTAGAGATTATTCTATACAAGGGCGATGTACTCGAGGACAATATTATGGTAAGGGAAGAGGATATAGATGAAGATGAAATGGGAGATATGATACTGCGTGAAGAGTTTGACAGAATATTGAAAGATCTAAGTCGAAACAAGGCCCCGTGAGTAGACATTCTATTAGAACTACTGACAGCCTTGGGAGAGCCAGTCCTGACAAAACTCTACCATCTGGTGAGCAAGATGTATGAGACAGGCGAAATACCCTCAGACTTCAAGAAGGATATAATAATTCCAATCCCAAAGAGAGCAGGTGTTGACAGGTGTGATGGTTACCGAACTATCAGTTTAATAAGTCACGGCTGCAAAATACTAACACGAATTCCTTACAGACGAATGGAAAAACTGGTAAAAGCCGACCTCGGGGAAGATCAGTTTGGATTCCGTAGAAATGTTGGAACTCTTGAGGCAGTACTGACCCTACGACTTATCTTAGAAGCTATATTAAGAAAAGGCAAACCTACCTTTCTAGCATTTGTAGACTTAGAGAAAGCTTTTGACAATGTTGACTGGAATACTCTCTTTCAAATTCTGAAGGTGCAGGGGTCAAATACAGGGAGCGAAATGCTATTTAAAATTTGCCCAGAAACCAGATGGCAGTTATAAGAGTCGAGGGACATGAAAGGGAAACAGTGGTTAGGAAGCGAGTGATACATGTTTGTAGCCTCTCCCCGATGTTATTCAATCTGTATATTGAGCAAGCAGTAAAGGAAACAAAAAAAATCGGAGTAGGTATTAAAATCCATGGAGAAGAAATAAAAACTTCAAGGTTCGCAGGTGACATTGCAATTCTGTCAGTGACAGCAAAGTCACTGTGACAGTATAGTCAAAGGAAAGGAGTTAGAAGAGCAGTTGAACGGAATCGACAGTGTCTTGCAAATAGGGTATAAGATGAACATCATCAAAAGCAAAACGAGGATAGTGGAATGTAGTCGAGTTAACTCGGGTGTTGCTGAGGGAATTATATTAGGAAATGAGACACTTAAAGTAGTAAAGGAGTTTTGCTATTTGGGGAGCAAAATAACTGATGATGGTCGAAGTAGAGAAGAAATAAAATGTAGACTGGCAATTGCATGGAAAGTGTTTCTGAAGAAGAGGAATTTGTTAACATCGAGTATAGATTTAAGTGTCAGGAAGTCATTTCTGAAAGTATTTGTATGGAGTGTAGCCATGTATGGAAGTGAAACATGGACGATAAATAGTTTGGACAAGAAGAGAATAGAAGCTTTCGAAATGTGGTGCTACAGAAGAATGCTGAAGATTAGATGGGTAGATCATATAACTAATGAGGAGGTATTGAATAGGATTGGGGAGAAGAGAAGTTTGTGACACAACTCGACTAGAAGAAGGGATCGGTTGGTAGGACATGTTCTGAGGCATCAAGGGATCACCAGTTTAGTATTGGAGGGCAGCGTGGAGCGTAAAGATCGTAGAGGGAGACCAAGAGATGAACACACTAAGCAAATTCAGAAGGATGTAGGTTGCAGTAGGTACCGGGAGATGAAGCAGCTTGCGCAGGATAGAGTAGCATGCAGAGCTGCATCAAACCAGTCGCAGGACTGAAGACCACAACAGCAAATGAAACATGGATAACGTTCGACAATATTCTTGGGTGTGTTGAAGAATCTCATGTTGCGATAGATGGCGATACATTGTGGACCCAGGAACATTGTCAAACACGGTCATTTACGTGATCTAGGTGTTACGGTGTTGGGAGGCATAATGTTGCACAGGTGTACTGACCTCAAACTGTTTGAACACGGAATACACACCAGTCAACTTTACTGTGACACTGTACTCCTTCGCTTTGTGGGTTTTTTCAGGGGTCCATTCGGTCCTGACTTCATTTTTATGGATGACAATGCGCGACCGCATCAAACAGCGCAGGTAGAGGAGCAGCTGGAACGAGAGGACATTCAGCAAGAACACTCCGGCCTTCCTGCTCCCCCCGACTTAGAGCCCACCAAGCACACGTGGGATGCATTGGGGAAATGTACTGCAGCATGCCCATGTGCACCAACGTCCACCCAACGTTTATCAATTATGCTGGTGGAGCAATGGAATCCCCTACTGTGAGAATTCATTACCATCCTAACGGCCAGTAGACCACTCATTGCCATCCGCACGCCTTATTTAAACCATGTCCCGCCTCTTTTAAACACCAGGGGGTCTGTCGTGGCGACTTAAAGAGTAGTTATTGTCTTTGAACAGAGGTGTGATTACTGTTCCACTCTTTCCATGTTTCTTTCATTTGCCTTCTGCACTGCAATGTATTGTAGTAGTTGTTTCTACAGGGTGTTTCAAAAATGACCGGTATATTTGAAACTGCAATAAAAACTAAACGAGCAGCGATAGAAATACACCGTTTGTTGCAATATGCTTGGGACAACAGTACATTTTCAGGCGGACAAACTTTCGAAATTACAGTAGTTACAATTTTCATAAACAGATGGCGCTGCAAGTGATGTGAAAGATATAGAAGACAACGCAGTCTGTGGGTGCGCCATTCTGTACGTCGTCTTTCTGCTGTAAGCGTGTGCTGTTCACAACGTGCAAGTGTGCTGTAGACAACATGGTTTATTCCTTAGAACAGAGGATTTTTCTGGTGTTGGAATTCCACCGCCTAGAACACAGTGTTGTTGCAACAAGACGAAGTTTTCAACGGAGGTTTAATGTAACCAAAGGACCGAAAAGCGATACAATAAAGGATCTGTTTGAAAAATTTCAACGGACTGGGAACGTGACGGATGAACGTGCTGGAAAGGTAGGGCGACCGCGTACGGCAACCACAGAGGGCAACGCGCAGCTAGTGCAGCAGGTGATCCAACAGCGGCCTCGGGTTTCCGTTCGCCGTGTTGCAGCTGCGGTCCAAATGACGCCAACGTCCACGTATCGTCTCACGCGCCAGAGTTTACACCTCTATCCATACAAAATTCAAACGCGGCAACCCCTCAGCGCCGCTACCATTGCTGCACGAGAGACATTCGCTAACGATATAGTGCACAGGATTGATGACGGCGATATGCATGTGGGCAGCATTTGGTTTACTGACGAAACTTATTTTTACCTGGACGGCTTCGTCAATAAACAGAACTGGCGCATATGGGGAACCGAAAAGCCCCATGTTGCAGTCCCATCGTCCCTGCATCCTCAAAAAGTACTGGTCTGGGCCGCCATTTCTTCCAAAGAAATCATTGGCCCATTTTTCAGATCCGAAACGATTACTACATCACGCTATCTGGACATTCTTCGTGAATTTGTGGCGGTACAAACTGCCTTAGACGACACTGCGAACACCTCGTGGTTTATGCAAGATGGTGCCCGGCCACATCGCACGGCCGACGTCTTTAATTTCCTGAATGAATATTTCGATGATCGTGTGATTGCTTTGGGCTATCCGAAACATACAGGAGGCGGCGTGGATTGGCCTCCCTATTCGCCAGACATGAACCCCTGTGACTTCTTTCTGTGGGGACACTTGAAAGACCAGGTGTACCGCCAGAATCCAGAAACAATTGAACAGCTGAAGCAGTACATCTCATCTGCATGTGAAGCCATTCCGCCAGACACGTTGTCAAAGGTTTCGGGTAATTTCATTCAGAGACTACGCCATATTATTGCTACGCATGGTGGATATGTGGAAAATATCGTACTATAGAGTTTCCCAGACCGCAGCGCCATCTGTTGTTGAAAATTGTAACTACTGTAATTTCGAAAGTTTGTCCGCCTGAATATGTACTGTTGTCCCAAGCATATTGCAACAAACGGTGTATTTCTATCGCTGCTCGTTTAGTTTTTATTGCCGTTTCAAATATACCGGTCATTTTTGAAACACCCTGTATGTATGGTCCGTTTCATCGCTCTGTGTTACTTAGCAGTGTCACATTATGCAAAAGATACTTTGGTCCTTAACTTTTACCCACACGTGTATTTTGTAACACCACCATTACCTTTGGCAGTACTGAATAAAATAATGACGCTACCACGGCTAACGGGAGGATTATGCAAGCGGGTCAGACCGTAGCTGACAAACCACCAGCACGAGACGGACTACCCGCTGACGTGACAAGAACTGCCATCACAATGTCTGGTGATTATCACATCGCCGGCCCGGTTGAGGCACCAGCTTCGAAATGACGACTATACAGCATAACGACAGAGCCACTGTGGCGTGGTTGTCTGTTTACTTCACGCCCAAGCCTGGCCTTCACTGCCTGGAACTGATGCCTTGGAAAAAAACAAGTACACAGCAATCTCGTAAAAATACCCCTGATTTTTTGACTGGTGCAGGCAGTCTAGCAGTAGGAAGCTTCGAGGAGAGGTCCACACCAGTTTACGTGAATCTACAAGTTGTCACTACGAGACTTGGCCACCAATAACTGCAGGCCTACTGCTGGCTCTGAGTCCAAGGTTATGGACTTCGCACCGTCCAGACACTCCGAGCGTTTGGTTCAATATTGTAAACGTTCCAAGTCACCATCTACATCTACATCTACATTCATACTCCGCAAGCCACCCAACGGTGTGTGGCGGAGGGCACTTTACGTGCCACTGTCATTACCTCCCTTTCCTGTTCCAGTCGCGTATGGTTCGCGGGAAGAACGACTGTCTGAAAGCCTCCGTGCGCGCTCTAATCTCTCTAATTTTACATTCGTGATCTCCTCGGGAGGTATAAGTAGGGGGAAGCAATATACTCGATACCTCATCCAGAAACGCACCCTCTCGAAACCTGGCGAGCAAGCTACACCGCGATGCAGAGCGCCTCTCTTGCAGAGTCTGCCACTTGAGTTTATTAAACATCTCCGTAACGCTATCACGGTTACCAAATAACCCTGTGACGAAACGCGCCGCTCTTCTTTGGATCTTCTCTATCTCCTCCGTCAACCCGATCTGGTACGGATCCCACACTGATGAGCAATACTCAAGTATAGGTCGAACGAGTGTTTTGTAAGCCACCTCCTTTGTTGATGGACTACATTTTCTAAGCACTCTCCCAATGAATCTCAACCTGGTACCCGCCTTACCAACAATTAATTTTATATGATCATTCCACTTCAAATCGTTCCGCACGCATACTCCCAGATATTTTACAGAAGTAACTGCTACCAGTGTTTGTTCCGCTATCATATAATCATACAATAAAGGATCCTTCTTTCTATGAATTCGCAATACATTACATTTGTCTATGTTAAGGGACAGTTGCCACTCCCTGCACCAAGTGCCTATCCGCTGCAGATCTTCCTGCATTTCGCTACAATTTTCTAATGCTGCAACTTCTCTGTATACTACAGCATCATCCGCGAAAAGCCGCATGGAACTTCCGACACTATCTACTAGGTCATTTATATATATTGTGAAAAGCAATGGTCCCATAATACTTCCCTGTGGCACGCCAGAGGTTACCTTAACGTCTGTAGACGTCTCTCCATTGATAACAACATGCTGTGTTCTGTTTGCTAAAAAATCTTCAATCCAGCCACACAGCTGGTCTGATATTCCGTAGGCTCTTACTTTGTTTATCAGGCGACAGTGCGGAACTGTATCGAACGCCTTCCGGAAGTCAAGAGAAATAGCATCTACCTGGGAGCCTGTATCTAATATTTTCTGGGTCTCATGAACAAATAACGCGAGTTGGGTCTCACACGATCGCTGTTTCCGGAATCCATGTTGATTCCTACATAGTAGATTCTGGGTTTCCAAAAACGACATGATACTCGAGCAAAAAACATGTTCTAAAATTCTACAACAGATCGACGTCAGAGATATAGGTCTATAGTTTCGCGCATCTGCTCGACGACCCTTCTTGAAGACTGGGACTACCTGTGCTCTTTTCCAATCATTTGGAACCCTCCGTTCCTCTAGAGACTTGCGGTACACGGCTGTTAGAAGGGGGGCAAGTTCTTTCGCGTACTCTGTGTAGAATCGAATTGGTATCCCGTCAGGTCCAGTGGACTTTCCTCTGTTGAGTGATTTCAGTTGCTTTTCTATTCCTTGGACACTTATTTCGATGTCAGCCATTTTTTCGTTTGTGCGAGGATTTAGAGAAGGAACTGCAGTGCGGTCTTCCTCTGTGAAACAGCTTTGGAAAAAGGTGTTTAGTATTTCAGCTTTACGCGTGTCATCCTCTGTTTCAATGCCATCATCATCCCGGAGTGTCTGGATATGCTGTTTCGAGCCACTTACTGATTTAACGTAAGACCAGAACTTCCTAGGATTTTCTGTCAAGTCTGTACATTCCTGGGGGAGGAATGCAGGCAATCACCTGCTTGGAGGAATTAGATAGTAGTTTATTAATGACTTGTTAAATTTTTCTCGTTTCATGCTGGGAATTATCATCTGTTCGCGGAACCATTCCTACGAGTTACACACCGAGGCTACCCTACGTTGAAGGTCAACAGTAGTCCATACTACACTGCTGGCCACCGTAAATGCAACACCAAGAAAGACAAGAGGTAGCACAACAAAATTTATTTTGTAGATAACACGCTGACCAAGTATCAAATGATTACGTTTACAGACGTCTGTTACATGTGGTTCCTGCCAGAATCAGTAGCCAGAGTAGCCGCCATTGTTGGAGATCACCGCTGCCACACGTCTCGGCATTGAGTCAAAGAGACGTTGGATGTGTTCCTGGGGTACAGCAGCCCAAGCAGCTTCCACACGTTGCCAAAGATCATCTGGTGTGGCAGCTGGGGATGTAATCTGGGTCACTCGTTGAGCAACCGTGGACCACATGTTTTCTATCGGCGAAAGATCCGGAGAGCGAGCCGGCCAGGGAAGCAATTCAATCTGGTTATTGACGAAGAACCTTTTGACAATGCGTGCCACGTATGGTCGCGCATTATCCTGTTGAAATATGGCTGTGACCGAGCCCTGAAGGTAAGGAAGGACAACTGGCTCCAGCACCTCGGATATGTAGCGCCGGCTATTTAAAGTACCGGCAATGCGTACTAGAGGCGTGCGAGAGTAATATCCAATACCGCCCCATACCATAATATCCGGTGCAAGACCAGTGTGGCAGTGCATAATGCAGCTGTCCAGCATCCTCTCTCCACGGTGTCTCACACACTCGAATCCGACCATCGTGGTGCTGCAGACAGAAGCGTGCCTCGTCAGTAAAGACAACGTCATTCCATTCTGCCGTCCACATCCGTCTGTCATCACACCATTGGCGAAGGAGACGTCTGTGGTTCTGCGTCAATGGTAGACGAAGCAATGGACGTCTTGCGGACAGACCACTCTGCTGCAAACGGCGTCTAATGGTACGCGCAGACACTGGATGATGCGTTACAGACGCAATGTGCTGTGCTATGGTTCGGGATGTCACTGAGCGATCCGTCACTGCCATGCGCACAATTTGCCTATCAGCACGTGCAGTGGTGCAGGTGAATGCGATCGAACAAGTCGGTCCGTCGTACCCTCCTGCATCCAACGGTCACATATCCGCATTACAGTTGTTTGGTTTCGTCCAACACGACTAGCGATTTCTCTGTATGATAATCCACAATCTCGGTAAGCCACTATCCTTCCTCTGTCGAACTCGGATACTTGATCAAACGATGTTCGCTGTTGTCTACGAGGCATAACTGATCGTCTTGTAAAACAACCACAAGGTAAACACACGTGCCGAACGTACACTCGTCGAAATCGCCAAGCCTTAAATGGCGCTATGAGGTGGCGCCACAGGGGGCGCGTGATGTGCGTCTGCGCTGAAATTCTAATCAGTTGCATATCTCATCGCTGCAAACCCATGGTGTAAATTTCACTTGATTCGGATGCTTCCTTCAGGGTGTTGCATTTACGGTGGCCAGCAGTGTAGTTAGAGGTTGCTGGCGAGGCACGCTTTACGAGCGTCACCTACAGCGACCGATGGAATGTGTGGGAATATGGTCACATGACGTCTGGGGGTTGAGGACACACCGTCGGTTCCAAAGGAACTCTCTCTACCTGCCCTCAGTCTCTAACATCACAACACACAATCTTTCTTCATGCTCCTGGTATTCTGGACTTCGGTCCACTGTAACGTATTTCTGAAGGCTCTTCCAAGCAAGTTGACCTTCCTGTATTTTGAATTTTACCACGATGTTTATCTACTTAATTCTCCCACTATTAATGGAAGTTACTCCTATGGGATAACCATTTGGTCATCAGTCCCATCACATTTACACAGACCTCTAGTATTGACGGACGGGGACAGTCGAGCATTGAGGAAGGTGATTGAAAAAATTGCTTGAAATCAGCAGAAGTATCACTGGTAATCGCTACCAGCACTGCAGCCAGCACAATGACTGCGCCCATGCAGTTAAAATGAATGGGGTACAATGAGCAGCTCCTCGTAAGGCTTACATTGTTTTGGTAAATGCGAAGTGAGACTTACGTTGGTGTAATCAGCGATGCGACTGGACAGCGGATGACTGGAAAAGACTGATGTGCAGTAATGAATCACTTTGTATCCTGTGGCAATCTCGTGGAAGGCTTTGGGTTTCAGTCAATGCCTGGAGAACGTTACCTGCCATCGTGTGTTGTGCCAGCGGTGCAGTACGTGCGATGTGGTGTTACGCTGTGGAATGCTTTTCGTGGTTAGGGTGTGGTGCCCTTAATGCGCTGAAGGGGGAGCTTCCGGAGACGACGACTGTTTATATCGGAATGACAGTGGACCCTCTCAGCATGCAGCACGTAGGAGGCAATGCTTTGAGCACAGTGACATTCCTGAAATGGACTGGTCTGCCCAGGGTACCGTCCTGAATCCAGTGGAATACCTTTGGAATGAGATGAAACGTGATTGAAGCTCCAGATCCTAACGTCCCACGTTACTATCTTCCCTGTTTTCACCTCATGGGAAGAATGGGCCGCCTTTCCTCGACAATCAGACACCTCATTGACAGTATTCGAGCCGTCCTAAAGGCAGTCGATATTAATGTCCACTAATAGAAGTCCGGATACCTTTGACCAGATAGTATGTTTCCTTGAAATAAATGAACTGGAGTGCCGTGCATCTATATAGTAGCTATTTCAAAGGATAGCGAATTGACTTTGGACACATATCTGTTACTGTGTGGATCCCTACGTCATACCAGGCACGAAGCAGCATCTACATCTACATCCATACTCCGCAATCCACCTGAAGGTGTCTGGCGGAGGGTCCCTTGAGTACCTCTATCGGTTCTCCCTTCTATTCCAGTCTCGTATTGTTCGTGGAAAGAAAGAAAGTCGGTATGCCTCTGTGTTGGCTCTAATCTCTCTGATTTTATGCTCGTGGTCTCTTCGCGAGATATACGTAGGAGGGAGCAATATACTGCTTGACTCCTTGGTGAAAGTACAGGGTGTTTCAAAAATGACCGGTATATTTGAAACGGCTATAAAAACTAAACGAGCAGCGATAGAAATACACCGTTTGTTGCAATATGCTTGGGACAACAGTACATTTTCAGGCGGACAAACTTTCGAAATTACAGTAGTTACAATTTTCAACAACAGATGGCGCTGCAAGTGATGTGAAAGATATAGACGACAACGCAGTCTGTGGGTGCGCCATTCAGATGGTAAAGAATCGTCTGCTTCGTAAGAAGTACTGGGTCAGCTGGACCAGTCTGTAACCGTCTATGGTACTGTTTGGTTTTACTATCAGTTTCCTATAATGTGTTTTACCGTAGGCTGATGTGATATCAATGAAAGCCGTGCCTCTGATCTGCTTTACCTTCGAGTCATCTTCTGTAAGTTGTGTAACATTCAGCATTTTATCGCAGTAAGACTTGCCGGGGCGAAAACCCACTTGTTCTCTAATATTGGCTCGATATGCATAGACAGAAATGCAATTGAAGATCTTCTCTCTAACACTTTGTGTAGCTGACGTAAATGAGAGTTCAGCATGAAGCTTTTTTGTATCTGCTGTGTTCTTTATAGGCTCTGGTATTACAACAATCTGTGACCTCCTACAAATATTCGGGTTTTCCATTTTAAGAACGTAGTTGTTCAAATTTACTTACAAGGGAACCTCCCCATCGCACCCCCCTCAGAATTAGTTATAAGTTGGTACAGTGGATAGGCCTTGAAAAGCTGAACACAGATCAATCGAGAAAACAGGAAGAAGTTGTGTGGAACTATGAAAAAATAAGCAAAATATACAAATGAGTAGTCCATGTGTAACATAGGCAACATCCAGGTAAATGTGTACCCATGAGCGCCGTGGTATCGTGGTTAGCGTGTGCAGCTGCGGAACGAGAGGTCCTTGGTTCAAGTCTTCCCTCGGGAGAAAATTTTAATTTTTTGTTTTCAGACAATTATCAAAGTTCAGGCACTCACATATAATCAACTTCGCTCTCCAAAATTCCAGGACATGTTCAGATTTGCTTGGACATATGCAGGATTTGTCGGTCTACACACGGAAAAATTTGAAAACGTTAAAAACATATGTTTTGACAGAGCACAGGGAAAACTGTGCGACTGTGAAACTGTTGTATTCATTTGTTGCAGTTAATGTGACAAACTCTTATGTTTTCACACTTTTTTGGGAGTGATTATCACATCCACAAGAAAACCTAAATTGGGCAAGGTAGAAGAATCTTTTTACCCATTCACCAAGTGTACAAGTTAGGTGTGTCGACAACATATTCCTGTCATGTGAGGCACATGCCGTCACCAGTGTCGTATAGAATATATCAGACATGTTTTCCTGTGGAGGAATCGGTTGACCTATGACCTTGCGATCAAATGTTTTCGGTTCCCATTGGAGAGGCACGTCCTTTCGTCTCCTAATCGCACGGTTTTGCGGTGCGGTCGCAAAACACAGACACTAAACTTATTACAGTGAACAGAGACATCGATGGACGAACGAACAGATCATAACTTTGCGAAAATTAAGAATGTAAAATTTTCGGTCGAGGGACGACTTGAACCAAGGACCTCTCGTTCCGCAGTTACTCACGCTAACCACGGGACAACGGCGCTCCAGAGTACATATTGTCCTTGTTGTGGCATATCTTGCACATAGACTACTCAGTTTGTATATTTTGCTTACTTTTTTCATAGTTCCGCACAACTTCTTCCTGTTTTCTCGATTGATCTGTGTTCAGTTTTTCAAGGCCTATCCACTGTGCCAACTTATAACTAAATCTGAGGGGGGTGCGATGGGGAGGTTCCCTTGTTAGAATCCAGTCTCGGGTTGAGTACTCAGGCATTTTTGTTTAGGGCGCAGGTCATCTGGCCTGGCGGCTTTGTTATTCTTCATTGAGTGAGTAGCATCATCCAGTTCCTGCTTTGCACATGCTGTCCAGGAGAGGTTTTCGGCGGACCCGCACGCAGCAGCGGTCGACGCAACAGCACGCAGCAGCAACCAGCCATATGTCGGCCGGCGGCCTGCGTGCGTGCGTACCAACGTTTTATTGCGACGCAGTGTTGACCGAGCAGATAACGGCACCGATCCGTTCTTCGCTTTCCGTCCACCATATGAACGCAATAAATCAATACGGTACCAATACTGGCTGCAAATATGACGCAGTTATTGGGGCTCGGCTGTAAATATCGCACTTGTCGAACACGAAGGATTCCGTGGTATCCATTAAAAAATAAACAATAAACTTGTACAGTTGTTCCTAGCACCAAAGGTAAACCACACGAACGATCAGCGGGAGCTATTTTCGGCTTTCTACCGAACCGAACGACCGAACACTTTAGATAAAGAGTATTAACCTGAAATTCAAATAAGTCGACATCTGATGTGTCAGAACTCTTCGCAGCGTGAGACTCGCGGAATTTAAATTCAGTAAGGCCACAGTATGAGTTCGTATTCATGCAATAATCTGCAAACAGACTGACGAAACGATTAAATATCGTTGTTTTCGCACTAGTCTCGTAACATGGAAATTTGAACGTTATGTCAACGATAACAAATGGTTCAAATGGCTCTGAGCACTATGGGACTTAACTTCTAAGGTCATTATTCCCTTAGAACTTAGAACTACTTAAACCTAACACACATCCATGCCCGAGGCAGTATTCGAACCTGCGACCGTAGCGCTTACAGACTGTAGCGCCTAGAACCGCTTGGCCACCCCGGCCGGACAACGATAACACAGACAAGGTTTATAATCAAAGAGTTCCTGACATATATTTTTACGTTTGCTTTCAGACTAATGCGCAACTCCGCAACAAATCTGGTTTAAAACTATTTCCTAATTTCTTCTATTAATTTTCAAGTGATGCATCCGTTTTATAATTCAACAGACTCGCTAGTTCTTATTTCTCAATAACGTAGAAACAAAACAAGAGTTTTTATGAAAACTGCACCAGACCCTTAGTGTCAAAATTATGCAGGAGGTGCAAGATTATAAATACTGTGTATAGATATATTCTGATTTATGAAACTTGACTGCTAACAAAGCCTTTTTTTTTAAATTTTTGTTTCGTTGTCTAAACCAGCCTGGCGCCCTGTGAGTTTTTAACAGGCAAGCGAGAGAATATCTGGGCGAGAAAAAGCATTCGTGCTGTAACGATTAAAATAGCTGTTAATTCAATATTTAATCAAGACAGCACGGTTGACTGTGGTCCACGATGAGGCGGTAAAATGTTTTCCCACGCTTACAGAAAGCATGAGTTTTATTAAGATGCTAGACAGTGTGAGGACAGTCCTGTACAGGGAGTAGGTATCTCTAGGAACCCTTCTTAAGGCTTTTATCGATCCAAAGCGAGCATGGTGCCACACAGACGAATGCCTGAATAGCGTCGTGCCCTGCAGTAGGAAAGACGGAAGATTGTGGGTTATAGATCACTTGGCAATTCCCGAGAGGTTAAGGCATATGCAGAAAGGAAAACTTCCAGTGATGACAGGTTGATTGCTTGGATCAGCGCCAGTCACAGGTCACCTACGAGGATAGGATACTCGCAAGAGTCTCAGAGGACTCAAACAACTAGATTAACTTATTTATTTCCTTCAGTCTGACTACTACATTGCAGGCTAACTCTAAGCATTAGAAAAGCAAGGGATGCAACGAGTTGCACGAAACAAGTCAGTTTCTGAGTCCTCAGGCGAGAGGAGCAAACAGAAATAGCAATCACTAACAGCATTGTAAAATACAAGTACTGAAATCGGTACTCCAAGTGAGAGAAGCAGACTTATCAGATGGCGAAGAGTTCTCGGGCTTCCAGCCGGGTGGTGGTGTCTTCAAACTGCGACGATTCGACGAATGACATTCTCGTGATCTTCTGGCCAGAAGATGACGAGTATGTCACTCGCCGAAACGTCGCAGTTTGAAGACACCGCCACCTGGCTGGAAGCCCGAGAACTCTTCGCCAGCTGTATACGCCGGGAAAGCATACATTCACAGACTTATCAGAGCTTACCTTAGACTGACGACGAGCGACACAGAGTTGGCTTCTCAACGGTCTGACTGAGAACCCCACTGAATATGAAACACGAGATTTTTAAAGGACTCTTGCGGCGAGCTATTTCTCACTCCGCATAGTCGGGTTGCCCGTCTACCGGTACTTTAAGCGTATAGATCAATTTGACGCGCTGCTCTGCACCTCCAGGGTGCCTCAGTCAACCAGATTCAGGTCCTTTCCCTCCTCCTACACTGTAGGTGGGGATGTTCCTGGCTTTTACGTTAACAAATGCCAACAAACAATCCTGTCGGAGGAACATCAGCAACTGAGCATTATACCAGGGCTTGGAAATACCGCTACAGTTGTAAGGTTCTTTTATTTAACACACGACCGGTTTCGGGCCCTTATACGCCCATCTTCAGGTGTCGTACTGGAAATAGCAAGGGACGGGACATAATTTTTACACGCAGCAATACACGTAAAAAACAAACACAAAATCCATAAAAAATTAAAAGTTTAAAAACTGCCGGTCGGGCTAGGTGCTGCGAAGCCTAACTCAATGCCAAAGTGACACCAGACAGTACTACGGATGACTGCCTGGATAAAGAAATATGCAAAGGATACCAGGACACTTACACTTAGTACTGTGACCCCAAGCGTCGCGGTGGACGAGTGCAAGACGCGGCGTGCTACCAATGAGGGCAGAGCATGGATTAGTGGACGCGAAGGAGGAAGCAGACTGGTGAACCAGAGTGGCAAAAACACTGCCATCTGTTGACGGGATGAAGAACGTGGGGTCACTATCCCGGCCGTTTACAATTTGAATTAGTGATTTACATTTAAAATGAAGGATAAAAAATAAACATTTTCAAACTCTGGAACAAATTCCAAGTTTGGTTGCAACAGTGTGCAGCTGAAAGCTACACGTCGTGACCATCCTGTTACGGGTAGTAAAGAGTGTTCTAAGTCACAAGGCCCCACCCTGAAGGCTTTCGTGATTGGGGCCCGCTGTTACAGCAATTTAACTCATTTCCCATCTCAGTCTGACCTGTAGAAATCCACCGACGATCCCGTTGTCAGGAGCAAGGATATCAACCTCTCTGCCTATCCTAAGACATGCCTGTCTGTGACCATCTTCTACTTTGGTACCGTACAACAGTGTCTAAGCGGTGTATGAAGTCATGAGTTAATTCTCTAAAGTGGAGCTTCACATGCCCAAAGCATCTACAATTTGCAGGGTTCTACCGTTGCCTCTGGTAACCTAGATGCTAACAGTTTTGCCTGCTCTCCGCACTGTATTTCTGATGTCCTACCTTGGAGTGCCGTCTCTGGCTTCCAACGGCGTTAAGCTTAACAATGTACAAGTCAATCAGTGATCACTAAATGACAGTAGATTCTTCATCCGGCAATAGAGCAACAGACGATGAGCTCGGTGTAACAATTGTAAAAGGCTTTGCTCTCTGCAATGGGCAAAGGCCTTTGGTTTGAAAGACGATCATATACGTGAAGGTAGAAACAAGGTCCCGACAACGTACATTTCCTCTACCTCATATTGTTTAGGGATGAGCGTGTCTTCGTGAGGGAAGGAGTATTTAACGTCGACAACTGCAGCTCCAC
Organism: Schistocerca nitens; assembly: GCF_023898315.1. Taxonomy (NCBI): domain Eukaryota; kingdom Metazoa; phylum Arthropoda; class Insecta; order Orthoptera; family Acrididae; genus Schistocerca; species Schistocerca nitens. The sequence continues at coordinate 862,290,195 of NC_064618.1, forward strand.
AACTACCACTACAGAAGTCCGCACTACACGCGAGAGCTTAGTCGCCGCCGGCGGGTGTGGCCGAGCGGTTCTAGGCACTACAGTCTGGAACCGCGCAACCGCTACGGTCGCAGGTTTGACTCCTGCCTCGGGCATGGATATGTGTGATGTCCTTAAGTTAGTTAGGTTTAAGTAGTTCTAAGTTCTAGGGGACTGACGACCTCAGAAGTTAAGTCCCATAGTGCTAAGAGCCATTTGAACCATTTGAACCTTAGTCGCCAGACGCATTCTCGTTAAGTGCGTTTATCTGGGATGGAGTTGCCAGTGGAAACTTGAATGGGCCTTTCGCTCCATGCCAACGATTAAATTGACACTGTTATTCCAAAATTTTACCGTTGGATATTGCTCGTACAGTTGCAAGGTGTCCTTCGCCAAATACTCCGAAGGACGTCACGTCGAGTGATTGGCTCGTCACCCGCTAGCACTCTGGCAGACAAGCTTTATTTCTCGAAGGCGTTCGGCACGAGTGAAATGGCCTTTGTGGTACCTGAGAGCGGCCTCGCAGATCTAGCCTCAGTGGACTTTTACATCGGATTTGGGACAGCCAGCATTAGCCAGGCAGCGGCCAACACATGTGAAGAGTTGGTCTCATAGTTTACAAGGCTACGGCAATCACTCGAATAGGAGAAAAATTTTTAAGTGGCTGCGCCAGGGATTTCTTCGAAAGCTTCAACTTTGTAGGAAGTCTCAGGCAGGCATTTTTATCGTTTTCTGTAGAATACCGTTCAGAATAACAAGAATTTCTTATTAGTGATTTACTTAAAGTTTCCTGTCTCGTCGTTAGGATAAAACTTTACATCTTATCCGTACATTAAGAAAATTACACCGAAGAGCCAAAGAAACTGGTAAACCGTCCTCATATCATGTAGGGCTCCCGGGAGCACACAAAAGTGCCGCAGCACAACGTGGCATGGACTCGACTAGTGTCTGAAGTAGTGTTGGGGGAAACTGACATCATGAATCCGGCAGGACTCTCCATAAATCCGAAAGGCTACGAGGGGGTGGAGATCTATTCTGAACAACACGTTTCAAGGCATCCTAGATATGCTGGATAATATTCATATCTGGGGAGTTTGATGATTAGCGGAAGTGTTTAAACTCAGAAGAGTGTACCTAGAGGCACTCTGTTGCAATTCTGGACGTGTGGGGAGTCGCATTGTGCTACTGGAATTGCGCAAGTCCGTCGGAATGCACAATGGACATGAATGGATGCAGGTGATCAGACAGGATGCTTACGCACGTGTCACCTGCCAAAGTCATATTTAAACGTATCAGGGGTCCCATTTCAGTTTAACTGCTCACGTCCCACACCATTACAGACCCTGCACCAGCTTGAACAGTCCCCTGCTGACATGCAGGGTCCATGGATTAATGAGCTATTCTCCATACCCCTATACGTCCATCCGCTCGATATTATTCGAAACGAGACTCGTCGTACCAGACATCATGTTTCCACTCATCAATAGGCCTATGTTGGTGTTGACGGGCCCAGGCGAGGCATAAAGCTTTGTGTCGTGCATTCATCAAGGGTACACGAGAGGGCCTTCGGCTCCGAAAGTCCATATCGATCATGTTTTGTTTGAATGGTTCGCACGCTGACGTTGATGGCCAAGCATTGAAATCTGCAGCAATTTGCGGAAGGATTGCACTTCTGTCACGTTGAACGGTTCTCTTCAGTCGTCGTTTGTCCCGTTCTTGCTGGATCTTTTTCCAGCCACAGTACTGTCGGAGTTTTGACGTATTACCGGATTCCTGATACTCACGGTACATTCGTGAAATTATCGCACGGGAACATCCCAACTTCGCTACTTCGAAGATACTGTGTCCCATCGCTCGTGCGCCGTGTATAGTACCACGTTCAAACTCACTGAAATCTTGACAACCTGCCATTGTAACAGCAGTAACCTATCTGACGACTGCGCCAGACACTTGTTGTGTTACTTAGGCGTTGGGGGCTGCAGCGCCGTGTTCTGCCTATTCACATATCTCTGTATTTGAATATGCATGCCTATATTCGTTTCTTTGGCGCTTCAGTGTATAATACTTGTTCTTTATATTTCATGGTTAATGTTGCAAATTTTACTGCATAGATATGCTTATTACCTTCGCAAATTAATGATGTTACAGCATATTTAATTTAATATAAAGCTTTCTCCAGTAAAAACTACAAAAAATGTCGTCTAATCCGACTTGCCGTGACTAAATCCCAAAGTGAGTTAAAATTCCTTAAGATTTCCTAGATCCGACTATTTAGCTTAACCAGTTTATCTGAAGCCCTTGCAATCGCTATCTGCGCTCAGTAGCACAACAGGTATTAGTCGGTGCGATTTAGGTCCAGCGCACGCACTTTTGTGCACCCGCCGCTGTTTTCGCTGTCATTTTAAAGCTGTGCGGGATCACCGCAAAAATATATTTTCGACGTTTTGTTCCATTAGATGTCCCCCATTCCACTGTGACCTAAATATCTAGGGTTTTTCCCTTGACAGTATAGTGTATATTTCGCAACGGTACCTCGTACAGGTAATCCAAGGAAATCAGTAGGTGCCTCCCGCAAATTTCTTTTAGTTTTTACTTTCCCACTGCTCAGAATGAGAGAGTAGACGGGCAAAATAGTCTGCGTGTAAAGGAATGGTTGATGGCTCTCTGACACAGCGGAAAATTGTGCGCGCCACAGGTATCTGGAAGGCGCTGGTGGAACCAGGGGTGGGGAGAAAGCTGCGGCGATTAGCACGCAGCGGCAAAAGACTGCTTGCAGACAGCGGTGGCTTAATTAGGACCTTCTTCTTCACCGTGCTTGATGAACCCGTTCCTCATTACTTTGTATGTCATGAACAGCGGCGTGGTTTATATACGCTCACATTACGAATCACTAAAGATTAACTATGAAGTAAATTGAACTTTTTGGCAGCATTTCTTAATAAATGTCTTTATTTAAATATATCTTAAAAAAACTTAGTCGCTGGAGATCGCCCATCCTTCTAAGAGGTGTTACTCCAGCAACATTGTAAGATGGCGCCTGAGGACTTCTCAGCAGGAGAACCGTCTTATGCTGGATTGAGGCTATGAAGTATGACTTGTGAGATGCTTTGATAGATTTTTTTTTTTTTGAAAAGAGCAGTCTGCAAAAGATCAATGTGCTGGGTAAAGGTACAATATGTCATACTACACTCCTGGAAATTGAAATAAGAACACCGTGAATTCATTGTCCCAGGAAGGGGAAACTTTATTGACACATTCCTGGGGTCAGATACATCACATGATCACACTGACAGAACCACAGGCACATAGACACAGGCAACAGAGCATGCACGTCGGCACTAGTACAGTGTATATCCACCTTTCGCAGCAATGCAGGCTGCTATTCTCCCATGGAGACGATCGTAGAGATGCTGGATGTAGTCCTGTGGAACGGCTTGCCATGCCATTTCCACCTGGCGCCTCAGTTGGACCAGCGTTCGTGCTGGACGTGCAGACCGCGTGAGACGACGCTTCATCCAGTCCCAAACATGCTCAATGGGGGACAGATCCGGAGATCTTGCTGGCCAGGGTAGTTGACCTACACCTTCTAGAGCATATTGGGTGGCACGGGATACATGCGGACGTGCATTGTCCTGTTGGAACAGCAAGTTCCCTTGCCGGTCTAGGAATGGTAGAACGATGGGTTCGATGACGGTTTGGATGTACCGTGCACTATTCAGTGTCCCCTCGACGATCACCAGTGGTGTACGGCCAGTGTAGGAGATCGCTCCCCACACCATGATGCCGGGTGTTGGCCCTGTGTGCCTCGGTCGTATGCAGTCCTGATTGTGGCGCTCACCTGCACGGCGCCAAACACGCATACGACCATCATTGGCACCAAGGCAGAAGCGACTCTCATCACTGAAGACGACACGTCTCCATTCGTCCCTCCATTCACGCCTGTCGCGACACCACTGGAGGCGGGCTGCACGATGTTGGGGCGTGAGCGGAAGACGGCCTAACGGTGTGCGGGACCGTAGCCCAGCTTCATGGAGACGGTTGCGAATGGTCTTCGCCGATACCCCAGGAGCAACAGTGTCCCTAATTTGCTGGGAAGTGGCGGTGCGGTCCCCTACGGCACTGCGTAGGATCCTACGGTCTTGGCGTGCATCCGTGCGTCGCTGCGGTCCGGTCCAAGGTCGACGGGCACGTGCACCTTCCGCCGACCACTGGCGACAACATCGATGTACTGTGGAGACCTCACGCCCCACGTGTTGAGCAATTCGGCGGTACGTCCACCCGGCCTCCCGCATGCCCACTATACGCCCTCGCTCAAAGTCCGTCAACTGCACATACGGTTCACGTCCACGCTGTCGCGGCATGCTACCAGTGTTAAAGACTGCGATGGAGCTCCGTATGCCACGGCAAACTGGCTGACACTGACGGCGGCGGTGCACAAATGCTGCGCAGCTAGCGCCATTCGACGGCCAACACCGCGGTTCCTGGTGTGTCCGCTGTGCCGTGCGTGTGATCATTGCTGGTACAGCCCTCTCGCAGTGTCCGGAGCAAGTATGGTGGGTCTGACACACCGGTGTCAATGTGTTCTTTTTTCCATTTCCAGGAGTGTATTTTAGTAAGGCATAGACGTGGCTTTTAGGGAGCAGTTCCCTTATGTGTAAACGTCACTTTTCTGAAACTTACATCACAATTAATGTCATTTACCATGTACTAGAAGTACTTGATAACTACTACTAAGTCCACTGCCACGTCTTTGGAGCAAGTACCTCCTCGTGATGTACTAGGTTACCGGACATTCATGATTACTATGTCTCAAGTACGTGGTGTTGGAGAAACGTCTACAAATTTTTTTATTGATAAACCATTGTGTGTTAGGACTAGGAAGTCCTGTAGGCTGTTACATGATGATAACATTTGCATTTTTATTCGTGGTAGAGGAATTGATATGAAATGTAAAATAGTTAGAATTTCAGAAACAGTCCATACTTCGGCGGATGTGAGTGGCACAAAATGTCCAGAACGACCAGGTTCTTTAGATACAAGCTAGTACTTACTGAAACCCTTCATATATCGATGTACATCAGAATTGAGAACCGAGAAATGGAACAGAATTCCAGGCATTTAAAAAAGTAGTTGTGTATTTACCACCCCGGGGGTAATGCCTGTCTCCTAACGTCTAATTACGATACTTTTGGTTGTACAAAAATAAGTCAAATATCAGATACTACTAAAACTGGATATATTTTTGAAGCAGATTTAGAATACCCAAAAGAATTATATGATTTGCATAGAGATTTACCATTAGCTCCTGAAAATGAGTTTGTGCCAGGAAATAAAGGAAGCAAATTGTTAACTTCTTTTGAAATAAAAATAATTATTTTGTTCACTATAGAAATCTTAAACAGTATCTGTCATTAAGAGTGAAATTAACAAAAATATATAGAGTTTTAAAATTTAAACAATCAGATTAGTTGAAGAAGTATATAGATTTAAATATAGGAATGAGAATTAAAGCCAAAAAATTATTTTGAAAAAAGATTTCTATAATTTGATGAATATTTCAGCATTTCGTAACACAATGGAAAATATCAGAAATAGAGTGGATATAAAATTACGATCAGATGGAAAAAAGTGTGATACACTTATAGCAAAACCAAAATTTAAAGGAAGAACTATATTTAATGAAAATGTTGTTGCTATTCATATGAATAAAACAAAAAGTACATTTAATAAACTAATCTACTTGATTTATCTAAAGAAGTGATATGCGACATTCACTATAGAATAATGAAACCCTAGTATGGAGAAAATATTGAGTTGTGTTGTCTAGAAATGAGTAGTTATATCTACAATATAAAAACTGAAGATTTTTATGAAGGCATTAAGTCTATCTTAGATAAATTTGATACTATTGATTATCCTGAAAATAATATTTATGGTATTCCTCCAGTATACAAGAAAGTTTTAGGAAAAATGGAAGATGAATGCAGTGAAAAAATGATGGAAGAATTTTGTGGTTTAAATGCAAATGTGTATGTTTATAAAGTTGGTGATAAAGAAGAGAGAAAATTTGGAAGATTATAATAATTGCTTGTTTAACAAGACAGAAAAGAACAGAAAAATTAATATTGTTCAAAGTGAGAAACATGTAGTCTATACAGTTGAAATAAACAAGAAATCACTGAATCCACATGATGACAAAAGATATCCTTTGGAAAATAAAATAGATACATTACATACATTACCAAATGGACATTATGAGTGTAAAAATCAAATAAAAATTTTTCTACATAAGTGGAGACTCTAATCAAGAATGTCAAAAACAAAAGTGTGAAAAAGAATAAAAGAATAAGTGAGTTAGACATAAATGTTTTATATAATATTACTGAATGAGAATATGGAAATACTACATATGGAGGAAAAAATTGTGTAGGGCTCAATAATCAGTTTAAGATTATTTTATGATAGATGTTCTACATTAATTACTGATTGGGATTTTCAATTAGTTGAAAAAGAGCAGACGAAACTGAAATATAAAAGAATGAAGAAACTTAAAAATAGAAATAAGGAATTTCATGATGTGGAATTCACTCTATGACAACTTTTTAAAAAATTATTTTTACCTTTTAAGTTTTATAATCTTTAAATGGACAATACCAAAAAGCTAAGGCAGTGTGGTGACTTTCTAGATAAAAAGAATATTAATGAATTTTATAAAGGTAAATATGGAAAAGATGGATATCGACTGTTTATAGAAATTTTATAGACGCTCAAGAAGAAAGAATAAGAAAATTTTTAGGTAAGGAATGGAACAATTTTGATTTATTTACTTGCATTTACAATGAATTATTGAACCAGTAAAATTTTAATATAGGTTATTCTTTGTGAGAGTGAATTTAATTTTTTGGTTATGTGCGATTTTACGTATATCGTCGAATTTCCCTCAGTTTTACACATTTCCCCATCAATTTGTCGTAATTGTACCAGGTTTCCTCGATTTTTGCCGCTTTTGTGTCTTTTCTCATATTTTTCGATAGTTTTCCATGTATATATGGTCATATTGCTGGCAAACCCAAGCGTTGTTTGATTTTATATGAGGATATTTGCGTGTCTTATACACCAGGCTGTTAAAAATTGTAAGAATTCCTCTTTTCCCGATGACCTACGTGCATGCAATTTGGATAGCACGATCATGAAACGTATAATAAAACTCGCTTTGTACCTAGACGAGGCTCAACGTCTGGTGCAGATTGGAAACTCGAAGTCTGGAAACAACTCGGTGTAGCGCTACGACAAATCAGAGAGCTTGTCTGCAGACCCATGTAGTGGTGCACTTGGTGGAAGCACAAAGTCTGGAAACGGTCCTATATGTTCATTTACCTTCCACTCTATTGTCTAGGGATCTGCTACAGGGAGTTGACATGTGTACAGAGTTGATTTCTGCTGCTGCTCTGATATTTTTCCCATAAGTATACGCCCTTATCGCTGACCAGATGAGCTTTGCTACTTTCGTTTATACTTTCCAACTCTAATATGTTCGTACAAATCTGTTAGGACATATAAAAACTGCAGATTTTGGGAATTTTTTGTACCCTTGTAATAAGTTATTCATTAGTTGATATTGTATCGTCTGTAGTTAGCATCCTGGACAGTGAGAGTCTGTCTTCTCCCTACCTACAGAGTGCGTCTCGCCGGAAGCGTAATTTAAAGACGAACAGTTGGCACGCCATGCATTCGAACTGCAACTGGCCACTGATGGCTCTGCACACGTACACATGGAGACACTGCAAGAGTATTACAAATAGCGAAGTCTCGAATTCAGCCACTTGCGCGTTATTTTCGACAGTGCTACGGCATCGCTAATAGCGAAAATCTCTTCACATAATAGCTCCGTAGGGGATGTAAGCACATTTAAATCCCTCCTGCTAAAGAGCATAGTATCTCCGATCAAGGTTGTATTATCCATATTTCGTAAAAAGATTCCTTAGATTCTCCAGTAATAACAACAAACCAAGGCATCCTGATGCGCCTATGACACCTTTCTTTTATACTGTTAAAGATCCATGGTGATGATACACGATGATCCCAATTCCACTATTTTGTGGGCTAGATGCCCATCGGATAGAGGGAGACAGTCCTTTGTATTATACTTACGTAGGAGATAGAACAACACATTAGTTAGACACTATCTTATAACACTGAACTCGATTGCATCCAGTCATTTACAACCAGATATTTAACAGATACCGTGGAATTGCTCTATTTTCTGTCTTTCTATATATATGCGTGTGTCATGGATGGGTTTCATAAACCTGACCCAGTCCTCCCGCAGGTGGATTCATCTTCGACTCCTACTCCAGACGTAGCGCATTGTGGATCCACCTCTATGTACCGTTCTGGATATAACGTGGGGTAGATCCATGTTCGAACACTTACTTAGGCCTACCCTGCCTCATGGGAGTCATCCATAGTACCTTTTTTACCTACTTTGGATGCTACAAAATAACGACGAGGAGTAATAAAGGACTGTATAGATGCTCAAAAATGGTTCAAATGGCTCTGAGCACTATGGGACTCAACATCTTAGGTCATAAGTCCCCTAGAACTTAGAACTACTTAAACCTAACTAACCTAAGGACATCACACACACCCATGCCCGAGGCAGGATTCGAACCTGCGACCGTAGCAGTCCCGCGGTTCCGGACTGCAGCGCCAGAACCGCACGTCCACCGTGGCCGGCTGTATAGATGCTGATCTGTGTCGGTATTTCCTTATGTCTGCAATGAAAGTTTGGAATTTCAACACGCAGCATGCTCTCCAACTACACCGATTTTACTCATAACACTAACAGAAATCGTGTCTGTTCATGTGCTATCACGACTATTTTTATTATTATCGTTACGATTGTTTGTTTAAAAATATTTACTACCATAAGTCCTGTGTTATGTCATACTTAATAACCTCTAATTATAAAGTAACCACCACTTGAATTATAGACCACCGTGGAACTTAGAAATGATAGTGTTTTCCCGACATGTGATTATATTGTGTGAAACAGGCTGTTCTGAGGTGAAGACCACATTGATTACGAAATTACAATACAAGAATTTGCTGCTATTGCAAATTATTGTCTGTTCGGTGACAGGAACTTTACACACATGCCGGGAGAGTGGAATTATGGGGCAAAAATGTCAGATGTCACCTCACAAACGGTATTTTATAGGGTTCTCTGCTGGATGACGTTAGGAGGTTCTATTACAAGACATGCTCTTACGAATTGTTTCTTACATTTCGCAAACGCCTGCATGAGAGACCATTGTGCTGGTAAAATAGGACCTGCCATACTGTACAAAATAACAACATCCTCCTGAATTATGGCTTATTGTTGCTGAACGCAAAATTAGTGCGTTTTTTCCGACATGTCAAAGGCTGTATTCTGTAATGTTATTTCACATGCCTGAAATGTCTGTAAAACCTATGTGCATGACTATTTACTCACACTGTTTAGAACGCCAGGGACACTCAAAACATGTAATTTTGTCCATCAAGCTGAAAGAAATCCCTTAACATAGTCGTTTTGTTAGACTCTATGATTTTCTCCTTTAGAGTTTAAATTCTCGCTTTTGCAAGTTTCGAAATAATTAGAACATTCTGCCATGATCAGTAGTTTTCGCACCAAAGTAGTGCAAGTTTCTTCGATTTTACGCAGAGTGGACATGTATATGAGACGTGAGATACGTTAATACATCCGTCGGATATATCACTATAGAGCTCAAAACACTGCAGTTCGCCCATCTGTATCCATGGCAATGCTGTTGTATTTTTTCCCCTTTATTGGATGTCACAGATCAACGGGAGATGGCGAGAAAGATGTGAATTGAAACCTGCAATTAAACGTAAAAGAATGACTGTATAGATACCGTTATATACTGATGACTGAATCATCTGAAAAAAGTGTAATGCACTCGTGGAAGACAGTTTATAATTTGAAGATGAGGAATGCTCTCAAACTATGCCGATTTTGCTCATAAAACTTAAGCAAAATTGACTTCGCCTACTGCGTTTTCTTTTTTAAAAAATGCTATCTTATACACTGAAGCGCCAGAGAAACTGGCATAGGCATGCGTATTCAAATAGTTCAAATGGCTCTGAGCACTATGGGACTTAACATCTGAGGTCATCAGTCCCCTAGAACTTAGAACTACTTAAACCTAACTAACCGAAGGACATCACACACATCCATGCCCGAGGTAGGATTCGAACCTGCGACCGTAGCGATCGCGCGGTACCAGACTGACGCGCCTAGAACCGCTCGGCGGTGGCAACTGCCTGTATCCCAACCAGCAGGGTGTGTGGGGTGTCAGTCATTCCGAGAAATACATTTAACAGATTGCAGAATGCATGTTGTTCTTTTTGTCCATCTGTGATCGATTTCCACAGACTAGAGACAGTATGTCACCGCCACCCAGATGGATCTCTGTGTGGACCATCAGTGACAGAATAGAAGAGGCCTGTAGAGGAGAGGGAGGGATAATGGGTGGTAGGGGGTTGGAGGTAAGACTGGCTCTTAAGTTGGTTATATCGTAACCGCACATCGAAGAGAACAGATGTGCAGCTGCCAACCCTCCTCTCTCCTAGTGCAATCTTTTGGCGTCGGTTTTTGTGGCAGTTGTGTTATAATTTTGGTTTTCTCAATCCCCCAGCCCATATGTTGCATTGTGTCCTGTTGTTTATGAGTGATAGTTTTTTTCACGACGATTTCGATGTGTATTTAGAACTGTTAAGCATTTTCCATCAGTTGTGACAGCATGTATTATGGCCTTCCCGAATTTGGAGCACCAGGGTGCGGGGTGATTGTCGAGCAATACAGCGGAAGGCGTCTGTATTGACTTGCGATGTCAAACAGCAATAAACCCATCCTCAGCTGTATGGTTACAGCTAAGACACTTCTTAAACTCCTCTCTGTCCAACACGAACATCTCATCAGTTTAACACATTTTCCACCAAAAACAAAGACAGTCTTCACGGTAAATGATAACAGCCAACCAGTTGCAGGATAAAGATTTATTAAAATCCTTGACCACGGTTCCTGTATATCTAAATATACCTTCATCAGAAGTAAAATACACTAAAACCACATCGTGCAGTGGAGATACATAAAACAATCGTGCATTTGGGTACTGCAGGATTTGATTTTAGTGTATTTCACTTCTGATGAAGGTATATTTAGATATACAGGAACCGTGGTCAAGGATTTTAATAAATCTTTATCCTGCAACTGTTTGGCTGTTATCACTTACCGTGAAGAATTTCAACAGTTGGTGTTCCAGCCATTTTTAAAATCTTGAAACAAAGACAGTACCTCCCACACCGTACTTTTTCCTGTTAGCTTGTAGGTGAAGGGATCATCCTAAGTAGTATTTGAATACGTCTGCCACTAGGATTGACCTGTACTGGGAATTTTTTCCCAGTAGGATAACAACAGTTGCATAGTATCGTCAATGTTTGATATACTTTACGGATTTAGGCGCTCCTTGTGCAGCGATGTGCATATAGATGTGTAATTAGGCCCAATCTTCATGATTATGTAATTAGAAGCGATTCTTACTTCATTTTCCACATAAAAATAATAAAGTACACTTCTCTAATCTTCTGCATCTGGAGAGTTTCCCTGTGTTGGGGTTCATCGGGCTTTCCTGCCAGAACGACTCTGCTTCAAGTCCCAGAAAGGCGACCGCCATTTTTAATTTTACTCCAGTTCCCTGGTGGCGGTAGAGGGGACACCAGGACAGCCTTGGGGCAACGAAATTCCCGCCATTTCTAACTTCCCTCCATTTCTTGAATTTCCTGTCAAAATTCCAAATTCCGGCCAAAATTTGAAATTTCCTCCAGTAGGGCAGGTGGGGGAGGAGTAGAGGGGGGGGGGAGAGGAGGGAATGGAGTAGGGGAGGGGTTCCACGCACTGGATGTGGAAAACCCATGACATAATCTGGGGATGGGGGTAATTAATTGATCAGTTTATTTACATACCATTTTCATATCAAACGTCTCCTCGGAACCGCATCATCCCATTACTATTCACAGATTTCGTCTAGGGATCACGTGGGTCTCTATGAGTTACGACTGTTTTGCATAGAGAACGGTCTACGAGGAGTAGCGCTTGGTGCTTAAGGGGCTCCGGAAAGGCTCAAAATCATGAAAAGTTCAATTTTTACTTTTTTGCGTTTTCTGAATCTACAGAATATTACCTTTTAATAGATGTATAATTTATTCAATTCCGAAGACTACAACTATTTTTAAATTTTTTTTGAAATGTGTTTTACATGGGCGTGACCCACTGTGGCGCTGTTAAACTGCTGTCAAATGGTGTTATTATTAACGTCCGTGTTCATCAGGTACATTTTAGTGATGTGAGATAAAGTATGTGTTGTGGCTAACCTGTGATGGTTCAATATATATCGCTGGTGTGATTGTCGATTGTTTCATGTTTATTTACTCTGTCGTTATCTCGAAAATATTCGTAATTAATTCTGTTTCTTGAGTCTCTGTTTTGTTGAAGTATAATAATGAGTAAAAGTAAAGTTATTAGAAATCCTCTGAAGGCTTTTAAGAGAAGGAGAAATGTTGGAAAGCCAAAGGTATGTGTTATTACTGTAAACAATAAAGACGATGAAAATCCCCAACATAGCTTGTGTCCCAAAGAAGAAGACAGTTTGTGTAAATATAACAAAGGATTGCTAACTGGTGAAGTGTACACTCATAAGAATAGTCTGCCTCATGCAATAATGGAGGTGATAAAACCTATTTTCAGAGACGTAGCAGCACCTGAACTGTTGAAAAAGTGTATTCACGGAAAAACTCAAAACCCCAATGAAAGTGTAAATAGTGTTATATGGTCGAGAATCCCCAAGACTGTATTTGTTGGAATAGAAACACTTCACTTTGGTGTGTATGATGCTGTTGCGACTTTCAATGATGGCAACATTGTAAGGTGCAAGGTATTTAGAAATATGGGAATGAAGATAGGTTCTAACATCGTACGAGCGATGCTTCCTTTAGACAAGGAACGCCTTCGGGCTGCAGACAGGGCTGTAAAGAGTCTAGAAATACAAGCAAGAGTAAACAGGAGGAGGAACAAGAGGAAGCTGGAGGAGGAGTTTGCAGAGAATGAAGATAATCCATCCTATGGACCTGGAATGCACTAAAAAGTTAATCCAATCTTTGTCGCTCGATTCCCAAAACTTTTATTTTCTCATAGTAATTACATGTTTTCTAAGGATCTTCCAAACATATTTGTTTCAAACTTTCAGTAAATGTTACACAGTACCTTCTGCATAATTTAACACAGCCTTTTTCCAAAAAACTGTATATTTTTTAATATATAAATAAAAAATTGCAAAAAAATGTTGTGAATTTTCATTACAATTGAAAAAAAATCATGTTTAATAACTGAACTAAAATTTTGTAAAATACCTGTGTTAAGTTGTAGCCCATATTCCAATAAAGAATCTGTAGAAAGTTCAACTTCCTACCTCAAATACTTTGTGAGGAAAGATGTAATTTATAAGCGTTATTTTAACATTGCAAGTATAGGGCGTTCCGGAGCCCCTTAAACTGTTAGCAGCGTTTATCTCCAAAGTTGCGACAGGTTTTGCTGACGCGAGGTACTCTACTACTGGACGACTCAGCGTCATTTGTGTCAGTTACTAGGTCGCCGATAATTATACACACTTTGTACAAATTTCTCTACCACTTCTGGGGATATGGTCTGGCGTAGTGTTAAACAGGCAGACATGTGGAGCACTCCCGTTCGCGACCTGGTGGCTACAATCGTACGAGGAATTCCATTCCGTATCGGCAGTATCTGGTGAATACAGGGGAGCAGATCCACGTAACCTAGGTGTGCATCGGTCTTTGATATATCCACCTACAACTCGGGATCTGTTTGCCGTTTTATCGCGAGTGGGACGTATCTTGGCCAGCAATGTTTCGCACCAACTGCAACTTTCTCGGCAATTTCTGGGCCCTCTATCTTCGGCGTTCGCGGCTACACACCCGCACTAAGGAGTGTGAGGGGGGTTATGTACCGTCTAGCAAGCGACATTATTTTCTCTGTCATTGTCTCCGATACTGGACGACTCTCTCGAGAAGTGTGCTAGAAATATAGTACCTTTGGTTGGAGGTATCAGAATTTTACTATGAAGTCAACCAATATGCTAATGTAGTGTGGCATTTCTTATACAATATCTTTGGCTTATAGAATTCTCTTTGACATCACTGTTTCTATCAAGATGTTAGTTTCTAAAATATGACGTCAAATACTACTAATAATAAATTGGGACCAAAACTGACAACATCATGACGTCGACGCGACAGGATGCTACTCGATGTTGACACATAACTCGCATGATAGGGTACAATGTGATGGATGTTTACAAACTCGTATTGATTACCGCTTAAATAGTGCAAGTTGAGCCCATGCGCGTTTCCAGTCAGTATGGAATTTTGGGCCTGGAGCAGGTCTGTAAGGTGTAAGACCTTCTGCCGAGCTTTCCAGGTCTTGCAAGGACTTTTTGATAACGCACTGAGCACCTCCATTGCGTACAAGGAACTCTGTCATGTCGCGGTTATGGATACTGGGGGAACGAGATGGAATTTATCTCACAGTGATTATTGTCTCAGGCGTAGATCAGTTTATTTTGTGGGACATAGATAAAGGGATGACATGAAACTTTTGTACGAGTGGAAATTAGGATCCAAACCCACTCCTTTTGTAAAAATCTGAGCGTGACTAGATCGTTACACCGTGATAAGACAACACAATCGAGTACGGAACGACTGTATTTCAGATGTTCCTTTTGTCTTCTCGATTTAGGTGATCCACAGTTTATGTGCCACAAAATACAAACAGCCACTGCCAGTGACATACTCCAAACGAAAGTTCCGCAAAGGAAATCTGGGCTTCAGGAAATTAGTCCTGGATAGCGGTGCTCGGGTTCCACTTCACAAGCACCAAATACCGATGTATTCACTGGAGATAGTGAAGGCTACGTTCACATTTCGACATTTCGCACCTGCCTGGATGTGGGCGCGAGCTACGTGAGAGGATTCGAACCAGAGGTTCCATAAACACAGCAAAGACCGTCGAGAGAAGACCACGAACCCACCCAAACAGAAATACAGCACAAAATGCAAGTACACAGCGACGCTGGGAGGCTGGAGCATCGAGTTCCAAACAACTTACTGTAACGGAGAGATCTGTTGTGCGATACGCGCCGGCGGACTTTATACGTAGATAGTTTGACGCCAGAAGGTCTGCTCAGCGCGGACGGCGCCTGGAGCTGTCTCTATCCGACTCTTACCGACTACAACTCCCAGCGATGTGTCATAATACAGGTTGTACGGATACCAAATGTCTTTGTGTCTTCGTTGCTGTCTGATGAGAATACAGTTCGTTGTTTCCTAAAAATTTTTAGGCGAACACACGGATGGTTCGGGTGAAGAGCACGCAACCGATTACGATCATAATACTTCCCAATTTTACCCTGATCTTCCTTAGTGCTGATCTTACCACCGAGATTTGGTTTAGACATCAGTTGGAGGTTATGCTTTAGGAAACTGTTTCATTACAGTGAGAGTTGTAAGACTAATGTAGGCTATCGTAAGTAAACATAGATTACAGTAGTTTTGCTAGTAACTTTGGCCAGCTTTGTTATTATTATTATTATTATTATTACTGGTATTTAATATTGGTCAGTTAAGATCGTAACCGCGTTGCCTGCGCATTAGATGTATTGCATACCTATCAGACATTAATCATTTCGATCCCTTTGTTTGCGTGTGCGATCTGTGTCGTATTGAATTTGCCTAGCAACCGGAAATGCTGAACTGTCTAGAACTGTCTTAGGATACATAAAGGACTGCTTAATCTAGAGAACATTTTCGTTTATCATAGTCATCCTCGTATCTGTTACTTAAAAATAAACAATATTTATAGGAAAATTGAAATTTTCAATGTTTAAGGTAGGTTTTATTCGAAAACTGTTGATTTGTTACGTGAAACAGAGGGATGTTGTAGTAAAAATTTAAAAAGTTACAGATTTACCATATAGCACTAGAAAACGCAATTTTCTCAAATTAAAACTAACGCAAAACGAATACGTATCAAACATCGCTTCAGTACTTCGTTGAGGTTATATAAAAAATGTTTATCTTTCTCATAAACAACTTTCCCACATGTCTATAATAAGAGAAAACTCTCCTCTGATCATGATGATAAACGTTTTCTTTTGTACAGAATAAGAGCAATAATTATGTAGATTTTTTTATGTTTGTGAATGTAAACTGTGCTTGCATCAAACGTAATTGCTTTGGTTACATCAGGGTGCAGAAGTTACACCATTAACTTATTTTTATTACTTATAAAAGCAATATTTGTTTTGTAGGAATATAAAATACTCAGGATCAATGTGCTGTTCTAATTATGTGCAAAACAAACAAACACGAGACAAAGAGAAGTCGTCGGCTCCCAGATTCTGTCTCACACATTCATTTATGTTTCTGTCTTTGCCAGTGCTATCAATAGTAGCGGTAATCCTACCATTTACCACGTCATTTTTGTACTGTACCAAAACTACCAAACAGTAATTTTGGTGATTACAGCAAATACTCCGCTGCAGAATGAAATATTTAGCCCCAAAAAGCGATGTGATAGTTCAGAAGTATATTTTAAGACATATTAGGTATTTTTGAACGGTACTGTGCTTGCACATCTGACTGAAACCACGAAATGCAGCACAAAAAATTCTCCCTGTTTTGAGTATTTGCGGACTGGAATAAAATTCGCTGCGCGGCGCACTGTCAAGAGTTTTTGCCATTGCGCGCCGCACAGAGCTCTGGCAACAGCAACGACATCTGTCAGGGGGTAATGAGGGTCGGCGGAGTGGGGGGGGGGACGGGGTTAGGGGGACAGACAGACCCCCCACTGCGCGCATCGCAAATTACATCAGCCGCTCCGCTGCAGCGCGCCGCTCACCTGTTCAATTTGTTGCTCTGCAGTGTCACTGGTGGTTCGCTGTAAAGGGAGCATTTCTCTCTGCAGTTAGTAGTGTTAATCTCTGTAATGCGATAGTGAACTAGCTACGATTATTCACTATACTCTGTACCATTACTTCCGCTAGCATACTTAACAACTTTCGAGAATATGGTCTCTCATTCCTGTATTGTCTTGCCTAATTTTCAACCTCTCCAACAAAACAATTTTATTTTGTAGTCTATTTCTGTTTCTCCCTCTCTCTCTCTCTCTCTCTCTCTCTCACTCTCTCTCTCTCTCTCCCTCCCTCCCTCCTCTTCCTTCCTCTCTTTATCTATCCCTCTCCTTCTCGGTTTCTCTCTGTCCTCTGTATCTCTCTGACAAGGAGATAGAGCGATTACATCCAGATTTACGCTACGTGCAGGGCCTGGTCAGAAGTGAAAGTTATAGAAGTGGGAGTTCCAGACGGCCGAGCGTTAAGCAAAATATAGCCTATCTGGTGCGGGCCAGGCGTGACATGAAGCATACATGTTAGAATTGATTCTAGGGGGCGGATGGCGCAGCTGAATTGAGAAAGGTAATCCAAGGGTTGTGGGCTCGAGTCCATGTGAGGAACCTGCTTTTAGTTTTTACTTTTTTGGCTACTTAGACTCCAGGTAAACTGAAATAATGCTGAATCAATTGTTTTAATTAATATTTTCATAGAAGATGTGGAAAAGAAATGGCTCTGAGCACTATGGGACTCAACTGCTGTGGTCATAAGTCCCCTAGAACTTAGAACTACTTAAACCTAACTAACCTAAGGACAGCACACAACACCCAGCCATCACGAGGCAGAGAAAATCCCTGACCCTGCCGGGAATCAAACCCGGGAACCCGGGCGTGGGAAGCGAGAACGCTACCGCACGACCACGAGATGCGGGCCGAAGATGTGGAAAGGAAAGGCAAATGAAAATTTGGGATTGCAAATAATTTCCAAAAGAGGACTGTACTTTCAGCGTCCACTTTCCAAGAAGTGGCTATAATTAAAACATCTGATCAAAGAGGTAAGTTGAGAATTAGCATTCCTGGACGTAGATCTTAATATGGGGTGTTGTAGGGAAGCAGCATACTCACACCTTATAAAATTCACATCAGTCTTTCCATTGTGTGCCAGCCTAGTCCGCTGTAACTAGCTCTGACGTCATAAATATTGCACAATACTTTAAAATGAAGTAAATAACCTGAAACGTTTCTAGCATGTCAGGAGTAATACTAAATCAATATGTATTGAATATCAGTTCAATAACTTTAACCATTTTCGAAATTTGGACTTTTTTCTGAAAAAATCATTGGCCCAACAGAAAAGAGCTAGAAACTTAAAAATTTATATTTAGATTCCTTTTGCATAATAATTTAGTAGAAACGGTATTCTGGATCTCACAAATTAAAATTGTAGTTGAAATTAATGATTTTCTGGTTTTTGTCTTAGAAATTAAGGAAGCAAGATAGATTAAGTAGGCGAATAAATAAAGCTAGGATGTTTAAATTTAAGTAGAAGGGAGATCCGCTATAATCATAAAAATGTGAGAAGTTTCAACAGAATAACTATAAAACTATACCTATAGCGTATCTCCAAAGAGCAAGTTCAGAGCTCGTCTACTGCGTGTAGTGTAATTAAATTAATTCTCTCGCCCAAAATATATGACTTAGCCACGTCAGACTTTCATTATGATTACTTACTTGTGTGCTGATTGCACAATTAAATTGAAAGCTTCATCGGTCATCAGCAAAGGAAGCTATGATTTATTCGATAACTTGAAGTGGTGCATTACTAGCCCAGTGGCTAGTCGGGAGAGCAATTTTGATCAGGCGTTCCCTTAGCCGTCCGCACCGCGGCTTTATATATAAGAACGCTGCGCGAGGGAGGAAGGTCCCAGTTCTCCCCAGATGCTGCGCACCATCTGTGCCGGGAGTCGCGTCGCGTCGGTATCATTGCTATAAACAGCCTCGGATGCCGTATTAAGTTACTCAGGATACGCGTAACCATGAAATCGTTTTCGAGTGAAGTGTTAATTCTGGGATGACTTTAATGATCTATCTTCAGTTTGCGTATGTCGTATTTTCACGTGCCGCCGCAGGACAGACATTCTACCATTATTTAGCGTGGCGTTTGATGAACATTATAATGAAATTATGGCGAGCATTCACTTAAACATTTGATTTGAACAGTTATAGCTGCATCAGCGCATTAGACTCTGAACTGCTCTGGTAGTTGGATTGTGTGAATTCTTTTTGGTCTGTGACTTTCAGAATATAGTGAACATTTTAGAGAAAATGGTTTTTGATTATGAATCCCAGACAATCTCCTAATTCCTCAGAGCTATAAGCTGTAGCTATGAATGTATTTCCCAGATGAAGTGGGCACTAGGAATTCTAATTACAGGCTTCACGTTTTACTAATCACTTTCTGGTTGCCAATATTGTAGTTAGAGAGCCAGTGTTGAGAACAGCAAACAACAGCATTAAATAAATAATAGGAACATTAACAATTATTCCACCCGCCGCCCCACAGTGTATATAAGTTAGTTGTACAAAGTAATCTTTAATTGTGAACAGGGTAAATAACTTACAGAAATGTTTGGCATAGCACTCAATGCATTAAACCTTAATATTTATTTCCACCTAACACTGTTAATTCGCAACGATCTCGCTAGGTGGCACTCGCGAATGTGTTATTCTAACAGTCATCACGTCTGCCAACTTCGGTGGGACGTGGCGGAACAACATCCTGGCGACCAGCATCACGTGATTTAACCCCAGTGGACATCCGTGTATCGTGTTACATTACGGACAGGATGTCTGTTCCACTGCCTCAGGGACACGTCGATGAGATGCGATAATGGCTAGCTCAAGCAATAGCCACCATACATCAAGACTTACTTCATAGGACTTGGCAGGAAAATGATTACAGATGGGCCATTCGTCATGCAACAAAGGTAGCCCCACTGAACAGTTGTAAATAAAACTTGAAGATATATTGCTTTCAGTGTTGAATCAAACATTCCTGTAAGTTATTTACCTTTCTCACGATTAAAGGTTAGTTTTGTATAGCTGATTTATACACATCCCGAACTCTCTCTACATCAACAGAAATACTCTTTCTAAAGTCACGTATAAAAAAAAAATACATACGTAACTCCTGGAAATGGAAAAAAGAACACATTGACACCGGTGTGTCAGACCCACCATACTTGCTCCGGACACTGCGAGAGGGCTGTACAAGCAATGATCACACACACGGCACAGCGGACACACCAGGAACCGCGGTGTTGGCCGTCGAATGGCGCTAGCTGCGCAGCATTTGTGCACCGCCGCCGTCAGTGTCAGCCAGTTTGCCGTGGCATACGGAGCTCCATCGCAGTCTTTAACACTGGTAGCATGCCGCGACAGCGTGGACGTGCACCGTATGTGCAGTTGACGGACTTTGAGCGAGGGCGTATAGTGGGCATGCGGGAGGCCGGGTGGACGTACCGCCGAATTGCTCAACACGTGGGGCGTGAGGTCTCCACAGTACATCGATGTTGTCACCAGTGGTCGGCGGAAGGTGCACGTGCCCGTCGACCTGGGACCGGACCGCAGCGACGCACGGATGCACGCCAAGACCGTAGGATCCTACGCAGTGCCGTAGGGGACCGCACCGCCGCTTCCCAGTAAATTAGGGACACTGTTGCTCCTGGGGTATCGGCGAGGACCATTCGCAACCGTCTCCATGAAGCTGGGCTACGGTCCCGCACACCGTTAGGCCGTCTTCCGCTCACGCCCCAACATCGTGCAGCCCGCCTCCAGTGGTGTCGCGACAGGCGTGAATGGAGGGACGAATGGAGACGTGTCGTCTTCAGCGATGAGAGTCGCTTCTGCCTTGGTGCCAATGATGGTAGTATGCGTGTTTGGCGCCGTGCAGGTGAGCGCCACAATCAGGACTGCATACGACCGAGGCACACAGGGCCAACACCCGGCATCATGGTGTGGGGAGCGATCTGCTACACTGGCCGTACACCACTGGTGATCGTCGAGGGGACACTGCGGACTGGAATAAAATTCGCTGCGCGGCGCACTGTCAAGAGTTTTTGCCATTGCGCGCCGCACAGAGCTCTGGCAACAGCAACGACATCTGTCAGGGGGTAATGAGGGTCGGCGGAGTGGGGGGGACGGGGTTAGGGGGACAGACAGACCCCCCACTGCGCGCATCGCAAATTACATCAGCCGCTCCGCTGCAGCGCGCCGCTCACCTGTTCAATTTGTTGCTCTGCAGTGTCACTGGTGGTTCGCTGTAAAGGGAGCATTTCTCTCTGCAGTTAGTCGTGTTAATCTCTGTAATGCGATAGTGAACTAGCTACGATTATTCACTATACTCTGTACCATTACTTCCGCTAGCATACTTAACAACTTTCGAGAATATGGTCTCTCATTCCTGTATTGTCTTGCCTAATTTTCAACCTCTCCAACAAAACAATTTTATTTTGTAGTCTATTTCTGTTTCTCCCTCTCTCTCTCTCTCTCTCTCTCTCTCACTCTCTCTCTCTCTCTCTCCCTCCCTCCCTCCTCTTCCTTCCTCTCTTTATCTATCCCTCTCCTTCTCGGTTTCTCTCTGTCCTCTGTATCTCTCTGACAAGGAGATAGAGCGATTACATCCAGATTTACGCTACGTGCAGGGCCTGGTCAGAAGTGAAAGTTATAGAAGTGGGAGTTCCAGACGGCCGAGCGTTAAGCAAAATATAGCCTATCTGGTGCGGGCCAGGCGTGACATGAAGCATACATGTTAGAATTGATTCTAGGGGGCGGATGGCGCAGCTGAATTGAGAAAGGTAATCCAAGGGTTGTGGGCTCGAGTCCATGTGAGGAACCTGCTTTTAGTTTTTACTTTTTTGGCTACTTAGACTCCAGGTAAACTGAAATAATGCTGAATCAATTGTTTTAATTAATATTTTCATAGAAGATGTGGAAAAGAAATGGCTCTGAGCACTATGGGACTCAACTGCTGTGGTCATAAGTCCCCTAGAACTTAGAACTACTTAAACCTAACTAACCTAAGGACAGCACACAACACCCAGCCGTCACGAGGCAGAGAAAATCCCTGACCCTGCCGGGAATCAAACCCGGGAACCCGGGCGTGGGAAGCGAGAACGCTACCGCACGACCACGAGATGCGGGCCGAAGATGTGGAAAGGAAAGGCAAATGAAAATTTGGGATTGCAAATAATTTCCAAAAGAGGACTGTACTTTCAGCGTCCACTTTCCAAGAAGTGGCTATAATTAAAACATCTGATCAAAGAGGTAAGTTGAGAATTAGCATTCCTGGACGTAGATCTTAATATGGGGTGTTGTAGGGAAGCAGCATACTCACACCTTATAAAATTCACATCAGTCTTTCCATTGTGTGCCAGCCTAGTCCGCTGTAACTAGCTCTGACGTCATAAATATTGCACAATACTTTAAAATGAAGTAAATAACCTGAAACGTTTCTAGCATGTCAGGAGTAATACTAAATCAATATGTATTGAATATCAGTTCAATAACTTTAACCATTTTCGAAATTTGGACTTTTTTCTGAAAAAATCATTGGCCCAACAGAAAAGAGCTAGAAACTTAAAAATTTATATTTAGATTCCTTTTGCATAATAATTTAGTAGAAACGGTATTCTGGATCTCACAAATTAAAATTGTAGTTGAAATTAATGATTTTCTGGTTTTTGTCTTAGAAATTAAGGAAGCAAGATAGATTAAGTAGGCGAATAAATAAAGCTAGGATGTTTAAATTTAAGTAGAAGGGAGATCCGCTATAATCATAAAAATGTGAGAAGTTTCAACAGAATAACTATAAAACTATACCTATAGCGTATCTCCAAAGAGCAAGTTCAGAGCTCGTCTACTGCGTGTAGTGTAATTAAATTAATTCTCTCGCCCAAAATATATGACTTAGCCACGTCAGACTTTCATTATGATTACTTACTTGTGTGCTGATTGCACAATTAAATTGAAAGCTTCATCGGTCATCAGCAAAGGAAGCTATGATTTATTCGATAACTTGAAGTGGTGCATTACTAGCCCAGTGGCTAGTCGGGAGAGCAATTTTGATCAGGCGTTCCCTTAGCCGTCCGCACCGCGGCTTTATATATAAGAACGCTGCGCGAGGGAGGAAGGTCCCAGTTCTCCCCAGATGCTGCGCACCATCTGTGCCGGGAGTCGCGTCGCGTCGGTATCATTGCTATAAACAGCCTCGGATGCCGTATTAAGTTACTCAGGATACGCGTAACCATGAAATCGTTTTCGAGTGAAGTGTTAATTCTGGGATGACTTTAATGATCTATCTTCAGTTTGCGTATGTCGTATTTTCACGTGCCGCCGCAGGACAGACATTCTACCATTATTTAGCGTGGCGTTTGATGAACATTATAATGAAATTATGGCGAGCATTCACTTAAACATTTGATTTGAACAGTTATAGTTGCATCAGCGCATTAGACTCTGAACTGCTCTGGTAGTTGGATTGTGTGAATTCTTTTTGGTCTGTGACTTTCAGAATATAGTGAACATTTTAGAGAAAATGGTTTTTGATTATGAATCCCAGACAATCTCCTAATTCCTCAGAGCTATAAGCTGTAGCTATGAATGTATTTCCCAGATGAAGTGGGCACTAGGAATTCTAATTACAGGCTTCACGTTTTACTAATCACTTTCTGGTTGCCAATATTGTAGTTAGAGAGCCAGTGTTGAGAACAGCAAACAACAGCATTAAATAAATAATAGGAACATTAACAATTATTCCACCCGCCGCCCCACAGTGTATATAAGTTAGTTGTACAAAAGTAATCTTTAATTGTGAACAGGGTAAATAACTTACAGAAATGTTTGGCATAGCACTCAATGCATTAAACCTTAATATTTATTTCCACCTAACACTGTTAATTCGCAACGATCTCGCTAGGTGGCACTCGCGAATGTGTTATTCTAACAGTCATCACGTCTGCCAACTTCGGTGGGACGTGGCGGAACAACATCCTGGCGACCAGCATCACGTGATTTAACCCCAGTGGACATCCGTGTATCGTGTTACATTACGGACAGGATGTCTGTTCCACTGCCTCAGGGACACGTCGATGAGATGCGATAATGGCTAGCTCAAGCAATAGCCACCATACATCAAGACTTACTTCATAGGACTTGGCAGGAAAATGATTACAGATGGGCCATTCGTCATGCAACAAAGGTAGCCCCACTGAACAGTTGTAAATAAAACTTGAAGATATATTGCTTTCAGTGTTGAATCAAACATTCCTGTAAGTTATTTACCTTTCTCACGATTAAAGGTTAGTTTTGTATAGCTGATTTATACACATCCTGAACTCTTTCTACATCAACAGAAATACTCTTTCTAAAGTCACGTATAAAAAAAAAAAATACATACGTACACTCCTGGAAATGGAAAAAAGAACACATTGACACCGGTGTGTCAGACCCACCATACTTGCTCCGGACACTGCGAGAGGGCTGTACAAGCAATGATCACACACACGGCACAGCGGACACACCAGGAACCGCGGTGTTGGCCGTCGAATGGCGCTAGCTGCGCAGCATTTGTGCACCGCCGCCGTCAGTGTCAGCCAGTTTGCCGTGGCATACGGAGCTCCATCGCAGTCTTTAACACTGGTAGCATGCCGCGACAGCGTGGACGTGCACCGTATGTGCAGTTGACGGACTTTGAGCGAGGGCGTATAGTGGGCATGCGGGAGGCCGGGTGGACGTACCGCCGAATTGCTCAACACGTGGGGCGTGAGGTCTCCACAGTACATCGATGTTGTCACCAGTGGTCGGCGGAAGGTGCACGTGCCCGTCGACCTGGGACCGGACCGCAGCGACGCACGGATGCACGCCAAGACCGTAGGATCCTACGCAGTGCCGTAGGGGACCGCACCGCCGCTTCCCAGTAAATTAGGGACACTGTTGCTCCTGGGGTATCGGCGAGGACCATTCGCAACCGTCTCCATGAAGCTGGGCTACGGTCCCGCACACCGTTAGGCCGTCTTCCGCTCACGCCCCAACATCGTGCAGCCCGCCTCCAGTGGTGTCGCGACAGGCGTGAATGGAGGGACGAATGGAGATGTGTCGTCTTCAGCGATGAGAGTCGCTTCTGCCTTGGTGCCAATGATGGTCGTATGCGTGTTTGGCGCCGTGCAGGTGAGCGCCACAATCAGGACTGCATACGACCGAGGCACACAGGGCCAACACCCGGCATCATGGTGTGGGGAGCGATCTCCTACACTGGCCTTACACCACTGGTGATCGTCGAGGGGACACTGAATAGTGCATGGTACATCCAAACCGTCATCGAACCCATCGTTCTACCATTCCTAGACCGGCAAGGGAACGTGCTGTTCCAACAGGACAATGCACGTCCGCATGTATCCCGTGCCACCCAACGTGCTCTAGAATGTGTAAGTCAACTACCCTGGCCAGCAAGATCTCCGGATCTGTCCCCCATTGAGCATGTTTGGGACTGGATGAAGCGTCGTCTCACGCGGTCTGCACGTCCAGCACGAACGCTATCCAACTGAGGCGCCAGGTGGAAATGGCATGGCAAGCCGTTCCACAGGACTACATCCAGCATCTCTACGATCGTCTCCATGGGAGAATAGCAGCCAGCATTGCTGCGAAAGGTGGATATACACTGTACTAGTGCCGACATTGTGCATGCTCTGTTGCCTGTGTCTATGTGCCTGTGGTTCTGTCAGTGTGATCATGTGATGTATCTGACCCCAGGAATGTGTCAATAAAGTTTCCCCTTCCTGGGACAATGAATTCACGGTGTTCTTATTTCAATTTCCAGTAGTGTATGTTCTCTTTCCAGGCTTCCAGTACCAATCCACCAATAACCGAAGCCTGGACCATGGAACTGCAAAAGAGTTCTAATGGAACGACAGCACACGAACAAAGTAAACCACACATATACAGCGCCGTATGCTATAATCCTTTCCACAAAATTATTGCCAACATTATATGCACGCCCAAGGAGAACTCTCACTTTTTTTGGACCGAAGATTCAAAATACGGTGGATGAGTACGTGGCAAAATATAGGAATGTCACTACACCATCAAAATATGAGGAACATAAATCAGCCTTATGCAAGAAACTTGTAACTGATGTGGTGAAGCCCTAGATGGGGTGGACAAACAAATCCACAATTATACGACGACATTTTTCGAGATGGCTCTTCAGGCCAGTCAAAGTTCTATATACAGCTTCACCACGCAGTTATCCGTGTGTGGACGCAACGGGGAGAGGGTACTTTGTCACAGTGCATGCGCCATGGTGCGATCCATTCTCTTGTACTGTTGGAGTGTTTGGGATCCCTATGAGGCCGGCCTTTAGGAAGACACTGATGCAGTGCGGAGATGTGTTGACAGATCTTCTGCCGATAGATTCGACCATCACGCGAGTGCTAGGAGATGACTCGCGAACTCAAATAATAATTCTTGGATGGAAGACGACGTTCTTTTGGTGAAACTCTGTTGAGGAAATTTAGAGAACAGGCATTCGCAGCTGAATGCAGAAGTATTCTACACCTTCCAACGTACATTTCGAGTAAGAACCGTGAAGACGCGTTAAGACGAATTAGGGCTCGTACAGAGGCAAGTAGACAGGCGGTTTACCCTGGTAAAAAGTACTCTCCATCACGCGCTATAAGGTGGCTTGCGGAGTACTGGCCCAGCAACTGGCAAGGTGGTAAGGCGTGCTTTGGGTACAAAACACTTTCACCTCTGGTTCACATTCTGATGATAGCAGATTTATGATGAGTTAAAACTGTGTCCTATTTTCGAGACCCATGGGAAACATCTGAAGACTGGCACAGCACCAGTCGCCAGTCTCTACCACTGCCAAACTTTGGCACAGACTGAAGCAGCAAACGACGACGTATCCGAATCTGTCATCCCACTTCAGCTCGACTGTCTGGCCAGACGGGTCAGAGCCATCGTTGCTACCAGCGATGGTTGCTTTGTGTACCTAATATGTTACACAGTGACAACTTTTCGTGTCTGGATTGCCGACAACTGATCGCTACCATTGGTCACTTTAACATCGTGGTACAAGCCAGCCGTTTGGGACCCAAGTAATACATGACAGTAGGTTGGAAAACATATATATATATATATATATATATATATATATATATATATATATATATATATATATATATATATATACACTCCTGGAAATTGAAATAAGAACACCGTGAATTCATTGTCCCAGGAAGGGGAAACTTTATTGACACATTCCTGGGGTCAGATACATCACATGATCACACTGACAGAACCACAGGCACATAGACACGGACAACAGAGCATGCACAATGTCGGCACTAGTACAGTGTATATCCACCTTTCGCAGCAATGCAGGCTGCTATTCTCCCATGGAGACGATCGTAGAGTTGCTGGATGTAGTCCTGTGGAACGGCTTGCCATGCCATTTCCACCTGGCGCCTCAGTTGGGCCAGCGTTCGTGCCGGACGTACAGACCGCGTGAGACGACGCTTCATCCAGTCCCAAACATGCTCAATGGGGGACAGATCCGGAGATCTTGCTGGCCAGGGTAGTTGACTTACACCTTCTAGAGCACGTTGGGTGGCACGGGATACATGCGGACGTGCATTGTCCTGTTGGAACAGCAAGTTCCCTTGCCGGTCTAGGAATGGTAGAACGATGGGTTCGATGACGGTTTGGATGTACCGTGCACTATTCAGTGTCCCCTCGACGATCACCAGTGGTGTACGGCCAGTGTAGGAGATCGCTCCCCACACCATGATGCCGGGTGTTGGCCCTGTGTGCCTCGGTCGTATGCAGTCCTGATTGTGGCGCTCACCTGCACGGCGCCAAACACGCATACGACCATCATTGGCACCAAGGCAGAAGCGACTCTCATCGCTGAAGACGACACGTCACCATTCGTTCCTCCATTCACGCCTGTCGCGACACCACTGGAGGCGGGCTGCACGATGTTGGGGCGTGAGCGGAAGACGGCCTAACGGTGTGCGGGACCGTAGCCCAGCTTCATGGAGACGGTTGCGAATGGTCCTCGCCGATACCCCAGGAGCAACAGTGTCCCTAATTTGCTGGGAAGTGGCGGTGCGGTCCCCTACGGCACTGCGTAGGATCCTACGGTCTTGGCGTGCATCCGTGCGTCGCTGCGGTCCGGTCCCAGGTCGACGGGCACGTGCACCTTCCGCCGACCACTGGCGACAACATCGATGTACTGTGGAGACCTCACGCCCCACGTGTTGAGCAATTCGGCGGTACGTCCACCCGGCCTCCCGCATGCCCACTATACGCCCTCGCTCAAAGTCCGTCAACTGCACATACGGTTCACGTCCACGCTGTCGCGGCATGCTACCAGTGTTAAAGACTGCGATGGAGCTCCGTATGCCACGGCAAACTGGCTGACACTGACGGCGGCGGTGCACAAATGCTGCGCAGCTAGCGCCATTCGACGGCCAACACCGCGGTTCCTGGTGTGTCCGCTGTGCCGTGCGTGTGATCATTGCTTGTACAGCCCTCTCGCAGTGTCCGGAGCAAGTATGGTGGGTCTGACACACCGGTGTCAATGTGTTCTTTTTTCCATTTCCAGGAGTATATACTTGGATCCAAATTGGCTGCCCCCCTCGCTGACCCTCTCTCTCTCTCTCTCTCTCTCTCTCTCTCTCTCTCTCTCTCTTTCTAACCTACTCTCATGCATTACTGGGGTCCAAAATGGCTGCCTTGTACCGCGATGTTAAAGTGACCATAAGTCGAAAGGGCTGTACCGGACGAATCTACACTCGTAGATCCAGTTGTAGGGTCTTAGTTTTACTCCTGAAGGAGACTGAGATGATTCAGTATGCCCAGGGGATAAACGACTATATTACAACTGGTCTTCTCACTTCTAATTCTCCATAAGTCACATAAACCCAAGGACGAAGGGTAGATTTTGTGTGACCGCCTGCCTAAACTCTACGAACTTGCACTGTTCACAATTAGTATAACAATAATAGACGTAGTCGCCCCATAGGCAGTTCAGCCACGTAGTCCGTTGGAATGTAACGAACTCTACTGTCGAAACGTAAATCATTCGGTTGAAAGCCTGCAGTGCAACCGCACAAATCTAATGTCCAAGCAGGTTGCTATACGTGTAGAACAGTACACTGCCGTTATTGTTTATTTTTCACCAGCATACGCCGGACTGATGGCGACCCGGCTATTTGATGACTTTGTAGTATGGTATCCATACGAAAAGTATCTACGTTCGTGATAATCTGTCAAATCGATTGTACGTCTCTCTCTCACACTTTCAATGGTCACACGTATAATTGTTCAGTATAGTTTGCTTTTCCCGTAACCGTCCCGACGCGATGGGATTGTTGTTCTCCCGCCACAGCACACGATCTCGGAATTATGATTCTAAAATAAATTACCAACACTGAGCGCTGAACGCTGGTATGCAATGAACAACTTACGTGGCAAGAATTTTAATTACTTCGGCAAGTTTACAGTAATTTGCGTTCTGCAGCCGCGGAATCGACACTGCATGGTATGTGCAACACGGAAGCTTATAACACTTATATCGATTAGGAGTAGGTTTATTTTAAGTAACTGTGTAACTGCAATTTCTGAAGTGCGTATTCTGTGTTGTTTAAACTCCTTGGTGTATGGCAAGAAAATTAGAGTTTTGTAATGTATATATCAAAAAAGCAAGAGGAAGACTGCACTGTAGTTCCTTTTCTAGATTGTCTCACAGATGACAAAATGGTAGATATCGAAATAGACGACAGAGGGATAGAGAAACAATTAAAATCGCTCGAAAGAGGAAAGGCCGCTGGACCTGATGGGATACCAGTTCGATTTTACACAGAGTACGGGAAGGAACTTGCCCCCCTTCTTGCAGCGGTGCACCTTAGGTCTCTAGAAGAGCGTAGCGTTCCTAAGGATTGGAAAAGGGCACAGGTCATCCCCGTTTTCAAGAAGGGACGTCGAACAGATGTGCAGAACTATAGACCTGTATCTCTAACGTCGATCAGTTTTAGAATTTTGGAACACGTATTATGTTCGAGTATAATGACTTTTCTGGAAACTAGAAATCTACTCCGTAGGAATCAGCATGGGTTTCGAAAAAGACGATCGTGTGAAACCCAGCTCGCGCTATTCGTCCACGAGACTCAGAGGGCCGTAGACACGGGTTCCCAGGTAGAAGCCGTGTTTCTTGACTTCCGCAAGGCGTTCGATACAGTTCCCCACAGTCGTTTAATGAACAAAGTGAGAGCATATGGACTATAAGAACAATTGTGTGATTGGATTGAAGAGTTCTTGGATAACAGAACGCAGCATGTCATTCTCAATGGAGAGAAGTCTTCCGAAGTAAGAGTGATTTCATGTGTGTCGCAGGGGAGTATCGTAGGACCGTTGCTATTCACAATATACATAAATGACCTTGTGGATGACATCGGAAGTTCACTGAGGCTTTTTGCGGATGATGCTGTGGTGTATCGAGAGATTGTAACAATGGAAAATTGTACTGAAATGCAATAGGATCTGCATCGAATTGACGCATGGTGCAGGGAATGGCAATTGAATCTCAATGTAGAAAAGTGTAATGTGCTGCGAATACATAGGAAGAAAGATCCCATATCATTTAGCTACAATATAGCAGGTCAGCAACTGGAAGCAGTTAATTCCATAAATTATCTGGGAGTAGGCATTAGGAGTGATTTAAAATGGAATGATCATATAAAGTTGATCGTCGGTAAAGCAGATGCCAGACTGAGATTCATTGGAAGAATCCTAAGGAAATGCAATCCGAAAACAAAGGCAGTAGGTTACGGTACGCTTGTTTGCCCACTGCTTGAATACTGATCAGCAGTGTGGGATCCGTACCAGATAGAGTTTATACAAGAGATAGAGAAGATCCAACGGAGAACGCTTCGTTACAGGATCATTTAGTAATCGTGAAAGCGTTACGGAGATGACAGATAAACTCCAGTGGAAGACTCTGCAAGAGAGACGCTCAGTAGCTCGGTACGGGCTTTTGTTGAAGTTTCGAGAACATACCTTCACCGAGGAGTCAAGCAGTATATTGCTCCCTCCTACGTATATCTCGCGAAGAGACCATGAGGATAAAATCAGAGAGATTAGAGACCACACGGAGGCATACCGGCAATCCTTCTTTCCACGAACAATACGAGACTGGAATAGAAGGGAGAACCGGTAGAGGTACTCAAGGTACCCTCCGCCACAAACCTTGAGGATGTAGATGTAGATGTAGATATGTTGAAAATTTAAATTATTGTAATATGAATATGTTTATGAAAGAAGTTTGCTTATTAAAAGCTGGTTCATGCTTAGGGCACTTGTATTTGTGACATGTAAACGCTGTAGGGAAGTCCCTCCGCAACAGAAGTGGCATGGCGTGATGTAAAAGGTGGGTTTGGCTGTCGAACTGAGCGCATCCTTTGTGTGAACGACAAGCAGTATGTGGCTAGCCTTACCACGGTACACTTCGACGGTGCTAAGAGAGGCAATTGGAAGCTGCATTAAAAGGGATTTGCCTCGAATGTCGGGTCTGGCTATTATTTGGTATTCACGGAATAATGGAATGGCTCTAATATGTTGAAAATCCGATGCCAAGAAGAGATTTTGTAGAGCATTCGCGCATTCAGAGCCGCGAGTACAGTTGGCCACCATTTCGCCTGCCACTAATCTTCGCCACTGCTTCACAAACTTCATGCATTCAGTTACTTACCGGTAATGTATACTGGCATGGACCAGTTAATTTGTGTGTTTTTTCAATAATAATCACATAAAATGTCAATTAGTGTTGGAAACCATAACTTCAGTCCTGATCACGAACCTACGAAGGGTCCTCACCTAAGTGCTACTAAAACAGAATATCCTGATTTAAATGAACAATTCTGGCATTCATGTGTTTAAAAGTGATTTTTTGTCTATAGTAAAAGGAGTAGCAAAAATTAAAGTAAGAGTAAAATTTGGATTCTTTGTTTATGGACTATTCCAAGTAAAATTGTTTAGGTAGGAAGTTTAAGAACAAAAATTTAAAGATCAATCAATAGAAAAGTGAAAACCTTAATCATTCAATGGCTAAAAACGATAAAAGTGAAGTTGGATAGGCTTTTGCTAAAGATCCTTAGTTTATTTTTAAATACAGTTTTGTAAGATTACCGTGCAAGGGTGTGTAAATATTATTGCCAAGAATACCTGCTTCACAGGTGATTTAAGTACAAGTAAATATAAATCTTTAATCAAAATTTGGTTGCAGCCAATGGGAAGGAAAAATACATTTCCACCCGAGTCTGCTAGAGAGTGTGAAATACAGAAACATTTCTCTCATTGTGGATTACACATTCTGCTACATAGCGTGAAACTTTTCAATAGTCGTAGTGTAATTGGTAGCGTACTGGACGTCAAATCCAGCATTCGCTAGGTCGATATTCGTTCAAATCAAGTTTTCATTTCTTTTTTTTCCTCAGCGATCTCATCGCTTAATACTACTGTCTTCTTAAATTTACTTTACGTGTAATAATTTATGTAACAGCTTTAAAATCCACATTACATTTTAATATCTATTTTCATTTACCAGCTTGATTTTACAACTCATCAAGTTCAGACAAATCACAAGAACAGTGTCAACAAACTGTATTTAATGTCTGATGTAGTACTTATCTAAAGAATCTACGAAACCTTTTCACAATTGCCGACCACATTATGTTTCCCTAACAAGTCACTGAAGACAATAATTTGCCACTTGCTGCTGCTTCCACTGAGCATGTTGTAAAGCTGTGTGATTTTGACAAAGAGAAAGAAACTGAACGTTGCTTGGAACCCACGAGAAAATACACTCCTGGAAATGGAAAAAAGATCACATTGACACCGGTGTGTCAGACCCACCATACTTGCTCCGGACACTGCGAGAGGGCTGTACAAGCAATGATCACACGCACGGCACAGCGGACACACCAGGAACTGCGGTGTTGGCCGTCGAATGGCGCTAGCTGCGCAGCATTTGTGCACCGCCGCCGTCAGTTTCAGCCAGTTTGCCGTGGCATACGGAGCTCCATCGCAGTCTTTAACACTGGTAGCATGCCGCGACAGCGTGTACGTGAACCGTATGTGCAGTTGACGGACTTTGAGCGAGGGCGTATAGTGGGCATACGGGAGGCCGGGTGGACGTACCGCCGAATTGCTCAACACGTGGGGCGTGAGGTCTCCACAGTACATCGATGTTGTCGCCAGTGGTCGGCGGAAGGTGCACGTGCCCGTCGACCTGGGACCGGACCGCAGCGACGCACGGATGCACGCCAAGACCGTAGGATCCTACGCAGTGCCGTAGGGGACCGCACCGCCACTTCCCAGCAAATTAGGGACACTGTTGCTCCTGGGGTATCGGCGAGGACCATTCGCAACCGTCTCCATGAAGCTGGGCTACGGTCCCGCACACCGTTAGGCCGTCTTCCGCTCACGCCCCAACATCGTGCAGCCCGCCTCCAGTGGTGTCGCGACAGGCGTGAATGGAGGGACGAATGGAGACGTGTCGTCTTCAGCGATGAGAGTCGCTTCTGCCTTGGTGCCAATGATGGTCGTATGCGTGTTTGGCGCCGTGCAGGTGAGCGCCACAATCAGGACTGCATACGACCGAGGCACACAGGGCCAACACCCGGCATCATGGTGTGGGGAGCGATCTGCTACACTGGCCGTACACCACTGGTGATCGTCGAGGGGACACTGAATAGTGCACGGTACATCCAAACCGTCATCGAACCCATCGTTCTACCATTCCTAGACCGGCAAGGGAACTTGCTGTTCCAACAGGACAATGCACGTCCGCATGTATCCCGTGCCACCCAACGTGCTCTAGAAGGTGTAAGTCAACTACCCTGGCCAGCAAGATCTCCGGATCTGTCCCCCATTGAGCATGTTTGGGACTGGATGAAGCGTCGTCTCACGCGGTCTGCACGTCCAGCACGAACGCTGGTCCAACTGAGGCGCCAGGTGGAAATGGCATGGCAAGCCGTTCCACAGGACTACATCCAGCATCTCTACGATCGTCTCCATGGGAGAATAGCAGCCTGCATTGCTGCGAAAGGTGGATATACACTGTGCTAGTGCCGACATTGTGCATGCTCTGTTGCCTGTGTCTATGTGCCTGTGGTTCTGTCAATGTGATCATGTGATGTATCTGACCCCAGGAATGTGTCAATAAAGTTTCCCCTTCCTGGGACAATGAATTCACGGTGTTCTTATTTCAATTTCCAGGAGTGTATAACGAGACCTTCGCCTTATGATAAAATGAAAGTTGGTCCTGCTTAAGCACTTTGAAATCATCGCATTTCAGCAGCATTTAAGCATGCAGTGGAAGAACAGGCACTTTGAGGTTCTGCTGCGTCAAATGCGCATTTTATAGACGTAATTTTCAAGTGGTTTAAGTTAATGGCTTGGAGGAAGGGAAAAACTGCCATGTGTAAGCTGTCAAAGAGAAAGAGTTCATAGACTAAAAGAACTCAAAATTACACGACCGACGACAGCGTAGAATGTTTATCGGAAGCAGCGTTAAACATGATCGAAATGGCAGAAAAAGTTTTCCGTGTCAATGAAAAAGAGATTCTGAAATTGAAGTTGCTTCAAGTACTGAAGGGAGATGCATGTATAGCAGCTAAGAAACACCCTGATAAATTTCTGGCTTGCCGCACTGTCACAGGGGAAATTGAACATGTATTTTGACAAAGGAGTGTATATTTATTTCAGGAAATATAGCCGCCAAGCAGGTATGGCCACTGCAAAACGTGGCAGTGAAAGTATAGGCATGAGAAATGCCGTAAGGATATTTCACAGGCAGACAATTTGTTTCCTGTATTTTTGAGTAATTGTGTTACGTAGATGTAACAGAGTTGCAATCTGCAAAAGAAAAATAGAAACACTGAAGACGTTAACTTCTAAACAGAAGTATGTTGTTGTGTTTCAATGTGTTCTAGAGTTCCTAAGTATCTCCCTTAAACAAACTGTATGGGTATCACATATAATGCCATTACGGGCAGACGTTATATTAGTTATCACAAATCTAAGTGCTAGGAAGTTTTAGCCGTATTATGAGCAAAACAAAATGCCTTGATTTCAGTGAGGGACTTACGAAAGTCGTCATTTTATTTCTTTTATATTTCCAGTAGTACCCAAGAAAAATTGAAAACTGTAGTTCATTGTTTACTATACCCCTGGGGTATCGCATCCGCATATAGTCTCGCTGACTTCCTCCTACATGAGGGTTTATCACTTCAGTCAATAGCGCTACTGTAGCCGCTTGCTTCCAAAATGGCGGCCGCCGCCGAGTTGGCGGTACTTTCAGGGCTTTAGCCAATGTCGCGCCCTTTATGCCCCCAAATCAGCTACAAACATATGAGGGTTTACCAGTTCTATCCATAGCGCTAATTTAGCCGCTTGCTTCCAAAATGGCGGCCGCCGCCGAGTTGGCGGTACTTTCAGGGCTTTAGCTAATGTCGCGCCGTTTATGCCTCCAAATCACCTACAGACTTAATTTTGAGGTTCTCCTGCTGTAGTACACACACACACACACACACACACACACACACACACACACGATAAGTAAAATATCAATATTTTCTATCGCTGCGGACGTCACAATTTTAAAAGCGTTTAGTGTATTTAGGTTCCGTTTGCATCACCCACGCTAGTAATTCACTTGGAAATGACAATACCATTAGTTTCAGAGAGAAGCAAGCAAGTAGCGAATATATACAGACATTCTTAATAATCCATTTCACGTAGTGTTCTATACATTAAGAAACTAGATGCGTCGACAGTAGCATACGTATCTTCCTCTGTATTGGATATGACATACTCGTTCGATAGCGAGGCATTTTGTGTTATAAAATGAAACTTCTCTACGGACAGTAGTCAAAATAAGAAACAATGAAGTACTCATGAAGGTCCGCTCTGCTCTTAAGATTACAAAACAAAGCTCAGCGTGTATTTGGCAGTTGTTTCTGCAGTCAAGTTCTCTTCCTCGAGGCCGGCCGGTGTGGCCGAGCGGTTCTAGGCGCTTCAGTCTGGAACCGCGTGACCGCTACGGTCGCAGGTTCGAATCCTGCCTCGGGCATGGATGTGTGTGGTGTCCTTAGTTAAGTTTAAGTAATTCTAAGTTCTAGGGGACTGATGACCTCAGATGTTAAGTTCCATAGTGCTCAGAGCCATTTTTTTCCTCGAGTGGTGACGTCACCTTAATGAAAGGAAGGGGAAGTAGATCATCAGTCGCTAGTCGGTTAAACTCAGTATCGCTGTGTGAACACGTAGCGGGTACCGTGTCCGTTTAATGCCGGCGTATGTTGTCTTCCCTCCAGGTGCTTAGGTGAAATCTATTAAAAACATTCAATGTTCTTCGTGAAAATTGCAAAACACTTTTGTAAGATTCTTTAGCAATGAATTAATGTTTGATAAGAAGTGACCTCTAGTGCAGCAAAGAAACGGATGAATGCGCGAAGTACGTAACGAAACAACCTCACGGGCTCCAAATCACTGCTGAATCTGTCAGGCGTCACGATAACTACCTTTGTATTCAGGGCGAGTCACTCACTATTGCCACCAAGAGTAACTCCGAAAGTATGACAGGAGCTGAAAAGTTTGTGGGACAAAAGTTGCATGGGACAAAGGGGGCCATAATATGACGTTGGTTTTTTGTTGCTAGGTGTGGTCGCTTCAGAGATATGAAGGTCAACTTTTTTTTTTTTTAATGGGATGCTACAGGTTGGTACTTATTTTCTGATAGCGGCTATGGAGACGAATCCAGTGATGTGTAACAGTAAAGTTTTTGAAGTTCTGCGAAGGTCACACAGGTGGCACGAACGTCCACTTACAAAACGTGTTCTAAATGATGACCATTGGTATGAATGCAGTGCTGCAATTTTCTTATCATGGATTGAGTGGTATTCCTTATCACTTCAGCACTTATTGAAGCACATGCTCTGACAATTCTCACTGGTATATCGTGCAAATAGTAAATATTCGCCGAATACGGCGTATCCATCTAACGTGCCGTTCACATGTAAACACCAATCGACGGTTTCGCAATACAACACTAATAGGTATCGTGGAATCAAGCGAATGTGAATGATGTATCCCTTAGAAGAACAAGTCCATATGCTTCTCATTTACGGAGAATGCCAACGAAATTCAGCGAGAGCTAGAGACTTACACGCTGAAAGATATCCTCAACCAATTCACCCTACACGTCGTACATTTAAATATGTGTATGATAAATTGAGAACTGGATGTTCAACGCCTTGGAAACACATCCGGCAAAGGAAAGTTACTAACGAGGAAATGGAAATCGGTACTCTTGCCACGGTGGTTCGAGGTCCTTGTGTTAGTTCGCGTCAAATCCTAAGGGAATCTGGCATGAGCCAGAGTAGTGTTGTTCGTGTTCTGCATCGCCATAAATATCATCCCTACCGTATCAGTCTTCAGGAAGAATGAACTGGTACGGATTGTATGCATCGCACTGAATTCTGCCGATGGGCTCAACTTCAGATTCAGAGGGATGTCACATTTATTTATTTTATTTTATTGATTGAAGAGGCTACATTCACGAACCATGGAAATGTTAATTTGCATAACATGCATTATTGGGCAACTGAAAATCCTTATTGGCTGCGGCAAGCTGCACATCAAAAACCGTGGTCGGTGAATGTATGGTGTGGGATTCTGGAGGACAAAATTATAGGCCCCTGTTTCATCAAAGGAAATCTTTATGGTAGAAAGTACACCACATTTCTGCAAGAAACATTAGGTCTCTTATTGGAAAAAATACCTTTAGGAACAAGGAACAGTCGGCCGGAGTGGCCGTGCGGTTCTAGGCGCTGCAGTCTGGAACCGAGCGACCGCTACGATCGCAGGTTCGAATCCTGCCTCGGGCATGGATGTGTGTGATGTCCTTAGGTTAGTTAGGTTTAATTAGTTCTAAGTTCTAAGCGACTGATGACCTGAGAAGTTAAGTCGCATAGTGCTCAGAGCCATTTGAACCATTTTTTGAACAAGGAACAGAATGTGGTATCAACACGATGGGTGTCCGGCACATTTTTCGCTGATAGCTAGAAATGAGTTACAGAGACAAGTCCCAATCGTTTGACTGGACGCGGAAGAGATATGTCGTGGCCGGCTCTTTCGCCAAACTTGACGCCTCTGGATCTTTTCTTCCGGGAATTCGTTAAAAGACATTTGCGAGAGAATTCTCAGATTATGTGCTTCGATAAGTGGCGAAATAATAAGGAATACCACTCAATCCATGATAAGAAGATTGCAGCACTGAATTGACACCAATGGTCATCACTTCGAACACCTTCTGTAAACGGACGTTCCACCTTTTTGACCGTTGACCTTCAAAGACCTTACTGTTACACATCACTGGATTCGTCTCCATAGCCGCTATCAGAAAATAAGTACCAAACTATAGCATCCCATATAAAAAAAAACAAATTTGATCTTCTTATCTCTGAAGCGACTCACCTAGCAACAAAAAACCAACGTCACATTATGGCCCCCGTTGTCCTAAGCAACATTTGTCCCACAAACGTTTCAGCTACTATCATACTTTCGGAGTTATTCTAGGCG
Source organism: Schistocerca nitens (assembly GCF_023898315.1). Classification (NCBI taxonomy): domain Eukaryota; kingdom Metazoa; phylum Arthropoda; class Insecta; order Orthoptera; family Acrididae; genus Schistocerca; species Schistocerca nitens. The sequence continues at coordinate 862,328,935 of NC_064618.1, forward strand.
GCAGTAGTTAGTTACTCACCCTGTATAGCGCAAGGAGTAAAACATGTTTTGAAAGTGTTCACTGACACTCCAAGAATGTAGCTTTCATCGGAGACCGGAGTTGATATTTACTGGCTACAGGAGGCAATTGCTTACAGCCAAAGTCCTGGACATTTTGAGAACATGATATCTCCATTTACCATGCAGTACACGTCACGTCGACTTTCTTCCAACATTTTGGCTAATATGCTCTAGTCTTTGGTAGCCCATTTAGTAAGATTAAAGTAGATACTATTTCCTAACAAAGCTGTGTCGGGTCTTCAGCAAACGAAAGTGGCACTGTGAGGCAACTGTTTGCTGCTCGCCATATTAAGCCTTGAAGATAACGGGTAGGGAACTAATCTAAAACTTTCTTCAAGAGTACTTTGTTGCTTGGCTGAAAATCATAGAAAAGTTCATTACTTTATATTATCCCCTTTTTAACTTTACTAGAGCGACGGCTAAAGATAAAAGTGCATCTGCCAAACCGCTGTGTAATAGCCGACTTTTAAGGTGCAGCGTCATGTGTAATTAATTGGTTAAAATCAGTTACATACTTGTATGTATTTCATGAGACGCTAATCCATAAAGTAAATAAAATAATTGTTCTGTTCAATGATGTTCAGCTGGCTTGATTTGTGTCAAGGACTTTACTTCAGTTGTGTCTGAAATTCACTTTTAATTCTGCTTCAAACGTATTAGTTAGGCTACAAGTGACTTGAGAAACTTTAATACTAATAAGTAAGGCTTATATTTCAAATAATTTTGTCCATAGAAAACGAAATTTTTTAGCATGCGTTACTGTAACTGCCTGCATTATAGTCTGCCTTCATTCATTAGCCGAAAGCGTTTTGGATGATTTCCTAGCGGTGCTGTTAGTTCACAGTGTATATCGGAGCGTGGAATGTCAGATCCCTTAATCGGGCAGGTAGGTTAGAAAATTTAAAAAGGGAAATGGATAGGTTAAAGTTAGATATAGTGGGAATTAGTGAAGTTCGGTGGCAGGAGGAACAAGACTTTTGGTCAGGTGATTACAGGGTTATAAATACAAAATCAAATAGGGGTAATGCAGGAGTAGGTTTAATAATGAATAAAAAAATAGGAGTGCGGGTTAGCTACTACAAACAGCATAGTGAACGCATTATTGTGGCCAAGATAGACACAAAGCCCATGCCTACTACAGTAGTACAAGTTTATATGCCAACTAGCTCTGCAGATGATGAAGAAATTGATGAAATGTATGACGAGATAAAAGAAATTATTCAGGTAGTGAAGGGAGACGAAAATTTAATAGTCATGGGTGACTGGAATTCGTCAGTTGGAAAAGGGAGAGAAGGAAACATAGTGGGTGAATATGGATTGGGGGGAAGAAATGAAAGAGGAAGCCGCCTTGTAGAATTTTGCACAGAGCATAACTTAATCATAGCTAACACTTGGTTCAAGAATCATAAAAGAAGGTTGTATACCTGGAAGAATCCTGGAGATACTAAAAGGTATCAGATAGATTATATAATGGTAAGACAGAGATTTAGGAACCAGGTTTTAAATTGTAAGACATTTCCAGGGGCAGATGTGGATTCTGACCACAATCTATTGGTTATGAACTGCAGATTGAAACTGACGAAACTGCAAAAAGGTGGGAATTTAAGATGGGACCTGGATAAACTGAAAGAACCAGAGGTTTTAGAGAATTTCAGGGAGTGCATAAGGGAACAATTGACAAGAATGGGGGAAAGAAATACAGTAGAAGAAGAATGGGCAGCTCTGAGGGATGAAGTAGTGAAGGCAGCAGAGTATCAAGTAGGTAAAAAGACGAGGGCTAATAGAAATCCTTGGGTAACAGAAGAAATATTGAATTTAATTGATGAAAGGAGAATATATAAAAATGCATTAAATGAAGCAGGCAAAAAGGAATACAAACGTCTCAAAAATGAGATCGACAGGAAGTGCAAAATGGCTAAGCAGGGATGGCTAGAGGACAAATGTAAGGATGTAGAGGCTTGTCTCACTAGGGGTAAGATAGATACTGCCTACAGGAAAATTAAAGAGACCTTTGGAGAGAAGAGAACCACTTGTATGAATATCAAGAGCTCAGATGGCAACCCAGTTCTAAGCAAAGAAGGGAAGGCAGAAAGGTGGAAGGAGTATATAGAGGGTTTATACAAGGGCGATGTACTTGAGGACAATATTATGGAAATGGAATAGGATGTAGATGAAGATGGAATGGGAGATATGATACTGCGTGAAGAGTTTGACAGAGCACTGAAAGACCTGAATCGAAACAAGACCCCGGGAGTAGACAACATTCCATTAGAACTACTGATGGCCTTGGGAGAACCAGTCATGACAAAACTCTACCATCTGGTGAGGAAGATGTATGAGACAGGCGAAATACCCACAGACTTCAAGAAGAATATAATAATTCCAATCCCAAAGAAAGCAGGTGTTGACAGATGTGAAAATTACCGTACTATCAGTTTAATAAATCACAGCTGCAAAATACTAACGCGAATTCTTTACAGACGAATGGAAAAACTGGTAGAAGCTGACCTCGGTGAAGATCAGTTTGGATTCCGTAGAAATGTTGGAACACGTGAGGCAATACTAACCTTACGACTTATCTTAGAAGAAAGATTAAGAAAAGGCAAATCTACGTTTCTAGCATTTGTAGACTTAGAGAAAGCTTTTGATAACGTTAACTGGAATACTCTCTTTCAAATTCTGAACGTGGCAGGGGTAAAATACAAGGAGCGAAAGGCTATTTACAATTTGTACAGAAACCAGATGGCAGTTATAAGAGTCGAGGGGCATGAAAGGGAAGCAGTGGTTGGGAAAGGAGTGAGACAGGGTTGTAGCCTCTCCCCGATGTTATTCAATCTGTATAATGAGCAAGCAGTAAAGGAAAAAAAAGAAAAATTCGGAGTAGGTATTAAAATTCATGGAGAAGAAGTAAAAACTTTGAGGTTCGCCGATGACATTGTAATTCTGTCAGAGACAGCAAAGGACTTGGAAGAGCAGTTGAACGGAATGGACAGTGTCTTGAAAGGAGGATATAAGATGAACATCAACAAAAGCAAAACAAGGATAATGGAATGTTGTCGAATTAAATCGGGTGATGCTGAGGGGATTAGATTAGGAAATGAGACGCTTAAAGTAGTAAAGGAGTTTTGCTATTTAGGGAGCAAATAACTGATGATGGTCGAAGTTTAGAGGATATAAAATGTAGACTGGCAATTGCAAGGAAAGCGTTTCTGAAGAAGAGGAATTTGTTAACATCGAGTATAGATTTAAGTGTCAGGAAGTCATTTCTGAAAGTATTTGTATGGAGTGTAGCCATGTATGGAAGTGAAACATGGACGATAAATAGTTTCGACAAGAAGAGAATAGAAGATTTCGAAATGTGGTGCTACAGAAGAATGCCGAAGATAAGGTGGGTAGATCACGTAACTAATGAGGAGGTATTGAATAGGATTGGGGAGAAGAGAAGTTTGTGGCACAACTTGACTAGAAGAAGGGATCGGTTGGTAGGACATGTCCTGAGGCATCAAGGGATCACAAATTTAGCATTGGAGGGCAGCGTGGAGGGTAAAAATCGAAGAGGGAGACCAAGAGATGAATACACTAAGCAGATTCAGAAGGATGTAGGTTGCAGTAGGTACTGGGAAATGAAGAAGCTTGCACAGGATAGAGTAGCATGGAGAGCTGCATCAAACCAGTCTCAGGACTGAAGACCACAACAACAACAACAAGGTAAACTAGCAGCTACATCCAATTGGCCTGGCATATGTTTGCTCAGTTATGTCGGCAGATCAAAAAAAATGGCTCTGAGCACTATGGGACTTAACATCTATGGTCATCAGTCCCCTAGAACTTAGAACTACTTAAACCTAACTAACCTAAGGACAGCACACAACACCCAGCCATCACGAGGCAGAGAAAATCCCTGACCCCGCCGGGAATCGAACCCGGGAACCCGGGCGTGGGAAGCGAGAACGCTACCGCACGACCACGAGATGCGGGCATCGGCAGATCCATAGATTAGCGAACCAGAGTGTGAATCAGACGTTCAACAAAGCTACGATCCGTCTTGAAAATGTGGTCCGCAGATGGGACGAAAAGTCAGGTCTTGAAGTGAAATCCCTTAGACTAAGGCATAGTAGCTCGTAATATATTATTAATCCTGAGAATTCCGGCCGTGAAAGTTTACATATTACAAACATAATAGATTAGTTCTGCCTATATTGTTTTTTTTTTTAATCTAAGGTTTCTGCTCGGATTTCCTTCCGGCGATCTGCTGCAACGAGTTCACAGGTAGGTGCAGGATAAGGACGAAATGAACTGCGACGCCGCAAATGGTGCGTCTGTGCCGGAAAACGGTTAAAAAGCCGTAGTACATTGAATCCGTGATTCAGAGAAATTTTGTGAAAGATCGTATAGTAGATGATAATATAGTAAATCGGTACGCACGGAATTTTGAGCGGAAACCGTTTCGAGTCGCCGGAGAGACTTACAAGAAAGAAGAAGATGTTAAACAGTCATAATAACAACGAGGGCGCATCGAAGCAGCAGACGGCTTCATAGCGGTATCGACTAGCAGCATTACAGCAGGGCAGCGCTGCCAACTTACACAGAGCACTGAAAGACCTGAGTCCAAACAAGGCCCCGGGAGTAGCCATCATTCCATTAGAACTACTGACAGCCTTGGGAGAGCCAGTACTGACAAAACTCTACCATCTGGTGAGCAAGACGTATGACAGGTGAAATACCATCAGACTTCAAGAAGGATATAATAATTCCAGTCAAAAGACAGTAGGTGTTGACAGGTGTGAAAATTACCGAACTGCCAGTATAATAAGCCACGGGTGCAAAATACTAACACGAATTCTTTACAGACGAATGGAAACACTGGTAGAAGCCGACCTCGGGAAGGATCAGTTTGGATTCCGTAGAAATGTTGGAACACGTGAGGCAATACTGACCCTACAACTTATCCTAGAAGATTGAATAAGGAACACAAACCTACGTTTCTAGCTTTTGTAGACTTAAAGAAGTCTTTTGACAATGTTGACTGGAATAATCTCTTTCAAATTCTGAAGGTGGCAGGGGTCAAATACAGGGAGCGAAAGCTATTTACAATTTGTACAGAAACCAGATAGCAGTTATAAGAGTCGAGGGGGCATGAAAGGGAAGCTGTGGTTGGGAAGGGAGTGAGACAGGGTTGTAGCCTCTCCCCGTTGTTATTCAGTCTGTAAATTGAGCAAGCAGTAAAGGAAACAAAAAAAAAAATTTGGAGTAGAAATTAAAATCCATGGAGATGAAACAAAAGCTTTGCTGTTTGCCGATGACATTTCAATTGTGTCAGATACAGATCCAGAAGAGCAGTTGAACGGAATGGACAGTGTCTTGAAAGGAGGATATAAGATGAACATGAACAAAAGGAAAACGAGGATAATGGATGGTTCAAATGTCTCTGAGCACTATGTGACTTAACTACTGAGGTCATCAGTCCCCTAGAACTTAGAACTACTTAAACCTAACTAACCTAAGGAGATCACACACATCCATTCCCGAGGCAGGATTCGAACCTGCGACCGTAGCGGTCACGCGGTTCCAAACTGAAGCGCTTAGAACCGCACGGCCACACCGGCCGGCACAGGATAATGGAATGTAGTCGAATTAAGTCGGGTGATGCTGAGGGAATTAGATTAGGAAATGAGACACTTAAAGTAGTAAAGGAGTTTTGCTATTTGGGGAGCAAAATAACTGATGATGGTCAAAGTAGAGAGGATGTAATATGTAGACTGGCAATGGCAAGAAAAGCGTTTCTGAAGGAGAGAAATTTGTTAACATCGAGTATAGATTGAAGTGTCTGAAAGGCTCTTCTGAAAGTATTAGTATGAAGTGTAGCGATGTACGGAGGTGAAACATGGACAATAACTAATTTATACAAGAAGGGAATAGAAGGTTTCGAATTATGGTGCTACAGAAGAATGCTTAAGATTAGGTGTGTAGATAACCTAACTAATGAGAAAGTACTGAAGAGAACTGGGGAGAAGAGGAATTTTTGGCACAACTTGACTAGAAGAGGGGATCGGTTGATAGGACATGTTCTGAGGCATCAAGGGATCACCAATTTAGTATTGGAGGGCAGGTAAAAACTGTAAAAACCGAGGGAGCTCAAGAGGTGATCACAGTAACCAGATTCAGAAGGATGTAGTTTGCGGTAATTATTCGATGAAGGGGCTTGTACAGTATACAGTACATGGAGAGTTGAATCACACAAGTCTCTGGACTGAAGACCACAAGAACAACAAGAAATTTAACTGTGCCACATCCGTCGATTCCAGATTAGAGATCTGGCGCTGCAGTCCGGAACCGCGGGACTGCTACGGTCGCAGGTTCGAATCCTGCCTCGGGCATGGGTGTGTGTGATGTCCTTAGGTTAGTTAGGTTTAAGTAGTTCTAAGTTCTAGGGGACTTATGACCTAAGATGTTGAGTCCCATAGTGCTCAGAGCCATTTGAACCAGATTAGAGAGTAAGTGTGAAAGCTGCTCATCACTGGGCCACCTTTAAGAACATTCCTTTCTTCCACATATTCCGGCTCGCAAGCATATTTTGAAGATACCCTGTACCAAGTGATCGATTACTGAAGGTATTACAGTCTTTCACTAGTTGAGTAGGAGTATCTGAAGTGAACTACTTTGGCAGGTAGAAGCGGTAGCCAGTGGTAAGCTAGCACGGCCTTTTGGTCACGGCATCTGTGTCGGTTTGAAACACATAAAACACATTAAAGCCATTCCGTGATCTGAACCAGTAGCTCAGTATCTTAACTCATCCACTTCCTATGTCGAAAATTACGGCAATGTAACTGTAATATGAACTGTACAACATTATTTCACACGTCTTTCAAGGATCAATGCAGAAACCACTAGTTTGAGCATAAATAAGCAGTACAGTTATCTTTTTGGTAGGTGTTAGCTTGGAGCATGAATTGGTGAATTTTTATCTCGCATGTTCCTGTAATTCAAACTGAATGAAAGAAATTTCGAGCTGGTACACAGTTGTTACGAGAAACTGCCTCATCCTTCACCTGCTTACCAAAGGTTAGAATCTTACCCGCGTCAAGTAAGCTGCATTGGAATGTTCCCATACATAGACAGTGTCTGTTCCTACATATCTCCTTGTTGTTTTTAACAACGTGTGTCTGTACAGTGTAAAGCCCAATAACAGATAAAGAAATCGTCAAGCAGGAGAACCGTACAAACATACCATCATTTGACCATCGAACAGACTACCGAATGGACGACATGTAATAAGCATCCCAAGTACACCAGAAACAACTGAAAGAGTTGTAAGCAAACAAGTCACCAGGTGGAGACGGAATTCCAATTCGTTTTTGCGAAGAGTGCTCTACGGGACTGGCCCCTTACCTGGTTTGCATTTATCGCGAATCTCTCGCCCAACGCAGAGTCCAAGCGACTGGGAAAAAGCGCAGGTGACTCTTGTACGAGGTGCATTCAGGTTCTAAGGCCTCCGATTTTTTTTCTCCGGACTGGAAAGAGATAGAAACATGCGCATTGTTTTAAAATGAGGCCGCGTTCATTGAAAATACGTCCCAGAGATGGCAGCACCGTACGGCAGATGGAATTTTACCGCCAGCGGCGAGAATGAGAACTGTTTTAAATACTTAAAATGGCGACGTTTTCCTTAGTTGAACAGCGTGCAATCATTCGTTTTCTGAATTTGCATGGTGTGAAACCAATTGAAATTCATCGACAGTTGAAGGAGACATGTGGTGATGGAGTTCTGGATGTGTCGAAAGTGCGTTCGTGGGTGCGACAGTTTGATGAAGGCAGAACATCGTGTGACAACAAACCGAAACAACCTCGGGCTCACACAAGCCGGTCTGACGACATGATCGAGAAAGTGGAGAGAATTGTTTTGGGGGATCGCCGAATGACTGTTGAACAGATCGCCTCCAGAGTTGGCATTTCTGTGGGTTCTGTGCACACAATCCTGCATGACGACCTGAAAATGCGAAAAGTGTCATCCAGGTGGGTGCCACGAATGCTGACGGACGACCACACGGCTGCCCGTGTGCCATGTTGCCAAGCAATGTTGACGCGCAACGACAGCATGAATGGGACTTTCTTTTCGTCGGTTGTGACAATGGATGAGACGTGGATGCCATTTTTCAATCCAGAAACAAAGCGCCAGTCAGCTCAATGGAAGCACACAGATTCACCGCCACCAAAAAAATTTCGGGTAACCGCCAGTGCTGAAAAAATGATGGTGTCCATGTTCTGGGACAGCGAGGGCGTTATCCTTACCCATTGCGTTCCAAAGGGCACTACGGTAACAGGTGCATCCTACGAAAATGTTTTGAACAACAAATTCCTTCCTGCACTGCAACAAAAACGTCCGGGAACGGCTGCGCGTGTGCTGTTTCACCAAGACAACGCACCCGCACATCGAGCTAACGTTACGCAACAGTTTCTTCGTGATAACAACTTTGAAGTGATTATTCATGCTCCCTACTCACCTGACCTGGCTCCTAGTGACTTTTGGCTTTTTCCAACAATGAAAGACACTCTCCGTGGCCGCACATTCACCAGCCGTGCTGCTATTGCCTCAGCGATTTTCCAGTGGTCAAAACAGATTCCTAAAGAAGCCTTCGCCGCTGCCATGGAATCATAGCGTCAGCGTTGTGAAAAATGTGTACGTCTGCAGGGCGATTACGTCGAGAAGTAACGCCAGTTTCATCGATTTCGGGTGAGTAGTTAATTAGAAAAAAAATCGGAGGCCTTAGAACTTGAATGCACCTCAAGGGCAAAAGAACGGACTTGAAAAACTACACACCAAAATGCCTAACATTGTTTTGCTGCAGAGTCCTTGAACATATCCTCAGTTGGAGTATAATAAATGTTCTCGAAACCGAGAAGCTTATGTCTACGAATCAGCACAATTTTATAAAGCATCGCTCGTACGAAACGCATCTTTTTCCTTTCTCAGAAGATATACTGCGAACTATGGATATTTCTAGATTTCCGGAAAGAATTTAACACTGTGCCCCACTGCAGGCTGTTGACGAAGGTACGAGCATATCGAACAGGTCCACAGATATGTAGGTGGCTCGAAGACTTCTTAAGTTGCAGAACCCAGTATGTTGCCCTCGACGGTGAATGTTCGTCAGAGACTAGGGTATTGTGAGGAGTGTCCCAATTAATACACGTAAATGATTTGGCGGACAGGGCTGGCAGCAAATTGGGGTTGTTTGCTGATGGTGCTGTAGTGTACGATAAGGTGTCGAAGTTAATTGACTGTAGAGGGTACTACATGACTTAGACAAAATTTCTAGTTTGTGTGATGAGTGCCACCTAGCTCTAAATGTTGAACAACTTAAGTTAATGCGGAAAAGTAGGAAAAACAAATCCGTGTTGTTTGGACACAGCAATAGCAGTGTCGTGCTTGACACAGTCTGGTCGGTTAATATCTGAGAGTAACGTTGCAGAGCGATATAAAATGGAAGGAACATGTGAGGATTGTGGTAGGGAAAACGAATGGTGGACTTTGGTTTGTTGGGAGAATTATGGGAAGGTGTGGTTCATCTCTGAAGGAGACTGCATGTAGGACGCCGGTGCGATCTGTTCTTACGTACTGCTCGAGTTTACCAGGTCGAATTAAAGAAAGACATCGAAGCAATTCAGGGGTGGGCTACTAGGTTTGTTACCGTTAGGTTCGAACAACACGGAGGTGTTACGGAGATGGTCGGGAACTCAAATGGGAATCCCTCGAGGGAAGGCGACGTTTTTGTCGAGAAATGTTACTGAGAAAATTTAGAGAACCGGCATTTGAGCTGACTGCAAAACGATTTTGTCGCCTTCAACATTCATTGCGCGTAAGGTTCAAATGGCTCTGAGCACTATGGGACTTAACATCTATGGTCATCAGTCCCCTAGAACTTAGAACTACTTAAACCTAACTAACCTAAGGACAGCACACAACACCCAGCCATCACGAGGCAGAGAAAATCCCTGACCCCGCCGGGAATCGAACCCGGGAACCCGGGCGTGGGAAGCGAGAACGCTACCGCACGACCACGAGATGCGGGCTTGCGCGTAAGGGCCACGAAGATAAGATACCAGAAATTAGGTCTCATACGCAGGCATACAGATAGTCGTTTTTCTTTCACTCTATTGCGAGTGAAACAGGGAGAGAATTTACTGGTAGTGGTAGAGAGTACCCTCCACCACGCGCTCTACGGTGGCTTGCGGAGTATCTATATATAGATGCAGATTCAGATGTATAGCAATAGCCGGCCGTTGTGGCCGAGCGGTTCTAGGCGCTTCAGTCTGGAGCCGCGCGACCACTACGGTCGCATGTTCGAATCCTGCCTCTGGCATGGGTGTGTGTGATGTCCTTAGATTAGTTAGGTTTAAGTAGTTCTACGTTCTAGGGGACTGATGACCTCAGCTGGTAAGACCCATACTGCTCAGAGCCATTTGAACCATTTTTTTGTATAGCAATAACTGAAGGTTCTCATAATATGTGTATCAAACAGCGGAATGAAATATTGGAAATAAACAAATACCAGAATTTCGTATTTAAATTATATGAACGAAGAAACTAAAGGTATTATAGTTAAGGTAAAATACAAATTCTGAAACCAAACGAGGAATGAAATTTATACAACATTATTGTGGTGTTAGGTTGTTGAATATGTAGTGAATATAATTTCTGCTGTTTGTGCGATTGTACTCTCGTGGCTAGATGGTACTAGCGACTTCTTTTGCTGTTCCATATCATTCCTGCGTCCATCGCACGCCTATAAATCACTGGATTTGCTCGCTCTGTTACAGTTACGTTCCCCACTGTGACTGATGGGACGTCAGCGGTTGTCAGCGGCGATAGACAGGATAGACACGTTGCTCAAAATGGACAAACCGCCCTGCGTCCGTCGAGTGAGGACTCTGACACTCATCTCCACAAAAAATGCATTCCACTCTCTAGTGTCGGGACAACACAGTAGCTACGGATCATTTCTGCAAAAACAGTAACAGTATTATTCCTGGATGAAAGACGGATTTCAGCTCCGTATTTTCAGCAGAATTGCTACGGTCGCAGGTTCGAATCCTGCCTCGAGCACGAATGTGTGTGATGTCCTTAGGTTAGTTAGGTTTAAGTAGTTCTAAGTTATAGGGGACTGATGACCACAGATGTTAAGTCTCATAGCGCTCAGAGCCATTTGGACCATTTTTTTTCAGCTGCTTAAGTGCTACCCTTCTTTAAATCGACTCATTTACATGGCCTCTGCAGAGCAATGGGATGAGCTGACGTGGTTACAGAAATTTTCAGTGCTCAAATTTTTCTGTAAATAATTCATGGTTGCAACCATGACTTAGCAAACTGATGGTTCGCTAATATTCACACCAGTCAGCACTCGCCTGTTTTGAAATTTTAACAGTGTATTCTCCTCGCAGTACGGCGGTATTTCACCTTCCGTATATCTTGAATAACAGATGGAATAGTTACCTCAATGCAGTTCTTAAGAGCCGGCCGCGGTGGTCTCGCGGTTCTAGGCGCGCAGTCCGGAACCGTGCGACTGCTACGGTCGCAGGTTCGAATCCTGCCTCGGGCATGGATGTGTGTGATGTCCTTAGGTTAGTTAGGTTTAAGTAGTTCTAAGTTCTAGGGGACTGATGACCACAGCAGTTGAGTCCCATAGTGCTCAGAGCCATTTTTTGAGTTCTTAAGAAAACAATACGCAATGTTTTCCGGTATAAGGCATGTGCTGGAAATTACACGTAGCTTTCCCGAAAAACATTGCCTTTGATCTGGTGTGCACTCAATTTTATAATTTAGTAGTACAGTCTTGAACACTTTTAGATACGGTCGTGTGATGGTTATATAAGAAATATCCTCCTAAATGTCATGGAGAACAGGGCGGGCATTATACATCACTTAATGAAAAAGGGCAGGAAATATAGTAATATACATGTCAGGCCTTTCAACATCGCATTGTGTACTTTGAATGTGAGGTTATACACCGCTGCAATGGACAAACCTTCTGCAGCTATGCACAGTAGTAATTCTGAGTATCTGAAAGTTGTGGTATTATCGTTTTCGTCAGTACTTCGTTTTTTTCCCACACGACTGTCTCGTGTCGGTTTACGAGTTACGAATAGCAGTTGTTTCTTGATTTCTCCAATAGAAATTCTTAATAATCATTAACTTTTTTTCATAATAGAGCAAATGCTTTTGGATTGAGTAAGTGAAGTAGGATGTCTTAAAACAGATTGCACTTGTCTAAATTACTGTTCGTTACGCCAATGAAAAATTAAAATTAACTGACGTACTGGCAGGTAGCGATTTGTGAAGCGGAAAGCTACCACTGTCGACATAGAAACTTATCTAACGCTCGAGGTAAGTGCGAATCGCAATATCATGACGGCAGCCGCAGACAGAGAACTGCTGATACAGCTACGTGACAAATGAAACTGGACTCCATGATCAGAGGAGAGTCATGCGGAATATGTGAAACGTACTTTTTAGAATACAACATGAAACTATGTTTCCACAGATGCGGGACACAGGTATATATTTAACATGCATTAAATCCTAATTCATCATCATCATCCTCACAACATCATCAGCCATTTCACATCCACTGCCGGACAAACGTATCCTGTACACTTTTTCCATGCGTTACAGGTTCCACGCAACTGTGGCATATCTTCTAATGTCATCTAGCCACCACATTCCACATGGGTGTTAAAATGGTTCAAATGGCTCTGAGCACTATGGGACTTAACATCTGAGGTCATCAGTCCCCTAGAACTTAGAGCTACTTAAACCTAACTAACCTAAGGACATCACACACATCCATGCCCCAGGCAGGATTCGAACCTGCGACCGTAGCGGTCTCGCGGTTCCAGACTGACGCGCCTAGAACCGCTCGGTCACACCGGCCGGCCATGGGAGTAGTGTTGGTATTTTCTGATATCTTGGAATGCAGCAAAGATCTTGTACGTTTCATCTACTGTTTACCCTTCTAGCAACATGTCACACCCAGTCGCTTTCGGCTGGTCCCGGCGGAGGTTCGAGTCCTCCCTCGGGCATGGGTGTGTGTGTGTTTGTCCTCAGGATAATTTAGGTTAAGTAGTGTGTAAGCTTAGGGACTGATGACCTTAGGAGTTAAGTCCCATAACATTTCGCACACATTTGAACATTTGAACCAGTCGCTTTCATTTTCATTACCGCTATACTTACGTTCTGTACTCTAGTCTGTTCCCTGAAATATGCTTTTTGTTTTCTTCCTTAGCCTGACTATTCCCTTCATAAATCTATCCATTATTCTCATACTTCTATTTTTAATTTCTCACTACTCTTATCAGGTCCAATAGGAGCTCTAGTACTGACGTGTAATTCGACCACAATGTCATTCCATCGGTGAGTGAGGGCGCTCATGAATCTTTGTCTGATATTTCACGAGGACATGCTAAACCAGTTGATAATACATGCACAAGTGTCCTCAAAGCACTCGCGGTCCGAGTGTTTTCCTTAGTCACTGCTGTACATGTTTACTGTAACGTCACCACATGTTTGCAGTAACGGCCACGGGAGGCCAAATGCAGTAACACCGTGCTCAAGTAGGACACATTCTACTGAGTGGTCCAGCACTATATTTTGCACCAGGGAGTAAGGCCACTTTCGTAAGCGCCTTGCGGGAGCTCAGAATATGTGTACAGCACGGTATTATTATAAAAATTTCAAATGGTTCTAAGCACTATGGCAGTTAACATCTGCGGTCATCAGTCCTCTAGAAAACTACTTAAACCTAACTAACCTAAGGACATCACACACATCCATGCCCGAGGCAGGAGACGAACCTACGACCGTAGCAGCCGTGTGGTTCCGGACTGAAGCGCCTAGAACGGCTCGGCCACCGCGGCCGGCGGTATTGTTATCGGAAACACGCGGCGACGATATAGGAAGTAAGTACAGGGCCTCTGAAGAAAACGTATGGCAGTGTCAATACTCTCAGCTCAGCAGTGCGTGTACTGGCAACCCCGATTAAGCGCTGACTCACGATAAGCCGACAGATGTACTTGCTCAGAGGTGCAACAGCACTGTCGTCGACTTATAGAGGGTTGAATCACTGATTTGTTTTTTCGTGTTTCAGGGCCTGTCAGAACACATTTGGTAGAATCCGAGTCAAAAGGTTTTTCAGAATGTACGAATCCCAAACAAGGTGGCACTTATCTCGTACTCTTTGTTCCGTCACGAACTGCAAATGGTTCATTGTGCTACGTCCAGTTCTAAAGACACTTTGTTCCCTGTGTTTAATTACAATCTCATGCTCTTTCTTTGCGTCTGGCGATAATTTTTGAGAATATTGGGTGCTCACGCAAATGAAGATGTTCAGTCTGTCGTTTTTATGTTTTATTTTGACATGTTTGTTGTTAATGTTATGATCTAATGATCCAGAAAACTTCAACGGGTCACTCTGATCGAGGAAAGTTGTAGGGAGCACAGTTCCAATGTTGTGCTGATCACGACAAAGCTCTGTTGATTGTGGCTCAGTGAACAACAGAATTATTGCTGGAGTTCTGGAAACTGGAAAGTGTTTCCATGTCCATCACATTACATCAATTTTGACATCATCGAGTTTTATTTTTTCCCAAAACAAGGCTTCTAATATTGCCAATACTTCAGTAAAAAATTGACTACGACAGCGGTCGGCAAACTGCGGATCGAGAGGTACATGCGGCTCTTCGGTTACACCACGTGCATGAACAATACCGTGCAATTTAAACTTCGTCCTCCATCTGCAGAAGTCTGTTTTGGTCTGGCCGAGTCAATTTTGAGAACTGGCGTTGGACGTGGCTGTTGATGTAACTGCGTTCTCTGTCGGGAGTCAGACCAAGTGCATTCGCCGCCATCCGTACCATTTTTGCTGCTTATGACAATGCCTTCGAAAGTGGGGAGCGGATAATGCTTCGACGTCAGGCGTGTCATAATTTTTAACATTTCGCTTCCTTGCTAACATAAATTTCAAGCTTTTATTCTTGAGAAGGCCGTTCAGTATTTAGAACGAACGAACGACATGGTTCTTAGAAACACAAATGGTGGTTCAAAATGGGTCTGAGCACAAAGGGTGAACGAAGGGAGATGACGAAACAACTAGGTCTACCCGAGACGAGTGTAAATGGGAGGGTTCGAAGGGGGCGATCCCAGGATACGTATCTCAGTCTGAGTGAGGACGTATTTACCAAAAGCCAGCTCAGGAGTACCCTAACTGAGTGAACAACAATGTACCAACCTACATAGTATTTTTAACATGGCTGCACTACAGCAATGGTCACAAAAGAGCTGGAAATAGAAAGTTGCAATAAATGGTTGCTAGCAAATAACCTTCACCACAGATTCGACGTATTTAAGCCGTTCTTCTTCAGAAGGTTAAAAAAAAACTTCACATTAGCAATCCATTTAGTTTTCCTGGTAGCCACGCTCTCCACTCCCCCTCAGTCAGCATGTTGCTTCTAACATGGTCTGTGGTTATAAGTAATTCGTTTCATTGGTGTGATAAGTCCTTGATTCTAGGGAACGTAATTTTTACCTATGGGCATACATGGGATAGGCAAAATAATTTGATCACCTGTACTTACTTGGGAATGCTTCATTAATAGTGGGTTGGACCCCCATTTGCCCGTAATACAACTGCGATTCTTATTGGAATACTGGCATGTAATGATTGTGTGGTCTCCAGTGGAATGTTATACCACTCTTCGATCAGAACCTCTTCTAACTCCTGTAGTGACGAGGGAGACGGAAACCTGCTCCGGAGTCTGTGATCCAATACCTCCCACAAGGGTTGGAAAATGTTCAAGTCCAGGGAATTTGCTCACCAGGGAACACGCTGCAGTTCAGTTACGTGCTCGTCATAACACGATTGTACTGTCCTGGCTGTGTGAATGGCTGCATTATCGTCCTGAAATATTCCATCATTGCTGGGGAACAACATTTGAATCGTGGGGTGCGCCTGATCACCTAAAATGTTTACATAATCATTGGCTGTAATACAGCGTTTGAAAGTAATAATGGGACCAGCAGAATGCAATGATATGGCTGCCCACACCATCACACTTGAACAACTATGCTTACCCGTTGGAATCAAGCAGTCAGGATTTTAGGCTTCTTTTGGCGTTCTCCAGACGTAAACCCGGCTCGATGTCGGAAATAACGAAAACGTTGACCCGTCGGACCATATGACGTATTTCCATTGATCAGCCGTCAAGGATTTACGCTCCTGGCACCTTGTTTTGCGCCTCTTGGCGTTGGTTGTCGTCACTAACGGTTTCGCTATAGCAACTCGTCCATGAATATTCGCTTTATGCAGTTCTCGGCGGACAGCGTCGATAGATACAGGGTCTCGAACATGGCTATTGAAATCTGCAGTCACTTAAGCCACCGTAATTTTGTGTTGTTTTGACACAGTTCGTGTTAGTGTACGACGATATCTGTCAAAAAAATGGTTCAAATGACTCTGAGCACTATGGGACTTAACATATGAGGTCATAAGTCCCCTAGAACTTAGAACTACTTAAACCTAAATAACCTAAGGACATCACACACATCCATGCCCGTGGCAGGGTTCGAACCTGCGATCGTAGCGTTTACACGATGATGTCCTTCCACGTTTTCTGTAGGCTGTAATGACTGTTGAAACCGTTGCTCTTGAAACATTCAGTAAGCTGGCCGTCTTGGATACTGATGCTCCAGCTAATCAGGCCACCACAATCTGCCCTCTTTGGAACTCTATTAGGTAAGTCACTGCACGTCAGCCTCGGCCTCTGAATGCAAATACGAATAGTGCACTACTCGTAAACAACCTGCACTGACGCCTAGTCCATAATGAACACGCAGAGTCCAGCGCGACTCGTGTGACCGTCAAGATCAACCATCCCATTACTACCTCCGTTCACATTATTTTACCTAGCCACTGTACAGACCACTGCCGATACGTGTCATGTGCAGACAGCTTTTACTGAGTGAACTGCTAATGTGAAGTTTGTCTGTCCTTCTGAAGAAGACGGGTTTAAATCCGTCGAGACCGTGTTCACCACCATTTATTGCAACTGGTTGGCTGTCTTCCATTCCCACCAGCCTACATAGCTTAAGAAACTTCCTGGCAGATTAAAACTGTGGGCCGGACCGAGACTCGAACTCGGGACCTAGGTTCGTAGGAGAGCTTCTGTGAAGTTTGGAACGTAGGAGACGAGGTATTGGCGGAAGTAAAGCTGCGAGGGCGGGACGTGAGTCGTGCTTGGGTAGCTCAGGTGGTAGAGAACTTGCCCGCGAGAGGGAAAGGTCCCGAGTTCGAGTCTCGGTCAGGCACACAGTTTTAATCTGCCAGGAAGTTTCATATCAGCGCACACTCCGCTGCAGAGTGAAAATCTCATTCTGGAATAGATAGCTTAAGTTTAAAAAAATTTGGCTCCCAAAATAAATTTCAATCATTGTAGGCTACTGTTGAGATTTGGCTATGTTGAGTACTGTGTTTGCCGACCACTGCACTACGACAATAACATTAAGCGAAGTTCGCCCATTGTCAGGATCAGACTTTAGTCCTAGGGAGGACACGGTAAACAATAGTCCCAGCAGCTGTTTGGTCCCAGAATGAATCTTGCACTGTGCAGCGGAGTGTAAGCGACAGTCAAACAAGCTGCCAGTGCGAGACGGCTGGCGCACTCACCCTGGGCGTACCCCTGCAGCATCTCGACCTCCTTCTCGTAGTCGGGCCGGCAGAAGAGCTGTCCCTGCTTGATGACGAACTGGTCGCCCTTCTGCAGGCGCGCGCCGCACACGACGCACACGAAGCAGCGCACGTGGAAGACGCTGTCCAGCGCGCGCATCACCAGCTCCTCGGGGGCGATGCGCTCCGAGCAGCCCAGGCACTTCTTCACGTAGAGCCTGGAGGGCAAGCAAGCACCCTGCGTGTGAGCCCACGTCCACGTGTGTCCCCACCTCGTGAGAGGCCTCTGCGTGTAAAAGCAAAGTCGTCTTCAGCATGGTCGAGGGAACGCGGTCACACGTGGCAGTTGAAAACTCCAGAACGACATTTTCACTCTGCAGCGGAGTGTGCGCTGATATGAGACTTTCTGGCAGATTAAAACTGTGTGCCAGACCGAGACTCCAACTCGGGACCTTTGCCTTTCGCGGGCAAGTGCACTACCAACTGAGCTACCCAAGCACAACTCACGAACTGTCCTCACAGCTTTACTTCCGCCAGTACCTTGTCTCCCACCTCCCAAACTTCACAGAAGCTCTTCTGCGAACATTGCAGAACTAGCACTCCTGGAAGAAAAGAACTGCGGAGACATGGCTTAGCCACAGCCTGGAGGATGTTTCCAGAATGAAATTTTCACTTTGCAGTAGATATAAAACTTCCTGGTAGATTAAAACTGTTTGCCAGACCGAGACTCTAACTAGGGACCTTTGCCTTTGCCAGTACCTCGTCTCCTACCGCTCAAATTTCACAGAAGCTCTTCTGCGAACCTTGTAGCACTATCCTATTTTCAGGAGTGCTACTCCTGCAGGGTTCTTAGGAGAGCTTCTGTGAAGTTTGGAAGGTAGGACACGAGGTATTGGCAGAAGTAGAGCTGTGAGGATGGGTGGTGAGTCGTGCTTGGGTACCTCAGATGGTAGGATCAATGAGGATTTGCAGAAAATAAATGCGTGGTGTAAGGACTGGCAGTTATCTCTCAATATTAGTAAGTGTAACCTACTGCGTATAACAAGGCGAAAATCCCCATGAATGTTTGGGAACAAAATAAATGATCAGTCTTTGGAAGCGGTATCATCAGTCTAGTACATGTATGTGACTATTCGAAATGATCTCAAATAGAATCATCAAATTACACAAGTAACGGGTAAGGTGAACTCTAGATTGCTTTTTATTGTTAGAACCTTGAAGCGATGCAGTCCTTCAACAAAGGAAATAGCTTACAATACGTTAGTTCGTCCAGTCTTGTTGTTCGTCTGTATGGGACCCTTACCAGTTAGGTCTGATTCAAGAGATTGAGAAGGTCCAAAGAAGAGCGTCGAGTCGTGACTGGTACATTTAGACATCGCGAGAGCGTTGCAAATCCCATAGAAAGTTTGAAGTGGGACACACTTGCAGATACACGACGCGCTAAACAGAAGGGGCTGCTCACTAGATTCCGAAATCCAATCTTCACCGAGGATGTAGAGCATATATTATTACCACCAACTTTCAAATCGCGTAGTCAGCATCATTCAAAGATAAGGGAAATTAGAGCTCGTACTGAGGCGTTCAGACAGTCGTTTTTCCCTCGCCGGATCCGCGAGTGGAACAGAGGGGGGGGGGGGGGGGGAGGGGGGCGGGGAAATATGACTTTGGCGCGGATTGTGCCCTCCGCCACACACCGCTTGGTGGCTAGCGGAGAATGTATGTAGATGTAGATGTAGATGTAGAACAGTTGCCCGCAAAAGGCAAAGGTCCCGAGTTCGAGCCTCGGTCTGGCACACAGTTTTAATCTGCCAGGATGTTTCAAGTTTGAAACTGTTTGCCGGCGTGGGTGTCGAGTGCGGACCGTAGCGCCGCCAGCTCCGCCGCACGACGACAGCCCGCAGCCCGAATCAGAGCTTGAGCTTGTCAAAGTCTCTGGCCGGTCACGGGAAATTCTACTTGGTTTCTCCCACGACCCTGTGCGACTAGCATTTCCACTGTAATCGATATCGAGGAGTGTGTCGGTTATTCACAGACTGGGTGCTATCCTGCGATTCGAAACAATGTTCGTGATCATACTCATCCAGTATTAAGTATCTTAATGTGCAAAGTAAACACAGCATTTTCTGCTATGTTAAAAGATTCTACAGCAAGTCTAAACAGAATGTACCGGCTGGGTTATAAAACAGGATGTAGTGGGTGGGTTACAAAACTGACGGCGTTCCCAGTGCTGTAATGCGTGCTGTATACATCACAGGTCAGTGAAACATCATGTATCTTGTAACTCTTCAGGCTTTCCCGGCGAGATCTTGACATGTGGAATAATCGGGTCTACTGCCGGGTGTTTGTGTCGCTCTGGCACAGTATTTCGGACACGTAACTCGTTGCCTTCTTCAGGTGCTACCTGAGACTGCCGTATTGGAGGATCATGTCCAGTATTTGTGCCCAGGTGGCCGAAATATTGTGCCTGAGCGACGCAAACATCCGGCAGTAGACCCGATTATTCCACATATCATGTATCTCCATTCATTGTTCGCTCGCGGCGTATACTAAAAAAAAAAATTATAGTTCCACATTCTGCCACCAAGCGAAAATATGCGGCTGTAAGGGGTCAGAATGTGTGCAAGAAAAGGGGAGCAACGATCAAACACGTGATAAAGTTGGCTCAGACACATTTATTAAGATATGATGACAAGACACAACATGCGTTCAGTACGGTAGCCCGACTCGGCAGCACGCTGTATCTGTAAAATGGTGTCGCCCACAGTTGTTCTTGGCATATCCCGTGTAATCAGGGCGATATGTCGTCGTATGCTTTCCTTCAGATCAGGAAGAGTCCGGATACCTCCCTGACAAATACCATCGTGAACACTTGTTATAGCTTGTGGCCATATCTTAATAAACATGCCTAGGGTGACCTGACGTCCGGATTAATCCGGACATGTCGTCTTTTTTAGCTCTTTGTCCGGGGTCCGGACGGATTTTTACAGTGTCCTGCTTTTTCGCAAAGTTGAGCGTGATACAATTGAATTTACAATTCGTCCCGTTCTATTCCTCTTTTCTTAAATACTTCAACTATTGGCACAGCCTTCGTGATAAACACGCACGAAGGCGGTGTTGGTAGGTGGCACCAGGATCGTCGATGTTGTCGTTGATCGACCTATAAGCGAATGCAAATATCGATTATTTAAAATTTTCGTTTCGTATCTTCGCTTTGTATTGGCTTGACTTCCTGTAGTGCATGTGTGATTT
The DNA here is from genome assembly GCF_023898315.1 of Schistocerca nitens. Taxonomy (NCBI): domain Eukaryota; kingdom Metazoa; phylum Arthropoda; class Insecta; order Orthoptera; family Acrididae; genus Schistocerca; species Schistocerca nitens. The sequence continues at coordinate 862,349,958 of NC_064618.1, forward strand.
ATGAGTGTAATCTTTAACCGAGGGGGTTACGTAAAATATTTGGCTATGCCTAAACGAAAGTGTACATTTTATGATGTCCTTTCCTACAGATATACGGCTTTAAGAAAGGGAGAAATGAATTTGAAGCGGAATATAAGATATGTGGAGCTGGAACGTACGTCTCAGTGGCCAATAAAGGTAAGAAATAACTCGACAGATTAACTGTCATCGTATTATTTAATTGTTTCATAGTCATTCAATTTATTTGTGTTCGGAAGGTTAAAGTGCAGTTTACATGTCGTCAGCTGCTGCTTGAGTTGCAGATGCCGGTAGCGGTGCGTCGAATGAAGGGAGGTGAATGGTCTTACGTTTTCCGCTTTGTATACAATTCCGTGTTGTTGGCATTGCAAAACAATTGACGCCTTTGTCCTCCTTTTTGAAGCTGTTTGTCCTCCTTTTTAAACAATTGCATCTGGTCACCTTACACATGCCGCAATCAAGGTTATCAAGTATTTCATCGCTCCTCCCCTTTTCCTGCACCCACACGACATTATGACTGCATACAGCGGCATATTTTCACTTGGTGGCAGAATATCGAACTTTTTTTTTTTTCAGCATACTCCACGAGTGCGCCGATTAATGAACGTAGCTACGATGATGCAGCCTTCTGCGATGTATACAACCCGCACTGCAGCACTAGGAGCACCGTCACTTTAATTAATACACCCCGGTACTAGGAGAATTACATTAGGAAACTTTGTATACGAGACATTCCAAGTCTCCAAAGGACTGTGACAAGGATCTTGCTTAAAATATTCGGTACGTTGGAGAACAAGATGGAGAAAAGCGGCTGCGGAATGGGAATACCCACGAAAGATAAAACTTTGTACACTCTTCTGTTCACTGACGATCACCTTGTTGCAAGTGGAGATAAGGATTATACTGTGGAAGCTGAATGAGGAATGTGAAGAATGGAACGAAGAAAGGAAGGTTAGCGTTTACGTCATTACAGGCGGAGCACAAACTCGAATTAGGTAACGATGTGGAGGGAAATCGGCCGCGCCCTTTCGGAGAAACGATACTGGCATCCGCCAGGAGCAGTTTAGGGAAAACACGGAAAAACTACATCTATATGTCTGAATCGGGATTTGAACCGTCGACCTCCTCAATGCGAGTCCCCTGTGCTAACCACTGCGCCACCTCGCTCTGTTCGAAGAATCGGAGCTCTTTTAACAAGCACAAAACTGTACATTTACCAGAGATGGTACTGACAAAAATCAAATGATATGACGGTTTCAGATAGGAGTATCGCTGTCCTCCAATAGTAAAAGCCCATTTGATTTATATAAAACTTCAGAGAAAAGAGGAACGAAACACTCATCATCTCTTAATCCATTGCTGGGACTAATGCTACATATAATGGGGAGACGTGGGAGCTTAATGAGAAAGAGAGAGAGAGAGAGGCTGCGACCGCTACGGTTTAACTTTTGGAGCAGTCGTTGGATTTCGAGGACGGACAACGTGAGGAGCAACACAATACGAGAAATCATGGAAATCTGCGAGATGATAGTCGATGCAATAGAAACAAAACAGCTGTAGAAGCTTTGATATGCAAAAAAATGGATGACAACAGGTGGTCAAAACGAATTTTGATACGTACTTTGGAAACGAGAAGGAAGAGGAGATACCCAATAGGAACTTGAGAGGAAGGTGTCTCTGAACGGACAACGGCCAGAGACCCCCAGCAAAGAGATTGGCTGAGTAGAAGGAGGTGAAGAATGGGACGCCAGTACCTGCGACAGCTACAAGTATCTCTCGTGACAGTTCACAGAAAGTTATTAAAGAACTTGTACAGCTGAAGGTAATCTCATACTATTTTCAAAATTCATTGACTTTTAAACATTTTCACTTACGGCATAACCTAAAATCAATATGCTTGTACGTAAGAAAGATGTATCACAAAAATAAAAGCCGATTGCTGTCTGACGTCTGAATGCTTTAGGAAACAGAGGTAATTTGAAAAATACATTAAACTACATAGATAATTTGCCTAAAGAAAGTGACACGGACGTTCCTAAAGGTAAGGCAAAATATATACCGATAACTGCTACAAGGTGTAATTTTTGTGCATTAGTTTTGCTTCCTATTTTGTACATGAGTGTGAACTGTGTTCTTTCCCAGTCGCTGAGAACAACAAACTGCTCAAGAGACGTTCTCGTAACTGCCATCATCATTATAATTATTCACGTGCAAATTCTGTATACAATTTAACAGGGAAACAGCCGCAACTCGAGACCCCTATGAGTTTCAATAGTAGCGATTTTAGCCAGTTTACAACAGCACTAATACTGATAACTATGTCAATGATCTTTGTAGCGATAAGGATACAAATTTGTGGAAATATTCCTCGATATTGTTCTATGAAGAACGTTTTAAGGTAGTATTTGATATTTCAGCTTCCGTTTTTTTGTTATATATTTCGCTCCCGTTCTCGTCAGTAAGAAATCAAATATTAGTGCCACGCATAGTGTTAAAAAACATTTCTTATATTTGGGAATGGTCACGCAGTAATATTTATCTGCATAAATTTTCGGAGACCTCGTCCATTCTCCTTACGGTGGGAAAGTGGGCTAGACTTAACATCTGCCTATGTCTGCGTTTAAGCTTTGCTTTGTATTTATTCCGTAGCACCCGCTGTTTTTTAAATTGCTGTCTGATACTGGTTCTTAACAAAGGGAGCTCTAGAGCACCTTGAATTATTTTATAAGGCATATACTTTTCTAAGGCTTGGTCGACTATTAACTGGAACAATAATCGCAGTTACTGCAAATGGTCGTTTGCTAAATTGGATGACACTTCTTCCTATTGAGATTGGAGTAGCCTCATGAACCCTCATTTTACTAAATGTTTTGGCATTGCCACTTACAGTTGTAGCTTCTTGCATCTTGATGATCAATACTGCTTTAACTGCAACTTGAAGAAAGGTAAGAAGTGTAGACTTCAACGTCTCGACGACGAAGAGGTCATTAGAGGCGGAGCACATGTTCAGGCTGAACAAGTGTGGGGGAGAGAAATCTGCGGCGGCAGTTGCCTTACGTGATTTGGGGACACCTTGTGGAACGTACAGTAGGACACAGGGCGACGAATCCTCGATCTTTCTAACGAAACTACTACCATGTCACATCGCTCGTCAACTGTCTTGTCGTAGCTGATTCTAGTCTCAGTGTAAAATATAGTGACAAGGTTCGACAGTGATTTGTGTCACATCAAGGGAAGTGACCAGAATAACTGGTTTTGGGTAATTTTTTGCAAAATCTTATTCAACAGTTCCTAGGTGCGTTTGTGTCAATACTTTACCCCATCTTCTAGTTGGACTATGCATAGCATGGAGATGTTAGGAGGAAGCCTACAGTATAGTCTGTCCTGCAGTGGATATCCAGCGGCTGCTGCTGATACTGCTGCTGGTGATAATGGAAATTTGGAAATTTGTTGTAAGGACTATGGGACCAAACTGCAGAGGTCATCGATCCGTATTGGGGTGATAATGATGCGGATGGAGGCGACGAACTGCTTAGGTAATACGCCAGGAAAGCTCCAGAAAGTCAACAGATGTTAAATACACCGCAAAGAAACAGCAGGTGCCTTTGCTTCTTACGTCAGGGTCTGTCTCCTAACCGCAACTTCCTTTCGTTTTTTACTAGCTTGTTTCGGTATTATCATCCCAAACATATGTCTTCTTCCCGATCCAAAACACTGTCACACGAAAGTAACAGATCGTTTCTCCTTTTACCACACTAGCGTCTATGCCACATTTCAACCACAAAATCTAAAAATACTGAAATTCATATTCATGCTATCCCCATTAATTATTTACAGAAGTAATAAAAAGAATCACCCAGCGCCACCAAAAATTTTTAAAATATTGCAAATCAAGGATTGTTGTTTAATAAATCATAATGAAACTGGCTTTCTTACATTTACTTTTAAAAATTGATCATTGCGTTCTAACAACTAAAATACTTGTTTTTAAAAAACTTTGGTTTATTTTATAACTGCTTTTAAAACATTTTACTTGAAGGGTGAGATCAAATGTTATGGCTCATAGCCCACTTATTCCCCGTTTGGGTTTGGCAGGGATGAAGCAATAAGGAAGAAAGGCAAAGAAAAACATAGTGTATATAAAAGAACCAAGGATGTATTAAGGACTGAAGACAGAGAAGATATAAGAATAACGTGGTGTAAAATTGTGATGCTTTCGGTACTCTTATATATCTTAAGATAAGTGCCAATAAAATAATTGTTATTACAGGGTGTATACGTGGACAAGGAAAAAAAATTCCCAGATTTTTCTAGGATATCCTGGTTAAAAACACACTTCCTCCTGGGTTAAAATGCACTTTTTCTGTGTTAAGTGACAGTATAGTTTTCCTCGAAAGTGTAAAACTTATCAATCCTATGAATGGTATTGGTTTTATACACCGGCGTAGAATTTTTCAGCTGTTTAGATAACGAGACTTAGAAAAAAAGGCCATGTACATTGCATATTTTCGTATTACGAAAGTATACATTCGAATTCCACCAAACACTGCATGCTACTTTCCGAAGCATGGAAATCGAGATTGCGATGCGCTTTTGTAAGCCAGTCATAGCTCATGTCACGTGATCTTGGCAACCGATGCAGCGGATATTCAAAACTTACGACACGTGATGTAGTCATCTTATAGCATTATCACTGATAAGTGGTGCATACACACAAACAGGAAAAGTTAATGGTGTAAATTAATATACATGTCGTTGCTACAAGAAAAGCAGAGCTTTCACATATAATAATGGTCTCGACGATTAATAAGCTGCAAGAGAAGCTAAAGTTTCAAGTATAATGTTGATCTTTTTTGCACGTGTTACACTTAAAGATACATCACACAAATGTGACAGTAAAATTTTTAATACTGACATTAATGTCTGATCTTCTGGGCCCAAATTTTTTTCTAAATGGTCATCCTCAAATAGTTGATTTTCAATGAGAGTCAAACGCTCCGTGATTTAAGAAATTCATCGCACATTCCCGCACTTAGTTCATCTTGCGTAAAAGGAAATTTACTTTGAAAGTAATGCTTTTCAATCGATCATTTGCAATATTTTACCGTGACCTGTTAGAAAGAGGTACGTTTCAGCATTTGCCAGAGAGTGCCGGATAACAGGCGTCAACGCGCTTGCGCAGCTACGATGACGCAGGAAGCCCGTATGTTCGCACGTGTAAAACATTAAAAGATCTTATACTATGTCATAAAAGAAACAAGACGTCAGAGGAATTTCGTGAACCATACTAAAATGCATAATTCGGCTGAAAGTGCACATTCGTATGTCCAGGTTCGGTTGTAAATTTTATTGGAGTACAAGTACTGTATTGTCTCATTTTTGGTTCTTTATTATGGCATAATGCGATTCGTGCTAGAAGATGAAAGTACGCTCTTTGGAAATGCAGCGAACAGTTGACACTAGCCAATAGTGTGGAATTAAACACATAGTTTCACATAAATTGACTGCATCAGTGGAAAAGATTAATAAAGCCATGTTTCTTTAGCAAACCGACAAAAATATCTTCATTGTTCAGCAAGGCCATTAATGCTTGACTGAAATTGCCGCCCGAGGCAGATACCTCGGTTTGCTTCCAGTGAATATGGCAGCTTGCAAACCCCAGTAAAATTTTTCCTGGTAGCATCTTCCTGCTTGCTTATACAGCTAACAGCCACACTTTTGTGGCCAGAAACAGGAGTATGTACATGCGCGACTCAACTGCGCATGCGCATGGGCCCGCTCGCAACTGCTCACACGAATCTAATGCAAACAGTTGTGATGTCATGCCCATTGGAGGCAATTTGTTGTTACGAAGCATTACACAGTCTTAAAAAAAATGGTTCAGATGGCTCTGCGCACTATGGGACTTAACTTCAGAGGTCATCAGTCCCCTAGAACTTAGAAATACTTTAACCTAACTAACCTAAGGACATCACACACATCCATGCCCGAGGCAGGATTCGAACCTGCGACCGTAGCAGTCGCGCGGTTCCAGACTGTAGCGCCTAGAACCGCTCGGCCACCTCGGCCGGCGCACAGTCTTCCTAAAGCTTTTGACACATTTTGCTACTGGCAGACGCTTGTATGAGCACTGTGTTTTTTTGCGTACATGGCGCATTTCCTTCGCAACTTAGCTTTTATTTTAGCTTTTTCTCTCGTTCATGTTTTATTGCTGCAGTATTATTCTGCAGTAGCGGGATGGAGTAATATCCTTTGATAGAGTATTATTTCTTACCAGTTAAAATCACCAAAATTTAACTGAAAACCAAAACAAAAAAATATCCCGGAATTCTAAAATATTCCCGGGTTTTTCCCGGTTTTCTCCCGGATGACAAAATTCCCGTATTTTTCCCGGATCTCCCGGTTGTCTCGGATCGTATACACGCTGTATTAACTAAGAGTGACTCTGGAATGATGCTGAACGGAAAGGGAAAAAAACTGGGAAAGATTCAGAAACGTGCCACACGTCTTCTCAAGTCAGCTTCATACAGCAAACTACGTGGATGACAAGGGAGACATATTGCAGTATGTAATCCAATCTACGAGAAGCTCCATTACCTCTGATCTGTGGCAAAAATAAATGCAGTTACGAGAGTGTACCCTGCTCTGCAATACTTAAGGGCAATGCAGATAGAGTAACATAACAAATTAACTACTCCGTGTTGCCAGAAGTCACCCAGTCGTGCACAAGAAATTGGACGTCACATGGCCTGCACCAAATGGGGCTGGCCCGGCAACTGGAGGCAACTGAAGGAACGGGAAAAGACGGTGCGTGTCAGTTACGGGTGCACTGAGTCGATGCTCTTTATTACAAAACAGCGGGGAGATAACATTCGAGTTCTTCACACGGGGAAGAATCATCGGGAAGCTGGAACAAGGACGAAATGTGACGATTGTGGTCCAGCAGTTTGATAGTACTCACAGCGTTCTTTCAAATGTGTGGGGAGCGTTGCGAATGACTTGAGACGAGGTGGTGGTCCACGATCACCTACGGCAGCAGGTGGCTGCTACGTTGTGCAGCAGGCAAGAAAGGATCCTCGTGTAACAGCGCGTGCAATTGCAGCAGCTTTTAACCGGAATTCAACGCACGCAACCTCACGCTCCACATTGCTACGGAGATGAGTACGTTGTGTTCCGTTGACACCCCCACACTGGCGGCATCGTTTGCTATGGTGACAAGAGCACAGGGACGAGACCAGCGAGGAGGGGAGTGAGAGAAGATGGAGTCTGAGTCGTGGCTCCGGACGCAGCCTCACACGGTCAGAGGTGGGAACACGTAATGCGTCCGCGAACATTATCGAACATTATCGTTTTGGTGGTCCAGGTGTTTTGGAACGGGCAGGCACAACGTTTTGCGGGTGCACTTACCTCAAGATCTTTTAAAACGGTACGTTCACTGATCAACGTCGTTGTGACACTGTTCTCCACCCCTAAGTGCTGCTTTTCTGGGGTGTGTTCGGCCCAGACTTGATTTTTATGGGTGGCAATGCACAACCGCATCGAACGGTACAGGAAGAGGAGCTCCCGGAACGAAATAATATTTAGGGAATGGACTGTCCTGCCGGTTCCCACAACTTAAATTCCATCGAACACGTGTGGGGTGCATTGGTGAGATATACTGCATTGCGTCCACGTGCACCAACGACCATTCAGCAGTTTTCAACCTCAATGGTGGAGGAACTGAACACCATACCACAAGAACTCCTTATCAACTACCCGGCCAGGAAGGGAGCACGTTGGATTGCCGTACGTGGTGATCACACACTCCATTAAGAACCATCCTCTGGCTTATGGAACGTCCGGGGAATCATCATAAGTTGTAATGACTTCACTGTAGCTATTTTCTTTGAATAAAAGTGTCATTTCTGTTGGTCTCATTGCATATTTCTTTCGATTGCTTTCTGTGCTATAATGTAGCAATTCTTTTTGTGTAAGGTCCAGTTTCATCGAGCTATGTTATTTTCGTCTTTAAGTTTTGCATACTGATCGATACTGCAATTAAACACTTGCTTCACTCTATCACGTGTAAAGTACATTATACAGTCCACCAGAAAAATGTATATACACTTTAAGGAACGAAAAGTATTACTTATGTGTTTATTTTACTTTTAGTAATTGATCACACATGTTGTACAGCCTTCAGTTTAGCATGTGGGCCGGCCGAAGTGGTCGTGCGGTTCTAGGCGCTGCAGTCTGGAACCGCGAGACCGCTCCGGTCGCAGGTTCGAATCCTGCCTCGGGCATGGATGTGTGTGATGTCCTTAGGTTAGTTAGGTTTAACTAGTTCTAAGTTCTAGGAGACTAATGACCTCAGAAGTTGAGTCCCATAGTGCTCAGAGCCATTTGAACCATTTTAGCATATGGTTACATTAAATGTTCAAAATTTTCACCGTCGGCTGCTATACACATAACGGAACGACGAGCGATAGCCGTAACTACGTCAGTGTTACAGTGGAGATCGCTGCACGTGTCGCTGTAATCTCCTGGCGAAGTTCCTCCAGAGTGCGTGGCTAACGTCGATAGACGTTATCTTTCACAGTTCCCCACAATTAAAAGTCCATAGTTGTTACTTCTGGCGACCGTGGACGGAACTCAATGGGCCCTCTTCGTCCAATCCAGTGCTCCGGAAAACTGTCATACAGGAAAGGTCGTAAGGCTAGGTGGTAGTGTGGTGGCGCCACGTCCAACTAAATACACTCCTGGAACTTGAAAAAAGAACACATTGACACCGGTGTGTCAGACCCACCATACTTGCTCCGGACACTGCGAGAGGGCTGTACAAGCAATGATCACACGCACGGCACAGCGGACACACCAGGAACCGCGGTGTTGGCCGTCGAATGGCGCTAGCTGCGCAGCATTTGTGCACCGCCGCCGTCAGTGTCAGCCAGTTTGCCGTGGCATACGGAGTTCCATCGCAGTCTTTAACACGGGTAGCATGCCGCGACAGCGTGGACGTGAACCGTATGTGCAGTTGACGGACTTTGAGCGAGGGCGTATAGTGGGCATGCGGGAGGCCGGGTGGACGTACCGCCGAATTGCTCAACACGTGGGGCGTGAGGTCTCCACAGTACATCGATGTTGTCGCCAGTGGTCGGCGGAAGGTGCACGTGCCCGTCGACCTGGGACCGGACCGCAGCGACGCACGGATGCACGCCAAGACCGTAGGATCCTACGCAGTGCCGTAGGGGACCGCACCGCCACTTCCCAGCAAATTAGGGACACTGTTGCTCCTGGGGTATCGGCGAGGACCATTCGCAACCGTCTCCATGAAGCTGGGCTACGGTCCCGCACACCGTTAGGCCGTCTTCCGCTCACGCCCCAACATCGTGCAGCCCGCCTCCAGTGGTGTCGCGACAGGCGTGAATGGAGGGACGAATGGAGACGTGTCGTCTTCAGCGATGAGAGTCGCTTCTGCCTTGGTGCCAATGGTGGTCGTATGCGTGTTTGGCGCCGTGCAGGTGAGCGCCACAATCAGGACTGCATACGACCGAGGCACACAGGGCCAACACCCGGCATCATGGTGTGGGGAGCGATCTCCTACACTGGCCGTACACCACTGGTGATCGTCGAGGGGACACTGAATAGTGCACGGTACATCCAAACCGTCATCGAACCCATCGTTCTACCATTCCTAGACCGGCAAGGGAACTTGCTGTTCCAACAGGACAATGCACGTCCGCATGTATCCCGTGCCACCCAACGTGCTCTACAAGGTGTAAGTCAACTACCCTGGCCAGCAAGATCTCCGGATATGTCCCCCATTGAGCATGTTTGGGACTGGATGAAGCGTCGTCTCACGCGGTCTGCACGTCCAGCACGAACGCTGGTCCAACTGAGGCGCCAGGTGGAAATGGCATGGCAAGCCGTTCCACAGGACTACATCCAGCATCTCTACGATCGTCTCCATGGGAGAATAGCAGCCTGCATTGCTGCGAAAGGTGGATAAACACTGTACTAGTGCCGACATTGTGCATGCTCTGTTGCCTGTGTCTATGTGCCTGTGGTACTGTCAGTGTGATCATGTGATGTATCTGACCCCAGGAATGTGTCAATAAAGTTTCCCCTTCCTGGGACAATGAATTCACGGTGTTCTTATTTCAATTTCCAGGAGTGTACTTAGGGATTACAATTACAAATAACCTAAATTGGAACGATCACATAGATAATATTGTGGGTAGAGCAAACCAAAGGCTGCGATTCATTGGCAGAACACCTAGAAGGTGCAACAGGTCTACCAAAGAGACTGCTTACACTACGCTCGTCCGCCTTATTCTGGAGTACTGCTGTGCGGTGTGGGATCCGCATCAGGTGGGACTGACGGATGACATCGAAAAAGTACAAAGAAGGGCAACTCGCTTTTTACTATCGCGAAATAGAGGAGATAGTGTCACAGACATGATACGTGAATTGGAGTGGAAATCATTAAAACAAAGGCGTTTTTCGTTGCGACGGGATCTTTTCATGAAATTTCAATCACCAGTTTTCTCCTAAGATTGCGAAAACATTCTGTTGCCACCCACCTACATAGGGAGAAATATCACGATAAAATAAGAGAAATCAGGGCTCGCACCGAAAAATTTAAGTGCTCGTTTTCCCCGCGTGCTGTTCGAGAGTGGAACGGAAGAGAGACTGCATGAAGGTGGTTCATTGAACCCTCCGCCAGGCACTTTATTGTGAATAGCAGAGTAATCACGTAGATGTAGACGTAGATGTACATGTTGGTACAAGACCTCTTCATCAGCTCCATAAAGCGCATGGATACCTGGAAAAATTGATGTGCGTAACATTTCCAGGGCCCGCATCTCGTGGTCGTGCGGTAGCGTTCTCGCTTCCCACGCCCGTGTTCCCGGGTTCGATTCCCGGCGGGGTCAGGGATTTTCTCTGCCTCGTGATGGCTGGGTGTTGTGTGATGTCCTTAGGTTAGTTAGGTTTAAGTAGTTCTAAGTTCTAGGGGACTGATGACCATAGATGTTAAGTCCCATAGTGCTCAGAACCATTTGAACCATTTTTTGAACATTTCCAGGAACACTTCTCCAGTAATAGTAGCATCGAAGAAAAACGGTCCTACTAAGCCCCTATATTATAGTCCACACCACACACAATCCCTGGTAGATTGACCGCTTTATCCACATAAACATTCGGATTTTCCTGGAGCCCAGTACACACTGTTATGCCGGTTCATGGTCCCATTAAGTTTAAATTGTGCCTCGTCACTCCACACTACCTTCGTCACAAATTGTTCGTCATCAGTTACCATTCGCAAAATTGCCTCCCGCGATCAGGATCGTCATCATTAATCGCCTGCAGTAATTGTGGAATGTAAACTTTACACTTTGCAGCTTTCAGAATTCTTCGCACACTTGTACTTCTAACCCCCACTTCACGTGCACATTCCGTAGCAGACTTCTGTGGAGAATTAACAAGCTTTTCCAAAGCGAGAGCCGACGAAACAGACTTGACGAGCTCTTCTGCATGGTCGATGTAGAAGACGGAACACCCATCATTATGACAGCAGTGAATGCTGTTTCTCCAACCCCATGGCTGGTTTGATGATGATGATGTTTGGTTTGTGGGGCGCTCAACTGGGTGGTCATCAGTGCGCGCCCATGGCTGGTAGTCGACAGAGGTACTGAATGGGGACAGTGCCTGCTGGAACGACATTCCTGCTCTTCCAGCCTCGGTGAATGTAGTAACAATTCCGCGACAAGCTTATGGCGCTGGCTCAATCAATGTTAACACAATTGGCACATCTGTCGAACTACAGTCGCTCCACAAAATATTGATGGCTCCGGACCGTGATGTTGGCCTTCTGCAGGAAGTTTTCCTAGTGATGTTAATGTGTATGGCATGGTTTCTTATTTCATGCTGTATCCTGACAGTGGTAGTGGAACGCCTGTGCTTTTAAAAGAAGGCATTGAGGTAGACGAAGCTGCTTACCTAACATTGGCTACGGGTCTTGCTGTCACCTTCTATGGTGTCCAAATATCAATGTTTAGACTCCCTCATTCACAGCCAAGTGATGGTAATGGTCTTGGTTCTATTTAGAAGTGGTCGCTCCTTTGTTTGTGGATTGCTACGACCGTGATGCTCTTGGCGGCGACTTCAATTATCCCAGAAGGACCAAAACCCCCATTTCAGCACATGCCAGGAACTCAAGCTGCTAGTGCATGAACAGAATCTCATCGATATGTGGGACTGTATACATAGTGATTGGACTGGATATACGTATGTCACCAGCCATTCAGCGAGTCAGCTGTGTCTGTATTTCCCAAGGATTCATAATGGCGACGCTTGATGTTGAGTTTCTCCGACTAAATCACCTACACCTGCGCTGCTACCCTCCAGTGGCAGAAGGTATTGAAGCCCATGGAAGCTGAATGTCGCCCACTTCAAAGATCTCGAATGCAGGCAGGTCATAAAGATGATGTGGAACAATCTTCCAACGTTGTGAGTGCTGGTCAATGGCTGTGTTGCGGACCCTGTTACTATCATGTGGTCAATGCGCCAGGGACGTCCGCTGTCGATCATTCTTTATGGCATGGCCCTTGAGGTTCGTTACATGGTTTGCAGAGCTGGCTGACTGGGATCACTATGAAGGGGCGTGCTTTCATCTGACATGCGTATATGAATGACCTGATGTTCTTGGTTCTATGAGTGGTTGGAATGCGAGAGGCATTAGAATGGATCAATCAATATGAGACTGGTGCGGGAAGCCATGTGAATCTAGAGTCTGGTGCTATGTTCTTTGGTAGAGGTCTTCTGGCAGGGAGTGTGGCCCTATTGCCCTATAACTCGATAAGTTCAATGTTTGCCAATCGCCTACAGAGTGTGGCCTCAACTATAAACTCCTTCTTCAAGTTATCCGCACGAACGTTTGTTGAAACCTCTTGCGAGAACTGGACATGATACAATGGGTGGATTCTTCTGACAATCATCTCGCTTCGCGATTACCCCATTTGACACAGACTTTACCGATGACAAAGACAATGGCACACAGACTGCAGGCGGCGTTTCGCTACTTTGTAGGTGGGTCTTATCATCAAAGACCGCTATGACACACTCTTCCTACTCGAGGTGGTGGCCTCTGTCTTGTCAACGTCCACGCAAGAGCAGTTGTCTTTTATGTAAGGACGGTAGTTAAATCGTGGACCCGCCAGCGAACCGGACTAACGGGAGGCCTGACCGATCAACTGGCTCATCTCTCCCGGGTGGCACCAGTCGCAGTAGCACATACAGGGTGATTCAAAAAGAATACCACAACTTTAGGAATTTAAAACTCTGCAACGACAAAAAGCAGAGCTAAGCACTATCTGTCGGCGAATTAAGGGAGCTATAAAGTTTCATTTAGTTGTACATTTGTTCGCTTGAGGCGCTGTTGACTAGGCTCAAATGGAAACAGATGAATCTTTCGTTTCAAAGATTGTGTTTAGTGATGAAGCAACTTTCCACACTAACGGGAAAGTCAACCGTCACAATGTCTGTATATGGGGCACTGAGAATCCGCGGGAAACAACTCAGTATGAACGTGACTCGCCTAAGGTGAACGTTTTCTGTGCCATTTCAGCCAATAAAGTTTTTGGTCCCTTTTTCTTCGAAGGTGCTACTGTAACTGGACTACAGTATCTGGAGATGTTAGAGAATTGGCTGTTCCCTCAGCTCGAACAAGAAGCACAACAATTCATATTTCAGCAGGATGGAGCGCCACCACATTGGCACTTACCTGTCCGTAACTACCTGAACGTCAACTACCCGAGGCGATGGATCGGCCGCCAGGCAGCCCGTGACAGAGCACTTCATCACTGGCCTCCAAGAAGCCCTGATCTTACCCCCTGCGATTTTTTCTTATGGGGGTATGTTAAGGATATGGTGTTTCGGCCACCTCTCCCAGCCACCATTGATGATTTGAAACGAGAAATAACAGCAGCTATCCAAACTGTTACGCCTGATATGCTACAGAGAGTGTGGAACGAGTTGGAGTATCGGGTTGATATTGCTCGAGTGTCTGGAGGGGGCCATATTGAACATCTCTGAACTTGTTTTTGAGTGAAAAAAAACCTTTTTAAATACTCTTTGTAATGATGTATAACAGAAGGTTATATTATGTTTCTTTCATTAAATACACATTTTTAAAGTTGTGGTATTCTTTTTGAATCACCCTGTATTTTAGTCTCTCTTTCACATGCCAAGACCTTTTCCATCGAATACAGTTACGTCCATACCTACTTCCCTTGTACCAGGAACTCTATAGCACGTGATATTTATCGTCTAATGCTGCGAGACCGTACTTTGAACGTGGAGGAAAGCCGATAGCTTGCAGTCGCAAGGCCCGTGGTACGGCGTTCTGTGCACCATGTCCTCTTCAACACGAACGCTCATGTGACCTGGTATCTAGTAATTAATGTGAAACACGAGACAGAACTTCGTCTACATGCCATTAACATGACAGATTCGCCGCTTTGCCCCCATTGTCATACGCCCGACACGGATGGACGTCGACTGCTGTACGGATCTTCTGCAGAGATGTGGCAGCTGAGTCAGAAAATGCTTGCTCTTCTTCTTTTGCCACTCCGCCGAAGACAGTTCTGTTGCTAGAAGAGACTTATTTCCCACATAGGAAAGCCAAAGCGGTGAACTGGATAAAAGGTCAATCGTTCTCTTACTTATTCCATGAAGGAGACAAGGATGCTCTTGATTTTTGGTCTTTCCTGTAAGATCGCGTTACCTTTGTCATGCACAATTGGAGATACTGTCAATAGTATGCAGTGCTTTCACGGACCACCCGCCCCCCTGCCCCCCTGCAACTGGGGTGTCCTGGGTACGAGAAGGTGATTTCAGTATAATACCAGGACTCGGCCCAGCGTACCGGCAAAATGGAATGTTCTTCGAGAAGACGTGCACGGAACCTGCCCGACTGGCTTGGGATTCTGAGCACGTCCACCCACAAGTCAGTGGCGCGCAGATGCCCCTTTGTTTGTTTCCTCAGGAGAACGTTTTATAATTCTATTTATGTTTTGTTTGTTATTTATGCTAATTGCATAA
Organism: Schistocerca nitens; assembly: GCF_023898315.1. Classification (NCBI taxonomy): domain Eukaryota; kingdom Metazoa; phylum Arthropoda; class Insecta; order Orthoptera; family Acrididae; genus Schistocerca; species Schistocerca nitens. The sequence goes on from NC_064618.1 coordinate 862,365,057, forward strand.
CACTATTTTTCGTCTGGAGGACGTCCTGATTTGCCTTAATTCTTTGTTGTTTTACTAATGATCATACAAAATGTATCAACATATTGTATGGTTTTCCCCATACATTCCTTTTCGTAAAAAGAGAAAAATAAAAATTGAGTCTATTGTAAAAGAAATAGAACAAAAAAAAACGATAAAAGCTATTAAGGGGACCGCTCACGTAAAGCGAGAAAGCCGGGTTAGAATCGTGGTATAAAAAAAAAGAAAATAAAAAGCAGGTAAGGCGAGCGCTCGTGTAAAGTGTGAAATCCAAGTTCGAAAGCCGATCCGGGGCAAATTTTTTAAAAAATGGAAAGGAAAAAAAAGAAAAAAGGCGATGGAGGCGACCGTTGATGGTAAAAGGAAAAATCCGTGTTCAGTTCTCGGTCCAACACAAATTTTCAACTTTTAGCATTTAATTCAATGGCCACTAGCAGCCAGACGTAATTATTCCTTTGATTAACTATCCCAATAGCTGGACGTGCGTGCCGTAATCTCCTTGTTGTTATATTTTGCAGAGTGTTTGACTATTACAGGTTCAAAAGGAAGGGGCAAACATAGGACAGTGCAACAAACAGCTAACGCTAATAAACACAGATCCAGAAAGCAATAATTCCCCGATACTAGGTGGTACACTAATGGACTCATTTCAACATTACAACACCGTTAATGCCTAAGGCTACTCGTAATTCGAAACACCGCAAATGAGGTAAAAATTGCAATAAGAGTAACTGCTGTCGTTTGTTTGTATCTTCGATGTTGATACCTAAGCGCCGGTAAGCAGCGTTTCAACAAGTACATCGGTTGCGGCTCGCCACTACCGTGGTATTCCAGGTCCCCCGACTTGAATCCGTTGGATTTTTCTGTGGGAATAATTCTGGGAACGGATTGTGGATAGTGGTCAGTGCATTCGGGACAAGCATGAGGATTTTTGAATGTGTACTGTCATCGGTGAGAAGGCGTGCTGATAGCTCTCTTGACATGAAAGGTGTCCATATAAAACATCTGCTGTAATGTGTTTCTCCTCGAGTGCATATGTCTGCAGTTTAGATGCTCGGGGGCTGAGTTGTAAGGTTTTCATGTTCTTATTTGTGTTCTGCCTTACGGCAGGTCTTGTCATGGGGGAAGCCTCGTCAGAGTGGTTCAAGAAATGGTTCAAATGGCTCTGAGCACTATGGGACTGAGGTCATCAGTCCCCTAGAACTTAGAACTACTTAAACCTACCTAACCTAAGGACATCACGCACATCCATGCCCGAAGCAGGATTGGAACCTGCGGCCGTAGCAGTCGCGCGGTTCCAGACTGTAGCGCCTAGAACCGCTCAGTCACCCCGGCCGGCATCAGAGAGGTCCACCGCATGAGCGTCTAGGGAAGTGATTCCAGTGGTGGTTTGCCGTTGCCTTCCACTGATGATGAAGAAATGACAACGAGGACCAACACCCAGCCCCTGAGCGGAGAAAATCTCCGATCCAGCTGGGAATCGAACCCGGGCCCCATGGCGTGACAGACCGCGGCACTGACCACTCAGCTATCGGGGTGGATGGTGTTCATGTATGCTGTAGTAATACGTCTTCCACACCTAAGTTTATTAGGATTATCTTCTTATTTCATTGTCCTCTACTCGCGATTGTCGATGACGCCTACCGCCTGCACTTCCGTAAGTTATATGACCAATAATCGAAATTGTACAAACATAGAATAATTACTGTGTGGAAATAACTGACGTAAGTTATTCACATTGATTATTACGAATTTTTTAAAGAAAAGGGATGAAATACATGTAGTATAAACATGACAAATAGCTTAGGGATTAAATTTTAAAAAAAAGTGTTATTCTTCATTTACATTTCTTTCGATTATAATTGAAACTGGAAACTTTCAAAGTTATACGTCCCTCTTAACGAAGCATACTGCACAATCTAGCTTGTTGACAGACGCGAGTTAATGGGCGAATATTTGCTGGTCTTTTCTCATTATTTCTCTTCGTTTGCATGCAGCAGTAGTGATACGGAACTCCGTTAAAAAGTGTGGTTTCACTGCATACCGACACCACTGGCTCAAAAATCAGTTTTTTTGCTCCCGAAGTGACGTGGAAGGATCGGCCTCAACCGAGAACAATTCCAGGGAGAGGAGAAGCTCGCAGATAGCGGAGAGGATCCCAGGGAGGAAGGGCAGAGGAAAATCCGCAGCAAATGCCAGGTTAGTGGCGCTCACCTCATCGTGGGGAGGGCGAGCAGGGGAGCGCTGGGGTCAGGAAGAAGCGACGCCTGAGACAAACAGGGCAGCGGTAGAGGCAGCGCCGCGCGCCGCTGGGGGAATACACAACGAGCGAGGCAGAGGTGACTGACTTAACGTCGCTCAGACAGGTCGGTGCACACGTGCTCCGAGCCAACATTTACTCCAATGTGTGGATGTGAGTGGTGTCTCTTCTGTCGGACATACATACATATCTATAAGAGCCTGACGATTCCTTGACGTTTGTTCCAGTGGAAATGCACTTTCATCGTCCGAACTCTTATGCGGCTCAATAATTTGCGAGTAAGAGGTTTGTGCACGAGGGACGCTGCTTTGCATTGGTTGGATAATTTGGAAATTTGAGTCTGTGAGCCGGGTGTCCGAAACGGTTAAAGCAACCACTCATGAGAAGCGGCGGATCCGCGTTCGAGCCTTCTTCCGGTGCAAATTTTCAACTTCCGCCATAACACGTTACCACAATGCCACGTGTAGCCAGAAGTCACGAATTCCCACTCATCCCATCCCTTCATCTACATCTACATCTACGTACATGCTCCGCAATCCACAATACGGTACGTGGCGGAGGATACCTCGTACCACAACTAGCATCTTCTCTCCCTGTTCCACTCCCAAACAGAACGAGGGAAAAATGACTGCCTATATTCCTCTGTACGAGCCCTAATCTCTCTTATTTTACCTTTGTGGTCTTTCCTCGAAATATAAGTTGGCGGCAGTAAAACTGTGCTGCAGTCAGCCTCAAATGCTGGTTCTCTAAATTTCCTCAGTAGCGATTCATGAAAAGAACGCCTCCTCTCCTCCAGAGACTCACACCCGAGTTCCTGAAGCATTTCCGTAACACTCGCGTGATGATCACACTCGAGCAGTACTCAAGAATAGGTCGTATTAGTGTTTTATAAGCGGTCTCCTTTACAGATGAACCACATCTTCCCAAAATTCTACCAATGAACCGAAGATGACTATCCGCCTTCCCCATGCTTGTCCCACTTCATATCGCTCTGCAATGTTACGCCCAAATATTTAATCGACGTGACTGTGTCAAGCGCTACCCTACTAATGGAGTATTCAAACATTACGGGATTCTATGTCCTGTTCATCTGCATTAATTTACATTTATCTATATTTAGAGTTATCTGCCATTCTTTACACCAATCACAAATCCTGTCCAAGTCACCTTGTATCCTCCGACAGTCACTCAACGACGACACCTTCCGGTACACCACAGCATCATCACCAAACAGCCGCACATTGCTATCCACACTATCCAAAAGATCATTTATGTAGATAGAAAACAACAGCGGACCTACCACACTTCCCTGGGGCACTCCAGATGATACCCTCACCTCCGATGAACACTCACCAGCGAGGAGAACGTACTGAGTTCTATTACTGTCTCCATTCTCTATTTCATATAAACAGAAGCTTTGCTTCAAAGTAGCTCCTACTTCATACTGTTTGCGCTGAAATCCCAGTCACCTGGGATGTTCGTATTAAACTAATCCGAGGTGACAGGAAAAAATCGGGTTATTGATTTTACCAACATGTTTCAAGAATACAGGGTGGCGCTAAAGTTATTGTACAGTTGGTTGCAAGAAAAGAAAATTAACAGCAAGACTAGTACAATAGGAAGTGTTAACCTGTTAACTTGTTATTACCAACTGTCGATAAGTACTTCTTGTCCAGTTGGTATACAATGCAATGACAAATAAACAAACACAATAATCAAACTAGCGAACTGTTCAAAGTGTGTTCAGTGAGACATGTTTACAGCTGTAGTTTTCTAGCTGGCCGGTGTGGCCGAGCGGTTCTAGGCGCGACCGCAACGGTCAGAGGTTCGAATCATGACTCGGCCATGGATGTGTGTGATGTCCTTAGGTTAGTCAGGTTTAAGTAGTTCTAAGTTCTAGGGGACTGATGACCTCAGATGTTAAGGCCCATAGTGCTCAGAGCCATTTAAACCATTTGTAGTTTTCCAAATTGTTACGATGTTAGCGAAACAAGAAAGGATTTTCGCCTAGAAAAAAATTTATAAAAGTGGATCTTATGCAGTTGTTAATAAATGGGGAAGACACTTCAGACCAAAACCACCGTCTAGACGAACAGTGTACGACATACGAGGTAGATCTGAAGACATGTATTTGTCGTGGATGCACCAAGATCGGGCCGCCCAACAACGGTCACAAATGAGAAAAATGAATTCAGGGTGTGTTTAGCTGTGACCCAGAGTCCGGTAGAAACCAAGCAGACGATTAGCAACTGAATTGGATTTATCATGAAGGTCAGTGCAAAGAGCGTTACACAAACAGAAGCTTAAAGTTTATATTCCTCGTGGGTTACTTGAAGATGATCCAGGTCGACGTCTTCAGTTTTGTGAATTGATGCTTGACCAACAGAAACATGATCCCAACCTATTTAATGATACTGTGTGGTCTGACGAGGCCAATTTTAAGTTAAGTGGACAAGTTAACTGCACTTACCGGTATACTGACAATCGAAATCTTTTGTTAGAACAGCCGCTGAATCAGCATTGTGTTAATGCTTGGGGGACAACATTGTCATTTGACGTATCTGGTCCATATTTTTTTGAAGGAACAGTGACCGGAGGTAACTATTTAGATATGCTTCAGAATTACGAGGACTTATGATGTGAGCTCAAAAACTTCCAAGACATTTACTTTCGACACGATAGTGCTCCAACACATTTTGCCGCTGTTGTCCACGACTATTTAGACGAAACTTTCTAAAGAAATGTTATTGGTCGAAGGGCAGATACTGATATGCCTCCACGTTCAAAGATATCACACCCATGGATTGTTTCTTATGGGATGTCGCCAAGGACTGTTTGTTCTCAAAAACCTCAGACCATTGCTGAAGAAAAGGCTATACACACGACGCATTTCACCATTTAGACAATGATACCACACTAAGCCGTAGAGCATGTAACAATGTTCCATAAGGACTTCGGAGATGTATTAATGAATATGGAAAATCGTTTGTATCTGTAATGAAACATAAGCTCAAACTTTTGTATAAATCACTGTCCAAAAACTTTTGCGTCACCCTGTATGAGGCACAACATAACGGACAATATACGAGTTGCTGTAGGTATTTGTGTGAGAAGTTAACAAAGGCAAATACTGGAGAAAATAAAAACAAAATGAGTTTGTTTTTTCGCCCCTTCAGAGTTTCTATTCTATTTGGCCACCTAAATTAGCATATGAATTGCACTCCATCCAACGTTAATCATTCGCCAAACGCGGGACTACAACACTGAAAATGAAAGCAGCGGAACAACAATAGTACGTGAATTTCAGTAAAATGCGAATAAATACTGCTATTTTTTTTCGATTTTGGCCGTCTAGGGACCGCGTTAAACAACTATTTTTCAATGTACATTTCTCCTATTGCGCTCCTCCTCTTTTCTCTTCTGCCAATATGTCTTCATCCTCTCTCTGTGCTGCTCCCTTCGGTCTTCTGTCCACACTGTTCCTCCAGTTCTTCTCTTCTTCACTTCAAATCCTTCAAAATGTTGAATTTTGTCTCTCATTAAGTCTCTGTTGGTTATATCTTCTCCTATACCCATCTCCTCTAAGTCTGCTTTGACTTCTTTGAACCAGGTAATTTGGGTTCTGGGGTTCTTGTCAAAAAACATGAATATTTTCTTTGTCAGCCTTTAATCATTCATTCTTTTCAAATGGGCGTAAAAGCTTACTCTTCTCTTCCTCATAGTATCTCCCACTTTCTCAATTTTGTCATACACTTCTCTATTACTTCTAAGCTTCCAAGTCCCATTCTCAAACCTCGGCCCAAGTACCCTTCTAATGATTTTTCGCTCCTTTTTTGCTATAGCTTCCATTTCCTTGTTAGTGTTCATTGCTAAACATTCAGATGCATACAGACACTCTGGCTTAATCACAGTGTTGTAGTGCCTTATTTTTGTGTTAATTGATACTGACTTCTTGTTGTACACATTCTTTGTTAGCTGGAATGCCATTTCCATTTTTCTTGTTCTTGTTTTATTTCCTTCTTTATCTGAAGCATTGGGCTGGATGATTTCCCCTAAATATTTGAAATTAGAAACCTTCTTTATCTGGCCATACTTTGTAATCATATTGTTCGGTGCCTCTTTTACATTGGTTAGGTACTCTGTCTTTTCAAAGGAGATTTTCAGTCCTGCTAATAGTGTAATGAAAATATATTGCACAAGTTTGATAGGATGGAACACTATGTCTCACACTGAATCTCGTCAGTGAGTGGACCGAATTTGGCACGATATCCCCCAGGCCCGTATTCAGCAACGCCATCAGTCAGTGCAAAGCCACATAACTGCCTGCAGTAGGGCCATAGGTGGACCAACGTGTTACTGACTTGCTCAGTTTTTGGAGCTCTTTCAATTGAATAAATCATCTATTTTACCTGACACTGTGGTCATTCGAATACATTACTATCCTATATTGATGAAGCTAGATCTTCTTGTCGAAACAAATAGTAGATATCTGCGTGTTAAGGCAGCTTTATTTAATTTGATTTAACTTGCTACCAAAAGATGCTGGGGAGGTCGTTGAAGAAACCATGACTTTTTTAAACATGAAGAACTGAGAATGAGGCAATAGTCTTCTCGTTGACAACATTAGGGAGGAATAAACAGATACCTTATTCACATGACAACTGAAAAAATCTCCTAAAAACTCAGGAGGGCGTCTAGGGCTTGAACCTAAGTGCATGTTTTGGTTACACATTTACTGCCTCAGGCAAACCTGTACCATACAAAAGTTTGCATGCGTATTTGTTAATCCGTGTAAAGAGTTAAGCCCATGACCCACTCGACATGTGTTCGAGTGCAGCACGTGTTTCATCAACCGATATGTCTCATACGTGATGCCAGTTCGACTACAGTGCAACGAAAATTTATTCCTTTTACAGTCCTTGTTCTAATACGGAAGCCGGTCTGTTTGACATCTCAGCCTGTTAAAATGTTCGTATCTTTTCATTCAGATCCCAGCAGCGGACTTCCAGTCGGGGGTTTCAAGTTTTGCCGGACGTCCTGCAGCTAAGGAGAGTCTCCCAAAAATCCTCGCTGGTATCCAGTATACATGCACGTCAAAGAACAATAGGAGTTCAGAATTGGGAATTCACGGCCGTTCCCTTATTGTGAAGGCTGTCTCGCCATTTACCTCGTGTCTGAGGTCAATATCCGGATTCTGAATTCAATTACAGCACCTCTGCTACTGTTCTGAAGCCGTTCCTCCTAACCTGAGAAATTCACATAATCCTTTAATCGAAACATCTGCTATAGATAGTGAGCTCCGATGCTGAACGGTGAAGGAGACATAAAATGTTTACAGGTAAGCCATAATATGTATGCAGAACCGCAGGGAAGTGAGATAGAGTTGCAAGTACGCTTGTAATTGTCGATAAGAATCAGCAATCCTATTGCCATCATCTTTCCTTTTGTTTATCTCGACACGAGTGAAGACAATGGAAAGTAATCAATTTCCCTAGGGCTTCAAAAGCCTGGAGTTCATAACAGTCCAAGAGATTTGTACAACAGCAACTACAAGCCTCCAGAAAATAATGATGGATCTCATTTGTTTTATTTTGTGTTGCGCATATTTCCTTTTCTGCCCATTATGGACACAGTGGTATGTTGTAATCGTGGTCCACATCAGTGAAATCTTAGCAGATTGCGTGTGGGGCCATGGGGTTTTCAATTAATAATATTTGTGAGATGATTTCCAGGTTCCGGCAATCGCCTGTAATTATGGGGAACTTCCAGAAAACTCTGATTGGAACAGAATGGTTGGAACTACTTTTAATTTCTTTCTGGGACAACATTGTCAATTAATTAGATGTATAAATCATACTCTACTTACAGGACACACACATACACACTCGCACAGGTACATACACAAACATGTCTATGTAGTTTTAATAAACTTTTTATCTAGTATTTAATTACTTGTCACTGAGAAAAATATGCCTTTCTTGACAATAAAGTAAATACATGTATTATTTCTTATTTTGCACAACAACTATCCAACATTCCATATATATATATATTTGTTTTGTTTGATGTACATTGCTAACTTGTGACTTTTGCTATTCTAATCTCTTAATGAGATTAACAACTGGGTGATGAGAAATATATAAACACACCATGTGATGACACAGTTATTCTTCAGAATAACTCTAATGTTTTTGGAAACCACCACTACACTGTAAATGACAATCACTTCAACCAATATTACTACAGTAGATTATGTGTATGTCAGTCAGCTGCATCACATTTATTATCAAATGCTCTACAAGCCATATTTCCCAGAAAAAATTCCATTTTTTTATTTGTGTTGCAGTTACTTTTCAGCAGCATATTAAAGTGTACAAAAAAGTTTTGCACTATCTACATGTCTGCAGAGGCATATGGTGCCAGATTCAAGAGGAGCAGACAATGAAGGAATAACATTTATCAGCCTGCTATATGTGTATATAAAGCAGTGGTTTTGTTGGTTTTGTTTGTGTGTATGTCCAGGTCTCCCACCAAACCTCTGGATCCATTTCAACCAAATCTGGCACAGAAACAGCAGGCCTCACAAGTATTGGCACTGTAGGGTTTATAGCATCCTAGCTGCAACAAGAGCAGAGATGCGGCCAAACGCATGTTTTTTCCAGCCCCTGGCGTACAGGTTGCCCTGCACTACAGGTATGTTGTGTAGAAACAGTATCAGCCAGGCAAATCAATGTGCTTTGATGGGCGGCCTATATGTTAGGTACAATAAGCAGTTTTGCAGACCTTGACATGTAGGTTGCCCTGCATGACAGGCATGTTGTGAGATTAGTAGCACCCTGATTTACCGAACAATATTGCTGGGGCACACGCCAATGAGCATGGCTGCTGACAGGTTGAAATGGAGAGAGTGAGGGGGAGGACAAAATGGACAAAACCAGGTGAAAGGGGGCCTTCATGAGGCAGTTGGAATGTGTAGAGGGCTCCTGGGTGGGTGGAAAAGAAAGAGGGGGAGTATGATATGGAAAGAGAAAGGGGGAGGAAAATATGGTCAGAGAGGGGAGGAAGATATGATCAGAGAGAGAGGATGGAGGAAATGGGCAAAGAGGGGGAGGAGGAGGAGTGTCGAACACAGTTTGGATTTTGTAACTGTTGGACATCCACATCTAGATTACTCTACATGCAGATTATTTGACTGTCATAATTGTTTCTCTGATATTTTATCACTTCCAGAAATGAAACTAATCCTTGTCTAGTACATACTCAATTTTTCTGTCCATTCATCTGTATATTGTTCTGGTTGGCAGTTTATAAGTGTGATTTGTTAGACTAATAGTCTGATAGTTTCCATAAATATCCCCATATTCTTTCTATGGTAGTGTGTTGTGCATGCATTTCTGGAAGCCGTTTTTCAGATTTTTTTGTCAGTAAGTCAATTAAGCTTTTAGTTTCTACACCTTGCTCAGATTTCAGTAATTCCAGTAGTGTCTTGTCTTGTTTAAGCTCAGAGCGTTTAGTTCTCTGTGAACAGTCCACATTACTGGATCACTGCTTTTTTCTCAGCAAGTTCCTCTTCTATCACACATCAAAACAGTTCCTCTCCATCATTGAGACCTTCGACATATTCCCGCCATCTGTCTGCCATTTGCAGTTCGTAGATTAACACCTTCACACTTTAATTTAACTCCCTGAAGCCCATGTCGAGATCCTTACTACACTCTTCTTCACTTCTTCTGTGACGATTTTACTTATACAGTTGGTTATTGCCTCAGATAATTAACAATATGTCTTATTCTATCCTAACGTTTCAGCGTACCGTCTTATAAAGGATTCTTTATCCTTATCATCTTCAGTTTCAATCTGATCTTCATCGCTGTTAAGTTATTGTATTTTCGTATCTTTGTGTAATCTGTAGTCCAGAACCTTCATTTCTAAATCTTTGTGTAACCTCTATGAGTCGAGTTGTTATCTCCATCCCTACTCCATCCTTTTTAAGTACACCTTCTTGTCTTCTGATTTTGGAATAGGGCTTTTGCAAGAACCAATTGGCTCTCATAGCACAACTCTGTATACCTGTAACCTCTCTCATGTCTTCATCCATCCCATATTCTTCAATACTCCATGTCTTCTTTTTCTCCCCTGTAACAGCCTTCCAATCAATTATGACTCTCAAATTTCAATCCCCCTCACATGTTTCATCAATTCTCTTACGGTTTCAGATATCCTCTCTATTTTGTCACCATCAACTCGTGATGTACGCATGTAATCCTGTACAATGGTGGTTGCTTTTGGCTCAGCTTCAGTCCTCTTCAGTCCTCAGCAGAACGATACGGCCACCGTGTTGATAATGGTATAACTCACCATGTTACCAATCTTCATAACGATGCTGACACCTATTACATCATTTATTTGCTCTCTCCTTATTATCCCGTGATTATCTGTCCGAAACCTTTTCCGCCTTTCCTCTTCATTTCACTAATCTCTCCCTTTGGCCTACTAATGCCGCTTTTCAGATTCTCTTCTTTCGCAACGCTATTCGCTCTTCTCAGAGTCCGCGTTTGGATTCGAAGAACGTTAGCATCATTCTTTGTCCTTCTAGATAACCCCATCTCATCAGCCTCCTCCCACCAGTTTACGTCTGCGAGATTAAGTAAAGAAACTGGCCATCATGAAATTATTTTAGAAAACTGCTTTTCCTGTGAACATGCTTTACTATTACTAAACACTTAATTTGCTGTCAAAGACACTAACCCCTACGCCACAGATGTTTAAATGGATGAATAGTGATCCTTGACAGGTAAGAGATCGACTTCCGCCGAAATATTACACAGCAACGTATCTAGTGAATCCGTCTGTGACTTCAGCAACACAATACAACATACTTTGTTTAGTTATAAGTCTTTGACTGGTTAGATGCTGTCCGCCACGAATTCTGCTCGTACGTCAACTTTTTATCTTAGAGTAGCTATTGCAACCTACGTACTCAGTTATTTTTTGCCTGTATCCCAATATATATCTTCCTCTACAGTTTTTACGCTCTACAGCTCTGTCTAGTACAATGGAACTTATTTCGTCATGTCTTAACAGATTTCCTATCATCCTTTCCCTACTTCTTGTAAATGTTTTCCATACATTCCTTACCTCACCGATTCTGCGGAGAATCTTCTCATTCCTTATCAGTACACCTAATTTTCAACGTTCTTCTGTAGTACCACATCTCAAATGCCTCGATACTCTTCTGTTCTAGTTTTCCGAAAGTCCATATTTCATTAGCCTACAGTGCTGTGTCCCAAAAGTACATTCTCAGAAATTTCTTCCTTAAATTAAGGCCTAAGTTTGGTACTAACAGATTTCTCTTGGCCAGAAATGCGCTTTCTGCTAATGCTAGTCTGCTTTTGATGTCCTTGCTCATTGTTCTCATTTCTGATACGTCTCATTACTTTCGTCTTTCTTAGATTGCGTCTCAGTCCATATTCTGTACTCATTACACTGTTCATTCCATTCAGCAGAACATGTAATTCTTCTTCACTTTCACTGAGGATAGAAATGTCATCAGCGAATCGTATTATTTATATCCTTTCCCTTGAATTTTAATTCCGCTCCTGAACCTTTGTTTTATTTCCGTCATTGCTTCTTCGATGTACAGACTGAACAGTAGGGGCAAAAGATGACATCCCTGTCTTACACCCTTTTTAATCCAAGCACCTCGTTCTTGGTCTTCCACTCTTATTGTTACCTCTTGGTTCTTGTACATATTGTATATTAGACGTCTTTCCTTATAGCTTACCCCTATTTTTCTCAGAATTTCGAACATCTTGCACCATTTTACACTGCTGAAAGCTTTTTCCGGGGCGACTAATCCTGTGAACGTGTCTTCGTGTTTCTTCAGTGTTGCTTCCGTTACCAACCGCAACGTCAGACCTGCCTTTCTGGTGCCTTTACCTTTCCGAAAGTCAAACTGATTGTCATCTATCAGATCCTCCACTTTCTTTTCCATTCTTGTATATATTATTACTGTTATTATTATTATTATTATTGTTATCAACTTTGATGCTTGAGCTGTCAAGCTGTTTGTGCGATAATTCTCTCACTTGTCGGCTCTTGAAATCTTGATATTTTCCCCGTAGTCGGATGGTATATCGCCAGTCTCATACATCGTACACACCAACGTGACCAGTCGTTTTGTTGTAACAATGATTTTAGAATTTCCGATGGAATTACCTGTCGCTTCCGTCTTATCTGATTTTAAGTCCTCCAATGCTCTTCTAATTTCTGATTATAATACTGGACCCCCTATCTGTTCTTTATCTACTCCCATTTCTTCTGCTATCACTTCGTCAGATCAATCTTCCCCCTCATATAGGCCTTCAGTGTACTCTTTCCACCTGTCCGCTGTCTCCTTTGCATTTAACAGTGAATTCCCACTGCATTCTTAATGTCACCACCCTTGGTTTTAATTTCACCGAAGGCTGTTTTGACTTTTATACACTCCTGGAAATTGAAATAAGAACACCGTGAATTCATTGTCCCAGGAAGGGGAAACTTTATTGACACATTCCTGGGGTCAGATACATCACATGATGACACTGACAGAACCACAGGCACATAGACACAGGCAACAGAGCATGCACAATGTCGGCACTAGTACAGTGTATATCCACCTTTCGCAGCAATGCAGGCTGCTATTCTCCCATGGAGACGATCGTAGAGATGCTGGATGTAGTCCTGTGGAACGGCTTGCCATGCCATTTCCACCTGGCGCCTCAGTTGGACCAGCGTTCGTGCTGGACGTGCAGACCGCGTGAGACGACGCTTCATCCAGTCCCAAACATGCTCAATGGGGGACAGATCCGGAGATCTTGCTGGCCAGGGTAGTTGACTTACACCTTCTAGAGCACGTTGGGTGGCACGGGATACATGCGGACGAGCATTGTCCTGTTGGAACAGCAAGTTCCCTTGCCGGTCTAGGAATGGTAGAACGATGGGTTCGATGACGGTTTGGATGTACCGTGCGCTATTCAGTGTCCCCTAGACGATCACCAGTGGTGTACGGCCAGTGTAGGAGATCGCTCCCCACACCATGATGCCGGGTGTTGGCCCTGTGTGCCTCGGTCGTATGCAGTCCTGATTGTGGCGCTCACCTGCACGGCGCCAAACACGCATACGACCATCATTGGCACCAAGGCAGAAGCGACTCTCATCGCTGAAGACGACACGTCTCCATTCGTCCCTCCATTCACGCCTGTCGCGACACCACTGGAGGCGGGCTGCACGATGTTGGGGCGTGAGCGGAAGACGGCCTAACGGTGTGCGGGACCGTAGCCCAGCTTCATGGAGACGGTTGCGAATGGTCCTCGCCGATACCCCAGGAGCAACAGTGTCCCTAATTTGCTGGGAAGTGGCGGTGCGGTCCCCTACGGCACTGCGTAGGATCCTACGGTCTTGGCGTGCATCCGTGCGTCGCTGCGGTCCGGTCCCAGGTCGACGGGCACGTACACCTTCCGCCGACCACTGGCGACAACATCGATGTACTGTGGAGACCTCACGCCCCACGTGTTGAGCAATTCGGCGGTACGTCCACCCGGTCTCCCGCATGCCCACTATACGCCCTCGCTCAAAGTCCGTCAACTGCACATACGGTTCACGTCCACGCTGTCGCGGCATGCTACCAGTGTTAAAGACTGCGATGGAGCTCCGTATGCCACGGCAAACTGGCTGACACTGACGGCGGCGGTGCACAAATGCTGCGCAGCTAGCGCCATTCGACGGCCAACACCGCGGTTCCTGGTGTGTCCGCTGTGCCGTGCGTGTGATCATTGCTTGTACAGCCCTCTCGCAGTGTCCGGAGCAAGTATGGTGGGTCTGACACACCGGTGTCAATGTGTTCTTTTTTCCATTTCCAGGAGTGTATATGCTTAGTGAGTCCTTCCGACAATCAACCCTTTTTCGATTTCTTCATATTTTTCTTGTTGCCATTTCGCCTCCCCTTCCCTGCACGTCCTATTAGCTTCATTCTTAAATGACTTGTATTTCTGTATCGCTGAATTTCCTTGAACTATTTTGTGCTTCGTTCTTTCACCAATCAACTGAAGTATTTCTTATGCTGTCCATGGTTTCTTCGGAATTACCTTCAGTGTACCGGTACTTATGTTTTTCTTTCCAACTTCTCTGACTGTCCTTTTTAGAGATGTCCATTCCTCTTCAACTGAACTGCCCACTGCGTTCTTCATTATCTCAATACGTATAGCACCAGGGAACTTCAAGTATATCTCTTCATTCCTTAGTACTTCCATATCCCACTTACTTATGGATTGATTCTTCCTGAATAGTCTCTTAAACTTTAGCCTGCTACGAAAGCGCTATCTGAGAATACATCTGCCTCTGCGTACACCTTACAATCCAATACCTGATTTGAGAATCCCTGCTGACCATGATGTAATCCCATTGAAATCTTCCTGTATTCCGCGGCCTTTTCCAAGTACCGGTATATCGCATCCTCTTGTGATTCTTGAGCAGAGTATTCGCTGTTACCAGCTGAAATTTACTGTAGAGCTCAATGATCCTTTCTCTTCTCTCATTCATACCACCTAGCCCATATTCTCACGAACCCTTTCTTCTAGTCCTTCCCCTACAACTGCATTTCAATCCCCCATGACTATTAGATTTTCGGTTCCCTTTAAGTACTGAATTACTCTTTCAGTATCCTCCTGTACTTTATATCTTCATCTTGTGTTTGCGACGTTGGTATATATACCTGAACTATTGTTGCTTGTCTTGATTTGCTGTCTATTCTGACGAGAACAAACCTTTCACCTTTCACTTTCGTAGTACCATACTCTCTGTCCTACCTTCCTATTCATAAGGAATCCTACTCGTGTTATACCATTTTCTGTTGATATTACCCTATACTTGTCTGACCAGAAATCCTTGTCTTCTTTCCATTTCACTTCACTGACGTCCACTGTAACTAGATTGAGCCTTAGCATTCTCCTTTTCAGATTTACTAGCCGCCTTATGAAGTTCAAGCTTCTGGCACTCCACTCCTCGACTCGTAGAACGTTATCCTTTCGTTTGTTATTCAATCTTTTTGTCATGCTCATCTCCATCTTGGCAGAGCCCTCCCGGAGATCCGAATGGGGGCCTAGTCCGGAATCTCTTACAACATACTATCGCCCCAGATTTGCTTCAGAATTTACAAACGGCTCTTTGGTGAAACTCGCAATCAAAATTCGAAGAGCAGTCAGTGGATTTGAAGATGTTTACTTGGCGGCCACGTCACTTGAGTTAAATTCTACTGAAGATTGCGTTGGTTTCCGGTGATGGAAGGTTTGGCCGTTGTCCGATTGGGCAACGTTTCCGGGGAGCGCCGGCATTTTACTTTCTTCTATGTATCATGTAAGTAAAATGCAAAAGTACAGGCTCAATGTTACCTGGGATGGGACATTACTAGAACACACAGATAATCCCACCTACCTTAGCGTCGTGCTGGACAGAACATTGACATACAAATATCATTGCGAAAAAACACGCAAAAAGTAGAAGCACGAAATTCCCTAATAAGAAAGCTGTCCAATAGCAAATGGGGTGCCAAACCTACCGTGGCCAGAACTTCAGCCCAAGCTTTGTGCTTCTCAACTGCCGAATATGCCTGCCCGGTATGGTGCAGACCCGCCCACGCAAAAGAGGTAGGTATTAGATTGAATGAAACATGCAGAATAGTGACAGGCTGCATGAAACCTACCCCCATAGAAAATCTTCACAGGGCCGCAGGTTTCACAAACCCTGACTCACGTAGGAAAGCCCATGAACATACCGAGAAGCTAAAAGAAACCTTTGATGCCCGTCACTCAATATTTGGCCTAGAGTGCGGCCCCAGCAGACTCAAATCCAGACGCCGTTTCTTAAGTTGCGCCTTAGATGAGCCCCCCATCTACTTTCCACTAACAGAGGACCCACCAAGCGGCGTCTCTGGTGATTGGAAAACCTGGAGAATGCTTAACCACATTAGAACTGGGGTGGCTCCTGTGAAATCTAATCTGATCAAATGGGGTTTGTTGGACGAAAATGACGACAAATGCGACTGCGGCACTCGACAGGACATGGAAAATCTCCTACAATGCCCTGCCTGCCCCCACGGATGCATCGTCGACGATCTATGGCTGGCTAAAGAAGAAGTATTGGACATTTCCCAATATTGGGCAAACAAATTGTAGCTTCCGGACACGAAAAAGTAAAGTAAAGTCTACTGAAGACATTTTGGATTTCATGGAGCGAGATGAACATGTCTTGAACTCAATTCCGACGAGTTTTCGCAATTGCAGGCAGGTGGTTTAACAGTCATGGATAATGGATGTTGCCAAAGCTCGCAGTGTTTCGCGAAACGCCCCTGCTGTTACCAGAGAGATAGCGGGTGTTAGACCTTACCGAGGATAAATCGCTTACTCAGTTGCTGATAAGTGTTCGTAACTGAATTGGGTGGAGAGGTTTAAGATGCGCATTCATTGTGTTCCGACTGTTTTGCACTATAATAATGGCGTGTGACGAGGGCCTCCCTTCGGGTAGACCGATCGCTTGGTGCAAGTCTTTCGATTTTGACGTCACTTCGGCGACTTGCGCGTCGATGGGGATGAAATGATGATGATTAGGACAACACAACACCCAGTCCCTGAGAAAATCTCCGACCCAGCCGGGAATCGAACCCGGGCCCTTAGGATTGACAGTCTGCCGCGCTGACCACTCAGCTACCGGGGGCAGACACTTTTTTGCACTGTATACATGTGAACGTAAAACGAAGGAACAGTGTGAAATCGTATGGGCGCAAACATCGCAACAACATCGCCGACAGATTTGGCGATAGCCTACTGTGGACGAATCATCTTCGGAAATGTGTGATACACTTAATTAATTCCTCAACGATACTTCATTTTTTCAGCTCAATCAAATGACGATGATGTTTGGCTTGTGGGGCGCTCAACTGCGCGGTTATCAGCGCCCGTACAGTCCCAATCTTTACACAGTACAGTCTCGTCACGGTCATGAATGATGAGCACGAAACAACCACCCAGTCCCGGGCAGAGAAATTCCCCAACCCCGCCGGGAATCGAACCCGGGACCCCGTGATCCAGAGGCAGCAGCGCTAGCCACTAGATCACGAGCTGCAGGCAAATGCACCAGAGGGACCTGATATTTTACCTTGTGCACTTAGTGTGGCAGAGTCAAACTGTTGAAAGAAATCTCGTAATGCCTTCTCTACCAATTGCCAACGATGGATGTTCTTTCCACCGACGGAAGTGGATTCGAGTACTTTGGATTCAGCAGCCCTGTTCTGTGAGTTTTGTGAGTCTAAGAACCACTTATGGAGGAGCACTATGGCAGGAAGTGTTGAGCTGCACCCCACAAAATAAGGAACAAGTAAACGCATTGAACTATCGCAGCTACAAGAAATATGAATGATCGTGGGACCTACAACTTGTGAACCTTGCGACTACGAAGGTGATAGTGGTGCACGACAATTGTTAAGGGAAAAGTGACGGACTTCAGTTCAGTTAGAGCGGCGCTGCTGCTGAAACGCAGAGATCAGTAAACTACTGTCTGGCGGAAAGGCCGTGGGGTCGGTTGTCGCATATTACTGCCGCACCAACACGTCAGCAGCCGCTATCGAATTCTGATTGCGAGTTTCACCAAAGAGCCGTTTGTAAATTTATTCGGGACGAGTCGTATGTGGGCATAATGATTTCATGCGGAAGGAACGGACAACGCTAATAGACTCCCTCATTTGTTTGCATTGGCAGCGAGAGCAGAAGCAAATACGAGTCCAGCCGTATTCCATTTTGATCGAATATCAACGCTGACATATTGCACATCTGTCTGCTCTCGTAACGAAGGGATGCGGAGTGACCGTCGCTTTTGTTGAAATTTAGTACTTTCTGTTCAAATGTAACAATACCGATTACAGCTTTGTTACTCGCTTTGGATTACAAAAGTTACACAAAATTAAATCATACACTCGTCAATAAATGTTTAAACTTTTCATTGTTAATTATTTTAGATATGCTGAAACCTGAATTATTAAAATCTCGTACTATTTCTGTCGAAATCAGGTTAACATTTTTAGGTCAATAAAGTGTGGGGAGAGCGTAAAATGTCACACCGTTCCAGTTTAGAAGAAAAATGGGAAATGTGCAGATCTGTCAGGCACAGTGCCAGCAAAATGGGAAAACATTATTTATGGAAATAGGTCGAGTCATAAACCGAAATCCTTATTTTGATATTGACCAACATTCTAAATTCAGAAACGTTCTTTAGTTGAAATACCTTGGATCACGTTTCAACAATAAAAATATCATAAGAATGGATATAAACGAAAGAATAGCCTCAGGGTCAAGATGTCTGTACTCACTAAGCAACCCACTCAAAAGTAAAGCTTTGTCAATCACCACAAAGATGAAGATATACAACACTATTATCTGCCCCATAGTACTGTACGGTTCAGAAAGCTGGACGCTTACAAAGAATGAAAGAGAAAAACTGAATGTTTTCGAAAGAAAAGTAATGAGAAAAATCTGGGGACCTGTGTTGGAGAATGGTGTATGGAGAATTCGAAAGAACAATGAAATTTATCGGTTAATGAAGCAACCAACTATCATCCAGAAATTAAAAAGTAGGAGACTGCAATGGGCTCGAATGGAAAACAGCAGAATCACCAAGAAAGAATTTGAAGGAACTTTCCAGGCAACAAGACCATTGGGCCGATCTGGTACAAGGTGGAAAGATGACACAGAGATGGACATCACACCATTAGGAATTTCCGCAGGGTGGAGAGAGACTGCGAGAGATACAAGGCGATGGAAGCAGATCGTTGATGCAGCGCGTGGTCTACAGGGCGTGTGACAGCCGAGAAGAAGAAAAAGAAGATAATAACCTCAATTTACTTTGGAGAAACCAGATACTGGGTCGAAAAAATTATATGTTTGAAGTGGATACATAGAACTACTTCAAAAAAGAGTCAGTAATAGTTTTTGGGTTCCATTAGAATAGGTAGTGTTTCAAATTTGATCGAAGTCATTGAAAAGTCATGAAGTGTGTCCAAAACACTACGAAATGCAGGTTATGAAGGGAAACTAGAGCACAATCACGAACCGAAACTTGTTAGGGTTTGAGAGATTAATTTCAGAGGATTCCCAGACACAATTAGTGCAAAGAATATTGTCCCAGAGTGGAAAATTACTGATAGCAAATGTTCCCTCAATAATTGAAGAACATGTCTTTCATTAAGTAAATATGCGTTGTCCCAGGTTAGTTCCAAACAGTATGAAAAATGTACAGTCATTATTTAACGTTATGATTAATCGGTATTTTCGCCTCTATATGCTTGCATGCAGTTACTAATATCACGTCGATCGTTACACGTGTCAGTTGAAATTACTCTCAAAAAGAGGGTCTCACTTCGGTCGAATATTAAGGAGAAATACATTTCTTTACTGGCATCTAGCTGGGTCCCTTGTCTCTCTTATCACTCGGTACTGACAATGTCTCGTACAAGTGATTCCATCAAACGTCGAGGAAGGCGTCCAGGTAACTTGAAAATGGGGAAATAATGAATTGCAGTGTGGATTAAAAAGATAGCTAACAGTTAGGCAGGTGTAATGCAGGATGCATGGCACCTGCTACCAAATATAACTTTTTTTGAATTGTATGTAAATATTTGTAATTTAAATGCTTTCTTTTTATAAGTAAGGACATAGTTCCACTGTATGTGTACATTTAAGTAGAAGTCCGTTGACGTTTCATTGTATTTATCTGTGTTTTACTGAGAAACTTATAAGCTCTGGTAAAACGCCAAAGGAATTGTTATTTGCCTCGACTACCAACGATAATAGCAGTGCTTGTGCGTTGTAAAATCTTTGGGGTAGGGGGTTGTTGCGCCGGGCGCGCGAAGAGAGGGAGGGACGGGTTCCAGCGCTTGTAGTATGCGGAAGTGTGGTGTTAACGCTCTCGGAGTAGAGAGTACCATTTTCGGCGGCATCATGTACGCGCGCCGGCCAGATGTCTAGAGCAGGAGTACGGACAGTCGACGGGCGGAAGATGCTGTATTAATTACCACTGCCCATTCCTATGATTAACCGTGGCTCCACAATATGCTACTGTCTTCAACAACAGCAGCAGTTCCAGCAACACAGTTTCGTCTTCGGCTCCGAGTATCGACGTATGCACAACACTGAAGTAAGACTGTTAATTGGTAGAAAATATTAACGGCTAACCCAGCAGCACAACTGAATGTGATTTGATTGATAACATTTATTCAAATAATAATCAGTTAAACTCAGGGCGATTGTGTCCTCATTGCCTCCAGACATTGTTCCTTTTTTTCCTGTTTTTTCCTCTTTTTTCCTAATATGCTAACTGAGTGTCATAAGAAACAAACTGAATAGTTACGGTCAGTTTATTAATGAATAATTTCTCTTTTAAGAATTTTAGCCTCAGTCTACTTTCAATTAACAGTTGTACAACAGAGGCTTCAGTATATGACTAAAGTAAAGCAATTTCATTTTTCAAGTTTGAGAATCAATCACTGGAAAAAATAAATGCAGAAATTAAGAGTGCGGAAGTTTTATGTATTTTACATATAGCTTGGAGCACATGGCTGTTTGGTTTGGTACGTATTCTAGTAATTAATTCTGTTCATGTCAGTAAAAAAGGCTCAGTTGTTCAGACAATAATGTGAAATCCAATTTTCAAAATAAGTAACGGCAAAGTAAAAAGTGCTTGCTTTTTTTCTAAATTTATTTGATAACGTTATGCTGAGGTCACCGAAAGTCATTGTTCACGTAACGAAGTTCAGTACTAACATACAGTTTAATTGCATATTTTCAAATCGTTACTCGATTTCCCTTTTCAAAATTTAATGCCAGACATAACGTAACTTCTCAGTTTTCTTTATCATTACATACTCACTCAAAATTATTGTAAAAAGATAAATAAATAAAAAGTAAAACATGGCAACCTTCAGTTGCCAAGTCAGTGTTTAATAATACATGTTTTTCTTTCCCATCATCTTGTGCTGGATTGTGGATGTAAATTTCCCTAGTGGGCTGGCGACTTTTAATTACTTCCTTTTCGTTCATTAGTGTAACTTTTGGATTCATGATCTGTGGTACACCTTTCTGTCCCGTGTTGTTCGTGAGTGAATGCACAAAATAACTTTCATTTTCCAAATTATAGCCCTGTTCGGTTTAATTACTTCTAATTTTAGTAGACTTTCCATCAGAGGGTCGGTTGTACACTTTCCTCCTACTTATCGGCATCACTTCTTCGGGAAAGACATCCTTACCCAATTAGAAAAAATCCATTAGGCATACACGCGATCCACGGTCATATTTTATATCACAAGCGGGATAGGCCGATTAGTAGGAGGGAGGTTACACAGGGATGGAACATACGCCGTAGGACGTGGTCTGCACATGACAGATTCCCTCACTCGTGGCACCAGTGTACACTTGGTCCAGTCGTTCCGGCGTTATGAGGGACCACACCTTAATGGAGTGCCGTTTAGGATCCGCGTACAGCGTGTGCTGGAGGTGTGGGGCACGTACAACACCAAATCCAGGGTGTTAACCCCCTGCCATCACGGTTACTGCTGTACAGGAGAGATTGCACTCCTCCATATGTTTCTACTAAATTATTTTATGACGTTTCAACTGAGCACCACAACTCTGCAGCTGTCTTTAGGGATGGGTCGCAACAGGGGGATCCATTTGGTTGCTCTTTTGTTTTCCCTGATTGTGTCCTCAGAGTCCGACGCCTCGAGATTTTACTGTCTTCGACGCAGAATTATATGCGAGCACAGGAACAGATGAGATGTACCTAAAGTGCTGAATTCCTTGTCTGTTGCAATTCTCTAAGTGCCCTTCACACTCTACAACTCTTGCATCCAGCAGATAAAGTAGTCCAGAATATCCAGGACGCCTTCGTCCAAACTACAACGGCTGGGGAAAGAGGAGTCTTTCTGCTGGGTACCAGTGCACATGGGTATTACGGGGAATAAAGGGCGGGTGTAGCTGCTAAGGAGGCATGTTGTGATCCTCAACTACACTCCTGGAAATGGAAAAAAGAACACATTGACACCGGTGTGTCAGACCCACCATACTTGCTCCGGACACTGCGAGAGGGCTGTACAAGCAATGATCACACGCACGGCACAGCGGACACACCAGGAACCGCGGTGTTGGCCGTCGAATGGCGCTAGCTGCGCAGCATTTGTGCACCGCCGCCGTCAGTGTCAGCCAGTTTGCCGTGGCAAACGGAGCTCCATCGCAGTCTTTAACACTGGTAGCATGCCGCGACAGCGTGGACGTGAACCGTATGTGCAGTTGACGGACTTTGAGCGAGGGCGTATAGTGGGCATGCGGGAGGCCGGGTGGACGTACCGCCGAATTGCTCAACACGTGGGGCGTGAGGTCTCCACAGTACATCGATGTTGTCGCCAGTGGTCGGCGGAAGGTGCACGTGCCCGTCGACCTGGGACCGGACCGCAGCGACGCACGGATGCACGCCAAGACCGTAGGATCCTACGCAGTGCCGTAGGGGACCGCACCGCCACATCCCAGCAAATTAGGGACACTGTTGCTCCTGGGGTATCGGCGAGGACCATTCGCAACCGTCTCCATGAAGCTGGGCTACGGTCCCGCACACCGTTAGGCCGTCTTCCGCTCACGCCCCAACATCATGCAGCCCGCCTCCAGTGGTGTCGCGACAGGCGTGAATGGAGGGACGAATGGAGACGTGTCGTCTTCAGCGATGAGAGTCGCTTCTGCCTTGGTGCCAATGATGGTCGTATGCGTGTTTGGCGCCGTGCAGGTGAGCGCCACAATCAGGACTACATACGACCGAGGCACACAGGGCCAACACCCGGCATCATGGTGTGGGGAGCGATCTCCTACACTGGCCGTACACCACTGGTGATCGTCGAGGGGACACTGAATAGTGCACGGTACATCCAAACCGTCATCGAACCCATCGTTCTACCATTCCTAGACCGGCAAGGGAACTTGCTGTTCCAACAGGACAATGCACGTCCGCATGTATCCCGTGCCACCCAACGTGCTCTAGAAGGTGTAAGTCAACTACCCTGGCCAGCAAGATCTCCGGATCTGTCCCCCATTGAGCATGTTTGGGACTGGATGAAGCGTCGTCTCACGCGGTCTGCACGTCCAGCACGAACGCTGGTCCAACTGAGGCGCCAGGTGGAAATGGCATGGCAAGCCGTTCCACAGGACTACATCCAGCATCTCTACGATCGTCTCCATGGGAGAATAGCAGCCTGCATTGCTGCGGAAGGTGGATATACACTGTACTAGTGCCGACATTGTGCATGCTCTGTTGCCTGTGTCTATGTGCCTGTGGTTCTGTCAGTGTGATCATGTGATGTATCTGACCCCAGGAATGTGTCAATAAAGTTTCCCCTTCCTGGGACAATGAATTCACGGTGTTCTTATTTCAATTTCCAGGAGTGTATTTCAGTGTGCCATCCCCCTGCATGCTATCACCTCGCTGTCCAAGTACAGCGCCATACGTCGATGGGACGACAGTGGCTGGAACTGACTGATAATAAGTTGGATCTCGTGAAGCCCACTTAGCGGCCACGGCGCACCTCCTTTCAGCCACGAAGGCGGGACGAGATCCTCCTGCCTGGCCTTCGCACAGGCCACAGCCATATGACGCATGGCCTCTTGCTCCAGCAGTAATACTCTCCAGCTGTAATACTCTCCAGCTGTAATACTCTCCAGCTGTAATACTCTCCAGCTGTAATACTCTCCAGCTGTAATACTCTCCAATGTGTGCCACGTGTGGTATACAGATCACAGTGCGCCACGTTTTACTACACTGTGTTTTATTTGTGGACCAGAAGGCAGTGGCAGATTTGCCGCCAGATCTATCCTCTATTTTAAGCGACGTTCAAACGAATGTGGTGAGACTTTTCAGGTTTTGTGATTTGTCCAAATTGTTTCCAAAAATTTTATGATCTTCGTGTGTTAACAGGATAACTGGGTCACCCATGTTTTTTTGTAAATGGCCAGCCAGTCACATTTCCCTGTTCCTGTCTTTTAGTTCGTCTGTGGTGTTTCTTCTGTTTTAACCCGTTCTCCGTTGTATTAACGCCTGTGAGATAGACTGCCTGTGTGGCTCAGTGCGAGTGAGGTTGGAGTGAGTAAACACGTATAATTTTATACGTTTCCTCCTCACTGTCTAACAACAGTGTAAGTCATTTTATCATCATTCGTTTCTTTTAATATCTGTAAGAGCGCTGATAACCTCCGCGTTGAGTCCACGCAAGCTTGAAACACACATACACCTTAATGGATCTGTGAGGTGTGACAAAGGAGTAGAAATTGGAGGAAGAAGAGTAGGGTGCTTGAGATTTGCAGATGACATGGTCCTTCTAGCCACAGGGGAAAAAGAATTACAGGATTTGGTGGACCCCATTGCAACTAACGGAAAAAAATATGGAATGAAAATTAACACAAATAAAACAAAAGTACTGGCAATAGGAGGAAATAAGGAAATAAAAATTGTGCTGAACGGAGAAACACTAGAACAGGTGCAAAATTTTAAGTATCTTGGAAGCAGGATAGACACCGACTGGAAGTGCACCACAGAAATTAAAACAAGGATAGCAATGGCAAAAGAGGCGTTTTATAAGGAGAATCTTCTGCAGCGGTATGGACAGAGAACTCAGAAAGAGACTCATAAAATGTCTTGTATGGAGTGTTCTTTTATATGGCGCTGAAACATGGACTATGAGGAAAAAAGACAGAGAAAGGCTGGAGGCTTTTGAGATCTGGACATGGCGGAAGATGGAAAGAATAATTTGGATGGACAGAGTAAAAAATGAAGAGGTACTGAGAAGAGTGGGAGAGAAAAGGCAGTTACTAGATGTAATAAAGAGAAGAAAAAGAAATTGGATTGGGCATATATTAAGAAAGAATGACGGACTGATGAAAACAGTTTTAGAAGGTTATGTAGAAGGGAAAAGGAAGCGAGGAAGGAAGAGATTCCAGATACTGGATGACATGATGGACGGTACAACATACAGCAGCCTTAAGAAGGAAGCAATGGATCGCAGAAAATGGAGAGGCAAAGGACCTGCTAATATAGCAGATAACTGATGATGATGATGATGATGAGGTGGATTAATGTGGGTTTAGAGATGTTGTTGATGACAGCCAACTTTGTACGTGTTGCTCTGCACCAGACGCGACTGTCATAGATATTGTTTCACTGGACTTGGCCTACACCTAAACAGAACTTGGATTCGGACGAGAAAGTAGGTACAACTGATTCACGAAAGTGGAAGTGCATCTCGGGCCATGCATGGTCAGATATCTATATAATCCAGACAGAGGATTCCCCTGCCTAAAGAGTATCTCCATTACTTCAAGAAATTCTGCAGTAAGCACACACAAGATACATAATGGCGCACCAAATGTCACAGTTACTACATATGTAGAAACAGCGACCGTTGGAGAAAGTAACACGGGACACTTCACAGTCTTAACAATCCTTCATCAAAACATGCAATACATAAGAAAATGATATATAGTTATTTGAAGTTGAACTTTAACCTTCGAACTACACAGTAGTTTGTGTCACTGAGCACTGGTGTAGAGAGACACGAATGCAACATGTAATATTCTCAGTGTAAGAAAAGACAGATTCCTGTTGTAGGGTTACTTTAAAGGATGTAGTATCATGCTTTTATATCAGAAAAGGCACACAGTTAAAATGAAAACATGACCTTAGCACATTAAGTGAATACAAACACTTCGAAATTTCAGCTACTTAATTAACAGGGCTTGGCATCAACAAAAAATTGATCATTTTGTGTGCATATTGACCACCCGTGATAGTGTGGACACTGCTTTCAATAAATGAACAGATTTTCTAGATAAAGTCTCAACATAAAGGTCAACGCAATATTTTGCGGAGATGTATACATAAACACAAATCAGAGTTTTTGAGTGAGCCTGTTGATCAATGGTGCACAAGGATTACTAAGTGACTGGACCAGTAATCGACTATGTGGCCACAAATATGAACAAGGAAAAATGTGATGTGATGAACACTGTGTCGATTTGTGCCAAATAATGTAAGTAAAATCAGGTCAAGGAAAAAATCCCTAAACTGCAGACCTATGAAAGACAGTTATCGGAAATCAAAATACTCGTATAAGGATTTTCAAGAGAATTCGCGAACCACAGTTGGGATTAAGTATATAGAAAAATTAAATTATTTAAAATGAACTTTGAAAGGCATTTCCAAAAGCGCCCGCATCAGTATCAATGTCTCACAAAAACACATGGTTAAGTATTAGGTACTCCTTCCAAACCCTTAAGTACCATACCTCATTTCTATGAAAGAGAGTCATGATGAGCTAGAGTTCTTAAATTTCTGTCGTGGGTGAAACGGGTATAGGCAGTCTGTGATGTCATTAAATATGAAACAGGGACACACAAACAAAACCATAATAACCTACTGACATGGGAGGAGAATGAATTAATAAATGATCCACACCACGTAGCAAAGTTTCTGAACAATCATTTTTTCAGATACTGTAGAAAAAATTGCAACAAACATTCTCAAAAACAAATAATTAAGCACTAACTATAATGAAGCTACCACCAACCACAGAGCATGAAATCAGTAAAAAATGAAATGTCAGTAGGCTTAGGTGAAGTACAAATATATGGGTGCTGGAAATAATGCACACAGAGAATGCAAACTGCTTTAAGAAACATCATAAATGCGTCATTTAAATTATGGAAATTAAAGAATATTGAAAACAGCAGGAGTTCTATTTCTGTTAAAGAAAGGTAATGCAGAAGATATAGAAAATTTCCCTGCTGGCATCATACTTAAAAATAATAATAAAAGACAGATTAATTGATCACTCAAATAAATACGTTCTAACTGAATCACAGTTTGGGCTTCTAAGTATAAGAAGTACAATCAGTCAAAGAAGAATTCACCAAAGGGGGAATTGATGCTTTGGGCAAGGTTGACTGTCAGATACAGATTTATAATATGGGCAGCCCCAGCTACTGAAATTAATGGTAAACTGAAATTAAAGAAATCGGCAGACAGCTGTTAATTGATGTTTTTAAACCACATCTTCAAGCGGTTTTGCATACGTAGGAAGGAAAGCGTCCTTTTAATGCATACAATGATTTAAAAATTTAGTTACGGACAGGCAATAAAAGTAAACTTAAATGAAAGTACTCTCAGTAGTGTCACACAGGTTAGCACACTGAGGCGCCCCCAACTTTCATAGTGACAGAGTCCAACCCCATGAAGAGGGCAGGTAGTCAAGAAATAAAAACCGGCAGAGCACTTGGGGAAATGGTGCAGAACATGAGTCACTGTGGCAAAAAGAAACCTGCTTTAATATAATAAATACGATTAAAATGTAATACAAGAAGCGTAAAATGAGATACCATCAGTGGGCCGTCAGTCTGCCAGCCCCGTCGCTACAAAGGTAAAAACCACCGGAGGCAAAAGTTATGCAAAATTAAAAAACAGGGAAGCGAGAAGTTAATTAAGCTGTTGGATTTATATGTGCATCCATGTGCGAATGAAATCGGGGAGAAGAACTAAATGTGTTAAAAGCCTTATAAGGCTATAAATTTTATTTAAAACATTTACCGATAAGAGACTAGTCAGAACTGAGAATGAATATCAGACAATGGGGAGACCCATTTATAATGGCGTAACTTGAACGTCCATATACACTAATACGCGAAATTTGCATACCGTGTAGTTGATCATCGCGTGGTTAAAGAACTGGAGGCGGTCAGCTGTGTATTAAACCGCTAAAGTGCGCGTCATTTATATTGGCGGCCGAGTTTAGGTTCGTTCTGCGCATCTGACGTCACAAAACACAGTCAGCCAATGAACAGAGAACGACGTTGCCAGATCTCGACTGCAGTGCATAGCATGGACGAGTGTCTTCAGTTTTAGAAACGTCCAGTCATAAATAAAGTAATAGAACAAAAGCAGTGTCTTGATAGCAGACTTTCTTTTATAGAAAGTTTGGAAAAAGCGTTCTTTATACCAACTGCTTCATATTCTATTAATTAATTAAACCAAACAAGCAATAAGACTCCTAATTCAGGCGATAGCAAGGAAAGGTGTTTGTATCAATCTCATGAACCGTTTTTTCGCACTAAAGAAGAGCGGTAAATTGTTTATTTCTTATTATACTTCGACGAAGCGTGAGTAATTCATAGTCATACCAAAAGTGTTTGTCAGTATTTTGCGTGACGTGTTAGAGTCCTCAGTGCATTAAGTACACGGACGATCTGCATTAGCGTAATGGTTAAGGTGTTGGGCTTCTGTGCGAAAGGTTATGGATTCAAACCTTGTGTGATGCTTAAAATTTTAATTATTTAACAACAATATCGAAGTGCCTTACTTCATGAATTATATTCGTTTGAATGCAATTTTTTGAAATTTCTAGTGCTTTGTCTCTTCATTCACCCTTTCGCTGCTGCAGACACGTGCTCCCCGCATTCCGCGCTGTGCGCTATTTTGTCATCGCTGCACTGCTCGCCTGTGCAGACACATGGTGTTCCCACTGCTTTGACACACTTCGATTTCACAAAAACTATTTGGCCCAAAAATTTGATTTTTACCTTCCCCCCATAAATGACTTAATTTTGTTTCGATGTTCAACGCAGTTATTATGCAGCATTAAATGTAGGAAACCATTGCACGAAATTTTGAAGAGTTTGCAGAGGTAGAAGTCCGTAGCGTATACTTTCCGTATGTTCGATTTTAGTTGCCACAATGTTGAGAATGAAATGTGGACAAGATACCTAAATTTCATATAAAATTTACTGTATAACAATTTAATGCTGCATAATAACTGCGTTGAACATCGAAACAAAATTAAGTCATTTATGGGGGGAAGGTATCAGTCAAGAAGACATGCAAAAACCTAATTTTTGGGCCAAATAGTTTTTGTGGAATCGAATGATAAGTGTGTCAAAGCAGTGAGAACACCATGTGTCTGCACAGGCGAGCAGTGCAGTGACAAAATCGCGCACAGCGCGGAATGCAGGGAGCACGTCTTTGTAACAGCGAAAGGGTTAATGCGGCCGTGGTGGCTTTACTTCATGAACTGCGCGCTCCCCCCTAAACGTAAGCTTGCGAACTATGCTATACTACGGCGCTGCTTCTATTGGCGCGTGCGTCGTGTGCAACTGGCAACGCAGCAATCTCCCGCATCTGGGCGGGCATGCGCGAGCCACCAAGATAAAAGAATTGAACTATAGTTCCTTGCTATGGAATAGTTTTTGAAATAACAAATGCACAAAATACGAATATAGTGTTCAGACTACAAAAAAAAACCATAAGAATAATAATAAAAATAATAGTCAAGCTCATTGCGAAAGGTGCCTGGTGGTTGGCTCTTTAATTCCCTCAGCACCTATTTTATCTTTTCCCAGATTTGCAATACTTATTTTACTACTGTCTTTGAAACATTTCATTAACCTGTTTCAATGTGTATTGATTCAGATACTTTCGGAAACTCTTTGCCAAGTCACTGCATCTGCAGTTAAGTGTTTGGTAAGACAGTTCGCCATTAGCCAATGGCGTGCCTTGACGGGTTAGAATGTCGTGTGAGTCCCTGTTCGTAAGAAGTCAGCCATTACGCTCGTGTACTGTACCATGAACTGTTATGAGGTATCTGGCTCGGGAGCCTTGTTTTGAAAAAAGCACGCCGTTCTGATGAAAGTGCTTTTGTTTGATGGAGAGCCAGGTTTTTGAACAGTCTTCGCCATGTACAAGATCAACCAAATTTGTATTCAGTGCTGAAATGCAATTTACAGTTTGAGGTTAGTCGGGTTGCTCATTTATACTGGTCTACGCACAAGTATCCTTCTTTATGTTATGTGCCGTGGAGTAGGCTCAGAGAGGTTGCGAATTAATAAGTACTTGGGTATTGGTTATTGCATCATTTTTAACTTCATTTCATTCTGGAATACCTTTAATTTCAGCGTTAAATATTTAAGGAGTACAAGATTACTTTTGTTTGGATAACTTCGGAATACTTTTGTGACACTAGAATCTTGCTTTTGTATTGATAAATGTGAATAGAATTATCGCCACAGGATTACAATTTGTGTACGTATTCTTAACGATGAATAATAAATGATTAATAACACTTGCGCGATCTTGTTTACCTTAATATGCCCCCCTATACAGATGTTTTATTTAAATGTTCTTCAGGTAGTGAACCACCATGTTATTGTTGCAGTTTCATGAAAAGTAACGGCTGAAGTAAAAGTCACCGTGATGATTAAATACGAGGGGCGTCTAGTATGTAGGTTTACCTGTTTTATATACAAAACAACATTGCACACAATTTTTCATACTGAAATAATTTTATTGACACCGTACAATTTTTCCATTACTTTTGTACATGGTCGCCATATTTTTCCAACCATTTTTCGTTCCGTGACAAAAGTTTTCCAAACCAGTGTTGTACCACGTCGGGTCCTGTGCTCGCAACCAGCTGTTCACTGGTTGGAGTGACTTCACCATCGGTGTTAAAGTGCTTACCTCCAAGATGTCTTTTAAGTTGGGGGAACATGTGAAACCATTTGGGGTAAGATGGGGTGAATCTTAAGGGCTCCGTCTGGGACATTCAAGCTGCACCCTGCACCAGGCCGAGCATTGTCATATAGCAAGAGAACGCGGTGAAACAAAAGTCCAGGATTTTTTCTTTTGATGGGAGCTTGCAGATTTCTCAAGGTGTTGCGAGGCAGGCAATGTACGAATAACACCTCCTGACAGTCCCAAATGATGGTTGCCATAACCTTTGCTGCCAAATGTGAGACCTTTTCCTTTCTTGAGGCACAGTTGCCAGGTTTCCTGCACACCCATGTTCTGATGCTTTGTCTTAGTTCTAGAATGATGGCCCGGGATCTCATCTCCGTTCGAATGCTCTACAGGCTTCTCTATAGAAAGAGACTAACTTCCGACGGATATAGTCAGCGGATAGTTGTTTTGCAGCGAAATGACAGAGGGCGGCCCACACGCGGACAAAGTTTGTTGTGGTAATTCCATGCCATTGGCAGCATACTGGCAAGATACTGCGGTGTGCACAGTAGGCCGGTGTGAGCTTCGTCCACACACACCAGTCTAACTCACCAGCCATCACATGTCATGGGCACAGTCTATTTTTCAGGGAAATAAAATAGGGAAACTCACTTATTGAACGCCCTCGTATATGCCTTATGAGCCATGATTGGAGCTTGGCAGTACTATTAAGGGGCTCCGGAAAGGCTCAAAATCATGAAAAGTTCAATTTTTACTTTTTTGCGTTTTCTGAATCTGCAGACTATTACCTTTTAATAGATATATAATTTATTCAATTCCGAAGACTACAACTATTTTTAAATTTTTTTTGAAATGTGTTCTACATGGGCGTGACCCACTGTGGCGCTGTTAAACTGCTATCAAGTGGTGTTATTATTAACGTCCGTGTTCATCAGGTACATTTTAGTGATGTGAGATAAAGTATGTGTTGTGGCTAACCTGTGATGGTTCAATATATATCGCTGGTGTGATTGTCGATTGTTTCATGTTTATTTACTCTGTCGTTATCTCGAAAATATTCGTAATTAATTCTGTTTCTTGAGTGTCTGTTTTGTTGAAGTATAATAATGAGTAAAATTAAAGTTATTAGAAATCCTCTGAAAGCTTTTAAGAAAAGGAGAAATGTTGGCAACATTGTAAGATGCAAGGTATTTAGAAATATGGGAATGAAGATAGGTTCTAACATGGTACGAGCGATGCTTGCTTTAGACAAGGAACGCCTTCGGGCTGCAGACAGGGCTGTAAAGAGTCTAGAAATACAAGCAAGAGTAAACAGGAGGAGGAACAAGAGGAAGCTGGAGGAGGAGTTTGCAGAGGATGAAGATAATCCATCCTATGGACCTGGAATGCACTAAAAAGTTAATCCAATCTTTGTCGCTCGATTCCCAAAACTTTTATTTTGTCATACTAATTACATGTTTTCTAAGGATCTTCCAAACATATTTGTTTCAAACTTTCAGTAAATGTTACACAGTACCTTCTGCATAATTTAACACAGCCTTTTTCCAAAAAAAACTGTATATCTTTGAATATATAAATAAAAAATTGCAAAAAAATGTTGTGAATTTTCATTACAATTGAAAAAAAAATCATCTTTAATAACTGAACTAAAATTTTGTAAAATCCCTGTGTTAAGTTGTAGCCCATATTCCAATAAATAATCTGTAAAAAGTTCAACTTCCTACCTCAAATACTTTGTGAGGAAAGATGTAATTTATAAGGGTTATTTTAACATTGCAAGTATAGGGCGTTCCGGAGCCCCTTAACTACTGTCTCTTTGCGAGCTCGCTAGTTTTCAGAAACTGAACAAGGTGTGACGGCGCGCGTTGCTGTGTCGCTGGGAGCTGGCACACTACGTATTGAAGGACTGTGTCATTGCAACTGATATCATTTTTACGTATAACAGTACTGAATCTCTAGCGAATGACTTAACTAATTTCTGCACCCTGAACTGATGGCTACACATCTGGTGAAACTGCCCCACAGCTATAGGGTGAGATGCTACGTTAGGACAACCTGTTGTTTTCTCTGCCTCGTGATGGCTGGGTGTTGTGTGCTGTCCTTAGGTTAGTTAGGTTTAAGTAGTTCTAAGTTCTAGGGGACTTATGACCACAGCAGTTGAGTCCCATAGTGCTCAGAGCCATTTGAACCATTTTTGACAACCTGTTGTTTTGAAACAGCTAGTCACTTAGATACTCTCGATTATTTATGATATACAGGCCCTTATCGTTCCCATTGCGTAAATATGTCTCCACCTTGTTAATTATTACATTCTGACGGGAATTGAACGGCATATGTATCAAATTTTCCTTCAACACTATCTGTCAGTGTTATCAGTAACGACTACCGCGTGCTGGCTGCTACTGAGGCCACTGCATCTCTGACTGTTCACGAAGCAACAGCATGTTACAGACAGCCATGCTTTACTCTAACTGAAGATACAGAAGCATGTTTATACTGTTGTACATATTTTTAAGTTTAGGTTAGGCTGCGGGAGTTACGACTCCCGGGGAAAACAGACAGTTAAATTCAACATTAATAGTTTCCACAAACTGCGTTCGCCAACGACACATCTTGCCCAATGTAATATGAAACTGTGTGATGTATGATTACGTCGCAGAAGGTTCTCAAGTCAGACACTGATAGAAATTTATTTCGTGTCCACTATGTATGTTGTTCTGCGTATCACCAGAATTTCAGGGAGTTATCAGTACTCCTTATACGAGTGGTTGAAGCAATTTCAAACACATACACCTTCTTCAATTCTAAACATCTCTTCAAAACACTATGGGCTTTAACTGTGCCACATGAGCACATTTACCGATCTGTTGAGCACGTCAAGAATAACACTGATAATTACGGCAGAAACATCTCTGCCCATATCCATGGAACAAAACCTAAACTGAAGTTACGTTTGCGTAGAAAGAAGAAACATAAAACTCAAAAAACCTATTTTTACAAAGGAAACAAACAGTACAATAAACTGACCAAGGAGTTTAAAGCGCTTAATGAAATGGACTCATTAAACAAGGCAGTTAAAAAGTACCGGTTAAGCAGTATATTCCTTAAGTCGAGTTAAAATGCTTGTTCTACGCAGGAAGAATTTGTGCACACTCGGAATCGAGCTACAGCCGACGACGACGACTACTGTATAGTGAAGCTTTACTTGGATAACACAGAGCGGAGGTGTGATAAAAAATGTGACACAAGTAACTCATAACAACGTTAGTAATAATAAATCATATTTCGTTTGACACAATACGTCCAAACTGACATTCTCTTTCCATGCGCAACATCTCACTCGTTATAGAGCTGAGTCAGTTTTACAGTGCACCAACTGAGAAACTGCGGCCCACAAAACAGAAACCACCCGTCGTCGATGTCAGCAGATGGTGTGTATAGTGTTACGTTATGAAATAATGTGTATGTTGTGTGTGTAGTATTTGCAGTGACAGGGCGTAAGGAATGGATGTGCAGTGTATCAGTATTTCTTTGTATTGTTAAATAAGTTCTCTGCAAAATAGTATCGTACACTAGGAATAAACTGATTGACGTAGCACTGTTTTAAACAGACTGGACTTATATTCGGGAGGATGGAGCGTCCAGTCTTCAGCTGGTCATCCTGAGTTAAATGTCCGTGGTTTCCCTAAATTACTTTAGGGAAACGGCAGGCACGTTTATGCTATAAGCCCACGGCGGACTACTTGTCTCATATTTGTGCAAATAGAGCTGTAAGTGCGTAAATTTGCGATGTGTGAATCATGTTACTTTCATTGTTGTTAAACTGTAATATCCATTTCATGCCCAAGATCCTTGTAAAAGTGATCTATGGATTAATAAAAGGACGTATACTCTTTCTACTACTACTACTATTAATAATAAATCAAGTACAGACGCTATTTTTCGCCATGGGGAAACTTGATATTCTGAGGATATTCTTATTACTCAGTTTCTCGTTAACGCCTTTCGATCTAAAGTTTCTGTAATCGGTTACAGTGATTTATGATCTCATTCAGTCGCTGTGCATGAAGTGCTAGCTTTTCGAAAGCTTTTACGTTCCTTTGTTAAAAAAAATAGAGATTAGTATTTCGTGTAGCGTCGACGACCGACGAGGTCATCATAGCCGTGCCACTAATTTATGCGGTGCAAAGACCGGGAAGAGAATTGGGTGTATTCTTTTCAAGGGAATCATCCCGGGATTCGCGTTAAGAAGTTTCGTGAATCAAGGAAAATCTAAAGACGGTTGGCCACGCAGGGGTTGGACTCCAGCATCTCCCGAATATGTCAGTATTTATTTCCTCCATTCATCTACTTTGCATACCCTCATTTCAATTAACGAGATGCTATGTTGTTGCGGTTTATCACACATTTCCTTCATTTCTGCTTCTGTGTTTGTGTTACTAAGAATAAGCGATAGTTTATGATCGGAAGTCACATATCTAATCGCCTGGGGTGATGGATTACTTTAGAACTACCGCGTCTCAACATTCCCCTGGTCTCTAATTGTCTCACGGGCAACATTTCAATTAACAAAGCGACACGCCTTGATCCAGTCATACGTCCTTTGTATCGTCCTTCATGACTATCAGAGCCCTCACTGAGTATCATTTTCCGCTACAGGGGAGTTTACTTCATATTTGGTTTTATGCTTTTTCTCACGCCCAAGTCCCAGAGCAGAACTCTCACGACAAACGGCTACATTCAGTTTTTTCAGTCCGTGTTTGTTGTTGTTGATTAAACTTACTTACCAATGGTTGCTTTACGTTCACGATATTTTAGTATTACATCAGCAGTTTAATTAACCACAACACAGAGCAATTAACAATACAAATATTTTAGAATCATCAGAATTCCAAATAACATGGAGTTGAAATCTACTTTTGGCTTACATGTTGTTTTTTTACACAAGAGCTGGTACACAGTAGGAAGATGATATCCAAACAAGTGACTGCTCTCTGCCCCTCATACAGTTTTATTTTGTGCTTAGAATGCCGCTGTGACACTATCAGTGAAACATGATCATGTCCAGCATTCTGACAGCTCGGGATTTCTGTGCGACGACTTCTAATCAGGTACGTTGCAACACACTGTTACGATGACCGCCGTATGTCGCGTCAGTATAGAAGATGTTTGTTAATGGCTATAAATTTTACCGAGTCTTTGTTGCGTAGGTTAAGAGATACGTATTATGTGACAGGCAATTCCTGACTGAAAAAAAAAGAGAACAGTGGTTTCAGATACACTTCCAGATCACTATACCAACACTGGCGCTTTTCTCAAATCAAGTTTCCAACTCCGTTTCTGATTATGTGTTGATTTCTTGCAACGGAAGTCCTAGTTCGTAAAATGTGAAACGCGGCCTTCTCCCGGGCCTATATCAGTACGTTTCACCCTCCTTCCACTTTGAAACTCTCGAGATTTCTTCTAGAGTAACTTTTATCGGCACCTCTGCCCAGATCAAGAAAACTTTTCTGTGATCTATCCACCAATTAAGCTGTAAGGTACTTTGTGGAACCCCAAGGAAGGCTCCGACCCATCCTTTGCCTGCCATGTTGTAAATCCTGCTCTCCTTCTAAAACTTCTATCCCAGCCGCAAGTCCCTCTTGCATATACAGGGTGTTTCAAAAATGACCGGTATATTTGAAACGGCAATAAAAACTAAACGAGCAGCGATAGAAATACACCGTTTGTTGCAATATGCTTGGGACAAACTTTCGAAATTACAGTAGTTACAATTTTCAACAACAGATGGCGCTGCGGTCTGGGAAACTCTGTAGTACGATATTTTCCACATATCCACCATGCGTAGCAATAATATGGCGTAGTCTCTGAATGAAATTACCCGAAACCTTTGACAACGTGTCTGGCGGAATGGCTTCACATGCAGATGAGATGTACTGCTCCAGCTGTTCAATTGTTTCTGGATTCTGGCGGTACACCTGGTCTTTCAAGTGTCCCCACAGAAAGAAGTCACAGGGGTCCATGTCTGGCGAATAGGGAGGCCAATCCACGCCGCCTCCTGTATGTTTCGGATAGCCCAAAGCAATCACACGATCATCGAAATATTCATTCAGGAAATTAAAGACGTCGGCCGTGCGATGTGGCCGGGCACCAGCTTGCATAAACCACGAGGTGTTCGCAGTGTCGTCTAAGGCAGCTGGTACCGCCACAAATTCACGAAGAATGTCCAGATAGCGTGATGCAGTAATCGTTTCGGATCTGAAAAATGGGCCAATGATTCCTTTGGAAGAAATGGCGGCCCAGACCAGTACTTTTTGAGGATGCAGGGACGATGGGACTGCAACATGGGGCTTTTCGGTTCCCCATATGCGCCAGTTCTGTTTATTGACGAAGCCGTCCAGGTAAAAATAAGCTTCGTCAGTAAACCAAATGCTGCCCACATGCATATCGCCGTCATGAATCCTGTGCACTATATCGTTAGCGAATGTCTCTCGTGCAGCAATGGTAGCGGCGCTGAGGGGTTGCCGCGTTTGAATTTTGTATGGATAGTGGTGTAAACTCTGGCGCATGAGACGATACGTGGACGTCAGCGTCATTTGGACCGCAGCTGCAACACGGCGAACGGAAACCCGAGGCCGCTGTTGGATCACCTGCTGCACTAGCTGCGCGTTGCCCTCTGTGGTTGCCGTACGCGGTCGCCCTACCTTTCCAGCACGTTCATCCGTCACGTTCCCAGTCCGTTGAAATTTTTCAAACAGATCCTTTATTGTATCGCTTTTCGGTCCTTTGGTTACATTAAACCTCCGTTGAAAACTTCGTCTTGTTGCAACAACACTGTGTTCTAGGCGGTGGAATTCCAACACCAGAAAAATCCTCTGTTCTAAGGAATAAACCATGTTGTCTACAGCACACTTGCACGTTGTGAACAGCACACGCTTACAGCAGAAAGACGACGTACAGAATGGCGCACCCACAGACTGCGTTGTCTTCTATATCTTTCACATCACGTGCAGCGCCATCTGTTGTTGAAAATTGTAACTACTGTAATTTCGAAAGTTTGTCCGCCTGAAAATGTACTGTTGTCCCAAACATATTGCAACAAAAGGTGTATTTCTATCGCTGCTCGTTTAGTTTTTATTGCCGTTTCAAATATACCGGTCATTTTTGAAACACCCTGTACATTTCACATCATATTTCATAAACAATCCTGCGCAGCCAATTATCTGTATCCTAGACACTGTCTACTAATAGGAAGTTGTATTTATAGAGTATAGAATTTTGAGGAACAGGAAGGGACAGGCTCATGAAGAAATACATATGTAGATATATGCATGTCAAAAGAGCGCTGAAGTTAAATCCACTGGGAAAAGTTCTAAAACAACGAAACTAGATAAGAAATATAGGCCTTCCGTAAATAATTATTACAACTTAAGAGTTTAATACCTTTGAAACTATACTAGATATTAGCAAATAGTTTTCAACATGTGATGAGATAACCCAAAGTTTTGTTTCTTTGTACGCATCACAGTGAGCACCCTTAGTGGCACGGATAATATCTGGTCGGAATTCCATTTCTCCACGCTGACATGTTCGAATGCATTGCGAATAAGTGCCTTCTAGTTCAGCAGGCGTTCGGTACTCCAAATACTTTACAAAAGCCCTCATAACGAAGTCTGGTGATGTGACCTCTTCTGTATGAACTAAGTCGTACCCTGAGCTTTCTCATGTGACGCTCACGTTTTATCAGACTCAAGTTCAATTTTGCGACAAAATTGCGTCACCTTGAAGGTAACAAAAAATGTGAGTTATCACATGTTCTAAATTATTTGTTAATATCTGGTGTCCACCAGAGGTGCCGATAAAAATTACTGTAGACTTTATTAAGTCTTAAATTATAAATGCCGGCCGTTGTGGCCGAGCGGTTCTAGGCGCTTCAGTCTGGAACCGCGCGTCCACTACGGTCGCAGGTTCGAATCCTGCCTTGGGCATGGATGTGTGTGATGTACTTAGGATAGTTAGGTTTAAGTAGTTCTCAGTTCTAGGGGACTGATGACCTCATATGTTAAGTCCCACAGTGCTCAGAGCCATTTGAACCATTTTAAATTATAATTTATGGACACTGTATTACTGCAACCACGCAAAACACACTGCTTAATTTACTGAAAGCCCAGTAAAGTGTAAGGATTTATAAAGAGCATCTATGACCGAAAAACCCTCAGAACGAAATCAAAAGAGGGCCCACAAAACTCATACGGAACAGCTTGGCTAGTGGAATAAACTGCGACAGTTAGGGCCTGATTATACCGATGAAGAGAGACGGTGTAAAGGGACATCCTCTTCTAGCATAGCTTTCCCTCAACAGTAGTTTTCGATAATAGTATTATTTTTCGCATTTTGGACGGGTCCATATTATCTCAGCTGCTTTTCTGAAAACTTTCATATAATTTTATACGCAGTATGTTATATTTCAAGCTAAAACTTATGAAAAGGAATTAGTTTATTTTGAATGTTATAATCGATAAGTACTAGTTGTGAATCTGCAGTTAAAACTACTTTTTTTTTAGAAATATTTTAAATTGATAATTATTTGTTACACTTAAAATTTATGTTATTAATTACGCAATATAGTGCTGTTTACTTTGTTTATTTGTGGGTTCATTTATGAAACAATAATCAAAACCAATAGAGATTCATTTGTCAAGAAAACTTGTAAACCCTTTGGAATATTCTTATTTCTTCTGACTGAAATAGTAGAAAGCATGCCGCAGATATGATCGGAGGCATTTTTGTATTTTGTGCGAACAATTTAATTTCGGCTTTGTTAATGTGGAACATCAGAAGAACGTTTGAAATGCTAATGTGACAAAATATATTGACGTGACTACAAAAATTCTGCAACAACAAACTCCAAATTTATTTATATCAATTCAGCTATGAGGACGTAAAACGTGAGAATTTCAACTTCAAGAATCAGACCCCTAGACAAGAAGAACTGGAACCAGCTGTACGTGAAAAGATAGGTAAACCAGAAATTTTATTG
The DNA here is from genome assembly GCF_023898315.1 of Schistocerca nitens. Taxonomy (NCBI): domain Eukaryota; kingdom Metazoa; phylum Arthropoda; class Insecta; order Orthoptera; family Acrididae; genus Schistocerca; species Schistocerca nitens. Next base: position 862,404,992 of record NC_064618.1, read on the forward strand.
TACACTACTGGCCATTAAAATTGCTACACCACGAAGATGACGTGCTACAGACGCGAAATTTAACCGGCAGGAAGAAGATGCTATGATATGCAAATGATTAGCTTTTCAGAGCATTCACACAAGGTTGACACCGGTGGTGACACCTAGAACCAGCTGACATGAGGAAAGTTCCCAACCGATATCTCATATACAAACAGCAGTTGACTGGCGTTGCCTGGTGAAACGTTGTTGTGATGCCTCGTGTAAGGAGAAGAAATGCGTACCATAACGTTTCCGACTTTCATAAAGGTCGGGTTGTAACCTATTGCGATTGCGGTTTGTCGTATCGCGACATTGTTGTTTCCGTTCGTCGAGATCCAATGACTGTTAGCAGAATATGGAATCGGTGGGTTCAGGAGGGTAATACGGAACGCCGTGCTGGATCCCAGCGGCCTCGTATCACTAGCAGTCGAGATGACAGGCATATTATCCACATGGCTGTAACGGATCGTGCAGCCATGTCTCGATCACTGAGTCAACAGATGGGGACGTTTGCAAGACAACAACCATCTGCACGAACAGTTCGACGACGTTTGCAGCAGCATGGACTATCAGCTCGGAGACCACTGCTGCGGTTACCCTTGACGCTGCATCACAGACAGGAGCGCCTGCGATGCTGTACTCAACGATGAACCTGGGTGCACGAATGGCAAAACGTCATGAATCCAGGTTCTGTTTGCAGCATCATGATGGTCGCATCCGTGTTTGGCGATATTGCGGTGAACGCACACTGGAAGCGTGTATTCGTCATCGCCATACTGGCGTATCACCCGGCGTGATGTCATGGGGTGCCATTGGTTATACGTCTCGGTCACCTCTTGTTCGCATTGATGGCACTCTGAACAGTGGACGTTACATTTCAGATGTGTTACGACCCGTGGCTCTACCCTTCATTCGATCCCTGCGAAATCCTACATTTCAGCAGGATATTGCACGACCGCATGTTGCAGGTCCTGTACTGGCCTTTCTGGATACAGATAATGTTGGACTGCTGCCCTGGCCTGCACATTCTCCAGATCTCTCATCAATTGAAAACGTCTGGTCAATGGTGGCCGAGCAAGTGGCTCGACACAATACGCTAGTCACTACTCTTGATGAACTGTGGTATCGTGTTGAAGCAGCATGGGCATTTGTACCTGTACACGCCATCCAAGCTCTGTTTGAGTCAATGCCCAGGCGTATCAAGGCCGTTATTACGGCCAGAGGTGTTTGTTCTGGGTACTGATTTCGCAGGATCTATGCACCCAAGTTGCGTGAAAATGTAATCACATGTCCGTTCCAGTATAATATATTTGTCCAATGAAAAACTGTTTATCATCTGCATTTCTTCTTGGTGTAGGAATTTTATTGGCCAGTAGTGTAATTTTGGCTCCTCTCAAATCTTCATAAAAGACTGATGTGGACAATAGCTGCAAGTAGGAAGGAAGGGGTAGGTTACAACCTGAAGATGTTGCCTTTACTGGAAGAGGAAGATGATGAGGATGATGGCGGCGATGTTGATGATTGACGTATTGTCAGGAGCCCTTATTCCATCATCCCCACAGTAAACAGACAGCATCTTGACCGCAGGTAGTTGCTACGGCTTGGCCACTCTCGCGCGGGCACCTGCACGCGGCCGGCGGCGGCGGTTATCTGGGGCGGCGCCGGGGCGGGGCGCTATCGGCCGCGACAAACACAACGCGCGGCCCCCCCACGTGTTGTTTTAGCGGCCTGGCTGCCGCTGCTGACAGTTATATTAATTTTTCGGACTGCGTCTAATCAGGGGCGGCGGCGATATAGTGCGGCAGCGCGATAACGCAACCGCGACCACCCGTTTCTTGTCCTGCACAGCGAGCGGCGTTGGCCGTAGTTGACACTCTAAAATACACTCCTGGAAATTGAAATAAGAACACCGTGAATTCATTGTCCCAGGAAGGGGAAACTTTATTGACACATTCCTGGGGTCAGATACATCACATGATCACACTGACAGAATCACAGGCACATAGACACAGGCAACAGAGCATGCACAATGTCGGCACTAGTACAGTGTATATCCACCTTTCGCAGCAATGCAGGCTGCTATTCTCCCATGGAGACGATCGTAGAGATGCTGGATGTAGTCCTGTGGAACGGCTTGCCATGCCATTTCCACCTGGCGCCTCAGTTGGACCAGCGTTCGTGCTGGACGTGCAGACCGCGTGAGACGACGCTTCATCCAGTCCCAAACATGCTCAATGGGGGACAGATCCGGAGATCTTGCTGGCCAGGGTAGTTGACTTACACCTTCTAGAGCACGTTGGGTGGCACGGGATACATGCGGACGTGCATTGTCCTGTTGGAACAGCAAGTTCCCTTGCCGGTCTAGGAATGGTAGAACGATGGGTTCGATGACGGTTTGGATGTACCGTGCACTATGCAGTGTCCCCTCGACGATCACCAGTGGTGTACGGCCAGTGTAGGAAATCGCTCCCCACACCATGATGCCGGGTGTTGGCCCTGTGTGCCTCGGTCGTATGCAGTCCTGATTGTGGCGCTCACCTGCACGGCGCCAAACACGCATACGACCATCATTGGCACCAAGGCAGAAGCGACTCTCATCGCTGAAGACGACACGTCTCCATTCGTCCGTCCATTCACGCCTGTCGCGACACCACTGGAGGCGGGCTGCACGATGTTGGGGCGTGAGCGGAAGACGGCCTAACGGTGTGCGGGACCGTAGCCCAGCTTCATGGAGACGGTTGCGAATGGTCCTCGCCGATACCCCAGGAGCAACAGTGTCCCTAATTTGCTGGGAAGTGGCGGTGCGGTCCCCTACGGCACTGCGTAGGATCCTACGGTCTTGGCGTGCATCCGTGCGTCGCTGCGGTCCGGTTCCAGGTCGACGGGCACGTGCACCTTCCGCCGACCACTGGCGACAACATCGATGTACTGTGGAGACCTCACGCCCCACGTGTTGAGCAATTCGGCGGTACGTCCACCCGGCCTCCCGCATGCCCACTATACGCCCTCGCTCAAAGTCCGTCAACTGCACATACGGTTCACGTCCACGCTGTCGCGGAATGCTACCAGTGTTAAAGACTGCGATGGAGCTCCGTATGCCACGGCAAACTGGCTGACACTGACGGCGGCGGTGCACAAATGCTGCGCAGCTAGCGCTATTCGACGGCCAACACCGCGGTTCCTGGTGTGTCCGCTGTGCCGTGCGTGTGATCATTGCTTGTACAGCCCTCTCGCAGTGTCCGGGGCAAGTATGGTGGGTCTGACACACCGGTGTCAATGTGTTCTTTTTTCCATTTCCAGGAGTGTAGATAGTTAATCTGAGCTTAAGAGAACGTTTAGTTTACAAACTATACAACTCCGTACCCGAAGACAAAGCAACATTGTCAACAGTAACCAATCATACATTCACTGCTCGCTACTACAATTGTATTTGTAGGAATCTCAGCAAGTGACGAAATTTTCCTTATTATGTGTAAAAAAATGAACAACAGACGCTCTACGAAAGAATTATCTGAATGTAAATCGGAGATGTAGAGACACACAATTATAATTTCAGAAAAATTGGTTCATTTATTCAAGAGAAAGAGCTTCACAAATTGAACAAGCCAATAACGCGTTGGTACACCTCTGGCCCTTATGAAAGCATTTATTTGCCTTGGAGTTGTTGGAAGTCCTTCTGAGGCATATCGTAACAAATTCTGTCCAACTGGCGAGTTAGATCGTCAAAATCACGAGCTACGTGGAGGGCCCTTGAAACGTCCCCTTTTGAACAATTATACATGACTGTGCTTATCCTGACACACAATATTTTTAGCGCAACGCAATCTGACTTTCAAAAATCCCTACAAAAGAATGGCCCTGACTATAACATTAACCTATACGTTTCACAAATCACTTACCTCACAAAAATCTTGGTTACTCGAACTACTGCAATACAGCGAGCGCCACTACTGCCAGCTAAATAAAAGATTCAAACTACGGAAGGCACTAACTACTGATAGGCATAGTTAGCTATTTACCTTAATAGTCATCAAAAGTCATAATATATTTAGGAGTTCATAACATCCATTCTTACAAATATGAAAACTCCACCATTTCTCTCCCCACATCCACCACTGCTGGCGGCTCACCTCCAACTGCGCAACGCTACGCGCTGTTCACATCCAGCTGCCCAACACTACAATGGCAGACAACAATGCAAACTAGCCACAGACTGCACACAGCACAGCCAGTGATTTTCATACAGAGCGCTACGTAACGTTGCCGATAAGAAAACATAAACAGCCTACTTACATAGCCCCCATGCTCCGCACAAAAAATTTTACAAATTGTTTTGGGCAGCGGCCAATAATGATTTGATAAAGTTTTTCATAATTACAATAACAAAGAAATCAAAGGCACACACTTATTGATACAATGTTGGTCAAAAGCTAAAATTTTCTTACAGTCCATAAATACAGTCCTGATCGTTCATCACAGTAAAATAGCAGTGTTTTTCTCGAAGTCTGAGCAATAGAAGAAAATGCACACGGAAGTAGTGGATTTCTATGCAGTCTTGAAGAAGTAGTGTTGTCCTTCCAACGAAAAGACAGTGCTGACTCTTGACATGCAGACAGGTAATGGGCCACAACAGAGCAAACCCACTGCAGAGTCAGTCGAAGGTTTGAAGAATATTGGTACGTAGGTCATCACAGAGTAGACCCACTGCAGTCCTGGTAGAGATTACGTGATTGGTGGGCCATCAAAGATGCAGACCCACTGTAGTCCTTGTAGAGACGGCCAGCAGCCATCTGTTGCAACTGTGCAGTTGCACAATCACCATCGAAGAGTCTTGCGGAGAATATAGCAAGTCCATAACCACCACTTGTGCACTAACAAAGTTTTTGAAATTGTCCTTAGAACCAGCAATGCTGTTATCCAGTCCCTTGCTGAATTACTAACACACGTGCAAACACTGTCCCTACTTCTCACATATTGTCCATATACTATGACCAACAGAAATGTGTGCAGTGAAATGTAACTTACAAGTTAATAATATGATGAACTGGTGTCAATTACAATTTTATAACATGAGAATACAATAACAAAGGTACAAAATACATCATTAAAGAACATAACAATACAGATAACATTTGTAGTAAAACAGGCTTTACAAAAGAATAGAAATAGACATATACATCAGTGTTACAGGAATTAAAGTAAATATATAAAAGACCAGAATAACTTTTGAAACATCAACTTCACACATGAGCATTAAAACAAAACACAATAAATAATGTCTAAGCATCTTTACAAGGTAAATAACATAGTATTTGAAAAATTCTACAACGCAACTCTCATCAGAGAAACACATAAAGACAGGAAGAATACAAATATACAAGGGTACACAAACACATAGCGGAATAACAGAAAGGAAAGGACAGGGTTTTCATTACTCCAGTATCTTGCAAACAAAACTTTCTTTACTTCTTGGAGATCTCCCTTCGTTCTTCATTATTTCCAAAAAGTACTATCTATACACGCTTTCTGTACTTTTTTCGTATAACTTCTCAATGCATTTCTTCCAATACATCGCAACTCATTCTCTTCTATAGTCTACCCCCTCTTAAGCTAACTTAAATCTACTGAGCTCAGATATATATACTAAGGGATGAGGCAATGCAGCAGCACAAAACAATTAACACAAACATCAATGACAAAAAATTCAAATTGGCAAAGCAATTGCAATATTACAACTAATATAAGGCACTGTGCAGCAATCAAGAAAAATAAATGCGTAGTAAAACTGGCTTAACAGCGTAATACAAAGTCAAATTCAGTAACATTATGCCTGGCAAACAGCAGCAGCAGATGAAATAACTTATATCTAAACATGACATAGCTCAAGCAGAAAAAAATATTACACTAAAGACAACAGTGCAGACAAGGGAAATGTATATTCACATCTTAATGTCTATGTAATTAAAGTGGTGCACCACAACTTATTCTACAAAAGAAATTACCAAGTACTTGGAAAGAAAATTATGAATGTAGTTCCTGTGAAGGTAAATGTCTTTTAGTGCTCCCTCATTTTTATGAAAAAATTATTATTTACTCGATCTGTAGACAGAAAATATTTATATTAGTACATCTATAAATTTTATTTTAACCAATGCTGCAGCGCAGCTAGAAACTAGATATTAAACAAATTGAGTAAATAAATACATAAAGAAGCCATATCGCATTTCTCTCAACTAGCAAGACAATAGCCGTGAAATGTTTCTCATCGTTTCATTAGGCATTTTATTAAATATCATAAATTAAGAGCTCCACAGTATAATCATATGTTTTCAAGTTTGAGCGTGTCGTATTTGCGATGCTTTCTACAAAGGAATGTCAATAGCGAGGATAATGGCCTCCCTTTTTTTCTACCTGTGCCTCTGAAAAGGCACACACTAATGGCTTTTTCTCCAGGCGTCTGACACAGCTGGGCAGCCACGACGCATTACGTGCAGGTCACTCAACTTTCTTACCGAAATATTTACGATAGCAGTTTCCGCTACAGTGGCAGTCTCATATAAAAAATTTCACAGGTCGGGAATTTGCGTTGCAAACGTGTAGAAACAAAATCCTATGAATATAACAGTGTCCAAAAAATTTTCTCCGGCATTGTGATACATTCACGCATTTACACTCATTTCATAACTCTTAAAGTACGATTCTTGGTTTACAACATCCTTTTTCACAAGTCAGAGTCCCTAACCACTACTCATTAGTCCTTACCTTATTCGTCCACACTTCTTCAATATTTCATCATAACAGATACGTAGCATACTCAAATAACTCATATAGCATCAGCTTATTGATCATAAACATACCGCAACAGCATAATACACATAGTCATCGTAATAATAACATCATAACACCTCAGTCAACTCTCAAAATCGTCATAACTTCCTCCAATAATTTCAAAACCTAAAAAAAAATTCTCTGCTCATTTCAATAGTGTCATCTACCTCAAACGTACTTTAAAAATCATGATCCCATACCAAATACATCATTCAGAGCTCTTATAGTATCACAATGGTTCCAAAAAATTGTGAACAGTTCACAAAGTACAGACGAAATACAATTTCGTAAGTATGAAGTTATCCAACTGTGTAATTACGTAAACATCTGTCACTGACGTAGTAAAAAAATGTTTGTTTCTCTGTTAAATAATCAGGTAGCTGTGTAATTCTGTGTTGGAGAAATATGGTACCGATGTGTAAAGTTGTATAGCAAATACCATATTAGCTAGGGCTCCTTGTGTTTGCCACACACATGGTACACAAAGTAAGTGTGTACCCCCCTGAGGATTAATGTAATTATACCCTCAGGTGTTACAGATTACAGCAATGGAATGAAATGTATCACGGAAAACCCTTGAATCATTGCACTTCAAATATCTTAAAAAAATAAATGTTTTAAGTGCGAAATTAATCACTCAAATACGTGTACTGTAGCGCTAAACTGTGCGTCATGTTGTAAGATAATCTCTGTGGAAGTCTCGTAGTTATCGTCCTCCGAAAGCTAAGTTCTGCAGAAGTCAATGTACTTACCTCATGATAAACAAAAGTGAAATGCTTTGTGTATAGATATCGTAGTTATTACGCTTATTGTTGTGATGAAGAAAGTACTGTACTGTAACGTATTGTTGTGCTACGGAAAAGGCTGTCTCATTGTAGCTATACCACAAAAGTTACTACTAAAACATGTTTTACTTTACAGAATAAAACAGAAAACTGTGCAGATATAAAACAGAAATACTGCAAAAGCAACATTGTAAATTGTCACTCATTAGTAGCGTCGTGATAAAATTGTGTAGCAGTCACATAAACTAACCACTGTGTCATCTGGTATCTCACAGAAAGTACTTTAAATCCAGAATGTATTTTCAAGTAAACCAAAATGTTGCATTAAAATCTCATTAGCAGTACCAGTATTTGTCCTAAGTATGTAAGCCTGATAGTCGTTACGTAATCGTGCAACTAACAATGCATTCGTAATTTCTGTTTAAAAATGTTCCCTAGGTTCTAGGCTGGATATTTAATTTCAAACATTGTTGCATGTTAACAGTTTCTTAAGTCTGACAAAGCATCCTAGAAATGTGAAGTGAAAAGTTTTATGGCAAAGACAAAGTTAAAAAGCAGATTATCTTTCAATAAACGGTTTCACATGTGAAATGTGGTGTAAATCTTTACTCTTCCTAGTACACAGAGTCTCAACTTCAACGCAATTATCATGTGGTATACGTCGGATTCTGTAAGGTCCATTGTAAACTAGAAAGAATTTGTGACTCAAGTGTTTCTTCTTATGTGTCAATGAATTAGCTTTAATGAGAACTTTCTGACCAATATATAATTTCTTTGCATTTGCTTTACCGTGTAGTTTTCTCCTTTTGTCTGCTGCAGATTTTATATTTTTAAGAGCCAAGTCAATTATGTCTTTGTGTCGAAGTTTACGTGTATTCGGGAAAGGTACAAACTCTCTGATTCTCTTCGGTGGTTCTTCATTCTTCCATACAAGAATAGGTGGTAAAGCAGTGGAGTCATGAGGCATTTCATTCAGCACGTTTTGAAATAAGTGTAAATATCTGTCCCAATGCTGATGCTTTCTGTGACAATAAAGTCTGCAAAGCTTATTGATTTCTCTCATAATCCGTTCGGAGGGGTTACAATGTGGTGAGTACAATGAAATAAAAACAGGTTTGATTTTATGATTCCGAAGCATGCGTGACCAAACAGCAGATCTGAATTGCGGTCCGTTATCTGAAATGACTTTACTAACGTGTCCAGCTTCACGTAAGAAATTTTTAACAAAGGCGTTGGACACAGACCGTCCAGTGGCTTTACGTAACGGAGTGAAAGAAACAAATTTTGAAGTAAGTTCAACAGCGACTAGAACGTACGAAAATCCATTAGATGTTCTGACAAGCGGTCCCAAGAGATCAACAGCAGCAAATACTTTTAATTTAGAAGGAATAATAGGAAACAACGGAGCACGATGTGAGACAGTAGATGGTTACGCCTTTTGACAAAGTTTACAAATAGACAAGACTCTTCGAATTCTCTTTCGCATATTGTTAAAATAACAAGTCATCCGAAGAATATGATAACATTTTCGTGGACCAAAATGTGCGTAGTTGAAATGAATGTACCAAATGAGCTTATTAACAAAATCGTCTGGAATGCAAAGAACCCATAGCTTGTCATCAACAGTGCAGCGTTTGAACAGTATGTTGTTTCTCACCAGATAATAATGCCGAATCTGTGTGTGTGTCTTTTCATGCCATTTACTTTTGATGTCTTTCCAAATCGGATCTTTATCTTGTTCGTGAGCAATGTCCTTTAAAGATGTGGTGATGAAGGTTTCAAAGGCGACTTTCTGAATGTAAAGAATACTGAAATTTTTCTCGAGGTTGCCTTCTGTGTTACTTTTCTCAAGCCCAGCCGGTGCGCGTGACAGTGCGTCCGCAACAATGTTCTCCTTGCCGGGAATGTAGACTATTGTGAAGTGGAATTCTTGCAGAAACAATGCCCAACGTTTTAACCTGTCATGATTTAATTTTGAAGACATAAGAAATTGTAATGCACGATGATCACTGTATACTTTTACGTGCTTAGCAGAAAGAAAGAAACGGAATTTGTTAAATGCCCAAACGATAGCTAAAGCTTCTAATTCAGTAACGGAATTATTTTTTTCAGATTTTGTTAGCACTCGGCTAGCAAAAGCAATGGTTTTATGAACGGTAGTGTCATTTTCTATGGCTTCTTGAAATAAATGGGCACCAAGACCGACTTTAGAAGAATCCGTGCTAAGGCAGAAATCTTGTGACATATCTGGATGAGCTAGTATTGGCGCGTTAAGTAGCGATTCTTTCAAAGAATTGAATTCCAACTGTGCTTGTTCGTCCCAGTTCCAAATAGTATTTTTTCCAGTGAGAGAACAAAGTTTTGGTGTAACTAGAATTTGCATATTCATAAAGCGACGGTAAAAATTTACGAGACGTAGAAAACTGCGGACCTTTTTTTTTTTTTTGTGGATGAAACTGGAATGGCTCTTATTGCTTCTAACTTTTCAGGATCCGGCTGGATCCCTTCAGAAGAAATAATATGTCCCAAAAACCTCACCTTTGACCTACCGAATTCAGACTTTTCCAAGTTAACTGTAATTCCAGATTCTGCAAAAATACGTAACAGACTGTTGAGGATGCGATTATGTTGTTCCCATGAAGCTTCTGCTATTAGAATATCGTCCACATATAAGGTGATGTGACGTTTTAAGAACTCAGGTAATATGGAATTTAGCCTGCGAAAGAATGCTGCTGAAGAAATGTTCAAACCAAAAGGAAGTTTCCGAAACTGATAACAAACGCCGAAACAAAGGAAAGCTGTGTATTTTCTACATTCTAGATGAAGTTCGATCTGATAAAAACTGGATCTGAGATCAATAGAAGACAACACTTTTACACCATTAAAATTTTGAAGAAGTTCTTCCAACGTTTGCGGCCTGTCTGTTTCAGGAATAATGATAGTATTGACTTGTCTCGAATCTAAGACAAGTCTGATCGATCCATTTTTCTTGTCAACAACATGTAATGGATTGTTGTATGAGCTTACTGCAGGCTCAATAATGCCCTCGTCAAGCATAGATTGTATTTCTGTTCTAACACGGTTCCTATACTGTGCTGGAATTACGTATGGTCTAACACAAAATTTTGTATGCTCACGAACACGAAATTGGTATTGAAATCCCTTGATTGTTCCTGTTTTGTGAGTAAAAACTGTGGAATGTGCTTGTAAAATCTCAAAAAGGTCCTGCCTATCAGTGTTATTACAATTCTCAATTGTTTGGATTTTATTCTGAATTAAGTCATTAATTTCAAATATGCCGTCGATATCATCACTGTCAGTACTTGCAGAGTGATTGTTAGTGTCTAGTTCCGTAGAAAATTCCGAACTGTTGTCTAACAGAAGGTAAAGCCGATTAATTTCCTCGTCATGGTTTGAGAGCCAATCTTCAAATTTCAAAGCTATTGACTTACCTTCCTTCTCTAAACTTATTTCAGCATCGTGAAAGTTTAAGATTGCTTTGTATTCATTCAAAAAGTCTACTCCCAATATAATTTCCGTCGACAATAATGGAACAATAAGAAAGTTCATAGAGAAGCTGTGGCTTTGACAAAAGAATTCTAAGTTGGTTTGTTGGCGCACATCTACACTTTTTCCAAAGATTGCACCTTGTAATTTAATCTTACGTAACGGAAGAGTGGGACAATCGTTCGATTTGTTGCATTTGCTAAACGCTGTTTCACTAATTACTGAAATGGGACTGCCAGAGTCAAGTACTGCAGTAAATTTTACGTCATTTACTGTAATGTGAATCACAGGATATGCAATGTTGTTATGTTTTATGTCATGTTCCTGGAATAAGATGTCCCTAATGTCTTCCATTTTTACGTAATTACTAGCTACGGCAGCTGCGTCGTCAATTTCATACATACGTTTTGTGGCTGCCAGCGGTATGAGTCATTGCTTATTGTCTCTTTGTTGGCGCGCGTCGTTATTGGGATTTGGAGACCTAACTTCTACAAATTCACCTTGTCGAGAGGGCCCTGCTCTGCTTGAATCCCGCCAGTTCTGATGCAATTCAGGTCTGTCGTTACGATCATATCGTGTGTCGTCATGTCGGTAGATTCCATAGTTTCTTTCTTGTCGGTTACATGGTGGAGAATTTCTCCCTGAATCGTAACTGCGCGCTGGACCATTGCGTCTAAAGTTATTCTGTCTCCCTTGATAATTATTTTGGTTCCCATATTGTCTGTTTCTCTGATTGCCTCTGTGATAGTCACTACCGCGGAGAGGTAATCTTTCCCTGTAATTATTACTACTCTGCCAACGGTTGTCATATGGGTGGTGTCTGTTTTGGTCACGATTTGTGTTGTGAGGATAGCCTTGTCGCGTCCAGTTATTATTTCTTTCATCGCGGAATTGCGACGGATGTGACCTATAATTGTTGTGTTCCTGTTTTCGCGTTCCGCGATTGTCAGTGTCAATTTCTAATTCTTGTAAGAGTCCCTGAAAAGCTTCAATGTCGTCTTTGCAACGTCCTGCCAAAATAATATGTCGTAAATGTTCAGGCAATTTGATTAAGCAAATGCGGATGAGTTCTGAGAGGCTGTATGGGTTTGACAGGTACTGATTCTTGTGCAACATGTCTTCAAAATATTTCACACGACTGGAAAATTCAGATTGTTCGAAATGTTTCATCATTATGATGTTATGTCTTACTCGGTCTTGTGTAGCTTGAGACCAATATGCTGAGAGGAAGGCATGATAAAATTCTCCTTCACTGTGACAATCGTGAATGACCGATCGCTTTCTTACAGCTGGTTCATTATCTAAATAGCCACACATAAATTCTAATCTGTGCTCTAATGACCAGTTTGGAGGAAAACAATGAGAGAATTGATGGAGCCACGCTTGTGGATGAATGTAGTTGCCAGAATTCTTAAACGTTTTGAATTTACGTGTAGTAATGAACAGCTTATAGTCAAAATCATCATGTCGGCGAGTCGCATGTCGGTCATTGTTACGTCGTGTCGGCGGTTCCATCTCAAAATTCGGTACACATTGCCAATTTCTTTCATAACTTCCGAAATGCGCTGTGTTATTATTTTGTGGCTGTTCCGTATTTCTATGTCCCTCTTCCCGTATTGGGGCGCGAGTATCCTCTGAAATACGTAATTCTTGTATTACCTGTGTCAGCTGATCTTGTACTTCCTGGATTTCTCTTTTGTACTGTGTATTGATTTGATTTTGATTTTGTTTGAATTTTCTAATTTGTTCGCACTCTTCTGTGTCATTAAAGACCACCGGTTTTGTGTCATTCAGATTATCATCTACCTTCGTAGATAAATTATTTAGCTGATCCGAAAGTTCATCTACTTTCTCTGATAATGAACTAATTTCCTCCATGTGTCTTTCTGAACCAATTTTCAGAGTATCTACTGTGTCCTTTAAGTTTTCCTGAGTTTTTGCAAGTTGCGTAACCAAATCGGTAGATGCAACTGAGTCAATTTTAGCTTGCAAGGTCTCATGATTTTCATGAACAATAGTTTGCAGTTCTTTTATGGCTGCTTCGTGATTCTGTAATGCATTTTCATGCCGCGAAAAAATAGGTTGAAAATGCTCACAAATTTGTGTTTTTACGTCATTACAGACTTTTTGACATTTCGATTCAATGTTATGTAACTCAGTAGTTAAATCTTCACGTGTTTGTTCAAGCGTGGTGTCTAACTTTTGAAGAATTTGTTCCATTGCGTCTAACAGTTGCTGTGTTTGTCTCTGGTGTTGTTCCATTGTGTCTAACTTTTGAAGCTTTTGTCCCATTTGTTGCATTAATTGTAATAACAATGCACTGGTGTCTGAAACATGTTCCTCAGTGCTTTTTGGCAGTGAAGTTGCACCGGCAACATTCACATTTTGACAAGCAGAAAATGTATTTTGACTTATTTGAGAAAACTGTGAAGACCCAAAACCTGAATCTACAGTATTTGCAAGATTGTGTCCTGTCATTTCGGATTCCTGAGGCGAACTGTTGCTGACCGATCGATCGATAACGCTTCCCTGTTCAGTAATTGTTTCACTGTCTACACCATTATTTGCCGCCCGCTCCATTTCTCTATGCACAGTTACCAAATTACTACTTTGAACATTAGTTAATTCATTACTCTGTGGCACTAACACACTGCTTTCGTCTTCACTGTCATTTCTCAGTTTGCTTTGAAGCCTAGTATTACGTTTTTCACAGCCATTATTGTCACAATATTTCTCACGACAACACAGAAAAGCACAATTTGAAGAGCAAAATAACAAAACACATTAACATGGCATTGAAAATAATATCTAGTTAATTGCAAGCGCAGCTGCAAAATACTTGGTACTAATCTACATGCATGCCACAACAACAATGAAAGACTGCAACTACAAAGGAGATTTTCTCTACAATTACGCGCTAGCAATAAACAAAAGCTACACTAATTACACAAACTACAAGAAAAAAATCAGGAGATTCCAGTGAGGTATCCTCGGCTAAGGGTGGACATATGAAACGTCCCCTTTGAACAATTATATACGACTGTGCTTAAACTGACACACAATATTTTTAGCGCAACGCAGTCTGACTTTCAAAAATCCCTACAAAAGAATGGCCCTGACTAACAGTAACCTATACCTTTCACAAATCACTTACCTCACCAAAAATCTTCGTTACTCGAACTACTGCAATACAGCGAGCGCCACTACTGCCAGCTAAATAAAAGATTCAAACTACTGAAGGCACTAACTACTGATAGGCATAGTTAGCAAATGAAAGATTTTGATAGAGAACAAACAATGTATTTACCTTAATAGTCATAATATATATATATAGCACTTCATGATATCCAGTATTACAAATTTCAAAACTCCGCCATCTCTCTCCCCACATCCACCACTGCTGGCGGCTCACCTCCAACTGCACAACGCTACGCGCTGTTAACATCCAGCTGCCCAACACTACAATGGCAGACAACAATGCAAACTAGCCACAGACTGCACACAGCACAGCCAGTGATTTTCATACAGAGCGCTACGTGGCGTTACCAATGAGAAAACCTAAACAGCCTACTTACAAGTGTTTTATTTTCCGACCAGATGGCGCTGGCAGATTTGCCGACAGATCTGTCCTCTATAGTAAGTAACGTTTAAACGAATGTGGTGAGATTTTTAATGTTTCGTCATTTGTCCCACGTGTTTCCTCAAATTTTATTCAGATGTTCTTAATGTGTTAACAGGGTAACAGGGTCCCCCATGGTTTTGTAAGTGGTCAACCAGTCAGTTTCCAGATGCCTTTTTAACTCCTCTGTCGTTTTACTTCTGTTCTAAACCCAGTCTTAGCACCTTTCACACTTTCTCCGTTGTGGGTCAAAGCGAGTGAGGTGGGAGTGAGTGCATGAGAGTCATTCTATAGGCTTCCTCTTCAATTTATGGCAACAACTTTAATAATTCTATCCATATTCGTTTCTTTTATTGTGTGTAAGGGTGCTGATAAACTCGCCGTATGCAGTGAATAACGGGTCGGGTTTGTGTCGGCATAAGACGTCCGCCAAACACTGCCGGACACTCACTTTCCGAATACGACATATACTTAATACTGATGCGGACATTGTCAAAAGGAAAGTTTCGTGAAGTGTTTTGAGTTGTGTGAACATCGTGGAGTGCTACAACTTTGAATGACAATGCACACATGGCTGAAGAGTCACTGTTGTCTGCTGGACTAAAGTGACTACTGTGGCGATAAATGCAAAACTAATGTTGTATAAGCAGCTTACTGCGGCTACACAGGCGTGAAAACATTAACAGTCGTCACAAACACAGCTTAGCGGTTTTCTTCATTTGAAAGACATTCGCGAAACTGAATTCTCTAACGGACGCATGTGGCAAAACGGAAGAACTGTAAATTCATATTCTAAAAGCTGAAGGGAATTTTGTTCTTTATCAAAAAGTGTCTGCCATTAATGATTGCATCGTGCGTCCGAAATGTTACTGTCGTACACATTCGAACTTCAGTCTACATAGCACCAGTTGCTTCCGACTAGACTGTAGCCAAAGTAAGGGGACGCAGTAGCAATACTCGTATCACCGGCAACTGGATCTCGCACCAGACTAGGGGAGGCAGCTGTTGCAGTCCACCACAGAAGATCTGCTCTGATTTCGCCGTCAACACCGCCCAGCTTCTGGCTACGCCGCACACCACCTCTCACGCACACTAAGTTTCTGAGCAAAGACTTGCAAAGCAGTTGGTATTGTCATAGTGAGTGGATTAAACATTTCATGTTGTCATTCTTTCCCATATCATTATTTCTTTACCAATACTGGTTGCTAATTTGTCTCTTTTTTTCTTATGTTGATTGCAATTTATGTATCATTACGTTTGATTTGCGGTATGTGCTTCAACATGTACACTCCTGGAAATTGAAATAAGAACACCGTGAATTCATTGTCCCAGGAAGGGGAAACTTTATTGACACATTCCTGGGGTCAGACACATCACATGATCACACTGACAGAACCACAGGCACATAGACACAGGCAACAGAGCATGCACAATGTCGGCACTAGTACAGTGTATATCCACCTTTCGCAGCAATGCAGGCTGCTATTCTCCCATGGAGACGATCGTAGAGATGCTGGATGTAGTCCTGTGGAACGGCTTGCCATGCCATTTCCACCTGGCGCCTCAGTTGGACCAGCGTTCGTGCTGGACGTGCAGACCGCGTGAGACGACGCTTCATCCAGTCCCAAACATGCTCAATGGGGGACAGATCCGGAGATCTTGCTGGCCAGGGTAGTTGACTTACACCTTCTAGAGCACGTTGGGTGGCACGGGATACATGCGGACGTGCATTGTCCTGTTGGAACAGCAAGTTCCCTTGCCGGTCTAGGAATGGTAGAACGATGGGTTCGATGACGGTTTGGATGTAGCGTGCACTATTCAGTGTCCCCTCGACGATCACCAGTGGTGTACGGCCAGTGTAGGAGATCGCTCCCCACACCATGATGCCGGGTGTTGGCCCTGTGTGCCTCGGTCGTATGCAGTCCTGATTGTGGCGCTCACCTGCACGGCGCCAAACACGCATACGACCATCATTGGCACCAAGGCAGAAGCGACTCTCATCGCTGAAGACGACACGTCTCCATTCGTCCCTCCATTCACGCCTGTCGCGACACCACTGGAGGCGGGCTGCACGATGTTGGGGCGTGAGCGGAAGACGGCCTAACGGTGTGCGGGACCGTAGCCCAGCTTCATGGAGACGGTTGCGAATGGTCCTCGCCGATACCCCAGGAGCAACAGTGTCCCTAATTTGCTGGGAAGTGGCGGTGCGGTCCCCTACGGCACTGCGTAGGATCCTACGGTCTTGGCGTGCATCCGTGCGTCGCTGCGGTCCGGGCCCAGGTCGACGGGCACGTGCACCTTCCGCCGACCACTGGCGACAACATCGATGTACTGTGGAGACCTTACGCCCCACGTGTTGAGCAATTCGGCGGTACGTCCACCCGGCCTCCCGCATGCCCACTATACGCCCTCGCTCAAAGTCCGTCAACTGCACATACGGTTCACGTCCACGCTGTCGCGGCATGCTACCAGTGTTAAAGACTGCGATGGAGCTCCGTATGCCACGGCAAACTGGCTGACACTGACGGCGGCGGTGCACAAATGCTGCACAGCTAGCGCCATTCGACGGCCAACACCGCGGTTCCTGGTGTGTCCGCTGTTCCGTGCGTGTGATCATTGCTTGTACAGCCCTCTCGCAGTGTCCGGAGCAAGTATGGTGGGTCTGACACACCGGTGTCAATGTGTTCTTTTTTCCATTTCCAGGAGTGTACGTGTGTGTGTGTGTGTGTGTGTGAGTGTGTGTGTGCAGTGATTTTGTGAGGTAATTTTGTGAATTTAAACGTTGCTGAGCTGAAGCGTCCCTCATTAATTTCTCACCCGTTACAATACAACAGGTCCTCTCTCACTGGTGCGACGTGTAAATACAGTGGGAATTTTAAATGTGACAGCTACCTGCTGACAGTAGCTAATGTTTACTTTCTGGAACTCGTCATATTGCAGCATTCTAAAGGCTCATGACTTCATTTGCATTTGTACATATGATTCAGCGATATTACACTTTGTCTGACCATCAGGGAATTTTTGTATTTTATAATCCTTCCGGGTTTTATGAACTAAATTCCAAAGTGACGTTTGCACTAACCTTGGAAGTAAAACAAGTTCTTCAAGGCGGACTTTTTTCTGCGCAGCACAGGAACGACATTGATATCAATCAAATTTTGTTTTTATTATGTTTTAGACGTTGCCGAATAACGTAAATATAGTATCAGCTCCATTTGCACGACGTAGTTTTATCTATACAGGGGGAGGCGGCTGGGACAGAGCACCCCATATACAGGGTGTCCCATTTATGTTGACCACCCTAAATAACTGTTTGTCCAGTTGCAATAACAAAATGTTTCAAGCAAATGTTTTTTAGCCGTCAGGGGGAGATCAGTCTGCATGATTGCATTCGTTGTAGCTTTGTTGTTTTACAATGATATGAACAGCGGTGTGACTTTTTTAAATGGCATCCTGTATTTTTTATTCGGTAATTCATTTCCTCTCCTAAAGACCTATTCAAAAATGTATCACAGTGTACCATTCACTGAAACAAACGTTATTAATTACGTAACAGAACATTGACTTTGAGCCTGGGATCGCAAACTCGTCCACTTGCAGGAGTTGTCAGAAAACAAACGAAAACCAAGTAAAAACATAACACAAAATTGACTTTGACTCTCTTGTACCATAGCCCACGAGTAGAACATTCAAAGGTGCTGAAAGTGGTGACCCTGGACACCGATACACTGGTCCACTCGTTCAGTGAAAGAATTATTTATGCTTCCGGTGTTGCCTGCCGAAGAGAATTACAAGCAAGCACGATACGTCTCTGGATGTCCTCTGGAGTAGGAATATCGCGATGGACAACATCTTTAATGCATCCCCAAAGAAAAATGTACAGAGGATTTAAATCAGGACACCTAGCAGGCCAAGTAACTGTTCCTCCTCGAACAATCCATCTGGCAGGATACCTTGGGTGCAGAACACGACGTGGACGCAAGGCATTGTGTGCTGGACATCCATCGTTTTGATACCACATTTGCATTCTGGTTCTTAGCGGCACTTCATCCAGGGGAGGAGGAATAATTCGTCTCAGGAAGTTGGCATACGGGGCGCTTAGACTACCATTGACGTAATAAGGGCCAATAATTGTAGTACCAAGCACCCCACACCAGACGTTAACTCTCCACTGACGCTGATGTTCCACCTGTCTAAGCTATCGTGGGTTGTCGCTGGACCAATAATAAATGTTCCTTGTATTTACCTGACCTTTCTTTGAGAAGGAACATTCGTCGGTAAATAGAACATAGAAGAAGAAGTTCAGGTTGGCGAGGATTTGCTGCTGTGTTCACTGACAGACCTGTACACGATTCTGGAAATCATTCCCATGCAATTCTTGATGTAGGTGTACATGGTAAGGATGGAACAAGTGACGTGTAAGAATACGATGTACACTGGTTTTAGGAATGCCGGTCTGGTGTTCAAGCTGTCGTGTGCTCGCATGTGGATTCATAGCAACGGAAGCGAGAACACTAACTTCGGCAGTTTCGTCTGTGCGAGTGCTACGACGATTGCCTAGTCGTGGGTTGAAACTTCCCGTTTCCTGAAGCGTCCCAACAAAACGAGAAAACATCCGTCAGGAAGGTGGGTTCTTGTCAGGATATCGCTCTCTGTACAGTTCCGCTGCCTGCGTAGCATTTCGACTACCTTCAACAACAACAACAATAAAGGAAACGTTATGTCGATGCAGTTTGTAGGAAGGACAACGTTTACTGTATGCCTGCTCTACACAACAGAATTTAAAAGAACTAAACTACTGTACTAAATGTACCCATACATAAGAGAACAGTATTGCAGTTACTGTTCTGATAACTTATATTCTCCATAGATGAGTAGCATTTCTACATTCTCTTCCTTCGTTGGTCTACATTCTGCTCACACAATTCTTCAACTGACGATGGTTGACGGAATGAGGGGTGCGCATTCTACTTATGTGTACATCACTCCTCTGTCAACGTCTTTACGTGGATGTGTTCCATTACCCCGAGTACCTGCAGCAAGCGCTGGCAGCGTCAACGTCAGTGTTGTGTTATGTAATTAACAACGTTGTGTTTCAGTGACTGGTACACTGTGATGCATTTTGGGATAGGTCTTTAGGAGAGAATATGAACTACCGAATAAAAAATACAGGGTGTCATTTAAAACAGTCATACCGCTGTTCATATCTTCGTAAAAAAATGCTACAATGAAACAAATAACAAGCTTACAAAATATAGCACAAAAATTAGGACTCCAGATATCATTTGAAAAGACTGAAATAATGGTAACGGATCCACTTGTAATAGATCACATCACAGTGAATAATAGGGAAATTAAAATAGTGAAACAATTTAAATGCCTGGGTGAAATTATAACACATAAATTGGACGAGAAACCTGCATGGCGAGCAATAACTAATAAAATGATAAAAGCTCAAAAACTAACATGGTCTACGTACAATAAAAAATGTCTATCAATTAAAACAAAATTAAAACATTACAAGACGGTGGTTCAACCAGAGGTTACATACGGAAGTGAAACTCTTTTTAAAGTCACCCAGAAAAACAGAATTGACAAAATTTTAAAAGTAGAGAGAAGAATTGCTAGAACATGCATAAATAAGAAATATCAAAAAGCTGGGCAATGGCGGATAGCTCCAAATGAAGTGGTATACAGAGAACTGGAGCCCATCACTGATACTATACGAAAGAAAAGGATCTCTTTTTGTGGTCACATTCTGAGGACACCAGAAACCAGATTATCAAGGAAAATTATTGAGAAACTCTGGAAGTTTAAACAACAAGGAGGATGGCTTAAGGAAATAAGAGAGGATATGGAAGAACTGGAAATAACCCTGGATGATTTAAAGAAGTTGAGGGACACAGAAATAAGATTTAAACCAAAAATTGACAAACGACATACAATGAAAAGGGTATTTACAGATAAGGAACGACGAAAAGCATCGGAACGAATGAAGAGATACTGGGCCACTCGGAAGGGGAAAATACCAAAGAAGAGGACCAGAAATGATTGACTGAAGTGGTCCAATGAGGCCGTAAAGGCAGAAGAAGAAGAAGAAGGCAATCAAGCTGATTGATGTCCCCCTGACGGCTAGAGAACATTTGCTTGAAACATTTTGCAACTTGAATCTGGGCAAACAGATATTTAGAGTAGTCAAGATAAATGGGACACCTTTTATATCCAGAATGAGTAAATCAGTTCGCCGGCCGCGGTGGTCTCGCGGTTCTAGGCGCGCAGTCCGGAACCGAGGGACTCCTACGGTCGCAGGTTCGAATCCTGCCTCGAGCATGGATGTGTGTGATGTCCTTAGGTTAGTTAGGTTTAAGTAGTTCTAAGTTGTAGGGGACTGATAACCACAGCAGTTGAGTCCCATAGTGCTCAGAGCCATTTGAACCATTTTTAGTAAATCAGTTCAACGGACAAAATATTAAAAGAGCTCACTGGCCCTTTTTGAGCGTTGTTGTGGCATCGAGCCAAAGGCCCTGCCGCAGTGGTAACACCGGTTCCCGTCAGATCACCGATGTTTAGGGCTGTCGGGCTGGGCTAGCACTTGGATGGGTGACCATCCGGCCTGCCGAGCGCTGTTGGCATTCGGGCTGCACTCAGCCTCTATGAGGCAGACTGAGGAGCTACTTGATCGAAAAGAACTGGCTCCAGCCGCGCGGGGTAGCCGCGTGGTCTAAGGGCGCCTTGTCACGGCCCGCACAGCTCCCCCCGTCGGAGGTTCGACTCCTCCCTCGGGCATGGTTGTGTGTGTTGTCCTTAGCGTAAGTTACACTGCTGGCCACCGTAAATGCAACACCAAGAAAGACAAGAGGTAGCACAACAAAATTTATTTTGTAGATAACATGTTGACCAAGTATCAAATGATTACGTTTACAGACGTCTGTGACATGTGGTTCCTGCCAGAATCAGTAGCCAGAGTAGCCGCCATTGTTGGAGATCACCGCTGCCACACGTCTCGGCATTGAGTCAAAGAGACGTTGGATGCGTTCCTGGGGTACAGCAGCCCAAGCAGCTTCCACACGTTGCCAAAGATCATCTGGTGTGGCAGCTGGGGATGTAATCTGGGCCACTCGTTGAGCAACCATGGACCACATGTTTTCTATTGGCGAAAGATCCGGAGAGCGAGCCGGCCAGGGAAGCAATTCAATCTGGTTATTGACGAAGAACCTTTGGACAATGCGTGCCACGTGTGGTCGCGCATTATCCTGTTGAAATATGGCTGTGGCCGAGCCCTGAAGGTAAGGAAGGACAACTGGCTCCAGCACCTCTGATATGTAGCGCCGGCTATTTAAAGTACCGGCAATGCGTACTAGAGGCGTGCGAGAGTAATATCCAATACCGCCCAATACCATAATACCCGGTGCAAGACCAGTGTGGCGGTGCATAATGCAGCTGTCCAGCATCCTCTCTCCACGGTGTCTCCACATTTGAATCCGACCATCGTGGTGCTGCAGACAGAAGCGTGCATCGTCAGTAAAGACAACGTCATTCCATTCTGCCGTCCACATCCGTCTGTCATCACACCATTGGCGACGGAGACGTCTGTGGTTCTGCGTCAATGGTAGACGAAGCAATGGACGTCTTGCGGACAGACCACTCTGCTGTAAACGGCGTCGAATGGTACGCGCAGACACTGGATGATGCGTTACAGACGCAATGTGCTGTGCTATGGTTCGGGATGTCACTGAGCGATCCGTCACTGCCATGCGCACAATTTGCCTATCAGCACGTGCAGTGGTGCACCGAGGTGAATGCGATCGACCACGTCGGTCCGTCGTACCCTCCTGCATCCAACGGTCACATATCCGCATTACAGTTGTTTGGTTTCGTCCAACACGACTAGCCATTTCTCTGTATGATAATCCACAATCTCGGTAAGCCACTATCCTTCCTCTGTCGAACTCGAATACTTGATCAAACGATGTTCGCTGTTGTCTACGAGGCATAACTGATCGTCTTGTGAAACAACCGCAAGGTAAACACACGTGCCGAACGTACACTCGTCGAGATCGACAAGCCTTAAATTTCGATATGAGGTGGCGCCACAGGCGCGCGTGACGTGCGTCTGCGCTGAAATTCTAATCAGTTGCATATCTCATCGTTGCAAACCCATGGTGTAAATTTCACTTGATTCGGATGCTTCCTTCAGGGTGTTGCATTTACGGTGGCCAGCAGTGTAGTTAGATTCACTAGTGTGCAAGCTTAGGGACTGATGACCTGAGCAGTTTGGTCCCATTAGATAAAAAAAAAATTAAAAAAAAGAAGTAGTGGCTCCAGACACGAAAACTGACAACAGCCGGGAGAGTGGTGTGCTGACCACATACCCCTCCATATCCGCATCCGTTGAGGCCTATCCGCTGAGGGTGACACGGCGGTCGGATAGTACTGTTGGGTCTTCCGAGAACTGTTCCGTCGGAGAGAGAGTGAGCTGTGGCACGGAGTTGGTACCCGGGGATTAAGTCAAGTGGTGTTTACGTACTAGTCGGTCGACTGTGAGAGGAAAGGGCATGGTAGCAAGGAACAGTCGTGAATGGTAGCCAGATTTCTTGATATATCAATGCATACTGTATAACGTGTCTGCAACTCACAGCCATGTAACGTGCCTAAGAGCGACGCTCATTATAAGACAGGTACCGGAAATGTGAATATGCTTTGTCGTCCACAGCTACTGGTTTAGAGGTTAGCATCGCTGCCTCTAGATCGCGGGGCCCCGGTTTCGATTCCTGGCCGAGTTTGAGATTTCTTTCCTCGGGGGTTGGGTGCTCGTGTTGTCCTAAACATTTCAGTTCCTCTTCATCGATGAGCAAGTCACCGAGCCGGAACCTAACAGAGAGACTTGAACCAGGAGGAGGAACATCCCAGCAAATAGTGGCACACGATCGTGACCTTTCATTTAATTGATTTCCGGTTTCAGACTTAACAGTAACTGCTGTTCTCTGTGAATGCTGGCCCATCTCAGCCAGTTTCTGAGCGAGAACTGTGAGGAGAAGAGCATGTATTGTGTATTAGAGTC
The DNA here is from genome assembly GCF_023898315.1 of Schistocerca nitens. NCBI lineage: Eukaryota > Metazoa > Arthropoda > Insecta > Orthoptera > Acrididae > Schistocerca > Schistocerca nitens. The sequence continues at coordinate 862,428,813 of NC_064618.1, forward strand.
CGGTAGGGGTACCTCGTAAAATGTCATTGCTCACAGCGTCACATAACGCAGCACGTGTTCAGTGAGGCAAACTGGACAGTGGATAACTAGTAGCGACTGTTATGGCCCTGCGACTCGTAATTTTTCATATTTTCGACTGATGCAAGAAGCCGACTGTACCTGCGGTCCCCGGAATGTATGGAAGTTGGAGGTCAGGCAGGCAGGTGGGGATCTGTGGTGTTTTGGGTTTGTTTCTCGTACTGTGACTTAGACCCACATATACGGAGTACCGTGAACAGTAACCACGAAATTTCTTTGAGCATTCTCGGTGACCAAGTACTTCCCTTTCTGCTACATGTTCATGCCCTTGATAGAACTCTGGGACTACTTGGAGCCGGCCGGTGTGGCCGTGCGGTTAAAGGCGATTCAGTCTGGAACCGCGTGACCGCTACGGTCGCAGGTTCGAATCCTGCCTCGGGCATGGATGTGTGTAATGTCCTTAGGTTAGTTAGGTTTAATTAGTTCTAAGTTCTAGGCGACTGATGACCTCAGAAGTTGAGTCGCATAGTGCTCAGAGCCATTTGAACCATTTGACTACTTGGAAGAACTCGGGCAGTTCTGTAACTCTGCGAAATCAACCAGCGGTTTCAGCTGGAAGAGATGTGTCCTCTCTTCCTCGTCAAACTGTTGCCATTTTGAAGCCAGAGACGATGTTACAAAATGTGGCGAATTTTCTGAAGTACGGTAGTAATTTCCACTTGTTAATTTATAACTGCCGAATCATAACATTTTTCTTTTTATGGGTTTATATACTTCCTTCACTGCAACGGGTGTGTTGATCTGGCATTGCGCCATTGGTCTCCAACTTCGTTTAATTTCAGGGGACTAATTTTTCATTCTTTGGGGGTTTACGAAACACTCCGTCTATCAGCCTACCCATCCAACACCTTTGGGTCAGCTGCGAACCTACACAGCAACAGAAGCCAATTATGTAAGCGCAGATACTCGAAAATGGATGGGAGGGGTTCCTTCACCGCCGGCATGTCTATCTTGCATCCTGTGAAGAGCAGACTAAACATTTGTGAAAGGTAAATGAAATCTTTGACGTCAAACACAATTTTAAAAAGAACCCAAGTTTGGTTGAGTGAAAAGATATGTTCTTGTAAGACAGGACAATTCTTTTGAAAATGGAAATTTTTAGTCGTATGCGTATGCTAAAACTGACCCGAAGTTTTTATCTTCATTAATCTCGATGATATACAGTGTGTCCCTAAAGTAACCACACTGCTTTAGACTTTAATGATTTTAATACTAGACTAGCTAACAACATCAAATTTTCACCATGTGACAAGATATCTCATAAAGCTTTTTTTAATATTTTATTGTCAAAGTGCCGTAGATTTCACAAAAAACGTGAACACCACAGAAGAACGCTTAGTGAGTAATCTGGTTCTTAGAGATGAGGCACGATATACTCGTTCAACGAAACCTTTGGTCACTGTATGCGAGAGAGCCACGTTCCAGTTCAATTACAAGGGCTTGGCAGTCGTCATTTTTGGAAAGACGTACTGTTCTCCGTAAACAGGGAGAGGATCGCCCACGAGCTTCAGACGACAGTCCAGCTAACGTACGGAAGACGTTTGCAATGAGTCCGACAAGACCAGTGCACACGGCAGCCACACAGGTGGAAGTGGCACCATCGAAGATACAGGTAGTCTTGGATGAGAGGTTACTTTATGTCTGCAATGGGTAGCTGCTTAAGGCACTAAAGCCGAAGTACAAATCACAGCGCGAGCAGTCTATAGTGGATATGCAAATAATGACTTTTTGGAAAACATCTGTTTCTCCATTTAGTTAAAAAATGTTCAAATGTGTGTGAAATCTTATGGGACTTAACTGCTAAGGTCATCAGTCCTTAAGCTTACACACTAGTTAAACCTAAATTATCCTAAGGACAAACACCCATGACCGAGGGAGGACTCGAACCTCCGCCGGGATCGGCCGCACAGTTCATGACTGCAGCGCCTTAGACCGCTCGGCTACTACACTCCTGGAAATTGAAATAAGAACACCGTGAATTCATTGTCCCAGGAAGGGGAAACTTTATTGACACATTCCTGGGGTCAGATACATCACATGATCACACTGACAGAACCATAGGCACATAGACACAGGCAACAGAGCATGCACAATGTCGGCATTAGTACAGTGTATATCCACCTTTCGCAGCAATGCAGGCTGCTATTCTCCCATGGAGACGATCGTAGAGATGCTGGATGTAGTCCTGTGGAACGGCTTGCCATGCCATTTCCACCTGGCGCCTCAGTTGGACCAGCGTTCGTGCTGGACGTGCAGACCGCGTGAGACGACGCTTCATCCAGTCCCAAACATGCGCAATGGGGGACATATCCGGAGATCTTGCTGGCCAGGGTAGTTGACTTACACCTTCTAGAGCACGTTGGGTGGCACGGGATACATGCGGACGTGCATTGTCCTGTTGGAACAGCAAGTTCCCTTGCCGGTCTAGGAATGGTAGAACGATAGGTTCGATGACGGTTTGGATGTACCGTGCACTATTCAGTGTCCCCTCGACGATCACCAGTGGTGTACGGCCAGTGTAGGAGATCGCTCCCCACACCATGATGCCGGGTGTTGGACCTGTGTGCCTCGGTCGTATGCAGTCCTGATTGTGGCGCTCACCTGCACGGCGCCAAACACGCATACGACCATCATTGGCACCAAGGCAGAAGCGACTCTCATCGCTGAAGACGACACGTCTCCATTCGTCCCTCCATTCACGCCTGTCGCGACACCACTGGAGGCGGGCTGCACGATGTTGGGGCGTGAGCGGAAGACGGCCTAATGGTGTGCGGGACCGTAGCCCAGCTTCATGGAGACGGTTGCGAATGGTCCTCGCCGATACCCCAGGAGCAAAAGTGTCCCTAATTTGCTGGGAAGTGGCGGTGCGGTCCCCTACGGCACTGCGTAGGATCCTACGGTCTTGGCGTGCATCCGTGCGTCGCTGCGGTCCGGTCCCAGGTCGACGGGCACGTGCACCTTCCGCCGACCACTGGCGACAACATCGATGTACTGTGGAGACCTCACGCCCCACGTGTTGAGCAATTCGGCGGTACGTCCACCCGGCCTCCCGCATGCCCACTATACGCCCTCGCTCAAAGTCCGTCAACTGCACATACGGTTCACGTCCACGCTGTCGCGGCATGCTACCAGTGTTAAAGACTGCGATGGAGCTCCGTATGCCACGGCAAACTGGCTGACACTGACGGCGGCGGTGCACAAATGCTGCGCAGCTAGCGCCATTCGACGGCCAACACCGCGGTTCCTGGTGTGTCCGCTGTGCCGTGCGTGTGATCATTGCTTGTACAGCCCTCTCGCAGTGTCCGGAGCAAGTATGGTGGGTCTGACACACCGGTGTCAATGTGTTCTTTTTTCCATTTCCAGGAGTGTATTTAGTTAACTTAAGGTTTGCGCTGATAACTGAGCGCCATAATGTTCCTATAATGGGGTCAGAACCTTCACATGTTACAGCTGAAACGGAGCAGCCCCACGTCCAATGTGTGGTCCGGTCTTATGCATAACTGGATTTTTGGTCCGTTATATTTGAGTGAGTCTACCGTCGACAGTGATGTTTACCTGGCCATTATAAGAGTGTTTGGGTGCTACAATTGAAGCAGCTGCATTCTCACTCGTATTCAAGTAGGCTGGGGCGCCATATCATTGGTTCCGATATGTCCGCTGAATTTTGAAAAAAAATTTCCAGATACGTGGATTGAGCGAGATGGTCCGATTCGGTGGCCACCAAAATCAACTGACCTCATACCACTAGACCTCTTCCTAAGGATTTTATGAAGGATAGGGTGTACCGAAACAACGTTACGAACGTACAGCACTTGAAGACACCCATTCTGAATCATTCGAACATGTGACTCTGGTGTTACTGAAGCGTATGTGTAGAGAAACTGAATACCAACTAGACACTGTCCGTGCCAGTAGGGATGCACCAACTGACGAGTATGAATAAAGAAAGAAAACTTCATGGGTTACATTGTCAAAGGTATAAAACCATTTGTTATACCGAAGAGCCAAAGAAACAGGTACACCTACCTAATTCGTGGAGGGCACCTCGAGCACTCAGATGTGCCGGAACACGACGTGGCATGGACGTGACTAATGCCTGAGTGCAGGGCTGTCCATAAATCCGTCAGAGTAGAAGGGGGAGATCTCTTCTGAACAGCACGTTGCAAGGCATCCCAGATATGCTCAATAATGTCATGTTTGGAGAGTTTGGTGGCCAGCAGTAGTGTCGAAACTCACAAGGGTGTTCCTGGAGCAACTCTGTAGTAATTCTGGACGCTTGGGGTGTCGCATTATCCTGCTAGAATTGCCTAAATCCGTCGTCACGCCAAACTGACATTAACCGATGTAGGTCATCAGACAGAATGCTTACGTACGTCTCACCTGTCAGAGTGGTATCTAGACGTATCAGGGGCCCACATTACTCCAACTGCACACGCCCCACACCATTACAGAGCCTCGACCAGCTTGTACAGCCCCCTGCTGACATGCAGCGTCCATGGACTCATGACGTTGTCCCCATACCCGTACACGTCCATCCGCTCGACACAATTTGAAACGAGACTCTTCCGACCAGACAACATGTTTCCAGTCATCAGTTGTCCGATGTCCGTGTCGACGGGCCCAGGTGAGGGATACAACTTTGCGTCGTGGAGTCGTCAAAGGTGTACGAGTGTGCCTTCGGTTCCGAAAGTACATATCGATGATGTTTCTTTGATGGTTCGCACGCCCGCATCTCGTGGTCGTGCGGTAGCGTTCTCGCTTCCCACGCCAGGGTTCCCGGGTTCGATTCCCGGCGGGGTCAGGGATTTTCTCTGCCTCGTGATGGCTGGGTGTTGTGTGCTGTCCTTAGGTTAGTTAGGTTTAAGTAGTTCTAAGTTCTAGGGGACTGATGACCATAGATGTTAAGTCCCATAGTGCTCAGAGCCATTTTTTGATGGTTCGCACGCTGACACTTGTTGGTGGCCCAGCATGGAAATCTGCAGAAATTTGTGGAAGGGTTGGACTTCTGTCACGTTGCCCGATTCTCCTCAGTCGTCGTTGGTCCCGTTCTTGCAGTATCTTTTTCGGCCGCAGCGATGTCGGAAATTTGATGTTTTACCGCATTCCTGATGTTCACGGCACACTCAAGAAGTGGTTGTACGGGAAAATCCCCATTTCATCGCTACCTCGGAGATGCTGTGGCCCATCGCCCATGCGCGGACTATAGAACCACGCTCAAACCAACTTAAATGTTGATAACCTGCCATTGTAACAGCAGTAATCGATCTAAGATCTGCCCCAGACACTTGTTGCCTTATATAGGCGTTGCCGACCGCAACGCCGTATTCTGCCTGTTTACATATCTGCGTATTTGGATATGCATGCCTATACCAGTTTCTTTGGCGGTTCAGTGTAGAATACAGTTTGCAAGTGAGAGGTGATTTATGGACACCGTGTTCAGTTGTGAAATCGGATGAAACCAGTACGGTGGCTTAGCGTCGCCCGACACGCTGCAGTAGTCTCTGGGACACAGTCACAGTCTGAGACGGGAGAGAGTGGGCGGCGTGACGCGGTCCCAGACCGCAGCCCGGCCGCTGTGGCTGCGAGGCGTGCGACCGCAGGCGCCCCGGCCCGGCCCGGCCCGGCCCGGCGTGTGGTCCCTCGCCTCGGCCACGTGCCGCCCACGTGTCCATTGTGGCCGCGCGCCCGCGCCCGCCACCAATCTTCATTCGGCTTCGACACTTAATGGCCGCCACGCGGGAAAATGGATATTTACGTGCTTCGGATTGCGGTGGTAATCCTCGGCGGCGGGTCGCCGCGGATCCGAGCGGTGTCACCAGGCGCCGTATATCTTCCTCCAGCCGCCCAGCCCCCGCGATCGGGGCGCCTTCTGAATTGGCAATGGGCAATGGTTGGCCGATGAGGCCTCGCCGCTGTGTGCACTCAGCTCAGACGCAGTAGCCTCCTCAGTTCAGCAAACACGTCTCCTCCAGCCCTCACGTCTTGAGTCTGCGCTTCACGTAACGATATGCCGTGCGGCGTCTGACGTTAACATAACATATCCAGGCCTTAGACGGAATAAGTCTGCTGTACGGTTTGTAGCAACTGGGGAGCTTACATGGACTTACCATAATTTCCAATTATGTATCAGTCAGGTCAAAAAGGACCTAAAGAACACACAACTAAGTGGCAAAACTATCACCACAGCATAACTGTAATAATGGTGCTACATCTTTATTGATCTCCAAAAGTACAAACATGTACACGAATGTATAAACACCTGAAGATGGGCGCAAGCCCGACACCGGTCGTGTGACTAATAAATATCCTTTTATTGTGACTGGTAGCGGATATTTTTCTACATCCCAGTATCTGTTATTGTTACTATGGTAATCGGTTTTATCACACATTCCACCTTCTGTGGGGATGGAAACCACATTGGTGTGCAAAACCTAAGTATGAAAGTATCTTTCGCATGATCCGCCACTGCGAAGAAACATGGCTCGATGAAACTTGGACAGTATATAGAAACAGCAGGTACAGTATACTAAAAGAGGTAACTGAAAAAAAAAATATGCTCACTGAGACGAACAGAAATGACACCCTCTTTCAAATACAAGAATTATTCTGGAGTATCGCAGTCGGTGATGGTCTACTGGACGTTACAAAATACGGAGCATTATTCTTACTAGGATGTGCCATCACCACGTACGGCACTGCATTCCCAACAGCGTCCTCCCAAGCTGGCCACAAAGCTGGTGAGCATTTCTTGTCGGAGGGCCTTCCAGTCCTCCAGCAGCGAGGCTCACAACTGCTGTATGTTAGTTGGTGCGTGCGTGCGTGCGTGCGTGCGTGCAGGCGCGCTGCGACACGTCTGCCCAACGCATTCCACAACGGTTCCAAGGGATTTAAGTACGGGGAACGGGCAGGTCAGCCCATTCGCCAAATATCATGTCGTTCCGAGAGCTCTTCCACCTGCGCTCTTACATGCAGCCGAGCACTGTCATCATTAAAAATTAAGTCAGGGCCGAATGCGCACCTTTAAAGACGCATTTTTACAATTACGTTGACCAGCGATTGTACCGTGCTGACAGATTTGGAGATCAGTTCGCCCATGCAGCATTATGCCTCCCCACACCGTGAGACCTGGACCGCCAAAACGATCATGTTCGACAGTGATGGAGGTACTGCGACGCGACGAGAGATGGGAACCCGTAATGAACGTACTCTCACGTCGTCTTACCTCTGTGGCATAAAATTGGTCCCAAACACAAATTCCCCCAGGGTGTGGCTAAGCCATGTCTCCGCAATATCCTTTCTTTCAGGACTGCTACTTCTGCAAGGTTCGCAGGAGAGCTTCTGTAAAGTTTGGAAGGTAGGAGACGAGGTACTGGCAGAACTAAAGCTGTGAGGACGGGGCGTGAGTCGTCCTTGGGTAGCTCAGTTGGTAGAGCACTTGCCCGCGAAGGGCAAAGGTCCCGAGTTCGAGTCTCGGTCCGGCACACAGTTTTAATCTGCCAGGAAGTTTCACAAAGTCCTTAGTTTAGAAGAATACGCGTATATTGTTAACTGCAATGACTGTGATCAGCATTATACTTAATAATTTTTTTCTTCATAATGAGGGGCCACAGTCATAATATATTTCTTTAAAGTCAGTACCGCCATTAGGCTGTTGTTTATTTACAGTGCTACATTTACACTTACACAATCATGATTTCGGCTTCAAAGTACCATTATCAAGTGTTTTAAGTGTTATAAATTGCCTAAGATGGCATACTGTCTTATTAAAACACACTATTTTAATACGACAGTATTAAAACACTTGATAATGGCACTTTGAGGCCGAAATTATGATTGTATAAGTGTAAATGTAACACTATGAATAGGCCGGCCGGTGTGGCCGAGCGGTTCTAGGCGCTACAGTCTGGAACCGCGCGACCGCTACGGTCGCAGGTTCGAATCCTGCCTCGGGCATGGATGTGTGTGATGTCCTTAGGTTAGTTAGGTTTAAGTAGTTCTAAGTTCTGTGGGACTGATAACCTCAGAAGTTAAGTCCCATAGTGCTCAGAGCCATTTGAACACTGTGAATAAACAACAGTCTAAACAAATATTATACTTGCCAGAAGCGAAATTCTTTTTCAACACAATTTAGGGAGCACTCCTATTCCTAGAATAAAACAATTCTCTGTGTGCATTTTACAACAGAAAAGAATTCTGTTCAAGGTATCAGCCAAGAAACATATACCAAGATACCCAAGGGAAGATACTACAACAAATAGAAATGTTTACTAAAAGGACAATTTTTCCGTGTTAATACTCAATGATCAACGTGAGTCCAAGCAAAACTGTTGTTTCAATAGTTTTCATTATCTGTTTCTACAGTTCAATTTTACTGCTTCCGTATATTTACTGTGCCGATAGACAGGAAAATCCTAATCCTGAATACGGAAATCTGCCAGCACTGACTGCCACCTTCCCCACTGTCCCCTACTTCGACACCCACTCTGCTAATGCACTCCTGTCTCAGCCGCAGCGAACAACCTCTGGCGATTGACAACATCTTCAGTGTTTGATTGAGGCACTGTCATTTACTGTTTTCATTCATTCAAAATGTACTCGTTGTGGTCTTCAGTCTAGAGAATAGTTTGATGCAGCTCTCCATGCTACGTACTCCATCCTCTGCAAGATTCTTCATCTCCAAGTAACCACTGCACCCTACATCCTTCTGAATCTGCTTAGTGTATTCATCCCTTGGTCTTCCACTACAGTTTACACCCACCACGCTGTCCTCCAATACTAACTTGGTGATCCCTTGATGCCTCAGAACATGTCCTACCAACCGATCTCTTCTTCTAGTCAAGTTGTGCCACAAATTCCTCTTCTCACCAACTGATGATACGGCATCTAGCCACCTTATCTTCAGCATTCTTCTGCAGCACCACGTTTCGAAAGCTTCTATTCTCTTCTTTTCTAAACTATTTAACGTCCATATTTCCATTCCACACATGTCTACACTCCATACATATACTTTTAGAAAGGACTTCCTGTCACTTAAATCTATACACGATGTTAACAAATTTATTTTCTTCAGAAACGCTTTTCTTGCCATTGCTAGTCTACATTTTATATCCTCTCTACTTCGACCATCATCATTTACTTTGCTCTCTAAATATCAGAACTCATCTACCACTTTAAGTGTCTCATTTCCCAATCTAATTCCTCAGAACCACCTGATTTAATTATACTACATTCCATTATCCTCATTTTGCTTTTGTTGACGTTCATCTTATATCGTACTTTGAAGATGCCGTCCATTCCTTTCAACTGCTCTTCCAAGTCCTTGGCTCTGACAGAATTGCAATGTCAAAGGCAAACTTCAAAGTTTTTATTTCTTCTCCATCTATTTTCATTCCTACTCCAAATTTTTCTTTTCTTTCCTTCACTGTTTGCTCAATATATAGATTGAATAACATTGGGGATAGGCTAGAAACCTGCCTCACTCCCTTAGCAACCGCTGGTTTCCTTTCGTGCCACTCGACTCTTATAATTGCCATCTGGTATCTGTATCAATTGTAAATAGCCTTTTGCACCATGTATTTGCCACTGCCACCTTCACAATTTGAAAGACAGTATTCCAGTCAACATTGTCTAATCTTTCTCTACCAATGTAGGTTTACCTTTCCTTAAACTATCTTCTAAGGTAAATCGTATGGTCAGTGTTGCTTCACGTGTTCCAACATTCCTACGGAATCCAAACTGATCTTCCCCAAGTTCAGCTTCTACCAGTTTTCCCATTCGTCTGTAAAGAATTCGTGTTAGTATTTTGCAGCCGTGAGTTATTAAACTGACAGTTCGGTAATTTTCACACCTGTCGACACCTGCTTTCTTTGGAATTGGAATTATTATATTCTTCTTGAATTCTGAGGATATTTGGCCTGTCTCATACATTCTGCTCACCAGATGGTAGAGTTTTGTCATGGCTGCCTCTCCCAAAGTTATCAATAGATGTAATGGAATGTTGTCTACTCCCGGGGCCTTGTTTCGACTTAAGTCTTTCGGTGCTCTGTTAAATTCTTCACGCAGTATCCTATCTCCCATTTCATCTTCATCTACGTCCTCTCCCACTTCCATAATATTGCTCTCGAGTACATCGCCCTTGTACAGACCCTCTATATACTCCTTCCACCTTTCTTTTTCTCCTTTCAGCCATTAAATTCAATATCTCTTTGTGTTCCTCAAGGATTTCTACTAACCCTCTTCTCTTTGCCTACTTGGTCTTCTGCTCCCTTCACTGTTTCATCTCTCAAAACTACCCATTCTTTTTCTTCTGTAACTCTTTCTCCTCTTCTCGTCAATCGTTCACTAATACTCTCTCTGAAACTCTCTACAACCTCTAGTTCTTTCAGTTTACCCAGGTTCATCTCCTTAAATTCCCACCTTTTTTGCAGTTTCTTCAGTTTTAACATAGAGTTCATAACCAACATATGGTCGTCAGAGTCAACATCTGTTCCTGTAAATGTCTTATAATTCAAAACTTGGTTCCTAAGTCTCTGTCTTACCATTATATAATCTATCTGTAACCTTCCAGTGTCTCCAAGCCTCTTCCATGTATATAATCTTCTTTCGTGATTCTTAAACCAAGTGTTACCTATGATTAAGTTATGCTCTGTGCAAAGTTCTACCAGGCGGCTTCCTCTTTCATTCCTTATACCCATTCCATATTCACCTCCTACTTTTCCTTGTCTTCCTTTTCCTACTATCGAATTCCATTCTCCCATGACTATTAAATTTTCATCTCTCTTAACTAGTTAAATAATTTCTTTTATCGCATCATACAGTTCTTCAATCTCTTCATCATCTGCGGAACTAGACATATAAAATTGTACTACTGTGGTAGGCGTGGGCTTCGTGCCTATCTTGGTTACAATAATGCGTTCACTATGCTGATCGTAGTAGATTCTCTACGCTCCTGTTTTTTATTCATTATTAAAGGTACTCCTTAATTACCAGTGTCTGATTTAATATTTATAACCCTGTATTTATCTGATCAGAAGTCCTGTTCCTCCTGCCACCGAACTTCACTATTTCCCACTATATCTAACTGTAACCTATCGGTTTCCTTTTTTAAATTTTCTGACCTACCTGCCCGATTAAGGGACGTGACACTTCACACTCTGATCCGTAGAACGTCTGTTTTGTCTCTCCTGATAACGACGTCTTCCTGAGTAGTCCCCGCCCGGAGATCCGAATGGCGGACTATTTTATCTCCGGAATATTTTACCCAAGAGGACGCTATCATCGTTTAACCATGCAGTAAAGCTGTATGCCCTCGGGAAAAATTACGGCTGTAGTTTCCCCTTGCTTTCAGCAGAGTTACAGCACTAGCACAGCAAGGCCGTTTTAGTTAGTGTTACAAGGCCAGATCAGTCAGTCATCCAGACTGTTGCCCCTGCAACTACTCAAAAGGCTGCTGCCCCTCTTCAGGAACCCTCTTCATTCAAAATATTGAAATCATATTTTTAGCTCTATTCTTTTATTTTAAGTAATTATTGTTTGATAATTAGTTTGTGTTCTTATGTTATATTAACAGAGGTTTTGTGATTTTCATGTTTATATTGTGTTCCAGTTTCGTGTATGTTTTTATAAACCATCCCAGTGTTTGGGTATTGACAACTTATGCTTAGGATCGATGCTATGTTGGTTGACACTGTACGTAGATACCAAGAGTAGTGTAAGCATGGTACCATTTTTACTATGTGTAATGTTCTAATAGTTTCATAAAACAGTACACTTTAAAAATATTGTTAGGTGGTTTTCATATTACCTCAAAGGTAATTTTTCTGTTTGTTTCTGTAGATCAGAGGATTCTTGCCAGTCACCTAAAGTGGTTATCATCTAGTTGTTATCATATTATATTGCGATCAATGTCATTAAAATTTATAACAATGACACAGATCACTGTTCTCCCTCACCTGAGGATGTCAGATGTTACTTATAAACGATATATCAGAGAAAGCCAAGGATTCAGCACGCGAGAAGTGTTGTTGCACGTGTGCATAGCTCTCTGACCAGGTTGCATACTTCCCCCATCACCACCACGCCACACTGTCTGAGCAAGAGGGGGGGGGGGGGGGGGGGGGGGACCGGTGGAACCTTCGATTCCGCCGCATTTAGATTACAGTGCAATTGGACTGCATACAACTGGTTTCAACTTCTCTATGTATATAAATTGAAACCGCTGCCTACTTCTTTCTGTATGTCCAGACCAGTCTAGAACTAATGTTGGGCTTTTGATGGGGTTTTTGCTAAAGACAGCCTGATTTATCTGGAAGGTTTGTGTATACAGAGTCTTTGGAAATTCCCGTTACAGATTTCTGGGACTTATAGGGGGGAGTTAGTACATAATGTTTTGAAGAGGAACGCATGTCCTGAAACATACCGTTTCCGTGGCCCACCTGTTTAAAAACATGTTTGCTTGGTAGCTATGCTATGCAACAAGATAGTCATGGTGGGGGGGGGGGGGGCGGAGTTACATCGGATGGGCTGATGTCGTTTGACGCCTATCCTACCTCTTTGACCTGGTCCGATCATCATTCAAGTGTCTGTGAGTGTTAGAGCAAGACGACTGATTGCACGTTTGCAGAATACTCGAGATGATCCTTCTGAACGGCGAAGCTCACGATAATGTAAGAGCTGCTGTTCGCCTTTATAAATTTCGTTCTCCACAACGTCGGACTCCACTGCAAACCCATTTCGCAAGAATTACGCAACGGTTTCGAGAAGGGGTACCTCCACCGTCAGCAGGTGTGGTGCTCCAAGGACAGACCGCACACACGAGTTGGAAAAGGCCGTACTGCGTCACATTGAAGATAACCCGCCAGCGACTACTTTGGCTATTAGCTTGTGGAATTGTGAAACAAGTGGTGTACTGGGTCACACTTAATCAGTTACTTGTAAAAGTGGTCCCGTTACCGAAATATTTTCAATTAGTTTTAGCAAGAAAACGGTACTTGTCTGGACATGGGTTCCAATTCAGAATATTATCCATCAATCCCCTCAACAAGTCCCGGAAGTCTGTATTCGAAATTTCCGATCACCCTGTATATTTTAGAAAGTTTTCGATCAAGTTGGTTGAAATACAGTGAATTTGTGAAAACGATGCCACTGCCATCTAGTGATGAACGACAGAGTTCCTTCGATCCACGGGTTCGTACAGAGCGATGTAGCCATAGACAGAGTGCTTGAGAACACTCTGCTTCCTTTGTTGTATAGACAGCAAAAGGACGGTGTTTGAAGCGACACAGTCGGTGTGGACGATACGTAACGTATTCAGATATAATTTCTTTACACACTTTGAAATTAAGCTGCATTTTGTGCACAGAACTGTACAACTCGAAGTGTGCCATCTGAAAAGTAGCTGCATTGCTCACAAACATTGGTGGCTTCATGAGCTTCTTGAAGAAAGAAACAGAGATGGGGACGATGTTCTTGACTGCGTACGGACAGGGGTTGGAATGGCGTTCAGAAGCTCCTAGCGGAGGGCTGGCAGACACATTTCGAACAAAGCCGACGATTTCAGACTGTCATATTCTGCTTCCCTCATATTTCCAGTCACAATCCGCACTCATAATTCATTGTACATTCCTCGAAAAAGGGGCAGTAATTTACTTACCATCGAAGTATTATAAGCAATCATTTCAGAACATTTTCATAGCGAAAAACATGTGAATCCAAAATCTGTGGTTTTTAATTTTTAATGCAAAAGATACAACTTGTCTGAGAAACTACTTTAGCAAGGGATGCACCTTTCTTTCGTTTACATAAGGAAATACTTGTCGGCGCTGAAGCAGAAGACGCCGCTTTCAGCTTTCTGCTTCCCCATAATCAAATGCGGGCACGATTGTTTGTTGGGTGAAGGAAATATGCCTGCCAAAAAGAGTCTCTGACGAATAATTACGGCAATGAATCTGAACAGTGACTCCGTGTGTTCCAAGGTTTATAGGAGGAGTGTTGTCACGGGATACACATGTTTGTCTCTGTTCCATCTTCTTTTATTTTCGGACATAATTCATCCAGCCAGACTCTGATACACGATATACTAGAAATTTAAAGACATACTCTTTTATTTTATTTGTATGCAGAACATTTTGCAAACAATACTACTTTTCAAAATAACAGTAAGTTTCAAATATAAATAAAAGTGTTTTTTTTTTTTTTTTTTTTTTTTTTTTTTTTTTTTTTTTTTTTTTTGTGAGAAGGGTTTGGAAAGGTGGTAGGATAGAGCAGAGATTTCTTAGTGCCATCACCAATTGGGACAGACGGTGAATGCCTCGGAATGGTTTTTTCGCTGTTGACCACCAGTCATAAAAAAAACTTTGGTTAATAGCTGTATTGTATGGAACTGGGGACGTAGAAACGGTGGAAAGGCTTCGTCCCCGCCGTAGCCCTCAGTGTCTCAGAACCCTACAACAGACTAAAGGAGTCCACTCACCCCTCCGCCGCCCCACACCGAACTCAGGGTTACTGTGCGGTTCGGCTCCCAGTGGCAACCCTCCGGGAACGCCTCACACCAGACGAGTGTAACCCCAGTGTTTGCGTGGTAGAGCCCACCGAGGTGGCCGAGCGGTTCTAGGCGCTACAGCCTGGAACCGCGCGACCGCTATGGTCGCAGGCTCGAATTCTGCCTCGGTAATGGATGTTTGTGATGTTCTTAGGTTAGTTAGGTTTCAGTAGTTCTAAGTTCTAGGGGACTGATGACCTCAGATGTTAAGTCCCATAGTGCTCAGAGCCATTTGAACCATTTCGCGTGGTAGAGTAATTATGGTGTACGCGTACGTGGAGGAAGTGTTTGCGTAGCAATCGCCGACGTAGTGTAACTGAGCCGGAATAAGGAGAACCAGCCCGCATTCGCCGAGGCAGATGGAAAGCCGCCTTAAAAATCGTCCACAGACTGGCCGGCAGACCGGACCTCGATACCAGTCCGACGCCGTCACGCCTTCCAGCCCGGGAAGCAGTGCGTTAGTCCGTACGGCTAACCATGCGGGACGGTTAATAGGTAGTAGTAGAGAAATAGTGTTGCTAATTCTCGCCAGCACCTTGTGCTTATTTACTGTCACATCTCGTCTTCTTCCTCCTGTTCCTCTTCATTGTCACTTTTGCCGCTGTCACTGTCTGTATCGCTATCCACCCTTTGGAAATAGTTGTTACGTTGCATATAGGCATGTCTCTTATGTCGTGCTCAAAGGTACTCTACATGTGTTGTTTTTGAAATACTGTTTGTCAATACGTATAGTTGTGCCCATTTTTGTTCGTCTCCTATTGCTGTGTATATATCTATGTCTGTTTCAATTATTTAACTGTAGTCCATGTCTATCGTCCGCGTATTGCCCTCAGAAGAAAACGGTGTATTCTGGGGAACCTTCTTCCCCGCATGTGCGTGTATCTCGGACTCATGCGGTTTAAGTGCGTGGGATGATGTCCATGTCCGGTTACGAAAGGTACCACACCGTGGCTGACATCGATATGTTTCATTCTCAACCCATCCCTTATATGAGGGAGTCATATAAGGGAGGGAGTCAGTATCCCACGCACCTTGCCATGTATTATAACAACTTTTAAGGTGACGTGTCGTATGAATCGGTACAACAGTTATAGTGTGTACCTTATCCAGTCTCCCCATCTTCAACCGGTTTGTATTTGATCGTGATATCTATGGGACATATTCCGAGCACCACACACAATGCATCCACTGAGGTGGTGCCGAAGGCTCCAGATAGCAACTTCTCTGTCCTCGTCTGACTGATGTTTTCTTGGTGACCAGGTTCAGTTTGTGTGCCCGTGCTAGCTGCGGAGCTGAGTACTGATTCGAAGAGCACACAGTGGTATGTCCGTACTGTTTTGAATTTAGTCTCACCAGTTTATGTAGTATTTTTTCTGCTTTATCTGTTGTTAGTCTTATGTGTTTTTGGAAATTCAATTCCTCATCTCTGTGTACTCTAAGGTAGCGTGTAACATGCGCTCGTTTCATGTTTGTGCCCCCAACGTCATTTCTTTCCATGTATCTTCCAACCCTGCAGAAATGCTGGATGAATACTCTTTTTTAAATTCATTAACTGCCTCCGTACGACAGCAGTAGGAATTATGACATGCAGAAACAGTCATCCAACAGTCTTGTTTGAAGAAATTTAATTTTTCTCCGTTGATTTCCTACAAAACAATGAACTCTTCAACACATAGTTGAGTGTACGTAATGGGAATCGCATACTGGTAGCATCAATTTGGTGGAAAAGCATTTAGCAGTTCTAGGCCGACTGGCGTGATGACATATGTTTACCATTTTACCATTTATAGCTAGCACACAATTGGTGGATTTGGCTCTTTTCAGAACTAGTTTTCAGAAGTCAGCCATACCGTCAGTGATAGGAAGAAAATTTGTTTGAAATAGTGCTATAAAGCCTCACATATTTGTCGAATAAAACTTGGTTTATTTAACTGACCAATTAGATGTAAAGATAAAGCCTGTAATCGTATTTTTGGATCTAACATATCTACAAACGATAAGCGCCACTTACAAACAGAAGCATTGTATCTGTTTATCCAATTTTTTTTTGAGTCATCAGTCTTCTGACTGGTTTGGTGCGGCCCACGACGGATTCCTCTCCTGGCCCAACCCCTTCATCTCAAAATAGCACTTGCAACCTACGTCCTCAATTATCTGATGGATGTATTCCGATCTCTGCTTTCCTCTAAAGTTTATAATCTGTTCAGCTCCCTCTAGTACCATGGAAGTTATTCCTTGATGTCTTAACAGCTGTCCTGTCCTCGTGTCCATTATTCTTGCCATTGTTTTCCATACATTTCTTTCCTCTCCGATTCTGTGCAGAACCTCCTCATTCCTTATCTTACCAGTCCCCCTAACTTGTAACATTTGTCTGTAGCATTATTTCTCAAATGCTTTGATTCTCTTCTGTTTCTGTTTTCTGACGGTCCATGTTTCGCTACCATACAACGCTGTGCTACAAACATACATCATCAGAAATTTCTTCCTCAACTTGAGCCTATGTTTGATACCAGTATACTTCTCGTGGCCAGGAATACCCTTTCCTGCCAGTGCTAGTCTGCTTTTGATGCCGTCTTTGTTCCGTCCGTCACTCGTTATTTTGCTGCCTAGATAGTAGAATTCCTTAACTTCATCTACTTCGTGACCATCAATCCTGATGTCGAGTTTCACGCCGTTCTCATTTCTGCTGCTTCTCATTATTTTCGTCTTTCTTCGATCTACTCTCGTCCCATAATTCAGTAGTCATTAGACTCTTCATTCCATTCAGCAGATCCTGTAATTCTTCTTCGCTGTCACTGAGAATGGCAATGTCATCAGCGAACCTTATCACTGATATCCCTTCCCCTTGAATTTTATTTCCGCTCTTGAACCTTTCTTTTACTTCTACACTACTGCCCATTAAAATTGCTGCACCACGAAGATGATTCCCTACAACGCGAAATTTAACCGACACGAAGAAGATGCTGTGATATGCAAATGATTAACTTTTCAGAGCATTCACACAAGGTTGGCGCCGGTGGCGACACCTTCAACGTGCTGACATGAGGAAAGTTTCCAACCGATTTCTGATACAAAAACGGCAGTTGACAGGCGTTGCCTGGTGAAAAGTTGTTGTGATGACTCGTGTAAGGAGGATAAATGCGTACCATCACGTTTCCGACTTTGATAAAGGTCGAATTGTAGCCTATCGGGATTGCGGTTTACCGGATCGCGACATTGCTGCTCGCGTTGGTCGAGATCCAATGACTGTTAGCAGAATATGGAATCGGTGGGTTCAGGAGAGTAATACGGAACGTCGCGCTGGATCCCAACGGCCTCGTATCACTAGCAGTCGAGATGACAGGCATCTTATTCGCATGGCTGTAACGGATCGTGCAGCCACGTCTAGATCCCTGAGCCAACAGGTGGGGACGTTTGCAAGAGAACAACCATCTGCACGAACAGTTCGACGACGTTTGCAGCAGCATGGACTATCAGCTCGGAGTCCATGGCTGCGGTTACCCTTGACGCTTGATCACAGACAGGAGCGCCTGCGATGGTGTACTCAACGACGAACCTGGGCGCACGAATGGCAAAACGTCATTGTTTCGGATGAATCCAGGTTCTGTTTACAGCATCATGATGGTCGCATCCGTGTTTGGCGACATCGCGGTGAATGTACATTGGAAGCGTGTATTCGTCATCGCCATACTGGCGTATCACGCGGCGTGATGGTATGGGGTGCCATTGGTCACACGTCTCGGTCACCTCTTGTTCGCATTGACGGCACTTTGAACAGTGGACGTTACATTTCAGATGTGTTACGACCCGTGGCTGTATCCTTCATTCGATCCCTGCGAAAACCTACATTTCAACAGGATAATACACGAGCGCATGATGCAGGTCCTGTACGGGCTTTTCTGGATGCAGCACAGTCTCCAGATCTCCCACCAATTGAAAACGTCTGGTCAATGGTGGCCGAGCAACTGGCTCGTCACAATACGCCAGTCACTACTCTTGATGAACTGTGGTATCGTGTTGAAGCTGCATGGGCAACTATACCTTTACATGCCATTCAAGCTCTGTTTGACTCAATGCCCAGGCGTATCAAGGCCGTTATTACGGGCAGAGGTGGTTGTTCTGGGTACTGATTTCTCAGGATCTATGCACCCAAATTGCGTGAAAATGTAATCACATGTCCGTTCCAGTATATTACATTGCGTTTTGGAATTAAAAATAAATAAAGTATTGGAAATTTTTTTTATTATATACAGATGAAAGCCACACTTAAATACTACTTTTCCACATAGTTGCCATTTAAATTAAGGCACTCATCGTAGCGATGGACAAGCTTGGAAATTCCTTCGTCGTAAAATTCGGCCGCCGGCGCCTTCAACCACGTGGTTACCTCTTCTTGAAGCTGTGCGTCGTCATCAAAACACTGCATAGCCAACCACTTCTTCATTGCTGGGAATAAGTGGAAGTCGCTCGGTGCCAGGTCGGGACTGTACGGCGGATGAGGAAACAACTCCCACTTAAAAGATTCGAGAACTTCACGACTGGCATTTGCCGTGTGGGCCCGGGCGTTGTCGTGAATCAGCAAGATCTTTGAGTCCAACTTTCCCCTGCGCTTGTTTTGTGTTGCTCTTCTGAGGCTGTGCAGAGTTTGGCAATACCTTTGAGAGTTTATTGTCGTGCCTCTTTCCAGGAAATCCACAAAAATCACACCTTTTCTGTCCCAAAAGACAATCACCTTCCTTGCCGACATTGTCTGCATGCATTTCTTGGGTTTTTGGGGGGAATTTGTGTGCCCCCACTGCATTGACTGCAATTTTGTCTCGCAGTTCACATGCTTAACCCACGTTTCGTCACCAGTAACGATGCGATCGAGTAATGAGTCGCCATCTTTCTCGTAAGCGTCCAAAAACGTTAACGCTTCAGCCATTCGCTGATTTTTGTGAATCTCTGTCAAGATTTTTGGTATCCATCTTGCACAAAACTTGTGGTAACCGAGCTTTTCGGTAATAATTTCGTGCAACAAACGTCGTGAAATTTGTGGAAAACTCATAGAGAGTTCCGTTATTGTGAAATTACGGTTTTCACGGACCGCGGCATCGACTTTTTCGACAAATTCGGCAGTCACTATGCTGGGTCTTCCACTTCGCTCTTCGTCGTGAACGTTAGTTCGGCCATTTTTAAATTTTATGACCCATTGACGCACTCCATCTTCAGTGATTATGTTGTCCCCATACATTTCACAAAGCTGCCGATAGATTTCTATCGGTGTACAGTTTTTTGCAGTCAGAAACCTTATTACAGCACGCACTTCACACTTCGCGGCATTTTCAATTAACGCTGACATTTCAAACTGTCACAGTAACTCAACGGAGTACAGCACGCTCACTAGCACGGCAGGATGCCGCCTGAGCGCAACGAGTTAAAATTTCATAGAGTGGCTATAGGTCCGCCATGTTTGAAGCAAATTGAAGTTCTGTCCGCCATGTTTTCTTTAGTCAAGTCATTCGTCTGCTGTGTCCTGCCCCCTTGTAACTGCGTTTGACTTACTTGAAATAGCCCATACTAGCTTTATTTTTTCTAAAACAAGCAATAGACAGCAGTGATTTCAGTGTACACTGACAGCAAAAAGGGATGTTTTTGTCGAAATATGGCTAAACTTTTCGATGTAGATAACACTACAAGACAACTCAAATAAGTCTGTCCATCCACTATAACATTACTTGTTGCCCATAAGTTAATGCAATTAGAGCAGGTACCACCAGAATATTACGGTGAAACTTCTAAACATGCTGTGGTTAACTATTAGAAACAGTAACGTGCGCAGAAATGCGATATTTTTGTCGCTATTTCAAAGTAAACAGTCAAAGCCTCAAAAACCAGTACACTGTAAACGAGATTTTATTTGAAATATGTGTTACATTGCCCAACGGCGAAGCGTTCTTGGGTGGGGTAATTTCACAAATTTTCGTAAGTAGCTGTATGCCTTGGCAGAATAAAAGTGTAGGGTCAGGGCAAATTTCCTTATTTGCTGAGAATAATGGCATACTTTAGCACTGCACTGAAGTTCCAATAGCTCCTTCAACAAACCAACTACATATTCACTGTTTAACATATAAGAAACTGAACTACATAGCCTTCTTCTCAAACCAGCAACTAAAGTCTGTAACTGCACTATTCTTCTTTTGTGTCGTACACTAAGTTGCTTCATTTGCTTTATCTGCTTCTTTAGTCGCACATTCTCTGCTTGTACTCTGTTATATTGTGTTTTCAACTTCTTAGGGCTTGGGAGACAGTAATTGTGGTCAGCAGAAACAGATATGGGTCCGACAGGCACTGAAAGAATGCAGTTACATCATAAGTTTATAACAGAGTTACACCATAAGATTATAATAGAAAGTATGTAATTCAAAGTAATAAGAACACGGAGTAAAATTACATTATTGACTTACTTTGTGCTAATGATTTCACTGTAACAGCACTATCTTGCAAATTGTCGAAAGATCACTTTCTGGGTTGTGGTCGTAATACTTTATCTTGCTTTTGTAAATGTGGTGGAAAGTTAAAGATAGTAGGTACTGCTTTTGACAAAAGGCGCCTCTGGACATTTGTGTGGTACATATATTTCTCTTCAAAATGAGCTGAACAGAGGTAACTGGCTGTAGTAGGAAACCAGTTTTCTCGCTTCATATTTATAACCCATCTTTTTGTAATTTCCTTCTCTTTTAAAGAAAATCTGTAATCAACGATAAATAAATTACTTTCCTGCATTTGTCTTAAGCATATTTACAGTTCCAATGCAAATGACTCCTTAATAAACATTAAAAAACGTGTGTCGTATTTCGGTACTAATATACTTACTTATTATATGAAATATTTGTTGTTTTATCGCTGCGATTTGTGCAGTTGAACGCTGAACACACTGCAGGCATGTTGACTTTATATTTTGTAACAAAAAAGTCAACTAGAAAAGTTAAATATTGCAGTAATATCACAACAGCTGACACACTTCCAACACAAACAACAGCAACGCTTTCCTAATGTTTTGACTAAGGAGAACATGGCGGCCGAGTTAGCGTTGGTTGCCGCTAGGAGCGCTGTAACTAGTATCTCAGCCAATCTATGAAATTTTAACTCGTTGACTGAGCGGCGGAATGCCATGACACCAAGATGGCCGCGCTAGCCCCGCCCCTAACGGACACAAACGAAAACGTAATGTACTTTGTGGATAGCCCTCGTATTTGTCCAATGAATACCCGTTTATCATCTACATTTCTTCTTGGTGTAGCAATTTTAATGGCCAGTAGTGTATCACTGCGTCTTCGATGCTTAGACTGAACAGTGGGAGCTAAAGACGCTGCCTTCTTTGCCAGGTTCTGCGGGTTGTGCTGCACGTGTACTTGCGGCATGGACTCCAGACTTCGCGAGCGTTCCTGGAGACACCCAGTGAGGTGTGCGCCTGTGAGCGGGGCGCTGGGGCGGCGGTGAGGTGGCGACGTGAGGGCAGGAGGGGCCAGGAGAGGAGAGGAGAGGACTGGAGAGCCAGCTGGAGCCGCTCCGGCCTGTTTGCAGAGTCCAGGGCGCTCTGTTGACACAGCGCGGCGCGGCGCGTCGACTGCCGCGGGGCTGGCTGGAGCTGCTCAGATATTGCGACGGCGGGCAGACCTGGCGCGCCTCGGCAAACCTCATAACGCCGGAAGTAAACCTGTCCCTCCCCCGCTAATCCTCCGCTAACCTCTCTCCCTGCCGGGCGACGCGCCACGTGCCGTGTGAGTCCGACGAGCCCCAACGATGCACTCTTATACGTTGCGTAAGCGGCGGATTACTCACTGTAGCACCACCACTACGTAACGTCTCAGTGCGGTAGGCGTCCAAGCAGGGACTACATGCAGCAGCACCTGAAGAAGAGTGATGGGTCGGTCGTTGAAATACTGTGCGTAAAACGGGAATGACACAGCTAGAAGCCCACGGTTTATCACCAATGTAAGTTTTACAGCCGCTAAACAAAGTCCTGTTGTCGTGCCACAGCTACAGGGTGTTTCAAAAATGACCGGTATATTTGAAACGGCAATAAAAACTAAACGAGCAGCGATAGAAATACACCGTTTGTTGCAATATGCTTGGGACAACAGTACATTTTCAGGCAGACAAACTTTCGAAATTACAGTAGTTACAATTTTCAACAACAGATGGCGCTGCAAGTGATGTGAAAGATATAGAAGACAACGCAGTCTGTGGGTGCGCCATTCTGTACGTCGTCTTTCTGCTGTAAGCGTGTGCTGTTCACAACGTGCAAGTGTGCTGTACACAACATGGTTTATTCCTTAGAACAGAGGATTTTTCTGGTGTTGGAATTCCACCGCCTAGAACACAGAGTTGTTGCAACAAGACGAAGTTTTCAACGGAGGTTTAATGTAACCAAAGGACCGAAAAGCGATAAAATAAAGGATCTGTTTGAAAAATTTCAACGAACTGGGAACGTGACGGATGAGCGTGCTGGAAAGGTAGGGCGACCGCAGCTAGTGCAGCAGGTGATCCAACAGCGGCCTCGGGTTTCCGTTCGCCGTGTTGCAGCTGCGGTCCAAATGACGCCAACGTCCACGTATCGTCTCATGCGCCAGAGTTTACACCTCTATCCACACAAAATTCAAACGCGGCAACCCCTCAGCGCCGCTACCATTGCTGCACGAGAGACATTCGCTAACGATATAGTGCACAGGATTGATGACGGCGATATGCATGTGGGCAGCATTTGGTTTACTGACGAAGCTTATTTTTACCTGGACGCCTTCGTCAATAAACAGAACTGGCGCATATGGGGAACCGAAAAGCCCCATGTTGCCGTCCCATCGTCCCTGCATCCTCAAAAAGTACTGGTCTGGGCCGCCATTTCTTCCAAAGGAATCATTGGCCCATTTTTCAGATCCGAAACGATTACTGCATCACGCTATCTGGACATTCTTCGTGAATTTGTGGCGGTACAAACTGACTTAGACGACACTGCGACCACCTCGTGGTTTATGCAAGATGGTGCCCGGCCACATCGCACGGCCGACGTCTTTGATTTCCTGAATGAATATTTCGATGATCGTGTGATTGCTTTGGGCTATCCGAAACATACAGGAGGCGGCGTGGATTGGCCTCCCTATTCGCCAGACATGAACCCCTGTGACTTCTTTCTGTGGGGACACTTGAAAGACCAGGTGTACCGTCAGAATCCAGAAACAATTGAACAGCTGAAGCAGTACATCTCATCTGCATGTGAAGCCATTCCGCCAGACACGTTGTCAAAGGTTTCGGGTAATTTCATTCAGAGACTACGCCATATTATTGCTACGCATGGTGGACATGTGGAAAATATCGTACTATAGAGTTTCCCAGACCGCAGCGCCATCTGTTGTTGAAAATTGTAACTACTGTAATTTCGAAAGTTTGTCTGCCTGAAAATGTACTGTTGTCCCAAGCATATTGCAACAAACGGTGTATTTCTATCGCTGCTCGTTTAGTTTTTATTGCCGTTTCAAATATACCGGTCATTTTTGAAACACCCTGTAATATGTTACATACTGCCCAGTAATCGTGGCGTCAGTGTCTTTCAAGGCCCTCCTGGCTCATATAAAGGAAGACACCCTCCTAGTTAATGTATAGTTACAAAGCCATTAAGTTGAAAATAAAATGCGAGAAGCTGACGATCCAAAAAAGGGCTGTTGGCGAAAGAAGGCGGTAACCAATGATAATGCACCCATTGGAGTCAAAAGACGATCACTCTACACATGGGAGGATCAAGGGTTCGATTCGGAGGAGTGAGGGGGAGGGGGTAACATGTTGTTACTGTCTCTCTACCCACCCCCCCACCCCTCCAGCACCTCCTCTAAATACAAATTACTGTCACCCCCTCTTTTAAAATGGTTCAAATGGCTATGGGCACTATGAGACTTAACATCTGAGGTCATCAGTCCCCTAGACCTAAGGACATCACACACATCCATGCCCGAGGCAGAATTCTATCCTGCGACCGTAGCGATCGCGCTGTTCCAGACTGAAGCGCCAAGAACCGCTCGGCCACTCCGGCCGGCCCCTCTTTTAACGAGCCACATATTCCTAGGGTTTTAAAACTGAAAATTTCAGCTTAACTCTCAAGGCGTCGCTTGTTTTAATGATAAACATATTCTGGCTGATTGTAAATGTTATTATTTTTATATAAAGAAAAATATTTTCTACTGAATAACCTGGAAATCGTGAGCTACACCCTTATTTTTTATATATGAATTAGTGAATTCAGTCATGGTACTTCTTTGATTACGCCTGTCGTCACTTTCACAACTGTAATTAATAATCAAATTCATTTAAAGTTTAACCTCTTGGAATATTCAATTACCGCTACAATGAAATGAAAACAGTGAATAGTTGAGGGAGTGTGAAAGACAGCTTTGGCCTATTTGAGTTTACAGTGTAATCTCAGGTTAATTTAATACATTTGTAACTATAACTGGATTGGTGTCCAAAATTAAAGCAACAAACCCCTATTTCCCCCAACTGTCAACAACGTCCGTGCATTTGGGTACTGGACGGAAGATGGCATTCCAGCCAACGGACGACCACTCCAGTGATGACGTGAGGTCACCTGTCAAACGGAGTGTTATTTGCCAGGTAATCCCACATCCACAATCACTGTCTACACAGTCACAGACGGTGCAGTATGGCGCAGAGAAGACGCCTGCCACACTCTCTGCGGTGGAGACGAGTAAGAGGAATGGAAACAGGACAGTCGCAAAAACTGATGCGGCCCGATGGCTTTATGTGGTGTCACCGCCAGACACCACACTTGCTAGGTGGTAGCCTTTAAATCGGCCGCGGTCCGTTAGTATACGTCGGACCCGCGTGTCGCCACTGCCAGTGATTGCAGACCGAGCGCCGCCACACGGCAGGCCTAGAGAGACGTCCTAGCACTCGCCTCAGTTGTACAGCAGACTTTGCTAGCGATGATAGACTGACAAATACGCTCTCATTTGCCGAGACGATAGTTAGCATAGCCTTCAGCTACGTCATTTGCTACGACCTAGCAAGGCGCCATTACCAGTTAATATTGAGATTGTAAAACATGTACCGTCAAGAGCGATGTACACCAATTATGGATTAAAGTTAAGTATTCCAGCAGCAACGTACCTTATTGGCTATATTAATTACATTGTGCTGTTCCAGACCTCACGCCAGTTTGCGTGAGCTTAAACGCGTGCATTTCGGCCTCCTCTAGCAACACGGTGTTGGCTCTTCTGCCAACACAACACTTTAAGTGAATCGTTCTGTTGTTTCTCGGATGTGGCGACACTTTTCAGAGACCAAAACTGTATTCCAAAGACCAGGACAGGGCCAGCCATGTGTAACATCACAAAGATGTAAGGGCAAGACGGTATCGCCATAGTATTCCCCAGCAACTGCCATCTGACCTCGCAGCATCCACTGGACGTGTTGTATCGAGGCAAACGGTGTACAGAGTGCTTTGGCAGAGTGGCATTTATTGTCGGAGACTGGCTGTACATGCAGCTCTGAAGCGTCTTCATCGAAGAGAACGTCCAGAATGGAGTCATCAACATAGCTCCTGGATGGTCGAAGAGTGGACCAATGTTCTTTTTACAGATCAGCCCCGAAGTGGTCTGGAGAGTGAGTCTCGACGAGTTCGCATCTGGAGGGAACATGGAATACGATTTATGGATTAAAACATTGCGGAAAGAGATCGATATTGAGATGGATCCCTCGCACAGCTCTTCATGAAATTCTGCGGGTGAATCGGCAAGATTTAACTGCTGTCAGGTATCGTGACGACATCTTGAGTCCTCATGTGCGGTTGTTGCGAGGTGCTGTGGATCCAGACTGCGTACTAATGGACAACAACGCTCGACCTCATAGAGCGGAGGTGGTTGACGTTTTCTTGGAAACAGAAGATAATGCACGTATGATTTGGGCTGCACGCTCTTCCGATTTGAATCGCATAGAGCATGTCTGGGATGCACTAGGGAGACGGACTGCATCACATCAGCATCCACCGACCACTCCTCAACACTTGCGAGCAGCTCTGCAGGAAGAATGGGCATTATTGCCTCAACATGAGATTGATGACATTATACAAAGCGTTCGCCGTCGTTGTTGCAATTGTTTACGTTCTGTATTCTTTACATTGTTTCTACTTTACAATCAACTCTTTTGTGGCAAAATTAACGTAACCTTGCAAAAATTTCAGTTTGTTGCTTTAATTTTGGATAACAGTGTAGCTGATAAGTCTTACACAAAAATGACAAACACAAAACAGGAAGTAATAGTGTCTGATTGTCAAAGCATACATTGGGGTGGAATCTATACAAATTATTCGCTGAATTAATCCCTTTTTCAACGCAGTCTGATTTTGTTTACATGACTCCACCACGAGGCCCAACTCTATTCAATTAGACTCTCCTATACCACAAATTATGACTCACCTGACAGCAGGTTGGTTGGTTGGTTGGTTTGGGGAAGGAGACCAGACAGCGTGGTCATCGGTCTCATCGGATTAGGGAAGGATGGGGAAGGAAGTCGGCCGTGCCCTTTCAGAGGAACCATCCCGGCATTTGCCTGGAGTGATTTAGGGAAAGCACGGAAAACCTAAATCAGGATGGCCGGACGCGGGATTGAACCGTCGTCCTCCCGAATGCGATGACAGCAGGAAGCAGTGAATATCATTTAAGAACCCTACTCCAGTGCAGAAATACTCTACCCTTTCCCATTGATTCAGGTGGCAGCAGGAAACAGCGGTCTGTGGGCGAGGAGCGGCGCGCTACGGCAGCGGGAATGTTCTGACGTGACACCGAAAGTTTGCAGGCTACGCGATCTGACGTTCTAATTATCAGAACGCGGAAAATTTCCCTATCAGAGGCCTGAAATCACGGCAGATTTCAGTGTGGAGTGTACCCGTTCGCTGGTCTGGCCAAACCAATTTGACTCACGGGCACAACGGTGCGTGCAGAGGAATTGCGAAACGTCAGACAGCCGGCTCAGGACGAATAAGTTGACCCTCGTGGCACACGATATGGCCGAGATGACGTGCAGTTTCACTATCGGCACAGTTGGAAACTGCCACTGGCTCTTCTTCCACTACAAGATACAGACCGCAAGTCTCACCCACTAGCGAGAGACATAAAGTTCTCCACCAGGGGAGGACCAGAAAGTGAAGAAGGCACAGAAACACAACCACTCTCCACCATTCCACCAAGTCCCGGTACGTGAGCCGAATTACCAAAAACGAAACTGCCTGCACATTGCAAAAACCAATACGTCTACGCTCCACTCACTCAGTCTCCCCTCTTGACCGTGGTGTTGGCCGATAGCAAATCCAGATGCATCACTGCAGTTCCTACACTGTGAGACCAAGCCTCCACTTCGCACATCCTGAGAGGAGCCGTCAGTGATTCCAAATCTCTGATGCTTAAAAAAAGAAGATTTTAGACTAGGGAAGTGTCGATCCCAGGGTAAGCATGGCCATGTTTTGAAAAGAAAAAAAGAAAGAAAACAACTATCTAGACACGACCATAGTCCCTCATTTAAGGAGAGATCTAGTCTTTCCAGGCCCACCATTTCCAATTTCTCAAAGAAGGTTGTTAACCTTCCCAGGCTGTTATGCCTGTGAAATCTGTATCTTTGCCGCCCGCTAAAAGAACCTGGCGATTGTCTGGCATCAGGGGGGAGGGGGGTTAACAGTCTTGCCTCCACTAAACACGTGCACCAGCCGCTCTGTTGATATCGTCCCAGCCTCTAACATGGGAATGCACGGACTTCCCGCAGTTTGGACAGTTTACAGGAGTCTCTTTCAAATGGCTTCCTCCACCCACTTTCTGTCAACTGGCCACTTTAGCGACGGTCTGCCATCTGTGGCAGGTAAAATATTTTGTGAGCCAGCGCCTTCCTCTCCGACCCGAAGCAGAAGTACGAGAGGGCCAGAACTCCCACTGCAGGTACGATCCACTGAGCGCTGCATCCCAGAATCAGCCGCACAGCCAGTTCGATGCACAGCATTTACGGCCCCCAGTCCATCTTTCCTTGTTCCCCATCGCCTGCACTACGGCGCCTCAGGTACAAGTTCTCTACAGGTTTCAGATGCAGTTATACGAACACTCCTTCCACAATTTCCTCATGTAAAATGTTATTAACCACATATAGCAAATGTAATAGTAGGGAACACTGAGATCACGTCCTAAAATATGATGTAAGTTAATCTGATTGACAATGTTGTTAAAGAGAGAGAATGGCTTGCCACCTCTAAAACTTGCAAGAACCTGGTATTTTGATAAATACATCACTAGAAAAACATTTGCTGAAAAATTTGAGAGATATTTGTGTCATGTAACCATCGAAGAGCTATAACAGCAATAAACTTTCGCCAATTTAACAACTTCGTAATTTATATGAGATAAAATCGAACTGAGCACTCACTATTATCAATATTTCTCATAGTACTGAGTTTGTGGGTAGAAATCTCCAGACCATTGCCCTCCCCCCCTAACAACTTTGACAACACAGTTTGCCATTGTAAGTTAGAAACCCATGAAGTGACTTGACCTAAGTTCAATGATCATATTCAATGTTTCAACATTTACACTAGTATGGGGACAATTGCACCTTTATATAAAGAAAAAAGGCTAGGAGAATCCCTTCAACGCTCCGCACCCTAAGCCCTCTCCTGTGATGTATTTGTAAAGGGGTGCTTACACGTGTACAACTTTGTGGCCATTGAAAATGAGACAAGGAGGCACGCAAAGTCACGCACGCCTGTGAGTTGTGCACACAGACCACTATGCACGGGTGGAAGACTCCCCCTACCGCAGATGGGAAAACACATGCGACAGCCATGTACCTGGCTGTGGTTCTCCTCGTTCGCTGCCTTGTTTCACTTTTGAGCCGTGGTAAAATTGCTGCTTTGAAGAGCGCCACAGCGCGTAGTGCGAAGCAGTCGCCCTCCGTTTCTGGCGGTGGCGCCGCTGTGGCAATCGCAGCTTTGGTGTCTCCCTCTGGTGGGAAAGGGAAAAGGTAGCCTGTTCACGTGCATTTAAGGGGCGCTACTCAAGAGGATGTCGTTATCAGGAGAAAGAAAACTGGCGTTCTACGGATCGGAGCGTGGAATGTCAGGTCCCTTAATCGGGCAGGTAGGTTAGAAAATTTAAAAAGGGAAATGGATAGGTTAAAGTTAGATATAGTGGGAATTAGTGAAGTTCGGTGGCGGGAGGAACAAGACTTCTGGTCAGGTGACTACAGGGTTATAAACACAAAGTCAAATAGGGGTAATGCAGGAGTAGGTTTAATAATGAATAGGAAAATAGCAACGCGGGTAAGCTACTACAAACAGCTTAGTGAACGCATTATTGTGGCCAAGATAGATACGAAGCCCACACCTACTACAGTAGTACAAGTTTATATGCCAACTAGCTCTGCAGATGACGAAGAAATTGAAGAAATGTATGATGAAATAAAAGAAATTATTCAGATAGTGAAGGGAGACGAAAATTTAATAGTCATGGGTGACTGGAATTCGAGTGTAGGAAAAGGGAGAGAAGGAAACGTAGTAGGTGAATATGGATTGGGGCTAAGAAATGAAAGAGGAAGCCGCCTGGTAGAATTTTGCACAGAGCACAAATTAATCATAGCTAACACTTGGTTTAAGAATCATGAAAGAAGGTTGTATACATGGAAGAACCCTGGAGATACTAAAAGGTATCAGATAGATTATATTATGGTAAGACAGAGATTTAGGAACCAGGTTCTAAATTGTAAGACATTTCCAGGGGCAGATGTGGACTCTGACCACAATCTATTGGTTATGACCTGTAGATTAAAACTGAAGAAACTGCAAAAAGGTGGGAATTTAAGGAGATGGGACCTGGATAAACTTAAAGAACCAGAGGTTGTAGAGAGTTTCAGGAAGAGCATAAGGGAACAATTGACAGGAATGGGGGAAAGAAATACAGTAGAAGAAGAATGGGTAGCTTTGAGGGATGAAGTAGTGAAGGCAGCAGAGGATAAAGTAGGTAAAAAGACGAGGGTTAGTAGAAATCCTTGGGTAACAGAAGAAATATTGACTTTAATTGATGAAAGGAGAAAATATAAAAATGCAGTAAATGAAGCAGGCAAAAAGGAATACAAACGTCTCAAAAATGAGATTGACAGGAAGTGCAAAATGGCTAAGCAGGGATGGCTAGAGGACAAATGTAAGGATGTAGAGGCTTATCTCACTAGGGGTAAGATAGATACTGCCTACAGGAAAATTAAAGAGACCTTTGGAGATAAGAGAACCACTTCTATGAACATCAAGAGCTCAGATGGAAACCCAGTTCTAAGCAAAGAAGGGAAAGCAGAAAGGTGGAAGGAGTATATAGAGGGTCTATACAAGGGCGATGTACTTGAGGACAATATAATGGAAATGGAAGAGGATGTAGATGAAGATCAAATGGGAGATACTATACTGCGTGAAGAATTTGACAGAGCACTGAAAGACCTGAGTCGAAACAAGGCCCCCGGAGTAGACAACATTCCATTGGAACTACTGACGGCCTTGGGAGAGCGAGTCCTGACAAAACTCTACCATCTGGTGAGCAAGATGTATGAAACAGGCGAAATACCCTCAGACTTCAAGAAGAATATAATAATTCCAATCCCAAAGAAAGCAGGTGTTGACAGATGTGAGAATTACCGAACAATCAGTTTAATAAGCCACAGCTGCAAAATACTAACACGAATTCTTTACAGACGAATGGAAAAAGTGGTAGAAGCCGACCTCGGGGAAGATCAGTTTGGATTTCGTAGAAATGTAAGAACACGTGAGGCTATACTAACCTTACGACTTATCTTAGAAGAAAGGTTAAGGAAAGGCAAACCTACGTTTCTAGCATTTGTAGACTTAGAGAAAGCTTTTGACAATGTTGACTGGAATACTCTCTTTCAAATTCTAAAGGTGGCAGGGGTAAAATACAGGGAGCGAAAGGCTATTTACAATTTGTACAGAAACCAGATGGCAGTTATAAGAGTCGAGGGACACGAAAGGGAAGCAGTGGTTGGGAAGGGAGTAAGACAGGGTTGTAGCCTCTCCCCGATGTTATTCAATCTGTATATTGAGCAAGCAGTGAAGGAAACAAAAGAAAAATTCGGAGTAGGTATTAAAATCCATGGAGAAGAAATAAAAACTTTGAGGTTCGCCGATGACATTGTAATTCTGTCAGAGACAGCAAAGGACTTGGAAGAGCAGTTGAACGGAATGGATGGTGTCTTGAAGGGAGGATATAAGATGAACATCAACAAAAGCAAAACGAGGATAATGGAATGTAGTCGAAGTAAGTCGGGTGATGTTGAGGGTATTAGATTAGGAAATGAGACACTTAAAGTAGTAAAGGAGTTTTGCTATTTGGGGAGCAAAATAACCGATGATGGTAGAAGTAGAGAGGATATAAAATGTAGACTGGTAATGGCAAGGAAAGCGTTTCTGAAGAAGAGAAATTTGTTAACATCGAGTATAGATTTAAGTGTCAGGAAGTCTTTTCTGAAAGTATTTGTATGGAGTGTAGCCATGTATGGAAGTGAAACATGGACGATAAATAGTTTGGACAAGAAGAGAATAGAAGCTTTCGAAATGTGGTGCTACAGAAGAATGCTGAAGATTAGATGGGTAGATCACATAACTAATGAGGAGGTACTGAATCGGATTGGGGAGAAGAGGAGTTTGTGGCACAACTTGACCAGAAGAAGGGATCGGTTGGTAGGACATGTTCTGAGGCATCAAGGGATCACCAATTTAGTATTGGAGGGCAGCGTGGAGGGTAAAAGTCGTAGGGGGAGACCAAGAGATGCATACACTAAGCAGATTCAGAAGGATGTAGGTTGCAGTAGGTACTGGGAGATGAAGAAGCTTGCACAGGATAGAGTAGCATGGAGAGCTGCATCAAACCAGTCTCAGGACTGAAGACCACAACAACAACAATGAGCTCGCCACGGTCAGTCTGGGTCAGTCTCTCGTCCCCAGCTTGCTAGTCTGTCTCTCGTCCGCATTTGTTAGGCAGTTAGTGTCTGTCGTTCGGAGTGCCAGTATGTCTGTCGTTCGGATCGACCTTTAAAGCCGGCAAAATGAGAGTCTTTCCACTCCGCCAGTAAGAGAACTCAGCGAGTGGTCGCCCGGTCGGGGCTGAGTTCCTGCATCTGAGTCTGCGCGTTAGACCGCCAGTCTGCTCGAGTTTGCTCAGGCAATGGGCATTAGCGGTTGGATCGATCGGTTGGTCGGTCGCGCACTGAGACACAAGATGACTTGTCCGTCTTGAGCGTCGGCGCATGTGAGCAAGCAACTTGAGTCCAGTGGGCCGCGGCGTATAGCGAGGGCTAGTGACTTCGCGGTCCACACGAGAGCAACAGGAGTCAACCCACGACATCGCTCTGGCCCCTGCGAGCTGCGACGCCGTGAGACGGGAGATCGACGCGCCTTCCAGCGTCCGTTGAAGCGCCTGGCAGCGAAAGGTTCGCAGTTTATTAGAAGTTAAGTGATTGGTGATATCTTGTTTGATTTACTCTTGTTAAATTCTACTTGTTTTCTTGGTGATGTCACCAGCCGTTTTGTTTTGGGTTCGTCCTACCATTCTTCTCCGTTTGCCCACCCGCGGGAAGGCGGTTGTTTATGAATTTGGTGGTCCGTTTTTCCCTTGTGGAGTAGGGGCGGGTTAGAGCAACCTGCGGTTCGGGTTGTTCGGTAATCTCCCTATCAATCTACAGTACGTTAGTAGCTGCCTCTGTCATGTTTGTCGGATTTGGTGTGTTAACGAATTTATTGCTTGGAGTGTAACGGCCTAATACCCGAATTATGTTTTGATCTTTGGAAACATTGATATTATTGCCTATGATCTTGAGAGGCGGTATCTGTGTACTGTAGAGCATCTTAATTATTGTTTGGCCGACCTTGTAGAATTTTATATAAGATTGCATTTCATGGGCTTTTATTTAAATGATCATTTTAGTAAATAAAGTTGCCACCCTTTCGCCATAAGACTTTTCTTCGAAGTTAAAATCAAGTTGCACCTTCAGTGGCAAGGTTAATATTTTAATTGTTAGTGTTTTGTACCATTTCCATCCCTCCTACGGGGGGTGCATAGTTTGTGTGCTTGTGTAAGTTGTTCAAACTCTTAATTTAAAGCTATCTGGTGTGTTGCAGATTTGCAGCAGTCTAGTCTTTCAGAGGCTGTTGTGAGCGGTCGTAACTATGGCCGTGTCAAAAGGGAGCGGCAAGGGTCTCTGCCCGAAAGCTCATACAGTCAAAACTTGTTTCTTTCTGCCTCTGAATAAACTGTAACTTTGATATTTAGAGGGTGCTTTGTGATTATAATTTTAAATCTGTTTCTTTTAAAAAAATGCTTTTAGGCACTATTAAAGTGAATAAAATTCCCAGTTGTTAAAAGTAATTTGGTTATGATTTCATTAGTTACTCCCTGGCAACTACTTCCATGCTCACATAGTGTGATTAAATGTGTTAATGTTCTTGATGAATCGCTAGTAAATAAATTCTTAAGAATATTCTTTGAAAATAAATCATGGTTCAACTTTGTCTCTTTGTTACAAGACATTCAGCTTTTTCTAAAGGTTTTTTGCATACCTTCAAATTTGTCTTGGAGTATGCACTTTGGCCAAGTGTTCTAAAGAGAAACATGTGGAATTTGAACATTCGTCGTGCAGTTCCT
This sequence comes from Schistocerca nitens, assembly GCF_023898315.1. Lineage (NCBI taxonomy): Eukaryota > Metazoa > Arthropoda > Insecta > Orthoptera > Acrididae > Schistocerca > Schistocerca nitens. The sequence continues at coordinate 862,463,154 of NC_064618.1, forward strand.
TTTTCTTGACTGGCTTGTTCTTTGGATTATAAAGATAGAATCAAACAAAACGTCTGTCCACAGTTCCTCACAAGTAGGAACAACCTGGAAACAACAACGGCAAACATGAACAAAATGAAATCAAATGGAATGTGGGTGTGGCGAGAACCTCCTGTTGTGTAGACTAGTCAGTTGGTGAAAATCTCTCTAATTGACGGAACTTTGGCGACTTGCATGTCGATGAGGATGAAATGATGATGGAGACAACATAACACCCAGTCGTTGAGTGGAGGAAATTTCTGACCCACCTGGGAATCGAACTCGAGCCCCTCACATGGCAGTCCGCGATGCTGACAACTCAGCTATGGATGCAGACCTGAACAAACTAAAAAACCTTCATTTGTACGTATGATGAATGCCTCTGACGGAAGAGGTATGATTAAAGGGCCGTTTATGTTTCACGGCCGTCCTGGTTCCTTTATGAGCTGCTCTGATTCATAACTAGTTTTTGTCGATGAGGACAAATAAAAGAACACTGAAATATGTACCAGAAATGGGCATATATAAAGCACTTTTTGTTTAGCATACTGAATTGGGAATGTGAGATCTACTGTCTTGTATTTGTCCATTACCCGCCAGTTAGTCGCTGTACGCTGCAGACACATGTACTGCAGAATCTGGTCCCCTCTATGCTTTACAAATTTCAGCTCCCCACATTTCTGGCTTAAACGGTGAATAGAATTCATCAAAGCAAAAACTAAGTTTCTAGATGTTTCAGACTTTTTTTAAGCTTCACTCTATGAGCTTTACAATTGAAGGAAGAATACGTATTCATACTATCAACTGAAGGACTTCAGTTCAGTGATGGTAAATTTTTTTTTCTTAATACTCGTACAATGCTTTCTGGTGTTTAGAATTCATCATTATCATTGCACATTTTGCAAGATAAATAAAATACTCTTACTTTCATATTCTTGTTCTGTTTATTACATATGTTAAGAAACTAGCAAGTGTTTTGTTCCTTACAGTAAGTAAATTTAGGTGGTCTTTAGCATGCCTGTAACGTTTATGCTGCAGCCTTGCTGGTTGCAAATTCCCAGCACATCTGGCTGATCCTGACAAAAAAATTGCTGCCCACTGGATGGCCACATAGGGGCGCTTAACATGTAGCTGCAGCTTCATCTCTGGAGTGGCATTCATGGTTCCCTCTATGTGTGAATGGAATCACTAAGCGCACATGTTGAGAAAGAGGCATGCACTGACAAGTGTGCCACTATTTTGCATGTGGGACAAGCACAGATACATGGTGACTACGCACAAGATGCCCAAGTGTAAACGCCCTTTACGTCCAAGTGCCACTGACCACTGCAGCTGGCAGCCACAAGGTCTCCAGCCAGCTCACCATACCTAGTGCCTCATGTGTTGTGCGAGCGATCCACACGTCACTGCACAGTACCCACTCCAAAATGCCTGGGAGGCGTGACTACACTGTAAGGTGCCAGAATAAATGGTCAGATTCGCACCTTACATGAGACCTTTACAAATCGCAATGAGAAGGTGAAGACGACACCTAACGTAAATCGACAGTTATGAGAACATTTGCCTGTCAATACGTAATGCAAAAAGGGATGACAGTGAATCGATGGTAATTAACACAGCATTCCTATGCAATGCATGTCTTTGAGCAAAAGGTAGAACAGGGGATGCGAGTCGAGTCGCTTTTAGTTATGAAAGGCCAGCTCCACAAAGGCGTAGCGAACACGCTGCGGGTGTTACGCCGGAAACTACTTAAAGGGGTGGCAGGAAGGAGGACAGCGACCCAGGACCAGGTCATTCAACACATAATAAGACCAGCACTGAGTACATGTTTTCTCGCATAACAAGAAACATAGGGAAAGTTTCTACTGAAAAGTTCAGCAAAGGCCAGATTGTTTTGTAGAATTTCAGAGGGAGAGAGCGGCCTTGCAGACAGCAGCACGTCGCAGCTTAAGGTACATACCACATGCAGAGGTGTAAACTTTGTTGGTTCACCAGCTAGCGTCCACTGTAAACTCGAGCGGCCTTAGGTAATCTTGCGCTCAGATTTGTCACTTGACTAAACATCCACCGTAGACTTGATTCTCATCCTAAATAGTACCAAACTTTGAAACGGAATCGGACGATTTTTGTAGTACTGACCAACATCATAACACATGTGTAGGAGCAATTTTGTAAAGAAATGTCCAATTAAAAACTTTCATATTATTGTGCTTAGGATTAATGTAAAGAAACTTCCAATTAAACTTCCATAATATTGTGTTTAGGATTAATGTGCTTTCAGAGAGATAATACTTAACATCGTTGTGTATAAATTCATTTCGCTTTTTGATGTTGGCAAGATGCGTTATCCATTGCGCTGTTTTTATGTTGGCGAGTTGAAAACTGTGTGAAAAGCTTTAATTTGATGAGAAATATATTGCTGCATTAAACATGTCATTCTAGACTAAGCAAAAAAAATGGTTCAAATGGGTCTGAGCACTATGGGACTCAACTGCTGAGGTCATTACTCCCCTAGAACTTAGAACTAGTTAAACCTAACTAACCTAAGGACATCACAAACATCCATGCCCGAGGCAGGATTCGAACCTGCGACCGTAGCGGTCTTGCGGTTCCAGACTCCAGCGCCTTTAACCGCACGGCCACTTCGGCCGGCTAGACTAAGCAAAAAGAAACCCCCGCACCCTTACAACACAGGTCCTCCGTGCCCAGCTGACAGACCAGAGCCTCCCTGTGCTGACAGCTCTGTCTGTACGTGCAGTTTGGTAGTGTGGAAACCCAATTATGACCTACTGACGGTGCAGCCCACTACAGCCAATGCACATTAATTTGCATTTCTAAGCTCTTAATCATGTTCTAATTTTAGAACTAGGTGACACTATGGAAATGCATTATGCTATGGTGTCTCTGTCTAATATCTGCAGCAGCTATTTGCGGCATTAAGCATCACCAGAGTCTCCACCAGGGACAACGCAGGGAGGATTCGCCGCTATTTTTAGACTTCAGGAATGGAGCAATACAGAAATCAACATTGTGATGGAGTTTGTCTGTATTGGCTGCAGGAGGTATTTCCAGCAATAAACAACTGCAAGCAACCCTTAGAACGTATAAACGTTCTAATTTCTCGTGGTATACTTAGACGAGAAGTATTAAAGCAATATTAACAACTTTTTGGCGATACACAGTGCAATTATTTATAGCAATAAACACCGCGAAGCCGACTCCAGGGTGCCTGTGGCTGACAGTTATGGGGAGCAGTACTTCTATTTGCCAACAAGTGTGTTTTTGACGAGCTCACGTGGCACAGACATAATTACATAAAACTCCCTTCAATTTACGTGGTCCGAAAAACCACTCTAGCGCGTTACTAGCTCTGTATCACACACTGCCGTGTGTTTCTACAGGTACATTCCGAGTGATTGCATCATTTTAATGGCCACTAAAATATGACGCTGTGACTGGCTGCCTCATTTTAATATTACACTGAGATAGCGAATACATTTCGATATAGGTCAGTTTTATAGAGAAATCAACGAATACTCTGCAGATATCACTGAAATTTGTGTAAAAAACAGCGAATTTTGTGTCCAGCTAAGTGCTGACCAGAAGGAACACAGTATCAGCCGCTATCTAGAGGCTTCTGGGTCTCGTGGAAGAATAGATCTAGCAGAGTTCCACATAGTCATTGTCTTTGGAAGGCTCGATGCTGCTCTGTCTCCAGAAATATCGTAATATGTGAGCATAAGGCGTGCTCCACAATTCCACAGTGGAGCAACGTTGGCGATATAGACCTATAGTTGTATGTTTTGGCCCAATGATAGATGATGGAAATGGGAGTGACTGCTTAATAGGGCTGTGTTGTCCCCCTTTGTACATAGAATACAGCGTCAATTCCGAATTACACACGTTGGACAGGTCTTTCATATGTTTAAATACACTAAAACATGTGATTATTAGAACTGGTAGACCATTCTTTGCCATTCTTTAGTGAAGTACATTCAGAACTGTCTGACAAGCGCACAACATCTAAATTTCATCTCTCTGTTCAGACATGACCACACGAGAATATTTCTGTTGTTTATTGGCGGCATTGTTATGTGTAGAATTTGACACAAAACGTAGAATCGGTCCTGTAGTGACTAGTAGTTTCCAATGACAGGTGTACTCTGATGGTGATAATGAGGTCCCATACTCCGAGGAGCGTAGGGGACGATGCGGGAGACCCGCACAGACGTACTAGGCAAGGTCCTAGTGGAGGTGGTTTACCATTGCCTTCCTCCTACCTTACGGGGCATGAACGATGATGATGAAGACGACAAAACAACACCCAGTCATCTCGAGGCAGGAAAAATCCCTGACGCTGCCGGGAATCGAACCCGGGACCCGGTGCGCGGGAAGCGAAAACGCTACCGCAAGACCACGAGCTGCGGAGCTGTGCTCTATGAAGTCAAAAACCGATTCCTTGCTGATTACAACGAGCTCTTGGAAGTGCACCTTTCGGATCTCTGAATGTCTCGAGAATGGTGCTGTCTTCTGAGGCTGAAGACCTATAAGCCATGCAGCCCAGTGTCACCATAAGAAAGACGAACAAAGGTACTTCGTGTATAGATCTCATGAGAATAAATCTGTGGGACTGCCTTACTTATTTCAGAGGAAGCACTGAAATGGTGAAAACCTGTTTGTGATTTCGTCACTCAAGTGTGGACAAAAGCATTCCAGAGGTTTGTATCACATTTTGCCTAACTAAAGCTATCGCTGAATGGCTCCACATAATCGCATACCTAAGATCGTAGTTAGCAGAGTGAAAATCCTGCACTCAAAAGCGGTGCAAACAACTCTACACGTGGTAGACGAGCCCTTTCTATTGACAAAAGTCTTCCCTTGTTACATACTAGATGACCAGTGAGAAGTGTCACAGGTTTGCAATCGAAAATAAACGGCAGCGCAGTATACCAGTGAGAAAGCGTCGCAGGACTAGGATTTATAAACCTTTCCTGACGAACACAGCTGTGTTTTCTTGGACAACATGCTTATATTGGAAGTCTTTTGCTGGCCAAGATTACATAGGGTCATGATAGTGAGGGTCTGCTGTTACAATTTACACAGCACTACATATGATGGCTTAGTATTATTAGCAGATCAAGCATGCAAACGAAGCAGTGCTACACCCGATCCTTTCGGGTTTACAGACTTACCTGGCATCACATATTTACACAGTTGCTATAAATTATCGGGACAATGCTGATGCTCAGTAGCATTCCAGATGCGATCAGATCAAACGATTTCGACGCCGAAGACATCGAAGTAAGTGCTCCTCCAACCACGTTAGCGCCTTTTGAGTTTCATACCACAGACGATTATAACGACACTTTTGTAGGAAAATGCGCTATACGAACTCATATAGGTGTGTGGTCAGTCTCGTGCAGTTGGTAGTGTACGAGTGGTTGTTGTAGTGGTACATTCATCCATAGATTCACACAGTAGGTTCATGCTGAATGCAATAAGCTACCAACAGTAGATTAATGGAATAGATTCAAACAAGTTTCCAACTAGCTGCAGCAGCAGCAGCAGCAGCAGCATCGGTGATAGTGGTTGAATATTCGTTCCATAGACTCTCAACTAGCTGTCTTGTCTGCAATGAACACACCTTTTCTGTTTAATAGAGGACAGTATTATTCTCTAACTGACACTGATTTCAATGTAGGTAGGCTTCAATGTGATGGGAATTTGACATTCGTGTAGGCACTATATTAAAATCTAATAATACTTCCCATAAACAGAAAAGACCTTGTGTTCACATTAGCATTGCATTATTAAGTAATTTTTAAGCTGTTCCTCAGATAAATTGTGTTTTATATTATAAGGTACATCGGACATGTAACATTTCCAGCAGATTTGTAATTGGTGACAGTTGAGAAATCTAAGCGAGAAACCAATCTGCAAAAGGTTTTCATGGTCATAATTAATTGGTGGGTCATCTATCTGCCAGCAAGATGTTTCTTGGCAAGCTTACATGTTTCCACAGGATATCTACATAATTTTCTGATGAAAGCTTGTGTGATTCTTTCATTAAGGGCAAACGAGCAGGAATTTACCTGATGGTCAATGGTGTAAGTGTTAGGAGACGGACAATGAAATGGTCATACGTGCAGACTTGAGGAAATGCTCGCCAGTCTAACAGTTTGCAGAACATTGAAATATATTCAACTGTAGCTACAATTTGAAGTGTTTTGGATTGTTACCGAACTTAGTTATTCAAGCTCTAGAGCCATTGGTTTTATTGAAGCTCTTCTTAAATACTTCAGATGAAGTTTAAACTCTGAGTGTCAGTACGACTGAAGTGGGAATACGGCTGGTAATTGAACAATTCATGAGTCGGTCTGCAGCCAAGTCATATTGATTGACTGAGTTGAGACTCTAATATCGCAGTACAAAGATTATTTATCTTATGCTTTTTCATCACTGAGACTACACAGTACTCCGTCCCATAATATACTTATTATAGCAACACTGCAACAAACTGCTTATGTTGCACCAAAAAGTGTAACAAATTACAGAACGTTTCACCAAAGACTGTAAGAAAATGCGGCATGTTAGAGTTAAAATTATGAAATAATTCCATGTACTCGTATGACAGTACAATCATAACAAAATGCCTCACATTAGAGCAAAAGTGTAACAATTTTCACCATCTTACAGCAAAATTGCAACAATTTGCATCTTTTGTTTAGCAAAAGTTGTAAGAAAAGTCTTTTAATACAGATAAATGTAGTTTTGCGTAGAGTGCTCTCAAAACTGATTGTTATCAATACGTGTAACTGCAGTGCTCAGCTCTCAGATGTTGACATTATCATTGGATTGCCATGCAAAATGTATGCAGGCCTAATAAAGAACACTGAAAATATAGAACAGTAAGAATGCCATGCAGTGCACTTACTTTTAGGAATTCACATTTAGAAACCCTATGTATGCTAGCAAAGCTACATAGTCTGTGGTGGACGGACATATCGAGTGATGTCCTTATGTGTACAGATTTTATGGAGATATTTTATGAAGACTTACAGAGTTCATCCACTATAACACTTCGGAAGAACTCTTTGCTATGAATTTCAAACACACGATTTACTCACCAGCATTGTGACATTCCAACACAGTGAACCACTTGGAATTGTACAAAGATGTTATTTCTGGTCTGCACTACCCTACACCAGTACCCTTCACGGATATAATAGCTAGTTATAGCTGACATACTTTCCCCAGTACAGTAATGGTTGGTCATGTCTAAACCAGAAGCACATTCCATCAGCTTTCTAGCTCACAAACATCAGGTTTCATGGGTTTTCTCCATTCTATTATCTTTAGGAAAAGTAAAGGGACGAGAGAGGCAATTCTGACGTTACGGCTAACAATGGAAGCAAGGCTAAAGAAAAATCAAGACACTTTCATAGGATTTTTCGACCTGGAAAAAGCGTTCGACAATATAAAATGGTGCAAGCTGTTCGAGATTCTGAAAAAAGTAGGGGTAAGATATAGGGAGAGACGGGTCATATACAATATGTACAACAACCAAGAGGGAATAATAAGAGTGGACGATCAAGAACTAAGTGCTCGTTTTAAGAAGGGTGTAAGACAAGGCTTTCGCCCCTACTCTTCAATCTGTACATCGAGGAAGCAATGATGGAAATAAAAGAAAGGTTCAGGAGTGGAATTAAAATAGAAGGTGAAAGGATATCAATGATACGATTAGCTGATGACATTGCTATCCTGAGTGAAAGTGAAGAAGAATTAAATGATCTGCTGAAAGGAATGAACAGTCTAATGAGTGCACAGTGTGGTTTGAGAGTAAATCGGAGAAAGACGAAGGTAATGAGAAGTAGTAGAAATGAGAACAGCGAGAAACTTAACATCAGGATTGATGGTCACGACGTCAATGAAGTTAAGGAATTCTGCTACCTAGGCAGTAAAACAACCAATGACGGACGGAGCAAGGAGGACATCAAAAGCAGACTCGCTATGGCAAAAAAGGCATTTCTGGCCAAGAGAAGTCTACTAATATCAAACACCGGCCTTAATTTGAGGAAGAAATTTCTGAGGATGTATGTCTGGAGTACAGCATTGTATGGTAGTGAAACATGGACTGTGGGAAAACTGGAACAGAAGAGAATCGAAGCATTTGAGATGTGGTGCTATAGACGAATGTTGAAAATTAGGTGGACTGATAAGGTAAGGAATGAGGAGGTTCTACGCAGAATCGGAGAGGAAAGGAATATGTGGAAAACACTGATAAGGAGAAGGGACAGGATGATAGGACATCTGCTAAGACATGAGGGAATGACTTCAATGGTACTAGAGGGAGCTGTAGAGGGCAAAAACTGTAGAGGAAGACAGAGATTAGAATACGTCAAGCAAATAATTGAGGACGTAGGTTGCAAGTGCTACTCTGAGATGAAGAGGTTAGCACAGGAAAGGAATTCGTGGCGGGCCGCATCAAACCAATCAGTAGACTGATTACCAAAAAAAAAAAAAAAAAAAAAAAAAAATCATCTCTGAATTCAAGATGGCGGTCCAAGATGGTGGACCTACGATACAGATGCAACCTGTAGTATTGCTGGTCCAAAATAGTTGTTCCAGTTTCCGTGGGACTGCAGTTGCTGGCCGGCCGAAGTGGCCGTGCGGTTAAAGGCGCTGCAGTCTGGAACCGCAAGACCGCTACGGTCGCAGGTTCGAATCCTGCCTCGGGCATGGATGTTTGTGATGTCCTTAGGTTAGTTAGGTTTAACTAGTTCTAAGTTCTAGGGGACTAATGACCTCAGCAGTTGCGTCCCATAGTGCTCAGAGCCATTTTTGCAGTTGCTGACTGCCTCCCCCCCCCCCCCCCCCCGACCGACACTTCTCAGCATCATCACAGCATCATCACTCATCTGGTGAACTCGACTGATGTGTTCAGTATACCCTCGTGGAAACGTGGAAGCTTGATTATCAATGTCATCAGATATCCAAAACGCTCAAGCAGAGTAAAAGACAGGCTCATAGAGTCAAATTAAATATTAATCCCTCTCACGGTTTATTATTATTATTAGTTGTGTGTTGGTGTGTGCTTTTACACCTTTTAATATTTCTCCCTTAGCACGATGACTCTCTGATGCACTGGAGCAGAAACCAAGTCATTACACAGACAGGCTTCTCGATGTAGTGCCTGATACATCAGAGCAGGACACAAAATTGCTCTAGACTTTTAGTTTCCTATATATCCAACTTCTACACCAACGGTCGAGTCACCAGCGTTACATAGTGCAATTGATACACCGAAGCAGAAGCCAATGCAACATGAAGAATTGTTTCCAGACTTTGAGTTTCCACTATCAACAATGTCGCATCACTCGTCGAACCACCAGCAGTGCATAATACACCTATGAGTTTGGTGATATTCTCTGCAACGTACAACACTAAATGCTTTGCTGCAATATTAGCCTGAGATTATGAATTGAACGCAGTAGTAAGTTTGGAAAATCCACGATTTAGTGACATGAAAGTAGTGCTTTCAGATTATGAATGGTACAATTATGTCAGCATTCAACATAAATAACTACACTGTTCAACGCCCAAGCCCCGACATTGTTACTGCATTGTCATACAACATGTATTGGGGACTACCCAAGAACAGTTATACAACAACGAGAATACCATGCAGTTCACTCACTTTCAGGGATCTACGTCAGAAACTTAACGGATGCTGGCTGAGCCATCCAACGTGCTGCGGGCGAGCATCTAGATATTAGCTGGCACCTTCACGTGTGTGGATTTAATGGAAATGTCTAGCATATGCTTACAGAGCCTACCTGTCAGAACACATCAGAAGAAGTCTTTGTCACAAATTTTGTAAGTAGGCTGTTTAGGTTTTTTTATTGGTAACGCCACCTCTGTATAAAAATCACTGGCTGTGCTGTGTGCAGTCTGTGGCTGCTTTGCATTGTTGTAATACTCGCCATTGTAGTGTTAGGCAGCTGGCTGTGAACAGCGCGTAGCGTTGCGCAGTTGGAGGTGACCCGCCAGCAGTGGTGGATGTGGGGAGAGAGATGGCGGAGTTTTGAAATTTGTCATGAAATGCTATATATATATATATATATATATATATATATATATATATATATATATATATATATATATGATGATATCAAGGTAAATACATTATTGGTTCTCTATTAATATCTTTCATTTGCTAACTATCCCTATCAGTAGTTAGTGCCTTCCATAGTTTGAATCTTTTATTTAGCTGGCAGTTGTGGCGCTCGCTGTATTGCAGTAGCTTGAGTAGCGAAGATTTTTGTGAGATAAGATTTGTGAAAAGTACAGGTTAATGTTAGTCAGGGCCATTCTCTTGTAGAGATTATTGAAAGTCAGATTGCGTTGCGCTAAAAATATTATGTGTCAGTTTAAGCACAGTCGTGTAAAAATTGTTCAAAGGGGACGTTTCAATTTCGATAAGTCTTGTACTTCAGTTCACATTATATACGATGCATCAGCATTACCATCTGACGATGGTGGAGGATTACGTGTATATTTGTACTTATTTGTACATCTTAGTACGTCAACACTAATTTAAAAAAGTGAGAAGTAAATGATGTCTCCCTTTCTAAATTGTGTTTCATCTCATCACAAATCTCAAACATGCCGAATAGAATATGCAGTCAAAATTACTAAAACGCAAATGGCAATAGAATGATTTGCATTGTCAGCAATCCGGACAAAGAGGTACTCGGCGAAATACCTCAAGGAGGAACTGGGAACATTTACCTATGGAGAGGTGCATGTGGAAGAACTGTAGCTCGAGTTGAAACAAATAGTCGTCCATGCATAGGAGACGTACGTATGAATTAGACCAGTTCTTGATGTGAAGGAGTATGACTTAACAGTCCAGTTATAACTACGCTAAAGAGATATTATATAAGGTGAAACTTAGGAGTTCATCTGTCGCCACTTAACATGACTTAACATGAATGTCATACATTTTCAGTTGTTAGTGCTATGTTACAGAGACTTAGCAGTTCATGCATTTACACTTGTTGTTGCTAGATTCATTAGATGATCATTGGAAGTGATAAAACGTGTGGATTCACTACAGCCCTGGCAGCCCGGATGGAAACCTCTTTCTAGCATAAATCTGTTTGAATCAGTTAGGGGAATTGTAATAAAGGGAACCTATCTTTTGCCTATGAATCTATCAGTTGAACGGCTGAGGTGTAGCTCCCACAAGTCTTTGCGACTCTATATGAGTGTTCGTTTACTCATGATGGGTAGGGCCGATCTACAGCGTTTACTTGGGAGAAGAAGAACTTCATAGCAGAGATCGCTATAACAAATTACAGCGATATCGTCTGAGACGGTCTTCTCCTCCTAAGCTACAGCTTAGTTTTCAGCCCACATCGATACTAGACGTATATGGGTGGGAGGCTTTGCGAATAGCAAATTTATGAATAAAAAATTTGCGGGCACTTTAGAAAAGACTTACTGCTGTCCACACCTTCATAACGAAGAAAGATACAAGAAAGACAATCACGCTGGTTGATTTCCCCCTGTAGCTAAACAACATTTGCTTGATACTTTTTTTTATTTTCGGATGTGTTACATTGTTTGGACTCACGTGTCTGTAATCTGCAATAAACGTATGGAGACGAAAGGTTCCTGGTTTTGAAACGTTCAGTTGACAATCCCGAGGAACCTTTCATACATTCTGCCATAACTGGAACTACACTGCTAGGTGTTCGTTTATGTTTTATTCCTGATAAATACATGCAGTTCAGCGCAGCTTTGTTGCAAAGAGCGATTAAAGTTATTCGTTATTCTCAGAAGGAACACAGAATCTTCACCAGGTGACACGAACTTTCATAAAGCTTCTGTAGCCGTGTTACAGAATTTTCGTGAAACGATAACCTTCGATAGACTCCGTGGACATGACGAGGTGGGCTAAGCTTCGGTGCACTTATATTTGTAGAAAGGTTCACACACTAAGTTCGATAACATCAATCATAGCCGCGGAAGTTCTTCAACTGTGTTCTTGATGCTAAGTAGACTTATTCTATTAAACCCGTCGAACCAAACATTTCCAGTTTCTTCTACCTACGGAAGGGTAACCGCTGCCGATTTTTCCGTCTCTAATGACGTCGTTTGCGACGCGACGTTAAACACTAATCTCCTCCTCCTCTATCGTTCGTGGTACAAATAATGGATTATTTCTGCTGCCATTTGGTAGAAATAATAACTGAAGAACAAATCTACAACAGGATCAAAGCGTAAATACGGAGAATTGGTGTTAAAATAAAGACCAGTCGTGAATGAAACCGTCCCTCAAATATCCTGTATGAGGTATTCTGACCGTGCGTTCGAATTCACCATGCATTTCTTTATCCTCCAGTTTCTCCTTATTTCAGTTTTTGCTTATTTTGTGTTTTGTTTAATATTGTTGTTAATCTTACCGTTTTTGTCGGGTTAAATGGTAGCTGTAAGGGGAGTATAGAGACTTTATGGATAACCAGTAACATTAACACAGAAATTTTTAGACAACATAGTTGTATGGAGATAAACAGCGATTAATTTACTTATAATTAATTATTCAAAATGACTGTCACAATCGCATTATTTATTTTGTCGCCAACCGGTTTCCACCCGCAATGGGGTCATCTTCAGGGCAATTTACACCATTGGATCGCGCGCTGCAGTCGTCACCCTGCCTGTGCACGGCGTCAAAATAAATATTGCGATTGTGATTGTCATTTTGAATAATTAATTACCACAGAACTCGTTCTCAGAATTTGTTATTCGATAGCACGTAGACGCGGTCTGCACAGCAACTAAACAGAAACGTGAGACTCGTGAAGAAGCACAAATTTAATAGGGGGGACACGCTGAGAAAGCGACTAAATCACATAATTTACGCGTATGTATCACTGCACTTGAACACTGCGACAGCGACGGGAAAAAGCCCCGAGATGAAGCTAAGAACGCATGTCACTAGCTATGTATTTGCAGTGACGGCTGTTTGCTTTTGACCTGAGATAATACGACATTCATTTACGAGTGTTTCTATGAGGCTCTCGTAGTTAGAGACTTTTGCAGAGTTTGTGGCAAATTGTTCTACAGGACGTCTAAAGACACAAGTTGCTGACAAGTTTGACAGTGGAGCGCTTTGGTGCAGAAGTATCCCAGAAGTGTTGTCGTCATAAAATGCGTCGCGACAACGTCATGGCAGGCTACGAGCCGTACGCGAGAGCAGGTGGGGGGCTGGCTGGTTTTTTATTAAAATCAGTAACAGGGCACGCGAGGAGGGTGCAGCGCATTTCATGCAAACCGCAGACCAGCAGGGCGCAACGAGTGTCGCAGCGAAAATGCCAGATCGGTTTTTCCCCAGAATTCCATTTTGCTTTTTTTTTTTTTTTATTTTGTTGGAGAGGGCCGGGTAGGGTATTTTCCTGCCTGACAGTTGTAGCAACGTGACTTTTGCCGTCCTCCGCCATCCGAGCACACAGACGAACGATACCAAGAGCCGTTCCTAGTCTGCGGCCCCTATGGAGACTGCAGCAGACCATTCTATACACACCGCGCACTAAGCGAAACCGACGCTGAAGACTCAACAGAAATCTGTTTAGCCCGGTCTTCCCTCAATATAAGATCCAAACCACACTATACGTCAAATGAAAAATATGTTTTTAATGTTACACGCGTATAAAAAATTTGTAAATAAATTCAAATCCATGTAAATAGACTGCTTTAAAAGTCATATTATAGATCAATAATATGATAATAAAGCTAACTTTCTAGTCTTCATATCGACAGACGGTGTTATAAATTTTTAAGTCGTCTGCAAACTGATTAATTCATGAAATGAATTTCAAAACTTGGATCCTAAACATCACGATTTTGTGCATCCTTATCAATGCACCTATCTGTATGACAAATTAACTTGTACAATTAATTTATTTTCGTGTTAGCTTCTTTCACCTGCACTGCTATAATTATTGTTCCAGAAATAGTTTAACCATGTTTCATATGGGAAGTCCACTTCGTTTCGAAGCCTGTTTCCCCAGAAAATCTTAACATTATCCTCTACAGTGGAATCTCCTAGTTATTCCTCGAGATACTCTACTGCATTGGCTCCTTACTTAGCTTGCATTTATCGCGAATCTCTTGCCCGACGAAAAGTCCCGAGCGACTGGAAAAAAGCGCAGGTGACGCCTGTATATAAGAAGGGTAGAAGGACGGATCCTCAAAATTACAGACCAATATCCTTAACATCGGTTTGTTCCAGGATTCTCGAACATATTCTCAGTTCGAACATAATGAATTTCCTTGAGACAGAGAAGTTGCTGTCCATGCATCAGCACGGCTTTAGAAAGCATCGCTCCTGCGAAACGCAACTCACCCTTTTTCTCACATGATATCTTGCGAACCATGGATGAAGGGTATAAGACGGATGCCATATTCCTTGACTTCCGGAAAACGTTTGACTCGGTGCCCCACTACAGACTCCTAACTAAGGCACGAGCATATGGGATTGGTTCCCAAATATGTGAGTGGCTCTGGCTCTGAGCACTATGGGACTCAAATGCTGTGGTCATAAGTCCCCTAGAACTTAGAACTAGTTAAACCTAACTAACCTAAGGACAGCACACAACACCCAGCCATCACGAGGCAGAGAAAATCCCTGACCCCGCCGGGAATCGAACCCGGGAACCCGGGCGTGGGAAGCGAGAACGCTACCGCACGACCACGAGATGCGGGCTGTGAGTGGCTCGAAGACTTCTTAAGTAATAGAACCCAGTACGTTGTCCTCGATGGTGAGTGTTCATCGGAGGTGACGGTATCATCTGGAGTGCTCCCTGTTGTTTTCTATCTACATAAATGATCTTTTGGATAGGGTGGATAGCAATGTGCGGCTGTTTGCTGATGATGCTGTGGTGTACGGGAAGGTGTCGTCGTTGAGTGACTGTAGGAGGATACAAGATGACTTGGACAGGATTTGTGATTGGTGTAAAGAATGGCAGCTAACTGTAGCGCTTGACGCAGTCACATCGATTAAATATTTGGGCGTAACATTGGAAAGCGATTTGAAGTGGGACAAGCATGTAATGGCAGTTGTGGGGAAGGCGGATAGTCGTCTTCGGTTCATTGGTATAATTTTGGGAATATGTGGTTCATCTGTAAAGGAGACCGCTTCTTTAGTACTGCTCGAGCGTTTTGGATCCCTATCAGGTCGGATTGAGGGAGGACGTAGAAGAAATTAAGAGGCGGACTGCTAGATTTGTTACTAGTAGGTTTGATCATGACGCGAGTGTTACGGAAATGCTTCAGGAACTCGGTTGGGAGTCTCTGGAGGAAAGGAGGCGTTCTTTTCGTGAATCGCTACTGAGGAAATTTAGAGAACCAGCATCTGAGGCTGACTGCAGTACAATTTTACTGCCGCCAACTTATGTTTCGCGGAAAGACCACAAAGATAAGATAAGAGAGATTAGGGCTCGTACAGAGGCATATAGGCAGTCATTTTTCTCTCGTTCTGTTTGGGAGTGGAACAGGGTGAGAAGATGCTAGTTGTGGTACGAGGTACCCTCCAGCACGCACCGTATTGTGGATTGCGGAGTATGTATGTAGGTGTAGATGTAGATATTCACGACTCCTAGAATACCGTAGGTGCGTTGTGGACATTAGGTATCTAAGCTTTTCTGCTAGAACACAGGAGTGTCAGTTTTCAAAGTACTTGGTACTTGATAGCACAACTTGTCGCTTTGTATCATAAGTGAATCATAAAAAAGCTATTCCACAGAAATTTTCAAATGGCTCTGAGCACTATGGGACTTAACTTCTGAGGTCATCAGTCCCCTAGAACTTAGAACTACTTAAACCTAACTAACCTAAGGACATCACACACATCCATGCCCGAGGCAGGATTCGAACCTGCTACCCTAGCGGTCGCACGGTTCCAGACTGTAGCACCTAGAACCTCTCGGCCACACCGGCCGACACAGAAATTTTCTTTGTAAATATTAAAAATGGCATCTTGTCCCTTATCTCCAGTCAGTAAGTCTGTTCCTTATTTGTGCCCGTTTTTTCTGTCATTAATATATGAATATATGAACATATAATAAATATTTGAACATCAACAAAAGCAAAACAAGGATAATTGAATGTAGTCGAATTAAGTCGGGTAATGCTGAGGGCATTCGATTAGGAAATGAGACATTTAAAGTAGTAAAAGAGTTTTGCTATTTGGGGAGCAAAATAACTGATGATGGTCGAAGTAGAGAGGATATAAAATGTAGACTGGCAATGGCAAGGAAAGCGTTTCTGAAGAAGAGAAATTTGTTAACATAGAGTATTGATTTAAGTGTCAGGAAATGGTTTCTGAAAGTATTTGTGTGGAGTGTCGCCATGCATGGAAGTGAAACATGGACGAAAAATAGTTTAGACAAGAAGAGATTAGAAGCTTTCGAAATGTGGTGCTACAGAAGAATGCTGAAGATTAGATGGGTAGATCACATAACTAATGAGGAGGTATTGAACAGAATTGGGGAGAAGAGGAGTTTGTGACACAACTTGACTAGAAGGAGGGATCGGTTGGTAGGACATGTTCTGAGGCATCAAAGGATCACCAATTTAGTACTGGAGGGCAGCATGGAGGGTAAAAATCGTAGAGGGAGACCAAGAGATGAATACACTAAGCAGATTCAGAAGGATGTAGGCTGCAGTAAGTACTGGGAGATGAAGGAGCTTGCACCGGATAGAGTAGCATGGAGAGCTGCATCAAACCAGTCTCAGGGCTGAAGACAACAACAACAATATCTCTTCTTGTTCCAGGAAAGATGTAATTGGGACCAGTTCCAAGGGGAGTCATTCTACGTGATTTGATTATTCTTGTGTAATCTTGAGGTAAATAAAGCGAACTGTGATGCTTCGGTACTGATTCTATGGAACAAAGAAAAAGGCTTATTCGACAGAAAATACAGTCTGATACAAGAAAACTCATGCGAAAATTGTACAGTGACAAATGTGCTTCGATTGCACCTCTCAGGACAACGTCAACATTACATTTTCGCCTGCTCTTCATAGTTGTCTTACGATTAAACAGGCTCCTTAACTTCTGTTGTGGATCCGATTAATTGTTTTGTGCTTGCTGCTCGTCCATCCCTTCCATCGCAACATATACTTAGTCGCTGTTGATTTTTACCCTATGGATGGAACCATTCGAAGTCTGCTGCAGTATAACTGCACTTTCCCACACATTACGGTCGTGAGCCGTATGAGTCCAAGTTCGTCCCGCATGTTTACTACTGTCACCCTGGCTACCTACCCTCCAATAGCTCATCGTCTCGCCCACCTCTCACCTCTTGCAATCCAGAAGAGAGCTCCCTCCGTCCACCGACCAGCCATATCTTAGCAACAGATCTTGCTGAGGACGAAGAAAATTCTGGCCCCACGTAAAATAGATAAGTAGGTCGAAGGCTTCTACCCGATCACTCGTTGACCAGTCTGGTGTGGGAATTCTTGAACATTTTCTCGGTTCGAAGGTAATAAATTTCCTTGAGTTGGAAGAGCTTCTGCTTCTGTCTAACAGCCTTAACAGTATTAACAGCATTGCATTCCATGTGAGTAATACATCAGAAACCACACTGATTAACATCATAAAGTGTTTAATTGCATAACTGTGTAGCCTTAGGAATGTGTATGTTCTACAATCACTTATCTCTTTCGAGTACCTTATTGGTATAACTGGTTAGCACACTGGACTCACGTTCACGAGGAGGACGGTTCAGATCCACGTATGGCCTTCCAGATTTAGGTCTTCCGTGATTTCCCTCAATTGCTCCAAGCAAATGCTGATGTCCTTCCCCATCCTTGACACAATCCGAGCTTGTGCTCCGTCTCTAATGTCCGCGACGTCGAGAGGACGTACACCCAATCTTTTTCCCTTCCTTCCTTCTTGGTATGGAATCCAAACAGTACAACAATACTACAGAATTGATAGCCTAAGTCATCTACGTGTAATGTTTCAATCTCCTCCTGTCTGGAGCTCCATTATGCGTAAACCACACGTTTCTTCTTCTTCTTAATCGTCTGTCATATCACCACAACACTCCCAAATGTATCAGCCCTGTGTCTACTATACGCCAATAGGGAGTGCCAACCTCATCAGCACGCATTTATGTAGAGAGATCGAGTCTAATATGATGGGTTGCATGAGTAAGATCAGTACGGAACACACTTTTCAGAACGGAAGTCACAGTACTGGAATGAGAATACCGGTCTATATCACTAACATCGATCTGTTGTACAAGTTTGCATCACATGTTATACTCTTTCTGAAAGCAAAATACCAAATGTATTGATTAGGTGGAACTCAACTCGTTCTGTTCCTTCACGAAACATCTAATGTACCAGGTATATATTCTCATACCTCTGGTCAATTCCAAATGAAATCGGAGACAATATTGCAGGGAGGGTTGGTTAAATACAGAGGAAGATTCCCGAGATGCGTAGAGGAAGAGAGAGAGAGAGAGACGATCTAGCGTCCTGCTCAGGATCGTTAACCGATGGGTTCATCGGAGGGACAGTTTGTTTTGAAATAGAGGACAGAATGCTGCTATGGATATGATTCGGTTGTTCGGTTGGTAATCATCAAAGGCGTTGGTTGAGATCTTTCAATCTCCGTCTTTATCGTATGAATATGGGCATACTTTGTGACTCCCATCCACAAAGGGGGAGACGGTCAACTGTAATAAAATCTTACCGAATTTATAAAGTGTTTCAGCTAAGGAACGTACTTTTTGTACCTACTCTCTGCTGATAGCTATTTCCGACGCTTCGATGGTGTGTTTGTGTCATGTGATGTAGGCAGTGTAACAGACTTCATAATATGTCCATGTGTACATGGCAATGAAGGTAGTGGTTTAGCAATGATACAGAAATTGAGAGTTGTGTCCCAGCGGTTCTAGGTGCTTCAGTCTGGAACCGCACGACCGCTACGGTCGCAGGTTCGAATCCTGCCTAGGGCATGGATGTGTCTGATGTCCTTAGGAAGAAATAGCCCAGAAAGCAGCCTTGAGAAGTTTTTTAGAAAAGACAAAATTTATGACAAACATAAAATATGTTCCAGATATTGGACAGATAAAGAGAGTTTGTAAATTTATATATTTAAGGGAAATGATTCAAGAAAATAGGTTACAGAAATTCGCTGTAGAGAAAGAGTACGTAAAATGGAGAACATCTGGTATAAACTGGAACATTTACAACAAAACTTGTCTGCCTAAAAATTTGAAAACACAGTAGTAAAACCAGAATGTCTCTATGTAAGTGAATGTTTAATATTGAATTACAAATTACACAAACTTGAAGTCCTACAAAGAAGAATCATTCGAAAATTCTCAGTTCGCTAAGAAATACAGAGATATGGAAATTAAGAAGTAAGGAAAAAGTATATCACAACACAGAGAACATAACTGAAACTCTATGAAAGAGGCGATTGCCATTTTTTGGACATTTATACTGAATGAATGGCAACAGGTTGACCAAGTAGATTTTTAAAAAATCCTTGGGGCAAGAAGTCGACAATAATTTGGAGTCACGAAGTTTAGAAAGAATTGGAAACAACATGAGTGAAAAAGATACAACACAAAGAGAGACTGACGTTTCGTCCAACACTACGTTCGACATCTTCGGAGGTGCTCCTGGTTGTGCTGAGTCTTGCCGACTGACGAGTCGGACGTCGAATAACGGCCTAAATACCGTGGAAAGTGGGCGTGGTCTGGATTTCACGTGATAGCAGAGATAAATCTTATCAAGGATAAAATATAACTATCGATATTAGTACGTCAAAGATAAAAACTTCTCATCGATTCTGTAGCGCCACAGTCCACATATCACTGAGTTTCATAGCTTCTCGTTTTCTGTTAAAATTATCCCCATGTTTATATATTTCAATGGCTTCTCTATATAGCCGTGGGTAATAGATCGTCATAGTACATAAAACTTCAGTTTCCGAAAATTTCACTACGTGATCACCTGACTGAAGAACGTGTTCCGCCACGGCTGACTTGTCTGTTTTCCCTAGCCGGCAAAGACTTTTATGTTCCTTCAACCGTGTATTCACACTTCTCTTCTGTGGCGCTACAGAATTGATGAGAAGTTTTTATCTTTGAAAGAGAGTATTCCAGTCAACATTGTCAAAAGCTTTCTCTAAGTCTACAAATGCTAGAACAACGATAACAAGTCGTAAGGTCAGTATTGCCTCACGTGTTCTTACATTTCTACGGAATCCAAACTGATCTTCCCCGAGGTCGGCTTCTACCAGTTTTTCCATTCGTCTGTAAATAATTCGCGTTAGTATTTTGCAGCTGTGGCTTATTAAACTGATAGTTCGGTAATTTTCACATCTGTCAACACCTGCTTTCTTTGGGATTGGAATTATTATATCCTTCTTGAAGTCTCAGGGTATTTCGCCTGTCTCGTACATCTTGCTCACCAGATGGTAGAGTTTTGTCAGGACTGGCTCTCCCAAGGCCGTCAGTAGTTCTAATGGAATGTTGTCTACTCCCGGGGCCTTGTTTCGACTCAGGTCTTTCAGTGCTCTGTCAAACTCTTCACGCAGTATCGTATCTCCCATTTCATCTTCATCTACATCCTCTTCCATTTCCATAATATTGTCCTCAAGTACATCGCCCTTGTATAGTCCCTCTATACAGGGTGTTACAAAAAGGTACGGTCAAACTTTCAGGAAAGATTCCTCAAACACAAATAAAGTAAAGATGTTATGTGGACATGTGTCCGGAAACGCTTAAGTTCCATGTTAGAGCTCATTTTAGTTTCGTCCACCTACGCTCAATGGAGCACGTTATCATGATTTCATACGGGATACTCTACCTGTGCTGCTAGAACATGTGCCTTTACAAGTACGACACAACATGGGTTCATACGCGATGGAGCTCCTGCACATTTCAGTCGAAGTGTTCGTACGCTTCTCAACAACAGATTCGGTGACCGATGGATTGGTAGAGCCGGACCAATTCCATGGCCTCCACGCTGTCCTGACCTCAACCCTCTTGACTTTCTTTTATGGGGGCATTTGAAAGCTCTTGTCTACGCAACCCCAGTACCAAATGTATTGTGGGCGGCAGCGATACAATACGCCATTCTCCAGGGCTGCATCAGCGCATCAGGGATTCCATGCGACGGAGGATGGATGCATGTATCCTCGCTAACGGAGGACATTTTGAACATTTCCTGCAACTAAGTGTTTGAAGCCACGCTGGTACGTTTTGTTGCTGTGTGTTTCCATCCCATGGTTAATGTGATTTGAAGAGAAGTAATAAAATGAGCTCTAACAAGGAAAGTAAGCGTTTCCGGACACATGTACACATAACATATTTTCTTTCTTTGTGTGTGAGGAAAGCTTCCTGAAAGTTTGGCCGTACCTTTTTGTAGCACCCTGTATACTCCTTCCACCTTTCTGCTTTCCCTTCTTTGCTTAGAACTGGGTTTCCATCTGAGCTCTTGACATTCATACAAGTGAATCTCTTCTCCAAGGGTCTCTTTAATTTTCCTGTAGGCAATATCTATCTTACCCCTAGTGAGATAAGCCTCTACATCCTTACATTTGTCCTCTAGCCATCCTTGCTTAGCCATTTTGCACTTCCTGTCGATGTCATTTTTAGATGTTTGTATTCCTTTTTGCCTGCTTCATTTACTGCCTTTTTATATTTTCTCCTTTCATCAATTCAATATTTCTTCTGTTACCCAAGGATTTCTACTAGCCCTCGTCGTTTTACCTACTTGATCCTCTGCTGCCTTCACTACTTCATCCCTCAGAGCTACCCATTCTTCTTCTACTGTATTTCTTTCCCCCATTCCTGTCAATTGTTCCCTTATGCTGTCCCTGAAACTCTGTACAACCTCTGGTTTAGTCAGTTTATTCAGGTCCCATCTCCTTAAATTCCTATTGATGATGTTTAGAATCTTCTGCGATACACGCATACTTGCGCAACACCTGCCACATTACTTGGTGTTTCACAGAATACGTGGTTGCTTGGAATTTTTTCTTTTACTCCAATATAACCCTAAGACTGTTAATAAGATCAACAAAACTGGATTGTCCTCGAAAACCAGCTCGTTCTTTACGTCTGTTTTCAAGTGAATCCTCAATCCTATTAAAAATAACGCTGGTGAGGACCTTACTAGGGGCACCGACAGTTACTGCAAACCAACAAATTTCACTTTTTTTGGAGCTTTACCACGAATCCACTTTTCCACTTTTTGAGATTTCTCTTCGAGCTAAAAATGATTCAGCAAGGAGTGCAGCATTTTAACAGTGTTTCCGATATCGGCTTTTAAGATCTACGCTGCTGTGTTGTCTACGCATGGAGCCTTTGCAGATCAAGATCTGCAGTCTCCTACAACGTGGGAAATTAGGAGCGTTTCAATTCCTTCCTCATACAGTTTTCGTCAGAGAGGACCTATAATCTCGTATGTTGTTCAAGGGGAAATCTTTCTTGAATTGGTTTGTCATTTCACCTTACCATATTTATTTTTTTGCTCCAGTAATTGAGCTTGGTTCTACTTGGCACTGTCTTCAGTCTTAAACAAAACTGGATGGAAGTCATTCGCTACATCGGCTCTTCTCTTGCTTCCCACATTTAGCGGAGAATATGATAATCTCAGAGGCAGAGAAGGCTGTGGACTTTCCTCCGTTGTCAACCTGAACTTCATCCAAACACGGCACCTAAAGTGTGACTGTTGGGGCAGGAGCAAACATGCATCCATGTCTGTACTCCACCGGAGAGCCTGAAAAAAGGCGTCGGTTCTCCATGTTAGGACCTGCGTAACTACCCCACTACAGCTACTTCTATTTGGGATGTGACTATGGAGCACGTAATAAACAATAATTTCAGTAATTTACTCCTACTCCCCCCCTCCACCATCTGGTTTGGTCGGCGCTAGCAGGCTATCGGATTCCGGGATAAAGTGAGGCACATGGTAAGAAGTTGAAGTGGAAAGCCTAGCCCTGAGTAACGAGAGTAGAAGACATGAGTGGTGGACGGTTAAGTGTGAAGAGCTTTTGCGTCTAGAATAAAAGCATGGAGGATTTGGTAGAAAAGAAAGAAAGAAAACGATATGAAATGTATAAGACGGTGACAAAATCCACCATAAAGTAATAAGAAACTCAAAGAGAAACGACTGGAATGAAAGGCTGAAAAAAGCAGATGATAGATTTAAGAAAACAAGTCGCAAGCAAGAGGTATACAACGCGATAAAGGGCAGCGAAGCAAGACAGTGCTTTGTGAAAGGCCGTGATGGTGAACTGAAAACGGGACAGAAAGACGTATCTCACGTAATGGCAACGTACTTCAAAAACCTGCTTAACACCGCAACACTTACAGAAAGGTTTCTATAATGAAAGTGGTAAAAGTAGAATGAGGTTTTCACTCTGCAGCGGAGTGTGCGCTGATCTGAAACTTCCTGGCAGATTAAAACTGTGTGCCGGACCGAGACTCGAACTCGGGACCTTTGCCTTTCGAGCGCAAGTGCTCTACCATCCTTTTTTTTAAAAAAAATATTTCTGGAAAGGGTAAATAAGTGGATTTTTTTACGTAATGGTGTAACAATAACAAACATAAACTGCTTCTATCAGTACAAAACAATAACGGACGACGTCCCTCTTCTTGGGAGCGTTCCTCGCTAATCCCATTGTACCTCGCGTTGGTGCCGGGTATGCCTTCACGTATGGTGGTGGATCCTCTCCACTGTCCTGGTCCTTCCCTGTTCTGCACACTTATAGGCAATAATTAGATTCTCCTACCCGGCACACCCCCAACTGGGTGGGGGATCAAGCAAGCCACTCCATAATCTCGATATCTCAGATGTCTCATAGTCTGTGAGTGATGTTCTTGTAGTAAGTCCCAAAAGTCGAGTACATTCATACTGCCATGTCGGAAAAAGTAAATCACAGTCAAACCCCGATTCCAAGTCACTGCCTTTGTCTTCGCTAGGCGATAATATGTCATATCCGGGAGAAGTAGTATCCGTGGTTCTGCTGCTTGAGGCACCACCCGAAGGAGGAAGGCCATCATTTTTTGGACCAAACACCACACGTCCGCCAAAGGTCCGCATATCAGGCGACGTTCCTCTGTGTCTATACCATTGCAGTGTGGACATAGTGGCTCGTCCGCCATATGAATTGTATGCAACCTGGAACGAGTCACGTATTTCCCATTTACGACCTGATGCCACAGTGCGCGCGTTCCCGTGTCAAGGTGTGCGTGGTGTACTGTGCGCCATACCGCTGACCATGTGGCTGTTGGCTGTCGGCGCTCTACAGCATTATTCGGCCGTCGTCAAGATGCTGTAGATACCACGCGCCGTTGCCCCCCTGGTAGTCGTTAGTTGCACATGGACATAACTGTGTTCCACAAAAAAGGTTTGCATATGGGCGAACGATGGTGAGATGTGAGCCACTGCTACCTGTGCCAGACGAGAAGAGGCAGCTAGTTAGTCCATCAAGGTGCCAGTCAGACTTGTCCGGTGTCGTGTCGACATCTTTATCATCGTGCTTACGTAAATAGCCACTGCTCGGTCGCGGGCGTGGACTAGTCCAAGACCTCCACGACTGCGAGGAAGGGTGAGGGTTTCGTATCCGATCTTAATAAGCAGACATGTGCTCACAAAATATCATTAAGCCTCCAGGATTTGGCGCGCCAACACTACTGGCATAGGCAGAACTTGTGCCAGTTTGGGGGTGCGAGAAGCTAGATAAGTGTTGGCAAAGGTGTCCCGTTGTATCATGTCCTGTGACTTCGGATACTCGCACAAATTGTTTGCAGAATATTGTAAGTAGGTTGTTTAGGTTTTCTTCATTGGTAACGCCATGTAGCGCTCTGTATGAAAATCACTGGCTGTGCTGTGTGCAGTCTGTGGCGGGGTTGCATTGTTGTCTCCCATTGTAGTGTTGGGAAGCTGGATGTTAACAGCGCGTAGCGTTGCGCAGTTGGAGGTGAGCCGCCAGCAGTGGTGGATGTGGAGAGAGAGATGGCGGAGTTTTGAAATTTGTAAGACTGGATGTCATGAACTGCTATATACACTCCTGGAAATGGAAAAAAGAACACATTGACACCGGTGTGTCAGACCCACCATACTTGCTTCGGACACTGCGAGAGGGCTGTACAAGCAATGATCACACGCACGGCACAGCGGACACACCAGGAACCGCGGTGTTGGCCGTCGAATGGCGCTAGCTGCGCAGCATTTGTGCACCGCCGCCGTCAGTGTCAGCCAGTTTGCCGTGGCATACGGAGCTCCATCGCAGTCTTTAACACTGGTAGCATGCCGCGACAGCGTGGACGTGAACCGTATGTGCAGTTGACGGACTTTGAGCGAGGGCGTATAGTGGGCATGCGGGAGGCCGGGTGGACGTACCGCCGAATTGCTCAACACGTGGGGCGTGAGGTCTCCACAGTACATCGATGTTGTCGCCAGTGGTCGGCGGAAGGTGCACGTGCCCGTCGACCTGGGACCGGACCGCAGCGACGCACGGATGCACGCCAAGACCGTAGGATCCTACGCAGTGCCGTAGGGGACCGCACCGCCACTTCCCAGCAAATTAGGGACACTGTTGCTCCTGGGGTATCGGCGAGGACCATTCGCAACCGTCTCCATGAAGCTGGGCTACGGTCCCGCACACCGTTAGGCCGTCTTCCGTTCACGCCCCAACATCGTGCAGCCCGCCTCCAGTGGTGTCGCGACAGGCGTGAATGGAGGGACGAATGGAGACGTGTCGTCTTCAGCGATGAGAGTCGCTTCTGCCTTGGTGCCAATGATGGTCGTATGCGTGTTTGGCGCCGTGCAGGTGAGCGCCACAATCAGGACTGCATACGACCGAGGCACACAGGGCCAACACCCGGCATCATGGTGTGGGGAGCGATCTCCTACACTGGCCGTACACCACTGGTGATCGTCGAGGGGACACTGAATAGTGCACGGTACATCCAAACCGTCATCGAACCCATCGTTCTACCATTCCTAGACCGGCAAGGGAACTTGCTGTTCCAACAGGACAATGCACGTCCGCATGTATCCCGTGCCACCCAACGTGCTCTAGAAGGTGTAAGTCAACTACCCTGGCCAGCAAGATCTCCGGATCTGTCCCCCCTTGAGCATGTTTGGGACTGGATGAAGCGTCGTCTCACGCGGTCTGCACGTCCAGCACGATCGCTGGTCCAACTGAGGCGCCAGGTGGAAATGGCATGGCAAGCCGTTCCACAGGACTACATCCAGCATCTCTACGATCGTCTCCATGGGAGAATAGCAGCCTGCATTGCTGCGAAAGGTGGATATACACTGTACTAGTGCCGACATTGTGCATGCTCTGTTGCCTGTGTCTATGTGCCTGTGGTTCTGTCAGTGTGATCATGTGATGTATCTGACCCCAGGAATGTGTCAATAAAGTTTCCCCTTCCTGGGACAATGAATTCACGGTGTTCTTATTTCAATTTCCAGGAGTGTATATTATGACTATTAAGGTGAATATATTGTTTGTTCTCTATTAAAATCTTTCATTTGCTAACTATGCCTATCAGTAGTTAGTGCCTTCCGTAGTTTGAATCTTTTATTTAGCTGGCAGTAGTGGCGCTCGCTGTATTGCAGTAGTTCGAGTAACAAAGATTTTTGGTGAGGTAAGTGATTTGTGAAAGGTATAGGTTAATGTTAGTCAGGGCCATTCTTTTGTAGGGATTTTTGAAAGTCAGATTGCGTTGCGCTAAAAATACTGTGTGTAAGTTTAAGCTCAGTCTTGTATAATTGTTCAAAGGGGACGTTTCAATATGTCTGTAGCTCAGTGCCGCCGTGCGTCGAACGCCTGTAGGGAAATCTTGTTTATCGACTGCAATGATGCTACAATTCCCGTCGTGAGTCCTCTCCCGACGTTCATCGCTCCCGACTTTGCCATGTTCATAGGACTTCCCGTAGCCATACCATAAAAATTAATCCAGAGCAAAGCCGCTCTTGCCTCGTCGCCCGACCGTGCTAAAACATCTAGGTCACCTGGGTATGTGGACCGATGACCGTCGCAGTCTGGTCCCTTTAATCCCCCAAACCAACCAACCAATCACCTGGGTATGTTCTGCATATAAACTTGGTGTGCCTTATCGTCATTCCTTGGAGTCGATTCCGGAGCCCACAGAGCAGCGGCTCGACAGCGATGGCGTACAGTATCGTCGACAGAGGGCACCCTAGTCTGAGGGGTCTTGAGATGGTGACCGGCCCCACCATGCGTCCATTGATGAGCACTCTGTATGAGGCGCCGTGGAGTAGTCGCATAACGCCGGTGACAAAACTCTCTGTAAACTTCATTTGCGTCAACACTTCCATTAGACAGGCGTGGCTCACCCAGTCGAAGGCGCGATCGAAGTCTATCCACACCAGTGCACCGCGGAGACGACATGTTGTTACCAGTCCGGTAACATCTCAGTAGTCGCTGAGTGCCGTTTGTGCATTGCTACCCCCTCCTAACTGGTTTTGGTCGAGTGATATCACTTGGCGTAGTAAGCGTTTAAAACGTGCTGCAAGTATCCTCATGAAGATCTTGTAGTCTCAATTAAGAAAGGTCAGTGGCGGATAGGCCTGTATCGCTGAGCCGCGGGGTAGTTTGTGGATAGGGATGATCATTCCTTCCACGAAGGAGGGTGGAAGAGGCAGACTGGGAGACATCAATTAGCGGTACATGGCAGTCCATCACGGGGTCATGAGATCTTTCAATGAACGATAAAACTGTAACGGAAAGCCGTCGGGCCCCGGCGATTTCTGCGACGCTCCCTTATCAAGCGCTCCCATTATGTCGTAAACTGTGACTTCCCCTGTTAACTCTTGGTCGGCCGTCTCGTCGAGACACGCGTTTAGCATTCGTCAGACCTCATGAAAGGCTGCCTGCTCGTGTTCCCCTTCTTCATAGGGATAACCGTATTGTTCCACAGAGGCAATGACAATGTCTTTTCGCGTTGTCATAGGCGACCATCCGGCAGTACAAACGTCTGTATTAAGGTTCTACGGCTAAGTTGTTTCTCTACGATAACTTGATACATCGACGGTGATTCTCCGCAGACTCATTCAGAGGTCCTTACGTGGACCGAGACACCCTGCAGACGGTGGCGCGTTATGGAAATTATTTGGGCCTGCGCTCGTTTTATAGGAGCACTCCGATCCCATGAAGGCGCTTGTACAGAAATTTCGCGGAGCATCGTGAAATAAAATTCCATCGTGTCGCGCCTCCACATCATACGCTCTCTTCCGCATCTAATTAACGCTCTGCGCAATGCAGGCTTAACGCATTCCAGCCACCATTGCAACGTCGTCGGATGTCGGGAGGCGTAGCGGGTGTAATGCGTGTATCGTTCTCATAGAGGTCGGGGAAACTCTCGACACGTACTTCCTGCAGAAGGACGATGTCGACGTCTGACGCATGCAGCATGTCTCGTAATAATTGCAATTTGACGGGGGTTCTAATTGTAGTAATATTAATAGAGGCTGTTCGATACGCCTGCTGCTATTCCTCAGTGTGTAAAGCGCACATGAACGCTTATATTAACTTGTGTTCTGCTGCTCGGCGACACGCTGTCTGTGCGGCAGTCTGGAACCGCGCTGCTCAGAGCCATTTGAACCATTTGAGAGGGGGTATCTGTGTACTGTAGAACATCTTAACTATTGTTTGGCCAATCTTGTAGAATTTAATATAAGATTGCATTTCATGGGCTTTTATTTAAATGATCATGTTAGTATATTAAGTTGCCACCCTTTCACCGTAAGGCTTTTCTTAGAAGTTAAAATCAAGTTGCACCTTCAGTGACAAGGTTAATATTTTAATTGTTAGTGTTTTGTACCATTTCCATCCCTCCTACGGGGAGTGCATAGTTTGTGTGCTTGCGTAAATTGTTAAAACTCTTAGTTTAAAGTTATCTGGTGTGTTTCAGATTTGCACCAGTGTAGTCTTTCAGAGGCTGTTGTGAGCAGTCGTAACTACGGCCGTGTCAAAAGGGAGCGGCAAGGTTCTCTGCCCGAAAGCTCATACAGCCAAAACTTGTTTCTTTCTGCTTCTGAATAAATTGAAACTTTGATATTTAGAGGGTGCTTTCTGATTATAATTTTAAATCTGTTTCTTTTAAAAAATGCTTTTAGTCACTATTAAACTGAATAAAATTCCCAGTTGTTAAAAGGAATTTGCTTATGATTTCATCAGTTACTCCCTGGCAACTATTTCCATGCTTACATAGTATGATTAAATGTGTTAATGTTCTTGATGAATCGCCAGTAAATAAAATAAATTCTTAAGAATATTGTCTGAAAATAAATCACGGTTCAGTACTAATGTTGCAAAGACTGAAAAGTGAAACCAGCCAAGTAATGCCAAGCTGAGACATTATATGTCAAAAATAATAAATATCGCATTCCACACAGCAGAGGCGACCACGTTGGGCAACAGAGTCTGCAGTCATCTGCAGAATGAGGAGCGAAATATGTTAAGAAACGTCTGGAGCATGAGAAAACAGTGAAGTCTGCAAACTTACATCAAGATAGAACCAGTTTCAACCATGATATGGGAAAGAAGACAGAGATTTGCCAGGTACACCGTGAGGACGGAGGTCAAACGTTGACCAAGAAGATACGGAACGTAACATACATAACAGGGAACAACTGAATAAATGAATGAATGAATGAAGTCAGAGGGGATTGGGAAACGATTGGAATAACTGAAAACAATCCACCAACTGCGGAATAGGTTAAGGTACAGAAAAGCAACGGAAGGCCAGCGGTGGACCTATTAAAAACTAAAAAAAACTCCATCGAACAGGCCATGAAGGTCCAGTGGCACCGACCGAACGCCGTGTCATCCTCAACCACAAGCGTCACTGGATGCGGATATGGAGGGGGCATGTGGACAGCAAACCGTTCTCTCGGCCGTATGTCAGTTTACGAGACCGGAGCCGATACTTCTCAATCAAGTAGCTCCTCAGTTTGCGTCACAAGGGCTGAGTGCATCCCGCTCGCCAACAGCGCTCGGCTGACCGGATGGTCAGCCATCCAAGTGATAGCACAACCCGACAGCGCTTAACTTCGGTGATCTGACATGAACCGGTGTTACTAATGCGGCAAGACCGTTGGCGAGGTGGACTGATACCAGAATCCGGGGCGCTGATGACCTCGACATTGAGCGCCCATAAGCCCCAACACACACACACACACACACACACACACACACACACACACACACCGATACCAGAACCAAAATTAAGACCACAGAAACAGAGAGAACCAGCAGAAGTGAGAGAATGATTTTTTTTTTTTTTTTTGTTCTATTGACTGGTTTGATGCGGCCCGCCACGAATTCCTTTCCTGTGCTAACATCTTCATCTCAGAGTAGCACTTGCAACCTACGTCCTCAATTATTTGCTTCACGTATTCCAATCTCTGTCTTCCTCTACAGTTTTTGCCCACTACAGCTCCCTCTAGTACCATGGAAGTCATTCCCTCATGTCTCAGCAGATGTCCTATCATCCTGTCCCTTCTCCTTATCAGTGTTTTCCACATATTCCTTTCCTCTCCGATTCTGCGTAGAACCTCCTCATTCCTTACCTTATCAGTCCACCTAATTTTCAACATTCGTCTATAGCACCACATCTCAAATGCTTCGATTCCCTTCTGTTCCAGTTTTCCCACAGTCCATGTTTCACTACCATACAATGCTGTACTCCAGACGTACATCCTCAGAAATTTCTTCCTCAAATTAAGGCCGGTGTTTGATATTAGTAGACTTCTCTTGGCCAGAAATGCCTTTTTTGCCATAGCGAGTCTGCTTTTGATGTCCTCCTTGCTCCGTCCGTCATTGGTTGTTTTACTGCCTAGGTAGCAGAATTCCTTAACTTCATTGACGTCGTGACCATCAATCCTGATGTTAAGTTTCTCGCTGTTCTCATTTCTACTACTTCTCATTACCTTCGTCTTTCTCCGATTTACTCTCAAACCACACTGAGCACTCATTAGACTGTTCATTCCTTTCAGCAGATCATTTAATTCTTCTTCACTTTCACTCAGGATAGCAATGTCATCAGCTAATCGTATCATTGATATCCTTTCACCTTCTATTTTAATTCCACTCCTGAACCTTTCTTTTATTTCCATCATTGCTTCCTCGATGTACAGATTGAAGAGTAGGGGCGAAAGCCTTGTCTTACACCCTTCTTAAAACGAGCACTTAGTTCTTGATCGTCCACTCTTATTATTCCCTCTTGGTTGTTGTACATATTGTATATGACCCGTCTCTCCCTATAGCTTACCCCTACTTTTTTCAGAATCTCGAACAGCTTGCACCATTTTATATGGTCGAACGCTTTTTCCAGGTCGACAAATCCTATGAAAGTGTCTTGATTTTTCTTTAGCCTTGCTTCCATTATTAGCCGTAACGTCAGAATTGCCTCTCTCGTTCCTTTACTTTTCCTAAAGCCAAACTGATCGTCACCTAGCGCATTCTCAATTTTCTTTTCCATTCTTCTGTATATTATTCTTGTAAGCAGCTTCGATGCATGAGCTGTTAAGCTGATTGTGCGATAATTCTCGCACTTGTCAGCTCTTGCCGTCTTCGGAATTGTGTGGATGATGCTTCTCGGAAAGTCAGATGGTATATCGCCAGACTCATATATTCTACACACCAAAGTGAATAGACGTTTTGTTGCCACTTCCCCCAATGATTTTAGAAATTCTGATGGAATGTTATCTATCCCTTCTGCCTTATTTGACCGTAAGTCCTCCAAAGCTCTTTTAAATTCCGATTCTAATACTGGATCCCCTATCTCTTCTAAATCGACTCCTGTTTCTTCTTCTATCACATCATACAAATCTTCACCCTCATAGAGGCTTTCAACGTATTCTTTCCACCTATCTGCTCTCTCCTCTGCATTTAACAGTGGAATTCCCGTTGCACTCCTAATGTTACCACCGTTGCTTTTAATGTCACCAAAGGTTGTTTTGACTTTCCTGTATGCTGAGTCTGTCCTTCCGACAATCATATCTTTTTCGATGTCTTCACATTTTTTCTGCAGCCATTTCGTCTTAGCTTCCCTGCACTTCCTATTTATTTCATTCCTCAGCGACTTGTATGTCTGTATTCCTGATTTTCCCGGAACATGTTTGTACTTCCTCCTTTCATCAATCAACTGAAGTATTTCTTCTGTTACCCATGGTTTCTTCGCAGCTACCTTCTTTGTACCTATGTTTTCCTTCCCAACTTCTGTGATGGCCCTTTTTAGAGATGTCCATTCCTCTTCAACTGTACTGCCTACTGCGCTATTCCTTATTGTTGTATCTATAGCGTTAGAGAACTTCAAACGTATCTCGTCATTCGTTAGTACTTCCGTATCCCACTTCTTTGCGTATTGATTCTTCCTGACTAATGTCTTGAACTTCAGCCTACTCTTCGTCACTACTATATTGTGATCTGAGTCTATATCTGCTCCTGGGTACGCCTTACAATCCAGTATCTGATTTCTGAATCTCTGTCTGACGAAGATGTAATCTAATTGAAATCTTCCCGTATCTCCCGGACTTTTCCAAGTATACCTCCTCCTCTTGTGATTCTTGAACAGGGTATTCGCTATTACTAGCTGAAACTTGTTACAGAACTCATTTAGTCTTTCTCGTCTTTCATTCCTTGTCCAAAGCCCATATTCTCCTGTAACCTTTCCTTCCACTCCTTCCCCTACAACTGCATTCCAGTCGCCCATGACTATTAGATTTTCGTCCCCCTTTACATACTGCATTACCCTTTCAATATCCTCATACACTTTCTCTATCTGTTCATCTTCAACTTGCGACGTCGGCATGTATACCTGAACTATCGTTGTCGGTGTTGGTCTGCTGTCGATTCTGATTAGAACAACCCGGTCACTGAACTGTTCACAGTAACACACCCTCTGCCCTACCTCCCTATTCATAACGAATCCTACACCTGTTATACCATTTTCTGCTGCTGTTGATATTACCCGATACTCATCTGACCAGTAATCCTTGTCTTCCTTCCACTTCACTTCACTGACCCCAACTATATCTAGATTGAGCCTTTTCATTTCCCTTTTCAGACTTTCTAGTTTCCCTACCACGTTCAAGCTTCTGACATTCCACGCCCCGACTCGTAGAACGTTATCCTTTCGTTGATTATTCAATCTTTTTCTCATGGTAACCTCCCCCTTGGCAGTCCCCTCCCGGAGATCCGAATGGGGGACTATTCTGGAATCTTTTGCCAATGGAGAGATCATCATGACACTTCTTCAATTACAGGCCACATGTCCTGTGGATACACGTTACGTGTCTTTAATGCAGTGGTTTCCATTGCCTTCTGCATCCTCATGTCGTTATCATTGCTGATTCTTCCGCCTTTAGGGGCAATTTCCCACCCCTAGGACAAGAGAGTGCCCTGAACCTCTATCCGCTCCTCCGCCCTCTTTGACAAGGCCGTTGGCAGAATGAGGCTGACTTCTTATGCCGGAAGTCTTCGGCCGCCAATGCTGATTATTTATCAAAATTTAGACAGTGGCGCGGATCGAACCCGGGACCGAAGACGTATTGATTATGAATCAAAGACGCTACCCCTAGACCATGGTTCCGTTACAAGAATGAAGTTATTGAGAAAAAAGATTGTTGCAAGGCCGTTTTTTGGGAAACAATCCAGTAATGTGCGTAACATCATAATGAAAAGACCGATTAGATCAGAATGACCAACTGACACTATAAAATGTGACACGTAACAGTATTGGTGGATGTCAGTAGCTGATTAATGTAATTTACGCTTTACCGGTTTCTTCGATTCTGCATGCCCCATATATAGAGAGGACAATGAAAGTAGATTAGGACGAGGCGACAGGGCCGTAGAATGGTTATCAGAAGGGAGCGCCGGTTGCTACGCAGGTCAGCGGCTCGCAGATCAGAATTTCCACACTTCCAACCATTTTTTTTTAATTTAGTGGCTTTCTGAACGTGACTATACAGCCATCTCTACACAGCAATGTTATATTACACCTGTTGTTTGACAATTCATGGGAGACATTGTAAGTATGCTGTTTAGGTTTTTATATTGGTAACGCTACGTAGCGCTCAGTATGAAAATCACTGGCTGTGCTGTGTGCAGTCTGTGGCTAGTTTGCATTGTTGTTGGCTATTGTAGTGTTGGGCTGTTGGCTGTTAACAGCGCGTAGCGTTGTGCACTTGGAGGTGAGCCGCCAGCAGTGGTGGATGTGGGGAAGTGAGATGGCGCATTTTTGAGAGCGTATGATCTGGACGTGTGTCCATCAGAAACAGTACATTTGTAAGAATGGATGTCATGAACTGCTGTATATATGTTATCTTTTTGAACACTATTGAGGTAAATAGATTGTTTGTTCTCTATCAAAATCTTTCATTTGCTAACTATGCCTATCAGTAATTAGTGCCTTCAGTAGTTTGAATCTTTTATTTAGCTGGCAGTAGTGGCGCTCGCTGTATTGCAGTAGTTCGAGTAACGAGGATTTTTGTGAGGTAAGTGATTTGTGAGAAGTGTAGGTTAATGTAGTCAGGGCCATTCTTTTGTAGGGATTACTGAAAGTCAGATTGCGTTGCGCCAAAAATATTGTATGTCACTTTAAGCACAGTCTTGTACGATTTTTCTAAGAAGACGATTCAACATTAGTTTAAGTTGCACCCTGCTCCGAAGTTACATAGGCTTAACAAAGGACTGATTCGACATAAAACAAGTTTTTCGGTCAAACAGGATGAAAATGTAACACAGACTACACAGTGCTAGTTTGCTATAAAAGTCCTACTGGTACACATTTGGGATAGTCACATTTCAGACCGTATTAATGGCTGCTTATCTAAATTAGCATTGAAATGTACTACTATCTCCTCTAAGGAATGTTTCAAAAACTGCGGACAGAAAACTGAATATTTGCGTAGATCTGTAAGTACCATCTAGACAGAAAATGGTTCAAATGGCTCTGAGCACTGTGCGACTTAACTTCTGAGGTCATCAGTCGCCTAGAACTTAGAACTAATTAAACCTAACTAACCTAAGGATATTACACACAGCCATGCCCGAGGCAGGATTCGAACCTGCCACCGTAGCGGTCGCTCGGTTCCAGACTGTAGCGCCTAGAACCGCACGGCCACTCCGGCCGGCGCTCTAGACAGAAGAGTTCACAAGAACCAGATTTGTATATCACAGCCACACATAAAGACACTCCAGTATTCAGACATATACAGGGTGTTACAAAAAGGTAGGCCAAACTTTCAGGAAATATTCCTCACACACAAAGAAAGAAAATATGTTATGTGGACATGTGTCCCGAAACGCTTACTTTCCATCTTAGAGCTCATTTTATTACTTCTCTTCAAATCACATTTATCATGGAATGGAAACACACAGCAACAGAACGTACCAGCGTGACTTCAAACACTTTGTTACAGGAAATGTTCAAAATGTCCTGCGTTAGCGAGGATACGTGCATCCACCCTCCGTCGCATCCCTGATGCGCTGATGCAGCCCTGGAGAATGGCGTATTGTATCACAGCCGTCCACAATACGAGTACGAAGAGTCTCTACATTTGGTACCGGGGTTGCGTAGAGAAGAGCTTTCAAATGCCCCCATAAATGAAAGTCAGGAGGGTTGAGGTCAGGAGAGCGTGGAGACCATGGAATTGGTCCGCCTCTACCAATCCATCGGTCACCGAATCTGTTGTTGAGAAGCGTACGAACACTTCGACTGAAATGTGCAGGAGCTCCATCGTGCACGAACCACATGTTGTGTCGTACGTGTAAAGGCACATGTTCTAGCAGCACAGGTAGAGTATCCCGTATGAAATCATGATAACGTGCTCCATTGAGCGTAGGTGGAAGAAACTAAAATGAGCTCTAACATGGAAATTAAGCGTTTCCGGACACATGTCCACATAACATCTTTTCTTTATTTGTGTGTGAGGAATGTTTCCTGTTAGTTTGGCCGTGCCTTTTTGTAACACCCTGTAGATACAGAAGGTACATAACTGCGTACATTTAGAGGCTGTGTGTTCCATATTCTGGTCAATAGCACGTGAGCGACCTGCTTCGGTACTGATGATCAAGAGTCCGAAGATTACCTGCAAGTACATTTATGTGATATGTTTCCCGAGAACATTCTACAATCCTATAGAGGGGCAGCGCTTATGTTGAGTCGACAGAAGTGTTTGTTGAACTTCTAGCGATTAAATTTCAGCTATGCTATAACATTGGTAAAGCTCATTGATTTTTGTGCCTTAGTATTCCATGGTACTCTTGTACCTGTGGGATGGATTAGTTGCGTACTGACTGTCTTAGATTTTAGATGTCCTCGACCATTCCTCTTGCCAGTCGGAGAACACCTCTTTCTGAACACGGGTATCATAGCTATGAGAAGGAGTTTATCATGTTTAGTAAATCCAAGCAAAGATTCATGTTTTGATAGAACATCTACTTGTTCACTTCTAGATATTTCAGAGTGGCCTTTCATATTCAGACGCAATGGGTGGAAGTTTCTTATTTATCTGATATCAGTAGGATGTTGATTGGTTCAAATGCCTCTGAGCACTAGGTGACTCAACGCCTGAGGTCATCAGTCCCCTAAAACTTAGATCTACTTAAACCTAACTAACCTAAGGACATCACACACATCCATGCCCGAGGTGGGATTCGAACCTGCGACCGTAGCGGTCGCGCGGTTCCAGACTGTAGCGCCTAGAACCGCTCGGTCACGCCGGCCGACAGGATGTTAATTCCCAGAACTTTTAGTCAAGGGGCTGACATCCATCGAAATAGAGCCCCAGGAAGAATTATTTGCAGAAGAATATTCGATGCAGCCTTAATGGTGGTACGCAAGGCTTTCCACTTTCAACCTTGAATACACGGACATAAGCTATCAAGCTGTACTGAACAAGTCATCTTTGGTCGTAAAGGGTCGAAAAGAAGCAAAGAAATATGCAAACTACAGCAATGCCACTGATAAATATTAATTATGAAAGCTAAGGTGGAAATTATGGGCACTCTTTGCTCAAATAGAATCTCTGGTAATCCATCAAGAACATGCTGGGCTTGTTCTTGCCACGGAATCCAGTTAATTTTCGCTCGCCAATTCTGTCATTGCACATGAAAACCGTTGTGGATGGCAGGTTACGTTCGGGAGCTGAAGATACACCATGTGGAGTCGAAACTGGTTGCATGTATTAAAAAGAATAAACGGCGTTAGATTCAAATACAGCCGCTGGTTTTGTTATCACTATTCAAGTAGTATGAACTAGAATGTCGTAAGTATAATTCTAGCAAATCAGAACTTAATTTTTAACTGAAATATGTAATTGTAATAAAGTTATAAATTACTGGTCTAGGACACTGAACGGCGTATACAAAGCACTAGAAGTTGACTGTTTGAAAAGGGGCAGAAATTAAATAAGAATTGTCGAACCTATAAACGAAACGAACTACATTTCGCTACGGAACGAAGAACGGTTGGACTGAAACGAGATTATGCTTATCCATTACGGATATTTTAGAACCGTGACTGTGTATTGAATGTAAATAAGTTATATAAAACTGCAATCAATCACTTTTTCGAATAATTATGTTTTATTCCATGAACCCGTTTTCGAACCTTATCAGGTTCATCTTCAGATGGTTCCAGGAAGTTACGTCATAATGCTGGGTGCTGGACACTGCAACAATTACACCGGCACATGGAGTGCTGGCGCACAGGCTCCAAATCCAGGAGCCCTTGCATACAGCCGGCCGCGGTGGTCTAGCGGTTCTAGGCGCGCAGTCCGGAACCGCGCGGCTGCTACGGTCGCAGGTTCGAATCCTGCCTCGGGCATGGATGTGTGTGATGTCCTTAGGTTAGTTAGGTTTAAGTAGTTCTAAGATCTAGGGGACTGATGACCACAGATGTTAAGTCCCATAGTGCTCAGAGCCATTTGAACCATTTGTACCTTGCATACACCCACAGACTAGATGAGGCCTTCCGAAGCTGGTTCCCTCTTGGTGGAACCAGCAGTTTTGTATAACTTATCTACATGAAACGAGACTGACCGAACGAGACAGATCTTACTGCTTCAGCAATATTCCAGCTCCGTATTTCATAGACAGCTATCTTGCCAGTCTCACTATGGGTTCTGATGCTTGGATGGAGGGGCGTTGCCTCTGCAGTGCACAATGTAGTCGGAGTTACTCGTACCTGCATTGAGATAGCACAGCAATGAACATAGTACACTACCCATCAATTTGACATTAACTGCGCGCTTTGTATCATAGATTATGACATCACACACATCCATGCCCGAGGCAGGATTCGAACCTGCGACCGTAGCAGCCGCGCGGTTCCGGACTGCGCGCCTAGAACCGCTAGACCACCGCGGCCGGCTGTATGCAAGGGCTCCTGGATTTGGAGCCTGTGCGCCAGCACTCCATGTGCCGGTGTAATTGTTGCAGTGGCCAGCACCCAGCATTATGACGTAACTTCCTGGAACCATCTGAAGATGAACCTGATAAGGTTCGAAAACGGGTTCATGGAATAAAACATAATTATTCGAAAAAGTGATTGATTGCAGTTTTATATAACTTATTTACATTCAATATACAGTCACGGTTCTAAAATATCCGTAATGGATAAGCACGCGCCACCTGCGGCCGAGGGAGCCCGCCCCCCGCCCCCGACCGCCGGCGCCCAGCATTATGCTAGCAATAATGATGTAACTTCCTGAAAGCATCTGAAGATGAACCTGAAAATGTTCGAAAACCGGTTCATGGAATAAAACATAATTATTAAAAAAAAGTGACTGGTTGCAGTTTTGTATAACTTATCTACATGAAACGAGACTGACCGAACGAGACAGAGAAAGGAACGAGACAGACCTGAAGGGAATGGTGAAAGGCCGTTCCTTAGAAGTCGTTCCTCTGTCCTTCCGTTCTATTTAGTGAACCTTTCCAATGGAGCCGTTCCTTTCCGAACGCCCCACTGCTAGGTTATCTACACGTCCGCTCCCCTGCAGTGACCTTATTATCAGGTTGTTTTCGCTGC
This sequence comes from Schistocerca nitens, assembly GCF_023898315.1. Lineage (NCBI taxonomy): Eukaryota > Metazoa > Arthropoda > Insecta > Orthoptera > Acrididae > Schistocerca > Schistocerca nitens. The sequence goes on from NC_064618.1 coordinate 862,502,291, forward strand.
GCCCCGTATGTGTCCACTCGCGTCAGCAGTTGTAAGTCTGGGCAGAATGCAGCAGGAGGCGGTTGGGTAGCTGTGGGGCGGCTCGACCCCACACCGTGGCGAAGGCAGCGACTGCAAGACGGTCGCCGCGGAGCTCCGCATCAAAACATCAAAGGGCGCCACCCCTAGCCGGCTCCCTCTCCCCCGCCATTCAATAAAATAAACCGCGAGGGACAGAGGGGGCGGCGACATATTGCAGGGCGCAATATGCCGCACGCGCCACCTGCGGCCGAGGGAGCCCGCCCCCGGCCCCCCGCCCCCGGCCGCCGGCGCCCAGTCCCCCAGATCGCGGCCCCCGGCCCCCAGCGGGGCCCAGCCTCCGCGCAGGCGTCGCCTCGCCTTTTGTGCAGCGACAATGCCTCGCCCCGATAATGTATGCGCCGCGGCTGCCGGCTACGGTATTTATATTCATTTATTGGCCATTAAGCCCGTGCTGGCTCACTTTCTCTCGCAGCCGGCTGAGTGACGCGTAATAGGGAAGGGGCAGCGGGGGACGCGTACGCACTAAGGAAAAGAAGAAAGAGAAGCGGGGGAAAATTGCAGAAAGCGAACTGCGGGTTCTCGGCGTCGCGCAACCCGCTCCGCTCGTAATGAGATGCAAAGTGCCGGCCGCCGCGGCTAAGCAGGAGAGAAGTTACGGGCCTGTACGCCAGCAGAACCCAGCCTCTAACAGGGGTCACGTGCCCTGACATCTTTATCGACTAACTTGACTCGCATGCCGCTACTTCAGGAAGGTTGAGGCACAAATGTACGCAAGGCTCAGTCGAGGCAAGACATAGCGCCGTGTCGACCCGACCGAACCCATATTATCGTTAACCTCCAGTTGGGTGACAGTTTACGAATTTTTGTGACGAACGACATTTCGACCGTTCTGGAGACGCCAGTGACTGCTCAAACGCTTGTTTTGAAAATAGAGTAATTTCAGACACAATCACACTCAGTTTTAGAAAAGAAAACTTTGTTATTAAAAATATAGTTCGCATTGTCACTGACGTCTCCAGTAAGACAGAAGTGTCTTTCTATCCAAAACGTGTGCTAAAATTAGTGACTTTTCATTAAAATTGTGTGTGATTGGGCCTAAAAACAAACAATTTTCAAAACGACTACGTGGTTAACATATCTTAACGCTGCTTCTTCTCCAAATAACCGTTAAAAGAACCCTTTCTTTTGTAAATTGTTGCTATTGAAATATTTTTTACCTACTTATTACTAGGGTTGGGACTTCAATAGCGGCAACTATTTATTCACAACCGATACAAAAGAGTTAAATGTTTGCACCTGTTACCGTCCTTCAGAGTAGTCACCAGCGTTGTGTAGAACCTGTTGCCAGCGATGTGTAATGCGTAGTATACCGTCAGCAGAGCCTGTTCTGTTGATGGTGCGAATGGAGCGGTCTACTGCCTGTCGAATTTCTGCAACAGTTCTGAAGCGAATGCCACGAAGTGGTTCCTTCATCTTCGCAATCAAATCAAAGACACAAGGACTCAAGTCCGGGGACTATGGTGGATGGTACAGTACTTCCCGGTCCCATCGACCGAACAGAGCAGCCACAGCTTGCGCTGTATGAGCCCGCGCATTGTAGTGCAAAATGACGGGTGGGTTGCGGAGAAAGTGTCGCCACTTCTTTCGCAAAACTGGTCGCAGGTGATGCTCCAAAAAGGAACAGTAATACTGTGCATTGACGGTCTGCCGTGGAGGAACGTAATGCGTTAGGATGACACCACCACAGTCGTACACGAGGATCACCATAACTTTAGACAGCTCAATTCGCACCGTCAACAGAACAGGCTCTGATAACGGTATACTACGCCTTCCACATCGCTGGCAACAGGTTCTACACAACGCTGGTGACTGCTTTGAAGGACAGTAACAGCTGCAAACATGTCACACTTTCGTATCGGCTGTGAATAAATAGTTGCCACTATTTAACTTCCAACCCTCGTAAGTGTTTGAAGCCGAGTCAGAGCACTCGCATTTGGTCTGTCACCTGACGTATCGTGTGTTAATCTATGTTTAAAGTAATTAGTTCGACGTTTATTATCTTCTTTATGTGGATGTCCTGCGAAGGAGTATTTCTGTAACACAGTGTGTAGCCGTGGAAAGACTTCAACCCTTCTAATTTGCAGCTGTTATTGGAGGAAGGAAAAACGATATCTATCCTAATTACGAAATGAAGTCAACATTTCATCGTTGACTGACTTGTATTTCTTTCAGTGGGTGCACAGATCACGACTATTTCGTATCTTGGAGCAGGTACAATATAAATTAGATACAACATCCTACTTTAAGGCTCAACAGGAAGTAAGTGACATTTCATTTTAGAGCTTCCTTTTTTCCTTGCTACTTACATTCTTGGAGAACTATGAAACACATAATTAATGCTAACTAAGCTTTTGTTGAGGCCAAAATACTCCATCTTTAATAATAAGACACAAGTCTTGTGTAGTCCCATCCTTTTAAGTTCTCAACAATATTTTTTTGTATTGTCAAGTAAATGACAAATCTTTTATTTAGTTTCAGGCAGATTCTGCTATGCAATGTTACCTTACGAGTATTCGTTTTATATACTTGACATCCTTTTTATCTAATGCAGAAACTGTTCGGTAATAAACAGTTTTTCTACAAAGATAAATATACCATTTTAACATGTATATTGATTTTCTTGACAAGGTTTAAATAAAAAATGTTAAAACTCTTTCTTGTGGCTTCTGTATTTATGCTCTCCGCTATTGTATTGTCTTTAATCAAGTACTCCATTTAGCTTTCGTTTCGTCAATCGATTACTTGAAAATAACGTTCTTGTTATATTTGAAATAAGAGTGTTTATGTATATGCGAGTTTGACCATATTTTTCAACACTTTCTTACATTGTTGTTACCTGAGGAGTTACTTGCTGCTGTATGTCCACTATACGATTCTTAGCGCCAAATTTCAGTGCATTCTCTTGTCAACTTGTGTGGCACATCTCTGTTCCAAACCATCATTCGTCTGTGCTATCAGGAAAGTCTATTCAATTTTATAACTAATTTGGAGAAAACTTACATATTGTGACCATCAGTCACTACACAACTTCATACTCATGTATTAACTGCACTTACACTCGTTCTGAGGACAGACACTGCGCCAAACCTCTATACCATTTAGATATGTGGGTGTCCCCTTTTTTCCATTTCACACACGAAAAACGTGTTACAGGTCATGCCCGCAGGGGTTCAACTGACCAAGGTATAGAACATCCGTTCCATGGGTTCGCCTGCCCTTACACCCCTCCTACCTAAATAAATCGGTACAATTATTTCTAACATGGATCCAACTGACCAACTGACACCTGCTATGGATCCGTCTTTAATGTAATCAGTAAACACAGCACCTAACCCTTTTCTGCAATCCTTATTCACTTTAAATAAGAAATTTCTCCATGATCATTTTACACTGACTTCATCTGATTACTCTCTACCTCTCCACTTTAGCTCCTATTTCTCTTTAACTTGTTTTACACTTGTTACTTTTTTCGTGTGCTGTATGTAGACTACACTTGACAATTTGAGTATATACAATGCATTTCTTTTTAATGTACTAGGAGAACGTTAGCATCTCGTCTCCTGTTCCATAAAATCCTTTATTGTGACCCTACGTTAACTCTGTAACTGCTATTCTGCATAACACACACCTTTTTGAAGATAAGTTAGCACACTTTATCGCTAGACTGTCCACTGTTTAGCATACTATCTTTTGCTCTTTTATGCATGTTAGCACGCCATTAATTGTCGTAGTCTTCTACATTCTCCATGGACTCTTCTCCCCTACAACACGTGACGTGAGTAACATACGTCATCTAATCGACACTCCATAAAATTCTTTCAGTGTATTGTCGTTGTCGTCTGTGAAATGCTCTCCAGTGCAATTCTACGGTTGTAGGTTGTAACTTCAATAATGTGGACTGTAAAGAGAAGTGATCCTGCAACAGGAACTTTGCATATGACAGAGGGACCATAGATTTGGTACTCCTGTGAGAGAAGTGAGAAAAGGAAAGATGAGACAGGTATGTTAGGATCGAAGAAGAAAAGAAGACAGTACCACATTGATAGCTTCCCTTACCAACCCACCCCCCGTCTCCCCCACCCCATCTGCTAAGGAACTTCGCCGTGGCGCCAGAGGAAGAGGGGGGTTCGGCATTTCTCACAAAACGGCTTTGCCATGGTTTCGCCATCGCAGAAAACGCGAAAATTTATCCTGGCAAACGCCTATGAACTGCAATAGAGAAGAAAGTATTTTCAGGTAAGTCAACGTCAAACTGTCACTATAACCATTAAAGTTGATTACTTCGCCTGTCGATACTCTATAGGGGTGATACCCCACTATCCCTGAGTGAAATACCCTAGAAATAAAAGATATTTAAACCGAACCATACTATACTTATTTATTCAGTTTTGCAAAATATATAGAATCAATAACATTTTACTGATATAGTCTTATGCTACATTCGTAGTTAACCGATAGCACATTGTCGCTGTTGTTTCACTCTTCTATACATATTATAGTAGTATATATTCCTCCAACTCCTAATATATGAGAATAAAACTAAAACCATTCTTATTCTTGGTTTTTCGTGTATGATATGTACACTGTAACATGCCGTTAAATAAAAAACATGAAAATATTAACTGTCATATATTCATGATAAATTTAATCTATAGTGCAGTTAAGTTTATGGACGAATTGATCGTCTATTATCTGAACATAGAGCTTCAATAGGCACAAAACAAGCACTAGACGCTATGCGTCCAGGTGTTGTAAACAGGGAGCCCACTTAACCGTTTTCACGTCGAACTCAGATCCCCCTTTTTTTACAGTTATTTTTACGGAAGAAGAGGTGGTAGATAGTGTTACTTTATTAAAAGATGCAGAGTAACAGGATAGTCAAATAAGAAAGGAACTGTCTTCGAGAAAACTAAAAAGAGAAGTACGGACACAGTTTAACTAGGACAGTCGGTGGTCGCCAATCCACCGAACTCTGCTGAGGCCCTGAATCCTCTAAGAGTTTCTGTGTGATACAATCCTTTATTTTCCCCTGTGTCAGGGTCTACCAAATATACTGCTTTCGAAGGAGGTATGTCTTGCACTTTGAATGAGCCCCTGTGACGATGGAAAACTTTATTTGTCTCCTTCTTTGAGTTTGAACTATGACGAAAATCACCCACCAATACCAGACCGTCTGTTTGAAAGTTACGTGTAATAGCTTTATTATTAAAAGTCCTGATTCTTTTCCTGCTTGTGTGTGCAGAATCTCCTGCAACCTCTCCTGCAACTTTTTAAGTCAGTCTCTGGCGCCGTTAGACCGTATCTCTCTCGCTCGGCCTCATTTAGGTGTTATATTTCTCCCTCTTTGTTTGACTATCCTTTATGTCTACCGTTTTTCACGACTGACCGATCATTGTATGAATTCCATTATTGCTGTAATTGTGGTGCTTCCTTTTTTGCAAATTATACCTGTTTAAAATTGTCTGCAAGTCACAGTTATTTCAGTGGAGTTGTACTGCCCTCTTCTGCACTAAATCGAATATCACTTCGGAGCCAATTCCCTGTGGTCACCCAGACAATTACGCCTACAGTAGGAAATGAATCTAATGTTTCAGGCACGGCCGGGGCAGAAAGGTTGATACTGGGGGCTCGTTTTCAGGCCATACAATTGGGAGCATGGTTCCACATTTTTATGAGGGATTAGCCTTTATAAAAGCAGTTTTACTATGGCCTTTCACACCCAGGTGACGTTAGTATATGTGCACGATCGGTACACAGTTAATCTCCCTAAGCCACGCGATAAGCTATACAGGAAAGTGTACAGTTCATTCTCGTCGGCTGAGGACAGCTTTCCTGGCAGCTAACAACGTTTCAAATAACTGAAATATTCGAGCGCACAAGCAAACAACAGAATAGCATTTAGTAGATGAAACTCTATAAAATTTACTTAGATTTCGTTGCCGAGGGGCCGGCCGGAGTGGCCGAGCGGTTCTAGACGCTACAGTCTGGAACCGCGCGGCCGCTACGGTCGCAGGTTCGAATCCTACCTCGGGCATGGATGTGTGTGATATCCTTAGGTTAGTTAGGTTTAAGTAGTTCTAAGTTCTAGGGGACTGATGACCTCAGAAGTTCCATAGTGCTCAGAGCCATTTGAACCATTTACTTTCGTTTCCGAGGGAGTGGTGCAATTGTTATAACATTGGACTCGCATCCGACAAGAGCCGAGTCAGGCAGTTCAGACCGAGGTTTTCGTGATTTCCCTGCATCGCTCCAGGCAAATACTGGCACGATTCCTTTCAAAGGACACGGCCGGTTCCCCTTAGCCATCCTTGAAGCACTCCGAGCTTCTAATGACCTCGATGTCGACGGGACGCTAAACTCTAATCTTCCTTCGTTCCTTCCTAATAATTCGTCCATCTTCTTTACAAATAGGAAACCTGACATAGATCATCTCTGGGAATGACAACAACACGTTCAGCCTCAGTAGTTGCCCAGTGCGCATGCGTTCCGTCGCAGACGCGCTAACGTCAGTGAATTATTGAGAACAGTGTGAGGGCTGTTTCAAGGCTTATCTCTGCAGAGACCTCCTCAGCTGCCCTGGAGACTTACGCGGTTCGACTTCCCCGAACGCTGGTACGTTGGGCGGTGCTTACCGGCTCCGTAGCCCGCAGAGGGCGCGACCGCCGACCTGAGTCGAGTGTTTATCATCTCTGCCAGCGATCGGTTAATTCTCCGGGGGAGCAGCGCCTCGCGCTGTAATCCTGGCCGGCGGCTGTCGTAAGCCCATTACGGTCGGCGCGAAATCTGCTGGCGGGATTATAAACTGACTCCTGTCGCAGCTGCCGCAGCCGCCCATTCGGAACAGGGCGAACGATTCGTGTCAGCTCCATTACGTTCAACAGATCGCTGCCCCTAAGTGAGGGGAAACCACGGTAGAGTGCTCAGTTTAAAAGCGGATGCTGATCTCCCGCCCTTACTAGTGTACCGCAGGGATTTCCTGCGTTCGACCATGTGCTGGAGATCTGTGCCACCTTATATAAACAACACAGAGGAGCTACGAGAGGTAATAAGACTTAGTTGAGACTGAGAAAAGATAAAAATAAGCTCTATTACAAAATAGAATTATATATTAATACCTTCAGCTGCTGACGGGCGTTGATATGTATCAACGGGGACAGGTGAAAATGTGTGCCCTGACCTGGACTCGAACCCGGGATCGGGATCTCTTGATTACATGGCAGACGCTCTCTCTTTTTTTTTTTTGATGCATTATCTCAGTTTTTTTATTACAGAGGGCAGCTAGCCCTCTGACCAAACACGCAGAGTTACCGTGCCGGCATACCCCCCCCCCCTTTTTTTAAGATAACAAATACTCCAATTTACTCCAATTATACTGGTTTCTCCTTCCAGTAAACACAAATAAGTCTCCTTCGTCTTGATGGCGAAGAAGCAATCGTTTGGAACAAAAAAAAAAAAAAAAAAAACGTTTCTCAAAGCCAAAATCAAATTTCATTTTCCTTTAAGAAGAAATTATGAAGAATAAATGAGGAAAAGTTTTTTTTGTTTCTTTTATTTTTTTTTTTAATAGAAAGTCGTCGTGCGACTTGTAGTTAAAGTCCAGTTCTTACAGGAGCGCCTGAAGTGTCTCCGCCTACAGCAGGCCAGCTCGTCCAAACGTGTCTTATCATTGCGTAGGCGTGGGTTCTGGGTAGCAGATCTATTCAGTTCGGTTCGGTTAATACAGTTTACAGCTTCTCAGGGCTTGGACGTTCCAGCTACGAGGTGGTTCATCGAAGGTGCTCCTTAAGAAATTGGAAAAATATTGCTTATAGCGTGGGTTGCGTATCAGGACGCTGTGTCGTTCGTTGAGATAAGTCCAATATCCTAGCGTAGACTTGTCGCCAGAAGTAAAACGATAGCGGATCGTGTGGCCACAGATCCAATTCACAGAGTGAGGTTTGGCAGAGGGGTAGAAAGTCTTATCGGGGTACAAAAGCATGTGGACGTCGATCTGAGCTGGTGTCTGTCGAGTAAGAAACGCCAAAATTCGCCGCGCAAGTGTCCAGACATCGAACGCTGTGCCACAGTGGAACCGGTGGACATCCGCGTCATCCACTCCACAGTGGGTGCAGAGGGATGAATCGGCGAGATGGATGTGGTGTAGACGATCTCGGTTAACTTGTTTGCCATTCACGGTGATGTACCACGCTGATTGAACGTCTGATTCGAGAAAACGCGCATGAATCGCCTTCCATATGTGTCGCCACACGTACTGTGGATACTTACGTTCGATGGGGTTGGACGGGCGGCACTGTTGTAACAATTCGGAGACTGTTTTCGTGAGGTACAAACGTGTCAATGGTAAGGACCGGTAGACATAGCTGAAGTCCAGGAAAAATCGTTGGATGTAATAAAAGGGTGTTGGAATGGTCGATACCAGTACTGGGGCGGACAAGGAGGCCGGCGCAAAGTTGTGAAGCAGGACGCTAGCAAGGCCCTGCGGGCAACGATGCCAACGTTTTAGTTGGGATCTGACGTAATGTGCCTTGACACGAGTCGGCACGTGGATGAGTCCCACCCCGCCACGATCTCGTGGCAGTGCAAGGGATTCATACTGCACCTTGAATAACATCCCCGAGCTGACGAAGGAGCCGAAAGCCATCAACAGTCGTCGGGCCAGGACATTTGAGACTGGTAGTACTTGAGCCACGTGTGGTAGACGGGAATCATGATACATGTTCACGTATTGCGCGCGTTGGATAACGTCGAGAGCTCGTAGCCGGTGATCTGCGAGATTTGCTCTGATTGTCTGTAGCATTGTCTACCATTCATAGTCGCTGAGCGGCGCAGATCTGCTGCGAAATCAAGTCCAAGACATCGTATGGTGGCGGTGACACTAAGGGGGGCAGCGCATCTCTCCGGCAAGCCCTCACCAATGAGCAGGACGTTGGATTTTGACACGTTGAGGCAGCTCCCCGACGCTTCGCCGCAAGTCGCCACCCATGTCAGTGCTGCTCGTACTTCATCTTCACTGCGCAGATATAGTACTATGTCGTCTGCGTAGGCTGTACAACAAAAACGGTGGCCGTGCACAGTCATACCTTCCAAACGTTGGCGCATGCCCTGGAGCAGGGGTTCCAAGGCGAAAGCGTACAAAATCGTGGAAAGAGAGCAGCCTTGTCGTACAGATCGTGCGATGACTAGGGGCGGTGTGAGGCGACCATTGTACATGATTTTAGAGGTTGCACTAATCAACAGGCGCATAACCACTGTGACAATACCGCCAGGAAATCCCATATGCTGAAGAACTGTCCGTAAATAGAAGTGGTCAACACGGTCGAAAGCCTGGCTAAAGTCCAGTGAAGCCAAGGCGCCAGGGAGACGTTGATAATGCGCCAATGCAATCATGTCTCTGTAACGGCAAAGGTCCGTACGGATGTTGTTGTCGCCTCCTAGGGAAGTCTGGTCGTAGGATGTGACGTAACGTGCGACCTTCTTGAGTCGCGATTCCAATAGCCGTGTGAATATTTTCACGTCGCTGTTGAGCAAAGTAATTGGTCGATAGTCCTGGACCCTCGATAACCGGTGCGGTTTATGTACGGGGATAATAATGCCATCTAGAAAGGCGCTCGGGACCACTGTCATCGGTGACATCAGCTCTTGTGCGATTGCCTTCCACGTGGAAGTCAACAAATAGTGAAAACTTTTATAAAATTCGATGGGTATACCGTCAGGTCCAGGAGATCTGTTATCGGTACCCGCCTTAATAGCATCTACCACTTCATCTGTGGTTACGTCGTCTTGGAAGTCATGCACTGCATCCTCCGGAAGAGTGTTCGTAGTTATCTGAGCGACTTCTGTGATCAGTGCTGCAGAATGCGGTACGGCTGCGTATAGCCCGGCAAAATGAGCATGGAGAGCACGACCGATGCTTTGTTGGGTGTCGTGCCGGCGCCCTTCCACATCAGTGAGGACTTGGATCAGAGCTCGTCGTCGTCGTTGTCGTTCCTGAAGGAGGTGTTACATCGACGGACGTTCTTGAGGGATACGATTAGAAGCACGAGAACGGACTACAGTTCCTTCCAAGTAACGCCGCATGATCAAGGAGATCTGCGTGCGATGGACCATCGACTGCCGGGCTGGCGAGAAAGGCATCGTCGCACAGTCACGTAGTATGTTGTAGTAGAAGTGCAGGGTATTAGTTTGCCACGCCTTAAATTCCTTTCTATAACTCATCAGTGTCTTCCTGAGGGTCGGCTTTGCACAGGAGAGCCACCATGATAAGGTGGAGTCATAGGCTGCTCGACGATGGCGGCAGCGTGCCCACGCTTCCTCGACCATTCGGCGACAGTCTGAGGAGGTCAGGTGAGCGACATTGAGTTTCCACAGACCACGACTATGCCACACTCGCTGTCGGGCGAGAGTGACGTCACACAGGTACGCATCATGGTCTGAAAAGGCCAAAGGCCAGACTTCCGCATGGCGTGTGCCATCAGCAAGTGAGCGAGTAACATAGATGCGATCTATGCGGCTGGACGAGTGAGAGGTGTAGAATGTATAGCCCGGTTGAATTCCGTGGAGCTTCTTCCAAGTGTAAACAAGTCGTAGACGGTCGACGACCACTGAGAGAGATGCACAAGGTGAATGTCGCGGGAGTTGGTCCGCGGGCTCTTGTGTCGAGTTAAAATCCCCACCGAGTTCCCAAAACGTCCTGCGGACCTGTGAAGAGGGGTGTGACGCTTTCCGCAAAAAAAGTTTGTCGGTCATGACGGCGGCCAGTGCCGGACGGAGCGTAGATATTAACAATACGCACGCCGAACAGTGTGAGGGTCATACCTCGCGCAGTGGGGAGGCAGACGACGTCCTGTGGAGGCAGTCCGTCGCGTAGCAGGATGGCGACGCCGCTACCTACATCTACATCTACATCTACATCTACATGACTACTCTGCAATTCACATTTAAGTGCTTGGCAGAGGGTTCGTCGAACCACAATCATACTATCTCTCTACCATTCCACTCCCGAACAGCGCGCGGGAAAAACGAACACCTAAACCTTTCTGTTCGAGCTCTGATTTCTCTTATTTTATTTTGATGATCATTCCTACCTATGTAGGTTGGGCTCAAAAAAATATTTTCGCATTCGGAAGAGAAAGTTGGTGACTGAAATTTCGTAAATAGATCTCGCCGCGACGAAAAACCTTTGCTGTAGTGACTTCCATCCCAATTCGCGTATCATATCTGCCGCACTCTCTCCCCTATTACGTGATAATACAAAACGAGCTGCCCTTTTTTGCACCCTTTCGATGTCCTCCGTCAATCCCACCTGGTAAGGATCCCACACCGCGCAGCAATATTCTAACAGAGGACGAACGAGTGTAGTGTAAGCTGTCTCTTTAGTGGACTTGTTGCATCTTCTAAGTGTCCTGCCAATGAAACGCAACCTTTGGCTCGCCTTCCCCACAATATTATCTATGTGGTCTTTCCAACTCAAGTTGTTCGTAATTTTAACACCCAGGTACTTAGTTGAATTGACAGCCTTGAGAATTGTACTATTTATCGAGTAATCGAATTCCAACGGATTTCTTTTGGAACTCATGTGGATCACCTCACACTTTTCGTTATTTAGCAACTGCCACCTGCCACACCATATAGCAATATTTTCTAAATCGCTTTGCAACTGATACTGGTCTTCGGATGACCTTACTAGACGGTAAATTACATCATCATCTGCGAACAACCTAAGAGAACTGCTCAGATTGTCACCCAGGTCATTTATATAGATCAGGAACAGCAGAGGTCCCAGGACGCTTCCCTGGGGAACACCTGATATCACTTCAGTTTTACTCGATGATTTGCCGTCTATTACTACGAACTGCGACCTTCCTGACAGGAAATCACGAATCCAGTCGCACAGCTGCGCAGGCATAGGCCCGCAGCTTGATTAGAAGTCGCTTGTGAGGAGCGGTGTCATAAGCTTCCCGGAAATCTAGAAATACGGAATCAACTTGAGATCCCCTGTCGATAGCGGCCATTACTTCGTGCGAATAAAGAGCTAGCTGCGTTGCACAAGAACGATGTTTTTTGAAACCATACTGATTACGTATCAATAGATCTTTCCCTTCGAGGTGATTCATAATGTTTCAATACAGTATATGCTCCAAAACCCTACTGCAAACCGACGTCAATGATATAAACACTGGTGCGACCTGCGCAATTTTCCAATCTGTAGGTACGGATCTATCGGTGAGCGAGCGGTTGTATATGATTGCTAAGTAGGGAGCTATTGTATCAGTGTAATCTGAAAGGAACCTAATCGGTATACAATCTGGACTTGAAGACTTGCCCGTATCAAGCGATTTGAGTTGCTTCGCAACCCCTAAGGTATCTACTTCTAAGAAACTCACACTAGCAGCTGTTCGTGTTTCAAATTCTGGAATATTCCATTCATCTTCCCTGGTGAAGGAATTTCGGAAAACTGCGTTCAATAATTCCGCTTTAGCGGCACAGTCGTCGGTAAGAGTACCATCGGCACTGCGCAGCAAAGGTATTGACTGCGTCTTGCCGCTTGTGTACTTTACATACGACCAGAATTTCTTCGGATTTTCTACCAAATTTCGAGACAATGTTTCGTTGTGGAACCGGTGTCGGATGCGGGGGAAACATGGGCGTTGTATCCGGTGGGAACTAGGAAGTCAGCCACAAACACCTCTTGTAAGAGTGCTATATCAACACCCGCAGAGTAAATAGTGTCTCGGAACATGGCCAGTTTATGGGGGGCACGAATGGTGGCAAGATTCATCGTGGCGATACGATATTGCTGTGTACGGCCATCCTCAGTATTTGCCGGACGTGCGGTAGAAGTAGCCGGCAGGTGGAGACCCGCCGGTGGTGCCGCAGTGGTGATAGTTACTGGCGGGGCGCCAGCCCCAGTGTCGCCGAGGTGGACTCCTGTGCAGACACGCTGGCACTCTGTTCCACCTTCTTCAACGTCATCGGCCCAGGAAGCTGTCGACGTGGACATGTGACGGTCACGTACTTCTGGAACGGGTGTTGTGGATTCCGCATCATGAGTGGCAGGGGGACCGCCGTCATCATTCGTTGACAACGGCGAGGACACGTCCCAGGCTGGCAGAGGAGGCGTCACAGGAGGGGCGCCTGTTGCTGCCGCATCGCGTGACTGGACGCAATGTGGGAGATCACCGTCAGACAACAGGTCGACATCTCGCGGGGCCGTCTGAGAAAGGGCGTCATCGGAAGGCGTTCGTCGTCGTTTCCTGTGTTTGCGAGGCGACCGCTGTTTTCTGATGTGGCCTTCTGAATCAGAATGTGGTCGTCCGTCATCTGACGCCGAACCCGTCTGGACAAAGGCAGACGTCGGCACGACACCGAGGTCGACGTCCACGGTTCCAACAGGAACATCGGTTTCGGTCTCCAAACCGGACGGTCCTGAAGCGAGCACTGTAGGCGACGCCGTGCTTGTGTCGTCGGCGCGTTGTGCTGCGGCGGGTGGCGTTGACGATGCTGCTGGCGCAATCGGGAGTGGCACGACGGGGTCCTGTGCAACCTTGGTGTAGGTGATGGGTAAGGACGTGACCGTCGAAGCCTGGGTCTCTTCACGTAACGATGTCGGAATTAACCGGCGGTGTAAGCATTCGGAACGTACATGTCCCTCCTGGCCACATCCTGCGCACGTTCGTAGCTGTCCATCGTACATGACGATGGCCCTCACACCGCCAATCAGCAGGTACGATGGGACATGTTTCGTCAGCTCAGTTTTTATTTGCCGGACGCCATTTAGTACGGGGTAGGTGGTAAATGTTTGCCACTTCTCCGCGACGTGACCCAAGACGGTGCCATATGGTTGGCAAGCGGCAATGACCACATCCTGAGGCACCTCGAACGGGAGCTCAAACACCCGCAATGTCCGGAGACCGAATCCAGCATCGGCGACTGTCACAGCAACCATATGTCCATCAGAGTGTTTAAATTTCAGTCCGGTGGCAAGACGGTGAATTATGTCAGTGCAAAGTTCCTCCGTCGACATCTTGATGTAGACAACACTTCCAGTGATGGAAAAGTGTATGCCAATTACGTCCTAGGGGTTCAAACGTAGATCCTCTCGGATGAACTGTTCGACTTCGAAAGCTCTGGGTCGTGGATGTTCGGCCTGAAACGTTACTTTGATCGTTGCACGGCGGTACGAGTGCGCCATGGAGTACGTTAGTACTGGACTCGATAGACACAAACACCGCGACGCGGAAGTAAACATCGCCGAGAGCGGAGCGTCGGACGGCGCGCGGGGCAGCTCCGCACGCTAGCACGGCTGTGAGCCGACTCCGAACTCGATCTGAGCCACCAAGGGCATAGTGGACAGTGCTCTGCAGGGACTATCTCGCGCAAGCCTCCCGCGAGAGCCACATTCTCACGTTTTATGTCCACACAATACATTCGTAGTGTCGCTACCCAACATACTCATTACTCGTGGAAGACATTCTTACCAAGTCCCGTAAGAGTTCGGGTAATATATGTCCATCCGCACAGAAGAAGAACTATACACTTATATGGATATGGTGTCTGTTCTTTCGGACACCATATCCATATAAGTATATATCTATTCCAAATGGCTTCTAAGGTACTGTTATTTAAGCAGCCATGTACAGTAACCAGTAATCCATACAGGTAACAGGAAAGCTACGGATTACGAAGTTTTATTTAATTGTGAATTGAACTTTACAACTCATGTTCATGAACGTCAGTGGTATCTTGGTTGCAGTTTGGAATTGGAGTAGAGAGATGGTGTGTTTTAAGCAGGGAGGTGCATCTACAGACTCTAACTCCAGAACGTGGTTGGTGAACTGCCTTGAGAACGGCATCGGCCTTACTCTTCAACAGATGCACCGACATACACTAGGCATTCTGTTTGCGACACATTTACCAACAGTTAAATTTTTCTCTTGGTCATGAGGCAGACGCAGACACTGGTAAGTCCATCCAGTTACGTTGCTCATTGGGAACCCCTCCTGCCTCACTGTCAGCTCACCTTCTTTTCGATCAAAAGAAACCGAGGCTTTATAAAGGGCTGCATCTCAGAAGGCCCACTTCGACCTTCAGGGTAGAGGATGAAATTTATCTTTGTTTTTAAGTAAGTTAACTATTGCAGATATATTCTCTACTACTTGATTACCAATTGCCGGTCTAATTTCAGAAACATCAACAGACGCGGATCCAAGTTTACCTTCCAGTTTGTTCGTGTTTAGGGCAATTTTCAAAGTGTGTTGCATCTTTGGCGTCACTCATACAGAATCTTCCCCTACAAATATAGCCTGCCGTTATCCCAACGTTTGACAAGTCACACATGCCTAGGATTTCAATTA
Source organism: Schistocerca nitens (assembly GCF_023898315.1). Classification (NCBI taxonomy): domain Eukaryota; kingdom Metazoa; phylum Arthropoda; class Insecta; order Orthoptera; family Acrididae; genus Schistocerca; species Schistocerca nitens. The sequence continues at coordinate 862,517,725 of NC_064618.1, forward strand.
CGAGAAAAATAATACAGTTTATAAAATGTTTTAATGCAATAATTAAATATTTCCGTCAGTGCTTAGAACATCGATGTAGCATAACATCGAAGAAATTGAAATTCAGAGGAATCCATCATTTTAAAAGTACTCGTGTGCCATGCCATAGATGTAAGAGGTACAATAGCAAGAAACCTTTTGAGATTTCGAAACTTCATGTAAAGGACGAACAAAAAGTTATTCTCTGGACTCGGCTGTTCGCTAAAGGATGCCAAATCAAACTCATTTCAGCCGTCTAATTTCCAAATTTATTTTATTTGGCTATCAGTTTCTGCGATTTACTACGTCATCTTCAGGCTCCTAACCGACGTAGAAAGATTCCACCTCGGTTCCGGTCTAAATGGAGACCAGCATTCAAATACTAATATCTGTAGATATCTGCTTCCTATAGCGATCAGTCACCATCTGCCGAAACTGGTAGCCAAATAAAATAAGTTAGGAAACTAGACGGTTGAAAGATGTTTGATTTGACATCCAAAAAGTTATTGTTCAAAGGCCAAACTAACCGCTTTGCCTACATGTCGCATCAGAGTGGCGCTGAGTTGCATATACGCTGCAGTAACGCCCTCAAACGGAAACTTTTTGACCGCCCGTTATAGTTTGTACACTACACAATCGCAGCGTTTCATGAAGCGCAAGCGCACAAATGAGAATGCTGTTTGTGTGGCTCGTTTCTCCCTACGTGTTCTAAACATTAATTTTTTCTGTTGTTATTTTCTTAGTGAAGAGCTTTCCCCCTGTGCCTCGCCGTACTCAACTTTCAAGCGCTCGGGAACATGTCGGATTTGTTGCCGGTAGCAGGATCGATCAGATTGTGCATGGGCGCCTATAGTCAGGTGGAGTGTTATCTGCAGAGGTTCAGAACTGCCTATCAGGCAAACATCTAATAACAGCAATTTCCTTCGCATTACCGAGACATTTGACTTTGGTCTTCTTTTTTTCTAAGAATTGGATAATAATTTTGAAAATTTTTGATTGTATATGTGCAAAAGATTTTACTAAACATTTGATCGGAGATGGTGAGGACGCTAATGACCCTACCCTTGCGTCCGCGCCTGGATGTCAATGTGTGTCACGTGGAGACGGCGCAGCCGTGGTGCTCGTTTGCCTGTAACAGTTTCAGGCAGCATTAATGGAGGGTGTTATACTCAGTTGCCGTATATGTGCTTTGCGGTTTCCGGAGATGTTACTGTTCCCACTATTTTCCCCTAATTGCGGAAGTAAGTGCGTGTACATTAGCTGATCAAAAGTATCCGTACACCCCTGTGTGAAGCGGAATGGACCACTAGGTGTCACAAGAGGCGGAGCCACGAGTACAGAAGGAGAGGCCGGCCGGAGTGGCCGTGCGGTTCTAGGCGCTACAGTCTGGAACCGAGCGACCGCTACGGTCGCAGGTTCGAATCCTGCCTCGGGCATGGATGTGTGTGATGTCCTTAGGTTAGTTAGGTTTAACTAGTTCTAAGTTCTAGGGGACTAATGACCTCAGAAGTTGAGTCCCATAGTGCTCAGAGCTATTTGAACCATTTGAACAGAAGGAGAGGAGGTGGGTAGTATTGTCAGCTGACAAGGAGTGAGAGCAGAATGGGTCGGTCAGGGGAGTTGAGTGACACCGGACATGTACTGCTCAGTGGACGTCACCTGAGAAGCTAGCCCGCCGGGGACATTTGGGCCCTTGTAAACCTCCCTAAGTCGACGCTGATGATGCGAGTGTGAGACAGAAGCGCGAAGCAGCCAAGTAGAGGTAGACCTCACGTCCCGACAGACAGGGACTGCCTAGAAGAGTAATTATAAAAGATCGCATGAAATCAGCGCAAGGAATCACTGGCGAGTTTCAGGGTGTTGCCAACCGTGCAGATGGCCCAGTGACTGAGCGCAGGGGATTAAAAAGGGTGCGCTACGGTGGTGGAGCAGCGACGGTTTGAGGTATCGTAAAGAGTGACGCCACTCGACAATGGTTGCCTGGAAACGAGTGATTTAGAGTCATGAATCACTCTGTAACCGATGGAAGGGTTTGGCTCTGGAAAATGCCTGCAGATTGTTACCTGCCAACATGTGTAGTGCTAACAGTGAACTGTGGCAGAAGTGGGGTTACCGTGTGAGGATTTTATTCGTGTTTAGGGTGTAGTCCCCTAATTCCACTTGAGAAAACGCCACAAGCAGAAGAATACGAACATACAGAGTCAGCCAGAAAAATGTGCACACTCTTTGTCACGCTCTATAGATATTTCGAGATTCTCGTTCTATTTGAGTTACGATTGTGTTGTAGTATGGACTTTAGCTCAATACTTTCATCTCAGTATCGAGAAAACAAGATGGCTGGAGCACGCTTGACATTCAAGCAAGGAAAAAGTGTTGTGAAGTGTTTTTTCAAGTTTAATACCGGTGTTGAAGTGCAACGTCAGTGGAGGCGGAAGTTTGAAACGGAACCGCACCCCCGACTGACAATTAAACGCGTCATTGACAAATTTTCAATTGCATTGAACGATTGATGATATTCACAAATATCTCTTCTCTATTCAGTTTTCCTTCCTTCTTTCTAAATATTTTATTTCGTTTTGTTTATTAATATCTCACTTTATTTTGCATTAGTTATTAGTTTTTCTAATGCTGCACAAAAAAAGATATCACATGGATGTAAACAAATAGAGCCCGCCTCCACGTGGCGGGACACGGGCAGCGGTGTTTGAGTGGGGGCGGGAGCCGGGGTGGTGTCACTCTCAGTCACTCCGGACCCCGGACCCAGCCACAGGGGCCAAGTGGCAACATACGACCCACCATAAGAAATTACACGGTGGGTCATAAAAAATAAGCAGCTAGTGAAAAAAAAATTCACAAAGGACGATCAGCAAGACAGCGTACAGCTAGAAGTCCTGCTTCGTCGGCTCTCATGTTGGTTGTTAATTCTCCACAGAGGTCTGCTACGCAATGTGCCCGTGAAGTGGGGGTTAGCAGTACAAGTGTACGAAGAATTCTGAAATCTGCAAAGTGGGAAGTTTACATTCCACGATTACTGCACGCGATTAAAGATGACGATCCTGATCGCCGAATGGAATTTTGCGAATGGTATCAGCAAACTGTAACTAATAACGAACAATTTGAGACGAAAAGTAATGTGGAGTGACGAGGCAGTATTGAAACTTAATGGAACCGTGAATCGGCGTAACAGTGTGTTCTGGGCACCGGGAAATCCGCATGTTTATGTGGATAAAGCTGTTAATCTACGAGGGGTTCGGTGTGGTGTGGACTGTCATGTAGGGGCTTAGTAGGACCGTTTTTCTTTGATGCTACTGTCACTGGAGAAGTGTACCTGGAAATGTTACGCACATCAACTTTGCCAGGCGTACGCACGCTTTATGGAGCTGATGAGGAGGTCTTCTACCAACAGGACGGGGCACCACCATACTACCACATAGCCGTATGAGCTTTCCTGGATGACAATTTTCCAGGGCATCGGATTGGACGAAGAGCTCCGTCCACGGTCGCCAGATCTAACACCTGTGGACTTTTACCTGTAGGGAACTGTGAAAGATAACGTCTATCAATATAAGCCACGCACGCTGGAGGAACTTCGCCAGGAGATTACAGCGACATGTGCAGCGATGTCCACTGTAACATTGCGAGGTGCCGGGGCAAGCAGTGTATTTAACACTAAATTCTTCTAGAATCTACATATGTAAATGATGCTCTAAGCCCCCCCCCCCCCCCCCCTATTCTAACTCCGTCTTTTGCTGTTGCACATGGATTAAAAATATATACGCGAACTGACTGTAATCAACCCTGCAAGTGGAGTAGAAAACAGTTTGGCACCTGCAATAATTTAATTTGATAAATAAGTTAAATAAAGGAAGGTTTCATTAACGTAGTGAGAAATGATGGGTTGCTCTACCGATTAACAGAATGAAAGTTCTGTCCAAAATAACAATATGATTTATTAAGACTAAACACAAAATAATAAACAAAAACACATGAAACATTTATAATACATCAAATTGGCTCAAATTGGATACTCATACATACACTGTGAAGGTGAAGTTGTCCCTAAACTAGATTGTGAGGTTTAAGACGAAGTGGTATGTGGAGCCAATTCCTTGCCACTCAAATCTTAAGAGAGACACACAGCTAACCCAACATTAATTGCTGCTACTCAAGACAGAACAAAGTTAGAAATAGACGAACAGGCGCGCTCTGCTGAGCTCTGATTATCACCTAGGAAAATCCCTATCTGCCGGTGCTGCGGACATACATTACCAAGCTGTCTTCTTAACTGCCAGAACACGATCTGGCGTACCGGTGCCGATGGCTGGTTGCTTCGACGTCCTCGACCGAAAGGCGAGAGCCGACTACTCACCAGAGCACCCATACAAACCGAACACAGAACATTCCCACCCCCACGACAGTGGCCGTGGTTAAACGTTCCAATCAGCAACTCGAAAACCGGCGGAAAATTCCACTCCATTGCCGGAGCACTACCATTCCACCAATGAAGGTTCTTGGCGCCGATTTCTGCGCTTATTTTGTTACGTCACGGAGCTATGCCCTGAGCAAACCAATCACAGTTACTATTTTGCAGAAAGCGCGGGAATTTTCCCGCCAGAACTGCCTGGGTACACAAGTCATTCACACGCGTCGCTGGTAGCCCGCCAGAAAGTGTTTTCGCTAAGTTTCTGCGAAGTAACGGAACCTCTAGCCCAGCCGCTACTTCAGGCCCCTGCGGGCGTGTCTCTTGACAATGTAGGCGTCTGGAAAGCATTCACTCGACTCCCTCACACGCGTCGGCTTAACCCTCTCGACATCCGCGGAGCCCGCCTGTCACCGGACCACCTGGGTGACGAGAGACGCTGCGTGGGAAGTCCGTGTGTGAAGGAATAGCAACTTTTCACCGCATGCAATTAGAGACGAAAATCGTAAGATAGAAATATGAGAGGGGGCTCATGCCACCTCTCAACATTAACTGAAGTAGCTGCGGTGATCGCTCGTCGTTCTGTTATGTATATAGCCGCCAACGGTGAAAATTGTGGACATTTAAAGTAACTGTTTGCTAAACTGAAGGTTGTACAACATGTGTGATCAATTATTAAATGTAAAATAAACACGTAAGTAATACTTTTACCCGCCAGGTTAGCCGAGAGCGCTGACGCGCCGGCCACGGATCGAATGCGCCCGGCGGTGTGCCGGCCAGCCTGGATGTGGTTTTTAGGCGGTTTTCCACACCCCACTAGGTGAATACTGGGCTGGTCCCCACGTTCCGCCTCAGTTACACGCAGTCGCAGGCATTTGCAACACGTCCGCACTATTTCACGATTTACACTAGATGCAGACAGTTGGGGTACACTGATTCCATCCTGGGGGTGGGGTGCGGGGGTGGCGGCAGGAGGGGCATCCGGCCACCCCTACACACTAACCTTGCCAAGCCCGTTGTACCCACGCCCACCCTGCGATCGCTGCGGGACTATGACATCAGCGAAAAAAAGAAAGAAACACATAAGTGATACTTTTCGTTCCTTAAAGTGTGCATACATTTTACTGGCGGACTATGTATTTTACGGCACTGTGTACCGCATATAGCAGAGCAACAACTTGCAGAGGACTACTGTCTGTATCAGAATCACACTGCACCCTGTCATAAAGGAGCATATGTGAGGCAATGGTTTGAGGACATTAACATTCCTGAAATGGACTGGTCTGGCTACAGTCCCGATCTGAACCCAGTGGAACACTTTCGGAGTGATTAGAACTTCGAATTCGCTGTGGACACCAGCGTCCAACATCCCTGGCTTCACTGGTTTCGCCTCTGTGGGCCGCCGTGCATCCACAGACGTTCAGGCACGTCACTGAAAGTCTCTCTAACGGAGTTGAAGCACATCACAAAGGCAAATGACAGAGCGAGGCGGCGCAGCGGTTAGCACATTGCAGTCGCGTTCTGGAGGACGACGGTTCAAACCCGCGTCCGGCCACCCCGATTTAGCTTTCCCGTGGTTTCCCTAAATCGCTTCAGGCGAATGCCGGGATGGTTCCTTTGAAAGGCCACGGCCGACTTCCTTCCCCATCCTTCCCTCATCTGATGGGACCGATGACCTCGAAGTTTGGTCCCCTCACCTCAAATCAAACAGCCAACCAAAAGCAAATGTCAGACAAGTCCCATACTAGTGTTCAGTAACGGTGTCCAGATACGAGGGCAGTTCAATAAGTAATGCAACACATTTTTTTCTGAAACAGGGGTTGTTTTATTCAGCATTGAAATACACCAGGTTATTCCCCAATCTTTTAGCTACACAACGCTATTTTTCAACGTAATCTCCATTCAATGCTACGGCCTTACGCCACCTTGAAATGATGGCCTGTATGCCTGCACGGTACCATTCCACTGGTCGATGTCGGAGCCAACGTCGTACTGCATCAATAACTTCTTCATCATCCGTGTAGTGCGTCCCACGGATTGCGTCCTTCATTGGGCCAAACATATGGAAATCCGACGGTGCGAGATCGGGGCTGTAGGCTGTAGGGTAGTGGCCGTGCGGTTCTAAGCGCTGCAGTTTGGAACCGCGAGACCACTACGGTCGCAGGTTCGAATCCTGCCTTGGGCATGGATGTGTGTGATGTCCTTAGGTTAGTTAGGTTTAACTAGTTCTAAGTTCTAGGGGACTAATGACCTCAGAAGTTGAGTCCCATAGTGGTCAGAGCCATTTCAACCATTTTAGTCCACTGAAGTTTTGTGTGCTCCTCTCAGGTGCGAAGACTTGTGTGAGGTCTTGCGTTGTCATGAAGCAGGAGAAGTTCGTTCTGATTTTTGTGCCTACGAACACGCTGAAGTCGTTTCTTCAATTTCTGAAGAGTAGCACAATACACTTCAGAGTTGATCGTTTGACCATGGGGAAGGACATCGAACAGAATAACCCCTTCAGGGTCCCAGAAGAGTCTAACCACGACTTTACCGGCTGGGGGTATGGCTTTAAACTTTTTCTTGGTAGGGGAGTGGGTGTGGCGCCTCTCCATTGATTGCCGTTTTGTTTCAGGTTCGAAGTGATGAACCCATGTTTCATCGCCTGTAACAATCTTTGACAAGAAATTGTCACCCTCAGCCACATGACGAGCAAGCAATTCCGCACAGATAGTTCTCCTTTGCTCTTTATGGTGTTCGGTTAGACAACGAGGGACCCAGCGGGAACAAACCTTTGAATATCCCAACTGGTGAACAATTGTGACAGCACTACCAACAGAGATGTCAAGTTGAGCACTGAGTTGTTTGATGGTGATCCGTCGATCATCTCGAACGAGTGTGTTCGCACGCTCCGCCATTGCAGGAGTCACAGCTGTGCACGGCCGGCCCGCACCCCGGAGATCAGACAGTCTTGCTTGACCTTGCGGCGATGATGACACACGCTTTGCCCAACGACTCACCGTGCTTTTGTCCACTGCCAGATCACCGTAGACATTCTGCAACCGCCTATGAATATCTGAGATGCCCTGGTTTTCCGCCAAAAGAAACTCGACCACTGCCCGTTGTTTGCAACGCACATCCGTTACAGACGCCATTTTAACAGCTCCGTACAGCGCTGCCACCTGTCGGAAGTCAATGAAACTATACGAGACGAAGCGGGAATGTTTGAAAATATTCCACAAGAAATTTCCGGTTTTTTCAACCAAAATTGGCCGAGAAAAAAAATGTGTTGCATTACTTTTTGAACTGCCCTCGTATTTTTAGCCAGATAGCGAAGACTGCTATGAGAGATGCGCTTTGATAGAGATTGCCGCAGACAACGAGTCTGAGCGGTACTGAGCAGGCGGAGTGAAGTGGTGGTCGGCGCCTACCTGTCGTAGTCGATGCGGCAGTAGAGCTTGTGGTCCCTGGTGAAGCAGGTGTGGGCGAGCCGCGCGCCGCACACGCAGCACTGCAGGCAGCGCTCGTGGTAGGAGGCGTCGGCGACGCGCATGATGTACCGGTCGCAGATGGGCCGCCGGCAGGCGCAGCACAGGCCCAGCCCCACGCCGACGCCCACGCCGACGCCGACGCCCACGCCGACGCCGACGCCCAGGCCCGCCACGGCGCACAGCTTGTCCGCCATCGCCAGCACCCTCTGCGCACACCGAAGCACACGTGCACACAGTCAGCCGGCTGTCTGCTGGTCACTGGCGGAAGCGCGAGCAGACCGTCACGACACTCTGAACAACGCTGTCGGACCACCGTAGTTCCTCAGACGCTTCAAGCGTCCATCGAAATACGATGGGCGAGGTAATCTCGTAAGGCACGCGTCAGTCTCAGTCATCCGACAACAGTTCACGAACGAAGGTCACGCGTTCTCTATGTAAGCGGGCAGTGCGCGCCAGCGGATTCATCCTGCTGTGGGCTCTATCTGCAACAGCATTGAAGCACTATGCCTCGTCGACGTGTCTATCGTCAACGCCGCCACCGCATGCCTGTCTACAAACACATAATTAGCCTCGAAAACAAACTTGGCACAAATGGTACTGCACGAAGTGTTATTATTATTATTATTAGCGAATGTCCCCATGGGAGAACGATAAGCAGGTGATTAACATTTCTTAATGTTCTTCTTATTTTCCCAGTATTTCTTCATTGCCTCCCCAAAGGCCTTCTTCCTTTCTTCGGTCCACTTTGGTCGGAAAGGTTTAGATTCCGTCTCTGGAGTAAACTTCCACTTGTCGATTTTTCTTCTGAATGTATCCCGGTCTGATGTGTTTGTTATGTCAATTTTTGCCTTTTTCAAATCCTTCTTAACTTCAGTTACCCAGGGTATTGTTGCCTTAAGTGATGTCATATAGTCCAATAGACGTTTAGTTAACCTGTTTCCAGGTAATCTGTCTATATGTCCATAAAACTTCATCCGCCTCTTCCTGATATCTGCCTCGATGTTTGATATTTTTTCGGTTGTCTCGGTAGTCTGCAGCCTGTATCCATCTTGTGTGTATCGTGGTCCTAGGATTTTTCTAATAATTTTTCTCTCTACTTTCTTAATTTCGTGTAAATCTAATTTTCTATTCAGGGAGAGTGTTTCACTTGCATATGTGACTGTTGGTTTGATGACTGTGTTGTAGTGTCTGATTTTAGTGCCTTTTGATAGACATTTCTTGTTATATATATTTTGAATAAGTCCGAATGCTTTCTTGATTTTCTGTAATCGGTTTTTTTGTGCTATTTTCTCAAGTCCTGTTGGTTCAATAACTTCACCGAGATACTTAAAGTGCTTGACTCTAGTTATTTCACCATACTTTGTTTTTAGTTTCGAAATATCTAATTTTGAGCAGATGAATTCTGTCTTCTCAAAGGAGATTTGCAGGCCAACCTTCTCAGCACATTCTTTAAGTGTCTCAATTTGTTTTATTGCTGTTTCTTCACTGTCAGTTATAATTGCCAAGTCATCTGCAAACGCTAAATAAGGGATGTTCAATTTTCCTTTACCTCTTCCTAGTTCAATTGGCTTCCACAAGCTTTGTTTCCTTAGTGTTACTTCCCACTCTTTCATAACTTTGTCCAAAACTATATTGAATAATAGTGGTGAGATCCCATCTCCTTGTCTTACTCCTGTTTTAATTGAGAGTGGTTCCGAAATTTCCCCTCTGAATTTAATTTTTGATTTGGTTTCTGTTAGTGTTTGTTCAATTAGTTTTCGGGTTTTAGTGTCTAGGCCTCGTTCTTCGAGAATGTGACATAGAGACTGTCTGTCTATGGAATCGTATGCCTTTTTGAAATCAACGAATGTGCAGATTATTGGTTTTGACCTGATTGCTTTAATCTTTAAAATAGTTTTAAGGTTGAATATCTGTTCCGGGCATGATCTATTAGGACGAAAGCCTGCTTGGTAATCTGAAATTGTATGTTCTAGTTGTTCTTGTGCCCTCTTTAGGAGACATGCAGATAGAATTTTGTAGGTAACTGGTAAAAGTGAAATGCCTCTGTAGTTGTTTACGTCTGATCTCTCTCCCTTTTTGTGCAATGGGTGAATTAGTGCACACTTCCACTCCTCTGGGATATTTTCTGTCTGCCAAATTTCTTGGATGATGCTAGTGATCTCTTTTAACGAATTTGGACCAAGGTTTTTCAGTAGTTCAGCTACAATTCCATCTTCTCCCGATGATTTATTATTTTTGAGTTTTCTAATGTGACTATAAATTTCTTCTTGAGATGGTGGTAGTGAAGTTTCATTCGTGTGTTCTGGTTGTAATCTGGGGAATCTTGTACTTGGTTGTGGGCAGTTTAGGAGTTGTGAGAAATATTTAGCTAGTTCTTGGCAATTTTCTTTGTTAGTTAGTGCCAATTTTCCATTCTGTTTCCGGAAGCAGAGATTTTGTGGAGTGTATCCTTTGATTTGATTTGCGAATATTTTATAAAAATCTTGAGTGTTGTGGTTCTTAAAGTTTTCTTCAATTGTGTTTAGCTGTTCATTAAGGTATTTTCTTTTAGTTTGTCTAAGTATTTTAGCTGTTTGTTTTCTCACTTTGAAAAATGTTTGTTGTGTGGTTTCTGTGTTATATTGAATGGACCGATTTTTTTCCGTGGACGTCGAGTTAATTTCAGTCTCGATGCTGGCAGAGGGAGTACTGGAAGTGGATGGTTTACTCTCGCAATCGTCCGATGTGAGAACGCCTCTCTACCTGGACTTCAATCATTCGCCGACCGAGATGTCATCGGTTACAAGACCTGGCATTGTGGAATAGATGCTAAGTCCCAGTCTAGACCTAGTTATGTATATAGTAATATGCCGTTCACATTGTATACCCGCTCCTGAAAAAATACATGTATTGATGAAGGGACTTGTGTACTTGCTGAGAATGTAACTTTAACTGGTGATGTAACTCTGTACTATAATTATTAATAAAGTCTGATCTGTAGCGTCAGCCATTAACCGGGGGGCGTACATCGCGAACCGGGGGCTCAAGGATGCAACAGTTTGAAAAACTTAACAAAGCATAGTGCCGTTCTGCCCGCTGGGCGCCTAGGCGGCTGGATACGCAACCGGCTTGGCTCGGCGCCAGGAAAACCACACGCAAAACAGACAGTCTCACAATTCGCTAACTTTGTCTACTCCCGTATACTTTAGAGGTCTGTAGAAAAAAATTATATCTATGAGCGAGGACGGCTGTCGGTATTTCAGAGTGGATGCACCACGTATTCCGAACCTTTGTGACGAATGCTACGACCAGTGGGCGTACTGGATAGGGGCGCTACTTGCGCCTGACAGATTGAGGGTTTGGGTTGGCTGGTAAGGGTGTCCGCATGCCCGACGCGGTTGACGCAACCGCTCTACATCTACATCCACATCCATACTCCGCAAGCCGCTTCACGGTGTGTGGTGGAGGGTACTTCGAGTATCTCTATCGGTTCTCCCTTCTGTTCCAGTCTCGCATTGTTCGTGGAAAGAAAGATTGTCGGTATGCCTCTGTGTGGCCTCTAATCTCTCTGATTTTATCCTCATGGTTTCTTCGCGAGATATACGCAGGAGGGACCAATATACTGCTTGACTCCTCGCTGAAGGTATGTTCTCGAAACTTCAAAAAAAGCCCGTACCGAGCTACTGAGCGTCTCTCTTGCGGAGTCTTCCACTGGAGTTTATCTATCATCTCCGTAACGCTTTCGCCATTACTAAATGATGCTGTAACGAAGCGCGCTGCTCTCCTTTGGATTTTCTCTATCTCCTCCACCAGCCCCATCTGATACGGCTGGCCGCGATGGCCGAGCGGTTCTAGGCGCTACAGTCCGGAACCGCGCGACTGCTACGGTCGCAGGTTCGAATCCTGCCTCGGGCATGGATGTGTGTGATGGCTTTAGGTTAGTTAGGTTTAAGTAGTTCTAAGTTCTAGGGGACTGATGACCTCAGAAGTTAAGTCCCATAGTGCTCAGAGCCATTTGAACCATTTGAACCCATCTGATACGGATCCCACACCGGTGAGCAGTATTAAAGCAGTGGGCGAACAAGTGTACTGTAACCTACTTCCTTTGTTTTCGGACTCCGTTTCCTTAGGGTTCTTCCAATGAATCTCAGTCTGGCATCTGCTTTACTGACGATTAATTTTATATGGTCTAGAGCAGCGGAGCATTCGGGTTCGGGGTCCCAGTCCAGGACAAATTTTCAAACGCCACCACTGATTTATTTCAATCCCTGTAGACGGCTGAATGTCCTGATTTCTCGAAATCATTCATACATATTTGCCGTTTCTTTTGTTTATTCAATTCTGTAATGCTGTACGGGCTATAAAAAGGTCGAAATGGAAAACTAGAAATTCGGCACCCATTAAAAAGAGTGTTCCCATGGTCTCAGAGCTTTTAGAAAAAAAAAACATATCCACAATAGCGTTACTAAACATTCACTGACCACCTTAGAGCATGAAATTACCATGAAACTGATTTCATATTGGTTAAAATTAGCAACATTTTGTACTGTGGCTGGTACACAGACAAGACAAGAAACAGCGCTTCTTGCGACGACGTGGCGCCCGAGACGAACATCCACAAAGAGCCAGCTTGGTTGACATGTCTGTGGCGCTAACACATAACCAGAGACGAGAAGATTTACAACTAACCAGAACAAAGCGTTTCTGTGCGGAATACTAGCAAACTAAGGATTGCCGGCCGGAGTGGCCGTGCGGTTCTAGGCGCTTCAGTTTCGAACCGCGTGACCGCTACGATCGCAGGTTCGTATCCTGCCTCGGGCATGGATGTGTGTGATGTCCTTAGTTAGGTTTAAGTAGTTCTAAGTTCTAGGGGACTGATGACCTCAGATGTTAAGTCCCATAGTGCTCAGAGCCATCTGAACCAAACTAAGGATTATTGCAAAATGCTCCTAGAACAAGCTTTTTTAGCTTGAGACAAGAAGATGTTACTCAGCAGTAATGAAAGTCGTTAGCGAATACATAATTCGACCGGAAGAACGAAATACCCAAACCGCCAAATCAAAAGAGAGCCGAATGGTGGGAGGAGGAGGAGACAAGATGCAGCCCTATAATGACACACTCGGCTGCTATACCTTAGCGTAGACACTCCGTCAGCCAGCAGGTCACGCAGTGGTTTGCCCACACGCATAAGGACTGACGATCAGAAACGCTGTTGCTGCCAAACGTGTGTCTCACCCCAGTCAAGCTGCTGCCACCTACAAGGAACTCCAAAGAACTGGACAGGCTATCATCTCATATTATTACAGTGAAGGCCACTGGCTACGTATCAGTCTAGTGAATACACAGAAGCAACCCACTAAAGGTCCGCCTGCCAATGTTCTCTTTTTCTCTATATTATACCTAAAACCCAGGAAGGTATTAACGAGACGGCTACTAAGAAAATGGACATGTTGCCAAATTTTTCTTCAGTGCACTGTTCTAAGACAACTCAAAAGAGTTTATATTCCAAAGAAGTACATTGGGACGGAGCTTTCGTTCTAAATGACAGTCGCAAGAGAAGCTAAGCGACGAAGGTAACTTTCATTTTGATGCGTTCGTCAATAAGCCAAACTGACGTATTTGGGGGACTGAGAATCGCCATTTCGCGATCGAGAAGTCTCTTCACCCTCAAAGGGTGACCGTGTGGTGTGCAATGTCCAGTCACGGAATAACCGGTGCGATATTTCATGATGGTACGGTGACTACCTAACGGTACGTGGAGGTTTTATAAGATGATTTCATCCCCGTAATGCGAAGTTACTCTGATTTCGACAATATCTGGTTCTTGCAAGAAGGAGATCGACCCCATGGAAGCAGGAGAGTGCTTCATGTCCTGGAGGAGCATTTTGGGACGGCATTCTGCCTCTGGTGCACCCAGAGGCTACTGGCACCGGCCTCTATTGGCCGCCATATTCTCCGGATCTGAACGCATGCGACTTCTCTTTGTGGGGCTATACTAAAGACAAGGTGTACAGCAATAACCCAAAACCACAGCCATTCAGGAGGTCATCCACAGCGTCGGTGCTCCGACACTTCACCGGGTCATGTAGAATTTCGCTATTCGTCTGTGCCACATCATCGCCAATGATGGCTGGCATATGGAACATGTCATGATGTAAATCCAAGTATGTGTAGTAAAGTTTACATGTTGAATAAAATGTGTGCACGCCGTAGTTTGTAACTAATTTACGTTTCTTCCATATAGTTCAATAATTGTCATCATGTGTATTTATCAACTTTCTCGGATTGCTAATACGGATAGTGAAATCGAAATTTCCTACGACCTCAACAGCTGATAAAGGCGGTGAAATCATTGCAAGGATTGGAAAAGGGAAAGGAGATCGATGGTCGTTCAATACGTATACAGAACGAAAAATATTGCGCTTAGGGGGTGGATAAAAATAAGGAAATACAAAAACGGCAACGGATTACCTCGCCTAATACGGAGTGGGAAGATCGTTGGCATTTAAAACAGCTTCCAGTAGTCTCTGAATGGATGAATGTGGATAAAAACAGGTCGTATATGGTTTGTTACACAATCTTATATTACCAGCCGTCGTGCAAAATAATGGGCAGGTAACGGGAATGAGGGTAGATAGTAGTCAAGCGCTAAACTATCCAACTTAAGCCACAAGGGCTCAGTAATGTTGGCATCCGATGGGTGTGGTTGACAGGGGAGATGCGATAATTTATCCACAAGCTCACAAAACGAGTCCTGTACGACGCGAGCTGTGTAAACAGTCGTCCTGTCGCCTTGGAACACAGTATCGCGCTTGGGGAACAGACGTTGTTCTGTGGGGTGGTCCTGATCAGTAAAAATGGTCACGTGATCCTTGGCAGTAATGTGACCTTGCAGAGGAACCATGGGGTGTATGGAACACTACGACATGGCCGCACAAATTATCACCGACTCCTGCCGTTAACTCTGCCATACGTTCTAATCACTGCAAGCAAAACTCATCTTTCACTGATAAGTGTTTTTCTATTTTTTTTTTTTTTGTTTTAATTCCAGGGCTTCCTTCGTTCTGCCTTCGTGCTGATAGGGTTCACGAGTGCGACATTCAGTTCTACAGTGATTTTCTCAGCTGCTATCCTCTTTATTTTTCGTCGTAATTCTTTACAGCGACTGTCCTTGGCGATCACGCAACAGACACTTTCGTTCGCGTTGTAATTTAGCGTATGATGTACGCGGTAAGGATGTCAGATAAGGTGCCTCTCGAAACTACAAACACTTCGGCGACCGTGGCTACAGAAGCAGTCACCATACATGCACCGACAATATGCGCACGTTGGAATTCACTTCGCTCCGACATAATACACTCACTCCTACACAGAGCACGGTTTTCATCACGACTACCCCCTGCAACGTACTGAGAACACAGCACAGCTTCTTTCCGTGGTCTAATACAACAGCGCAACCTGTTGGCTTGACCAGCACCTGCATTAATGTTCAAGCACGTAATTCTCGCAGTGGCTCCATATTTTTGTCCAAACCTTTGTACATGTTCGATATGTGAAGGAATCTTTTAGGTATTATACTGAGGACCGGTGGTTCAATACCTTATATGTCATCCAAGACCGAGGGTGCGCAGTGGCTACCCGCATTCGGCAGGGCGGCAGTTCTAACCCGCGTCCGATCATGCTGATTTACGAAGCTTCCTGGCATATTAAAACTGTGTGCCGGACCGAGGCTCGAACTCGGGACCTTTGTCTTTCGTGGGCAAGTGCTCTACCATCTGAGCCACCCAAGCACGACTCATGCTCGTCCTAACAGCCTTACTTCTGCCAGTACCTCGTCTCCTACTTTCCAAACTTTACAGAAGCTCTCCTGTTAACCTTGCAGAACTAGCACTCCTGAAAGATAGGATATTGGGGAGACATGGCTAACCTACAGCCTGGGGGATGCTTCCAGAATGAGATTTTCACTCTGCACCTGAGTGTGCGCTGATACGAAACTTCCTGGCAGATTAAAACTGTGTGCCCGAGCGAGACTCCTTTCTTTCAGGAGTGCTAGTTCTGCAAGGTTCGCAGGAGAGCATATGTAAAGTTTGGAAGGTAGGAGACGAGGTACTGGCAGAAGTAAAGCTGTGAGGACGGTGCGTGAGACGTGCTTGGGTAGCTCAGATGGTAGAGCTCTTTCCCGCGAAAGGCAGAGGTCCCAAGTTCGAGCCTCGGTCCGGCACACAGTTTTAATCTGCCAGGAAGTTTCACATCGGCCCACACTCCGCTGCAGAGTGAAAACCTCATCGTGATTTACGTTTTCCATGATTTTCCTAAATCGCTTCAGGCAAGCGCCGGGATAGTTCCTGTGAAAGGGCAAGGCCGATTTCGTTATCTCAGCCGATGGGACCGATGACCTCGCTGTTTGATCCCACCCCCAAATCAACCAACCAACCATCCACACTTAAGTTCTCCGTGGTGTCCTTCTGTCGGTGTAGGTGAATGTTTTAATGGCTTCTTTGAATAAGAAGCATCATTGACTAATGTGAATCTTACGTCACCAACTTTGAAGTCCTCGCAGTTTGGGGATACTTGTAACCGCCGTGTCGACAGTAACGACGTGTTTTTAGAGTGAAGACTAGAGCGGTGTATTTGCGCCCCTAGACACTGCAATAAAGTTACATTTCACGGAATACAAGGGAGCGGGGTGACACGAACTGCAGGACACCCACGCCGCAGTGAGAGAAGCTCGGCGAGGTGGCGCCGAGTAACTCGGTAACAATTTAGAGGAGGGAAGCGCCGGGGGCGGGCAGATATTGCACGGGCCGCTGTCGCCGCCCCCGCGGCCGCCATAAATCCCGGCTAATCCGGCCGGCGCGGAGCGGCGCGGCGCGCCGAGGCGGTGTTTATGTTTGGCGGAGGCGGCTGGCGGGCGCGTTTCACGGTCAGCGGAGTTTACAGCGGCGATTTCACGGCCGACCCCGAGCCCGCGCCGCCTCGTGCGCTATTAGGCCCCATCCTCCAGCATTATCCCGCCCCGCCCCTGCGCCATAACTCGGCCTGCCGGCGCAGAAGACGCGGTGGCGGTATGCCGTGGGTGGCGCAATTCGTAGCGCCACCCGTAAGCCTTCTGCGTCTGTGCTCACATTACGCTATGCCTATTCAGACTTCGGTGTAATGCGGCAACTGGTTTCCATATTACCCAACTAATTGAATGCAGACAGACGCGTTAAGGTAGTCACGGAATATGCTTAGTGAATAACCGTTCTCGAGATAGGAGAAAGAGTGGATCATTAACAGTGTGTCACACGGATCTACACTGAAGCCCCAAACAAACTGTGACAGGCATGCGTATTTAAATACAGAGATATATAGACTGGTAGAACACGGCGCTGCTGTCGGAAACGCCTGTATAAGACAACAACTGTCTGGCGCAGTTGTTAGATCGGTTACTGCTGCTGCAATGGCAGGTTATCAAGATTTAAGAGAGTTCGAAATTGGTGTTATAGTAGGCACACGAGCGATGGGACACAGCATCTCCGAGGCAGCTATGAAGTGAAGATTTTCCCGTACGACCATTTGACGAGTGTACCGTGAATATCAGGAATCCGGTTGTTGTTGTTGTGGTCTTCAGTCAGACATTGGTCTGATGCAGCTCTCCATGCTACTCTATCCTGTGCAAGCTTCTTCATCTCCCAGTACCTACTGAAACCTACATCCTTCTGAATCTGTTTAGTATATTAATCTCTTGGTCTCCCTCTACGATTTTTACCCTCCACGCTGCCCTCCAATACTAAATTGGTGATCCCTTGATGCCTCAGAATATGCCCTACCAACCGATCCCTCCTTCTAGTCAAGTTGTGCCACATGTTTCTCTTCTCCCCAATTCTATTCAATACCTCCTCATTAGTTATGTGATCTACCCATCTAATCTTCATCATTCTTCTGTAGCACCACATTTCTAAAGCTTCTATTCTCTTCTTGTCTAAACTATTTATCGTCCACGTTTCACTTCCATACATGGCTACACTCCATACAAATACTTCCAGAAACGACTTCCTGACACTTAAATCTATACTCGATGTTAACAAATTTCTCTTCTTCAGAAACGCTTTCCTTGACATTGCCAGTCTACATTTTACATCCTCTCTACTTCGACCATCATCAGTTATTTTGCTCCGCAAATAGCAAAACTCATTTACTACTTTAAGCGTCTCATTTCCTAATCTAATTCTCGCAGCATCACCCGATTTAATTCGACTACATTCCATTCTCCTCGTTTTGCTTTTGTTGATGTTCATCTTATATCCTCCCTTCAAGACACTGTCCATTCCGTTCAGCTACTCTTCCAAGTCCTTTGCTGTCTCTGACAGAATTACAATGTCATCGCCGAACATCGAAGTTTTTATTTCTTATCCATGGATTTTAATTCTCTTCTGTCCGGTAAAACATCAAATCTCCGAAACCACTGCGGCCAGAAAGAGATCCTGCAAGATCGGGACTAACGACAACTGAAGTGAATTGTTCACAGTGACAGAAGTGCAACCCTTCCGCAAATTTCTGCAGATTTAATTGTTGGCCCATCAACAAGAGTCAGAGTGCGAATCATTCAACGAAACAACATCGATACGGTCTTTCGGAGCCGAAGAGCCACGACACAAACCTTTATGCTTCGCTTGGGTCCGTCAACACCGACATTGAACTGTTGATGACTGGCAACATGAAGCCTGGTCGGACGAGTCTCGTTTCAAATTGTATCGAGCAGATGGGCGCCTGTAGTTGGCGTGATATGGAACCCCTGATACTTCTAGATACGACTCTGACACACACGTAAGCATCTTGTCTGATCACCTGCCTTCATTCATGTCCATTGTGCATTCAGACGGACTTGGGCAATTTCAGCAGGACAATGCGACACCTCACACGTCCAGAATTGCTACACAGTGTCTCCAGGAACACTCTGTTGAGTTTCAACACTTTCGCTGGTCACCAAACTCCCCAGATGTGAACAGTATTGAGCTTATCTGGGATGCCTTGCAACGTTCTCTTCAGAAGAGATCTCCACCCCCTGGTACTCTATATCACGGCCAGACCTGCAGAATTTATGGTGTCAGTTCCCACCAGCACTATTTTAGACATTAGTCGAGTCCACGCCACATCCTGTTGCGGCACGTTTGCGTACTCGCGGGAGCCCTACACGATTTTAGGTAGGTGTACCAGTTTCTTTGGCTCTTCAGTGTTTATACTGTCCTCGGTTATTCTTGTTACGTATAAACCGTGGATGCCCCTTATACTTAATAAACGGCTCAAGACTCAGAAACAATGTTTATGCAGAATCATAGCAGGCGAAAGTGAGATTATTTACCTGAACGCTCGATACGCTTTCATTTACGAGGAGCACGTAAAGATGCCTGGAAAATAGTGTCTCCCGCCACGTCTGAGTGGCTGTGATGGATTTCATCTGATTTCATGCAGCCCACACAACTGAACTGTCATGAACTTGGTTCTTTGTGACAGTTCTCTGTAGCACACTGCAGGGTCAATGAGGACAATCCTACACCCTTTTCGATGGGGAGTGTTTGGTCACCCACCGTACAGCCCAGACTTGACCCGCTCTGATTTTCATCTCTGCTAGCACAAACCGCTGGCTATGAAGACAACAGTTTTGCGCACACAACAAGCTGCAGCCCAGTGCAGAGAATTGTCAGGAAGCATAGGTCGATGACTTCTATGTTGAGGTTATTGTAAACTTGGTACAACGCTACGACGAATGTCTCAGTCGGGTGGGCGACAATGTAGAGAAGTAGCTGGAAGGTGGAAACAACTGTTACAATTAAAACGTTTTTCATTTTCACTGTGGTTTTCATTACGTGACGGATCGGACCTTACTTTACGAATAGTCCTCGTATGCACCTGCCGATGTACTGAAGAAACAAGGAGTTTTGCAGTGGGACCATCTATTTTTAATGGCATTTAGTTGCTCGTGAAAAAGGTGTATGGTGATATAACACATGGCAATGTTCAGTCACAACTTCGTCAGCGTAACAGTTAAATACGTTGCCGATTTGCATGGGCACAGTGTCTGCATCTACATGATTACTTTGCAGTTCACAATCAAGTGGGTGGCACAGTGTTCATTGAATCACCTTCAAGTTATTTCTCTGCGGTTCCACTCTCTAAGAGCTCGCGGGAAAAACGAGCCTGTGCGGCTGGTCCCGGCGGAGGTTCGAGTCCTCCCTCGGGCATGGATGTGTGTGTCTGTCCTTAGGATAATTTAAGTTAAGTAGTGTGTAAGATTAGGGACTGATGACCATAGCAGTTAAGACTCATAAGATTTCACACACATTTCATTTTTTTTTTTTTTTGAAAAACGAGAAGTCTTTCTGTGTGAGCTCGCGAGTTCTGGTTTCTCTTATTTCCTGCTTCTGCTAATAGAACTTGTCTGGAAGGTGCCGCTTCCAACCACAACTTTTCAAAACAGTTGCTGCTCACTTCAGGAAGGGTCGCCACAAGTGATCCACAAAACTACCGTCCCGTATTCTTGGCATCCATTTGCTGTAGAATCGTAGAACATTTTCTGTGCTGCAGCGTAATGAGCTACCTCGAACAGAACGACCTTCTCAATGCTAACCAGAATGGTTTTCGAAAACATCGATCGTGTCGAATGCAACTCGCACTTTTCTCTCATGACCTCCAGAAAGCCATGAATCAAGGCAGTCAAATAAAACCACTATCTCTCTGTTTCTGTTTGACTCCCAGCCACACCTATGCTTGTTATCACAAGTACGATCGTATTAGGTATCAGATAAAATATGTGACTTGATTGACGGTATCTTATTAGGGAGAACGCAGCATGTTATCTTGGATGGAAAGTCATCGTCAGATGTAGACGTAATTCGTGTTTTACTCCAGGGAAATGTGTTGGGTCCCTTCCTCTCCATGTTGTATAATATTGATCTTGCGGTTAATATTAATAGTAACCTCCGACTTCTCGCAAATGATCCAGGTATCTGTAACGAAGTACAGTCTCAAAGAAGCTGTACAAATATTCCGGCAAATATCTTGACAAGATTTCAAAGTAGCGCACAGATTAGTAACTTACTTTAAAAGTTCAGAAATGTTAAATTATGTACATAATAAAATATAGTTACCTACGGATATGCGTGAGACACAGCTGGAATCGGTAAACTCATACAAATAGCTTGGTGTAATGCTTACTTGGACACGAAATACAGCCACCACATAGCGTTATGTCGACGGTAACTGAGGTAGCAGACTTCGGTTTGTAGGTAGAAGACTAGGGAACGCCATCAGCAGATTGCCAGTACATCACTCTCATGATCCGTCCTAGAATACTGCTGAACTGTGTGAGATCCATAAGAAACAGGACTCGCAGAGCGTACTGAACGTAGACAGCGAAGGGTAGTACGAAATGTCACATGTTTCCAGAATGAGATTTTCACTCTGCAGCGGAGTGTGCGCTGATATATCAACGCACACTCCGCTGCAGAGTGAAAATCTCATTCTGGAAACAGCCCCCAGGCTGTGGCTAAGCCGTGTCTCCGCAATATCCTTTCTTTCAGGAGTGCTAGTTCTGCAAGATTCGCAGGAGAGCTTCTGTAAAGTTTGGAAGGTAGGAGACGAGACACTGGCAGAAGTAAAGCTGTGAGGACCGGGCGTGAGTCGTGCATCGGTAGCAGAGGTCCCGAGTTCGAGTCTCGGTCGGGCACACAGTTTTAATCTGCCAGGAAGTTTCATGTCACATGTTTGTTTGAGACGCGGGCGAGTGTCACTGAGGTGTCGAACAAACTGAAGATGCAGACACTTGCAGATAGAGGTAAACTATCCCGAGAAATCTACTAACAAATTTTCAAGAAACGTCTTTAAACTATGATTAGAAACGTACTATATCTTCTACGTATCACTCCCATAGGGATTGTGAGGAAAATATTACCCGTAAATTTACAGCACGCACGATCATTCTTCCCGCGTTCCATATGCGCATAGAACTGATACGGTGGGATGTACTCAGTGCCATGCACTTCACAGTGGTTAGCAGAGCATAGATGCAGCTTTAGATGTACAAAGGGAAACCATTCCAGTAAAGAGCAAGTCACTACCGTAGTCTTGAAGTCGCTGATCAGAACCAACTGTACAAGAATACAGGATGTCCAACCACCTGTCCCTGGCGCAGTCTGCGATTTGTGCTTTTACCAGTGTGTGTGTGTGGGGGGGGATGTCTTAGGGGGTTAGTATAATTACATATGTTACTAGCTTGGACTGCGGAGTTACCCATGGTTAAACAGTTATTTATAAATAGATGTTAATGCCGAAACTCACTATGCACGCATATGCACTATCAGAAAAGCCATCCCTTGTTATATCTTTAAAAGTTCATTATAGGTAAAGCTTATTTACAAATCATCTACATACAGGTATACGACAGGAATTCAAAAAGTAAAGACTCATTTGTGAAAAGCTGTACTTATTCTGATGATAGAAAACTGAAACATGCGTTATTTTTCTACGTAACCTCCCTGGACTTAATGTAGTTTTCCCGACGTTTTACGAGTTTTTTTTTTATTTCATCAGAAAATACATTTTTCGGTTGCATCTGTAACCAATTTTGCACCGCAGCAATGACGTCTTCATCACTTTCAAATCTTCCGTTAAGGGTCGGTCTGTACTGTATGGTGGATGTTCCAGCACCTCGAATCTCAACTTCTTTTTGCGTCGGCTGTCCGTTTGGCAGAATGTGGGCGAGCGTTATCTTGCTGCAGGATGACACCTCTTCACAGTTTTCCACGACGTTTGGATCTGATTGCAGGTTTTAGTTTCGTACGCAACACATCACATCCACCATACAATACAGACCTTGCTCTAAAGCCTCGTTTACGCTGGGGCGACGTCTTGCAACATTGTCGCATGCTACGGAAATGTGGCGTGCGTCGCCTTGTAGCATGCTACAAAAGGCAACATCTTGCGGCGTATGCTGCATGCGGCAGGTTAATTTATACCAAAGCAACAGAATTTGTGCCACACGTGTGTCGGTCTTGCAGTATAAATGATGATAAAGTATCGCAGCGGCGGCCTACTTGGTACTTGCACGTGCAGCTAACAACGGAAATGAAAACCAAAGGAAAAGAAAACGATGGTGGAAGAGAAGAGTATTTAAAGAAGGTCCACGAAATAGTATCCTAGGAACTAGAAGCACACGATGGTGCGTTATTTAGTAATATGTGCTTTCGTCCCAGGCGCGTTAGTCCGCGCCATACCGTTGCCAAAAGGTGGCCTAACGGTAAATGTTCGCACAGGCACCGGGCCGGTCACAACCCTGTGTCAGGGCCCGGGGTGGGACTTTCAGTCCCCAGCTCACCCAACTCTGCGGTACGACTGCTGCGGTATGACTGCCACACTACTTCCCTCGCAAGCTCGCAAGTAAACGGATGACGCACCTTAGACGAAAGCAACAATGACAACATGAGAATGGTGCTTTAGTTCTAAATGTTTTGAAATGCTTAACTACTACATAACACTTTTTCAAAATTAATAAGCAAACATATTAATAGTATTACTTTATTTATCGTGCCAGAAGCAAACTAAAAACAATATTAGATACATTACTACATACATACATACATTATGGTTTATAAATTAAACTAGTCAAGAATGAAACAAATGATTAGACACAGATTGTGTTGTAAAACATAAGGTAATTTTAATCTATACAGTGGATGCCCAAAAATTTGCAACGTCCAGTGCACTTTGTGTAGCGTTTACGAGGTCCTCCATGGTGTACACAGTTGGAGGTAGTGTGCATTGTAGTAGATGTGTTGATGTCTGCACGGCAGCTCCGCAGTCACACTGGAGAGAGTCCACCTGGAAGCCCCACCTCTCCAGATTACTCTTGGATCTTTTTTTTAATACAGTCTTACTATTAATACTATTCGGAAACAAACATGCGAATAGTATTAATAGTAAGACTGTATTAAAAACTTTCAGTGTTCGGCTCCACAAATTTAAATTATATGAGTTTTACTCCAGTGCATGGGAAATAAACATCCCAGGTTGGGAAGCATAAACTAAAGCCAGAGGAGGGGATGGTCTGATGGAGCCGGGGGGGGGGGGGAATCCCCCCCATGCAAATCGCACACTGCCCTGGCGTAGACGAAGCCCAGCTGCCACCGTGCATTGGAAACCAGCTACGGAATCTACGACGTCCGTCTCGTGTTTGATCCAGTTGTGCATTTCACAAGCGACTGCTGTAGCTTTTTAGGACGAGAACGCTGACAATTTGTATTATTACCTAGTTCCACGCACAATAATATCTACCGATATAGACCAGCGAAGTTTCTTTTTCCTTTTTTTTCATAATCATCATCATCATCATCATTTAAGACTGATTATGCCTTTCAGCGTTCAGTCTGGAGCATAGTCCCCCTTATAAAATTCCTCCACGATCCGCTATTCAGCGCTAACATTGGTGCCTCTTCTGATGTTAAACCTATTACTTCAAAATCATTCTTAACCGAATCCAGGTACCTTCTCCTTGGTCTACCCCGACTTCTCCTACCCTCTACTGCTGAACCCATGAGTCTCTTGGCTAACCTTGCTTCTCCCATGCGTGTAACATGACCCCAGCATCTAAGCCTGTTCGTCCTGACTGCTGCATCTATAGAGTTCATTCCCAGTTTTTTCTTTGATTTCCTCATTGTGAACACCCTCCTGCCGTTGTTCCCATCTACTAGTACTTGCAATCATCCTAGCTACTTTCATATCCATAACCTCAACCTTATTGATAAGGCAACCTGAATCCACCCAGCTTTCGCTCCCATACAACAAAGTAGTTGGTCGAAAGATTGAACGGTGCACAGATAACTTAGTCTTGGTACTGACTTCCTTCTTGCAGAAGAGAGTAGATCGTAGCCGAGCACTCACTGCATTAGGTTCGCTATTTTTTTTTTTTTTTCAAAAGCCTTCTGATGGGTTTGTTGCGGCCCGAACCACGAACTCCTCTCCGGTGACAACCTCTTCATATCAGAGTAGCACTTGCAACCTACGTCCTCAATTATTTGCTGAATGTATTCCAGTCCTGTCTTCGTCTACAGCTTTTGCCCTCTGCAGCTCCCTCTACTACCAAGAAGATCATTCCCTCATGTCTTAACAGACGTCCTATCACCCTGTCCCTTCTCCTTATCAGTGTTTCCCACATATTCCTTTCCTCTCCGATTCTACGCGGTACCTCCTCATTCCTCACCTTATCAGTCCACCTAATTTTCCACATTCGTGTGTAACACCACGTGTCAAATGCTTCCATTCTCTTCTGTTCCGGTTTTCCCAGAGCCCATGTCTCACTATCATACAATGCTGTGCTCCAGAAGTACATTCTCAGAAATTTCTTCCTCAAATGGAGGCCTGTGTTTGATGCTAGTAGACTTCTCTTGGCCAGGAATGCCCTTCCTGCCAGTGCAAGTCTGCTTTTGATGTCCTCCTTGCTCCGTCCGTGACTGGTTACTTTGCAGCCTAGGTAGCAGAATTCCTTGACGTCATCTGCTTCGTGACCATCAGTCTCTCGCTGTTCTCATTTCTGCTACTTCTCATTACTTTGTCTTTCTTCGATATTCTGTAATTAAATTGTTCATTCCATTCAGCATATCGTGTGATTCTTCTTGTTTTCAGTCAGGATAGCAATTTCGTCAGCGAATCGTATCATTGATATACTTTCACCTAGAATTTTAATTCCACTAATGAATCTTTCTTTTATTTCCTTCATTTATTTCTCGATGTAGAGGTCGAACAGTAGGGGCGAAAGGCTACATCCTTATCTTACAGCCGGCCGTGGTGGCCGTGCGGTTCTAGGCGCTTCAGTCTGGAGCCGCGAGACTGCTACGGTCGCAGGTCCGAATCCTGCCTCGGGCATGGATGTGTGTGATGTCCTTAGCTTAGATAGGTTTAAGTAGTTCTAAGTTCTAGGGGACTGATGACCTCAGATGTTAAGTCCCATAGTGGTCAGAGCCATTTGAACCATTTGAAACTTATCTTACACCCTTTTTAATCCGAGCACTTCGTTACTGGTCGTCCATCCTTATTATTCGCTCTTGGCTCATCTACACACCTGGAAATGGAAAAAAGAACACATTGACACCGGTGTGTCAGACCCACCATACTTGCTCCGGACACTGCGAGAGGGCTGTGCAAGCAATGATCACACGCACGGCACAGCGGACACACCAGGAACCGCGGTGTTGGCCGTCGAATGGCGCTAGCTGCGCAGCATTTGTGCACTGCCGCCGTCAGTGTCAGCCAGTTTGCCGTGGCATTCGGAGCTCCATCGCAGTCTTTAACACTGGTAGCATGCCGCGACAGCGTGGACGTGAACCGTATGTGCAGTTGACGGACTTTGAGCGAGGGCGTATAGTGGGCATGAGGGAGGCCGGGTGGACGTACCGCCGAATTGCTCAACACGTGGGGCGTGAGGTCTCCACAGTACATCGATGTTGTCGCCAGTGGTCGGCGGAAGGTGCACGTGCCCGTCGACCTGGGACCGGACCGCAGCGACGCACGGATGCACGCCAAGACCGTAGGATCCTACGCAGTGCCGTAGGGGACCGCACCGCCACTTCCCAGCAAATTAGGGACACTGTTGCTCCTGGGGTATCGGCGAGGACCATTCGCAACCTTCTCCATGAAGCTGGGCTACGGTCCCGCACACCGTTAGGCCGTCTTCCGCTCACGCCCCAACATCGTGCAGCCCGCCTCCAGTGGTGTCGCGACAGGCGTGAATGGAGGGACGAATGGAGACGTGTCGTCTTCAGCGATGAGAGTCGCTTCTGCCTTGGTGCCAATGATGGTCGTATGCGTGTTTGGCGCCGTGCAGGTGAGCGCCACAATCAGGACTGCATACGACCGAGGCACACAGGGCCAGCACCCAGCATCATGGTGTGGGGAGCGATCTCCTACACTGGCCGTACACCACTGGTGATCGTCGAGGGGACACTGAATAGTGCACGGTACATCCAAACCGTCATCGAACCCATCGTTCTACCATTCCTAGACCGGCAAGGGAACTTGCTGTTCCAACAGGACAATGCACGTCCGCATGTATCCCGTGCCACCCAACGTGCTCTAGAAGGTGTAAGTCAACTACCCATGCCAGCAAGATCTCCGGATCTGTCCCCCATTGAGCATGTTTGGGACTGGATGAAGCGTCGTCTCACGCGGTCTGCACGTCCAGCACGAACGCTGGTCCAACTGAGGCGCCAGGTGGAAATGGCATGGCAAGCCGTTCCACAGGACTACATCCAGCATCTCTACGATCGTCTCCATGGAAGAATAGCAGCCTGCATTGCTGCGAAAGGTGGATATACACTGTACTAGTGCCGACATTGTGCATGCTCTGTTGCCTGTGTCTATGTGCCTGTGGTTCTGTCAGTGTGATCATGTGATGTATTTGACCCCAGGAATGTGTCAATAAAGTTTCCCCTTCCTGGGACAATGAATTCATGGTGTTCTTATTTCAATTTCCAGGAGTGTATATACCGTATATTACCCGTCTCACCCAAACTTCCTGGCAGTGGATAAAGCGACCAGCTGGACTGGCGTCAGTGCAGCCAGAAAGCTTAAGGGCTGAAAGTGCTCCGCGGTGTCAGACTGCACGAGACGTGTCGCGAGAGCCGTCCCCGTGATTGGCCGGAGCCGTTGTTTACAACGAGCACCTCGGCACAGATGCGGCCGTGCTAATCCGCAGCGCGCTGGCGCCGCCACGCCGTGACTGACTGCGACTAATTACCCCGCCTGCCGCCGCCGCACCTGCCCGACAGCTGGCCGGCATTACTCACGCGCCCCCCTCTGGCGCCGCACTGCGCTGTCCGCTCAAAGATTTCCCGCACCACCAACCCTTCCTCGCTCTCCAATGTACGGTACTGATTCCGCGACTTACGCCACCCAAATACTACTTCTCCACTCGAAGGTGTAGCGCGGCTATTGATTGCAGTGCGCTGAGCACGGGTTTCATCTACAGCTACATCCATACTCCGCAAGCCACCTGACGGTGTGTGGCGGAGGGTACATTGAGTACCTCTATCTCCCTTCTATTCCAGTCTCGCATTGTTCGTGGAAAGAAAGATTGTCGGTATGCCTCTGTGTGGGCTCTAATCTCTCTGATTTTATCCTCATGGTCTCTTCGCGAGATATACGTAGGAGGGAGTAATATACTGCTTGACTCCTCGGTGAAGGTATGTTCTCGAAACTTCAACAAAAGCCCGTACCGAGGTACTGAGCGTCTCTCCTGCAGAGTCTTCCACTGGAGTTTGTCATCTCCGTAGCGCTTTCGCGATTACTAAATGATCCTGTAACGAAGCGCGCTGCTCTCCGTTGGATCTCCTCTATCTCTTCTATCAACCCTATCTGGTACGGATCCCACACTGATGAGCAGTATTCAAGCAGTGGGCGAACAAGTGCACTGCCCTTGTTTTCTTATTGCATTTCCTTAGGATTCTTCCAATGAATCTCAGTCTGGCATCTGCTTTACCGACGATCAGCTTTATATGATGATTCCATTTTAAATCACTCCAAATGCGTACTCCCAGATAATTTATGGAATTAACTGCTTCCAGTTGCTGACCTGCTATATTGTAGCTAATTGATAAAGGATCTTTCTTTCTATGTATTCGCAGCACATTACACTTGTCTACATTGAGATTCAATTGCCATTCCCTACACCATGCGTCAATTCGCTGCAGATCCTCCTGCATTTCAGTACAATTTTCCATTGTTACAACCTCTCGATATACCACAGCATCACCCACAAAAAGCCTCAGTGAACTTCCGATGTTATCCACAAGGTCATTTATGTATATTGTGCATAGCAACGGTCCCACGACACTCCCCTGCGGCACACCAGAAATCACTCTTACTTCGGAAGACTTCTCTCCATTCAGAATGCCATGCTGCGTCCCCACATACAAGGTATTAGAGGTACGAATATTATGATCATTGGTACCTTAATAACTATTCATTTAAGTATGTAAGTTGTTTTTTTCTTTCTATGCGTCTAACAGTCTTCCCGCAAACGCGTTATATAATTTACTTCCAAATGATTTCTGCACGGACGTCAAAGCGCCGCTACGCGGACTACGCCTGTCAGTATAGACTTTCCGCTTTGCGTTCAATATGTGACCTGCTGCCTGGAGGAAAAAAAAATAAATAAATAAAAAAATAATGACTTGCTCTTTCCATTTTTAGACGCAGATACTAACCAACCTAAAAACATACTACTCCTAAAAGCTAAAATTATTATTCTAAAATGCAGTAAATACTGATCTAATGCTGTTGAACACACTGTCCTCAGTCACCAATAAAAATATCTGCACTTGTATCCCTAACACGCTGTATGGCAAAAGCTAACCTCACTAGAGAAAAATAAAGTATAAACGAGACTATCTGTAGCCATTGTAATTCCCACCCTTCGACAATGCCCTAACTTGAAATCTCCACACCAATGTAACACCTATAATGTATATCGTATGGACTACTGGTACAAGTGCAAGGGGGAATCCTTTCCATGAAGCCTCTAATAACTGTCACCATACGTACGATACATAGGCACATCATTCAATAACTCACTACATCCCACGCTAACCACAGAAATTGCACTGTTCGCCAACAATTACAGCACCACAAAGGTAGCAAATTATGAAATATGAAAGATACCTGATTAAATTTAGAGGTGAACTGAGGGTCTGCAGGGTACAATAAAGCTTCAGGCTATGGCAGAAAAAAGGCTCTAACCCAATTGTGCATCCAGTCGAAATGAGATTGCTTGACAGATAAAGACTCATCACCCCATTCTCTATCAAGACTATGTCAGAGTTCACTAGTCGTAGTGGCTGGTGAAGGAATGGTTCAGCATACAGAACTTAAAAGCTGTACAATATCCAAGAGGAAACAATAAGTTTCGCAGACCAAAAACAAAGCCGGCCGGAGTGGCCGAGCGGTTCTAGGCGCTACAGTCTGGAACCGTGCGACCGCTACGGTCGCAGGTTCGAATCCTGCCTCGGACATGGCTGTGTGTGATGTCCTTAGGTTAGTTAGGTTTAAGTAGTTCTAAGTTCTAGGGGACAGATGACCTCAGAAGTTAAGTCCCATAGTGCTCAGAGCCATTTGAACCATTTGAACCAAAAACAAAGTACTTAAATTAAAAGGTGCATAGGACAGGGTTGCAGTTATCCACCCCTACTTTCCAGTCTATACATCGAAGGAACAACAACAGAAATGGAAAAGTGCAAGAATAGAACTAAAATTCACAGGAAAAGGATATCAATGATAATATGCTATTACTACCCTCAGTCAAAATGAAGAAGAATATAGGATCTTTTGAACGGAATGAACAGTCGGACGAGTACAGAACATGGATTCAGAGCAAACCGGAAAAAGACAAAAGTAATGACAAGTAGCAGAAATGGGAACAACGAGAAACTCGACATCGAAATTGGTGATCACGAAGTGGACAAACTTAAGGAAATCTGTTCCCTTGGAAGCAAAATAACTCGTCACGGACGAAGCAAGGAGGACATAAAAAGCACACTGGCACAGGTAAACAGGCTGGTCGTGAGGAGTCACACGTGGGTCTTAATTTGAGGGAGAAATTTTTGAGAATGTATGTTTACAGCACAGCTTTGTATTGTAGTCAATTATGGACAGTGGGAAAATCGGAACAGAAGAGAATCGAAGTGTTTGAGTTATGCTGCTACAAAGAATGTTGAAAATTATGTGGAATGATGAGTTAGGGAATGAGGAGGTTCTACACAGAGTGGGCGAGAATAGTGACTGACTGCATGAAACCAAGCAGAAGACGCCTAAAAAACACAAGAAATTGCTGAAACATACACTCTTGCAGTCTTGCATTATCTTGTTGAAAAACAACTTTACAGAGACCTCAAAGAAAAGATACAGCCAACAACCTTAACACATCTAAAATGTGCCGCCTGCTTCCTAGACTACTAACGACACAAATCAGAGATGATAAGGTGTTGTGCAGCACCACGCAACAATAAAGTGCTGTATCGATAGGCCACAATTCTACCATTGTAGAATTCCGACAGGTACTGGGATGTGTGTACCCTTCCTATAATAGGCGTAACATGATCTCACAGACAAACAAGATCCATATATGAAACTTACTGGCAGATTAAAAGTGTGTGCTGAACGGAGGCTTGAACTTGGGAACTTATCCTTTTGTAGGCAAGTGCTCTGCCGACTGAGTACTACCCAGGAACCACTCAGGACTCGTCCTCCAAGCTTTACTTCCTCCAGTACCTTCCAAACTTCACAGAAGCTTGCAAGACTAGTATTTCTGGAAGAAAGAATATTGCGGAGACATGGCTTAGCCACAGCCTGGGGGATATTTCCAGAATGAAATTACGTGTGCTGGATCGAGTCGTGCTTGGGTAGCTCAGTCGGTAGTGCATTTTGTTACTTATAATCCGTCTTGATTGCAAAATATTTTATTCATATGACCGGTTTCCGTTCATTCAGAACCATCTTGACATCTGATATTTAAGTTACAGGAGTAACCCGTCCAAATCCTGCAACTTTCACATGCTGCATGTGAAATTTCCTGGATTTGGACGGGTTACTCCTGTAACTTAAATATCAGGTGTGAAGATGGTTCTGAATGAACGGAAACCGGTCATATGAATAAAATATTTTGCAATCAAGACGGATTATAAGTAACATTATACAATCACTGGTTGCTGCTATCCCATCAGACATTATGTCTGTTTTTGCAAAGGTAGTGCATTTGCCCGTGAAAGGCAAACATTCCAAGTTCGAGTCTCGGTCCGGCACAGAGTTTTAATCTACCAGGAGGTTTCATATCAGTGCAGGTTCCGCTACAGAGTGAAAATTTAGGCCTGGAAACATTCGAAAATTATTCCTCAATGATAAACCCATTGTGAGACTTTCCATACAGAGGAAATGTAGATGGAGTTCCACCTGTTTTGCGGAGTTACTCTGCAATGCTTATCATCCACACATACAACCCATGGAACACTTCATGCCAGTTTGACCTTCGTTGCATGCAGCCTTTATGATGTAGCACGGTAAACTCATTTTGGATATCGTTTCCATAATATCAAACTTTCTTGGCCATCCTGCATCCTTCATCAAATCACACTGACTGCTCAGTTCATATTTCAGCATGCCGTTGCCATGTGTTCTCAATTACACTCCCATTTCACTGACATCGGCTTAGGTAACGTTGTATGATCACATTCTCACCCTGCAATGTACAGTATATCCAGCATAATGTAGTAAATCCATTTCACAAGCACAATCAAATCTGGTACCATTGTGCAAACCCCTGAATAAACGTAATGAATGCCGTAGCCTGACCTGTTAAATTAGCAAACCAATAATATCCCTGTTTCACTTTCCTCCTGGAAGTCTAATGATCCTATTCCATCACGATTTTACCTGGAGCTGGTCATAAAGCCACTGAATTTCTTCTTCAGTACAACTTGTTGAATTACTACCGTCACTAGCCAGCACACCAACGCCACAAAACACCACCACGTGAACCATCATCAATCAGAGAGGTGGCACACCACTCTCTCATTGCCACTCAGATTAACATTCATATTTTAGGACACGATTTCAGTGTTCTCCGGTACTATATTTGCTATATGTTTTTATGGTCACAATGTTCCTGTAACTATATGTGTAGACTGCAGAGAGCTTCTAATCGGGGACCATAGTGGAGGCAACCGAGACAGGGCAAAAGATGAAATGTGAGCCATAAATGCTGATTGCAGCGACCTGGCTGTGCCAGTGATTTAATGGTTCTAACCTGCACAGGTACTTATGGCTGCCTTCTGCCTAGGGTGAGATAAAAGGGTGCCACTTTACAAAACATTTTTCTTGGGCCAGGTGCCAATCCATCGTGGAAGATGGCTAGATGGCTGCTGTAAAATGACCTTTTGCGCAAATGGTGGGCGGGTCATAAAACTCTGTGCTTTCTCATGTTACAAGTTAGGATTACACAGACAGAGTGGCTGGTGTAAATGTCCTGTGGTGGTAAGCCTGTAAGCCCCCCTGACGCCAGAAAGTCGTCAGCTTCTTTTAGTGGAAGCTGAACAGCCTTTTCTCTGAAATTGCAAATGATCGGTCCATAAATGAGAGACTCTGGTCCAGTCTAGGTAGATGTTTTTTGCCAAAACATGGCCATACTTACCGAGAGAGTGACGCCTCCATAGTCTAAAATCTTCTCTTTTAGGACAACAGAGATTTGGAGCCGGTCATTGGCTCCTCTCAGCGTATGCAAAGTAGAGCCATGCTCCCCCAGCATGGGGACCGCACTACTGTGTCTTGGTTCGCTACCAGGCCAACAGGTCAAAATGAGAGGATAGTTAAATTAGTTTGTGCAATGTGGGCGTGCTTTTGTTTTGCTAATTCGGCTCCCATACCGAAGTCTGGTTGCAAGAGGTGGTGATTCTTTGAGGTCTTCGTTTCCGGGTCCTCCCCTGGTGGTGAACTTCAGGTCTCTCTCTCCCTAGTGGGTGAGGCTTTTAGTCTGTATCTTGCGGTAGAGTGAGTGCGTGTGACAGTATCCAACCTTACTGACAGTGGCAGAGCATATCACATATAGAGTGTCACGAGGGTGAACTCATTCTTCCTGAGTCGGCCGTCTGACGTTTGACGATTCCAGCACGCACCGTCGTGCCTGTGAGTCAAACTGGTTTGGCCAGACCAGAGAATGGGTGCACCTCACACTGAAATCTGCCGGGATTTCAGGGCTCTGATAGGGAAGTTCCCCGCGTTCTGAAAATCAGAACGCCAAACAGCGCTGCTTGCAATACGTATGTTTTTGGATAGGGTCCGCCTTTAGCAAAACACAATTTTGTTTTTTAACCCAAACATGTTTCACTACAGTTGCAGCATCTTCAGTGGACTTTTATTTCTCATCTGTTAAAGTTAAAGAATATTCTTTGCTGTTTGTATACATGTAATTAAATCGTAATTACAGATATTTGGAAAAACATAAATTATGAATTCGTACCCTTTTACCACATGGTGTGGTTTTTCTCATGTGTTGTGTTTCTACAGTGACTGCTTTGTTCCACAGTTTGTCATCTCCAACCACTTACACCTTAACGTAGATATATTGTTTAAGCCAAAATTACGGCCGGTCCGTTGTGGCCGAGCGGTTCTAGGCGCTTCAGTCTGGAGCCGCGCGACCGCTACCTGCCTCGGGCATGGATGTGTGTGATGTCCTTAGGTTAGTTAGCTTTAAGTAGTTCTAAGTTCTAGGGGACTGATGCCCTCAGATGTTGAGTCCCATAGTGCTCAGAGCCATTTGAACCATTTTGAACCAAAATTACGACTTGAAATTGTTATTTCTATTCCAGAAATTAATTAATTCTGTGTGTGTTGGTGTGTGTGTGTGTGTGTGTGTGTGTGTGTGTGTGTGTGTGTGTGTGTTTATGTGTGTGTGTATGTGTGTGTGTGTGTGTGTGTCTATTTACATAATGTTTCACTTACGTTTTCTTTTTCCTCAACTTCATCACTGTCAAGCACTATATATTGAGTTGCCACTGTCACTGCCACTGTTTACCAGCTGTAAAAACAAACATGGCGGGCAATGGAACAGTTGAAGGTGTAAAAACAAGATGGTTGACAGTGGTACAGTTGAAGGCGTTCCTGGCGTGGCTTGCATAATTTCGTGTACGAGTCAGAACATTGCAGCTGCGCAGCGACCGCATCTCGCCCACATCGCGCCGTCTTCTGCTGTTGCCTAAATCAAGGTGAAAGGGTGAAGTACTGCTGCACCCTCACAGGATCGGTAACTGGTATTCACAGCTCCCTGTTCTCAGATGAACCGCAGTTTGGGGTATAGTTGATCGTAGTTCACTCTTCACAGTGGATTCATGTAAACAAAGACATATTTCGCGGTAAAAAGGGATTAATTCAGGGTAGAATCTACACTCCTGGAAATGGAAAAAAGAGCACATTGACACCGGTGTGTCAGACCCACCATACTTGCTCCGGACACTGCGAGAGGGCTGTACAAGCAATGATCACACGCACGGCACATCGGACACACCAGGAACCGCGGTGTTGGCCGTCGAATGGCGCTAGCTGCGCAGCATTTGTGCACCGCCGCCGTCAGTGTCAGCCAGTTTGCCGTGGCATACGGAGCTCCATCGCAGTCTTTAACACTGGTAGCATGCCGCGACAGCGTGGACGTGAACCGTATGTGCAGTTGACGGACTTTGAGCGAGGGCGTATAGTGGGCATGCGGGAGGCCGGGTGGACGTACCGCCGAATTGCTCAACACGTGGGGCCTGAGGTCTCCACAGTACATCGATGTTGTCGCCAGTGGTCGGCGGAAGGTGCACGTGCCCGTCGACCTGGGACCGGACCGCAGCGACGCACGGATGCACGCCAAGACCGTAGGATCCTACGCAGTGCCGTAGGGGACCGCACCGCCACTTCCCAGCAAATTAGGGACACTGTTGCTCCTGGGGTGTCGGCGAGGACCATTCGCAACCGTCTCCATGAAGCTGGGCTACGGTCCCGCACACCGTTAGGCCGTCTTCCGCTCACGCCCCAACATCGTGCAGCCCGCCTCCAGTGGTGTCGCGACAGGCGTGAATGGAGGGACGAATGGAGACGTGTCGTCTTCAGCGATGAGAGTCGCTTCTGCCTTGGTGCCAATGATGGTCGTATGCGTGTTTGGCGCCGTGCAGGTGAGCGCCACAATCAGGACTGCATACGACCGAGGCACACAGGGCCAACACCCGGCATCATGGTGTGGGGAGCGATCTCCTACACTGGCCGTACACCACTGGTGATCGTCGAGGGGACATTGAATAGTGCACGGTACATCCAAACCGTCATCGAACCCATCGTTCTACCATTCCTAGACCGGCAAGGGAACTTGCTGTTCCAACAGGACAATGAACGTCCGCATGTATCCCGTGCCACCCAACGTGCTCTAGAAGGTGTAAGTCAACTACCCTGGCCAGCAAGATCTCCGGATCTGTCCCCCATTGAGCATGTTTGGGACTGGATGAAGCGTCGTCTCACGCGGTCTGCACGTCCAGCACGAACGCTGGTCCAACTGAGGCGCCAGGTGGAAATGGCATGGCAAGCCGTTCCACAGGACTACATCCAGCATCTCTACGATCGTCTCCATGGGAGAATAGCAGCCTGCATTGCTGCGAAAGGTGGATATACACTGTACTAGTGCCGACATTGTGCATGCTCTGTTGCCTGTGTCTATGTGCCTGTGGTTCTGTCAGTGTGATCATGTGATGTATCTGACCCCAGGAATGTGTCAATAAAGTTTCCCCTTCCTGGGACAATGAATTCACGGTGTTCTTATTTCAATTTCCAGGAGTGTATATAGTTTCCACTCCAACGTATCCTTTGCCTACACTATACAACAAAAAAACTTTTTTCAGGTACAGAGATGAAACATGTTGGACATGACTAATTTGGACTTGCTGAATCTGAAAATGCAGTTAGATTTTCGCCATCACGCTCCATTTTTTTTTTTTTTGTTACGGAGGTTTTTAAATGCCTATATCTAAAAACAGAGACTAGGTTTGTCTACACTAAATTTAGACAATATGTAACATACTTAATGCCATAAAACTCTAGTGTCCTGGGCCTAATGTATGTTTTTACACGAAAAACTGCAACATCCATTTGCTCGATGATAATGATTATGATGGTGGTAGAAGGTTGAGTCTTTCTGATGACAACTTTCTTCTGTGGGATATATATCCTTCACGCTTCAAAAATCAACAGTAATCACTTAACATTGAAGGGTTCCATCTACCTTTATAGCGGCTTTCCATTCGCAAAATGTCGTGATGGAACCTTTCTCCGTGTTCGTCACTAACCGCTCCCAAATTGGTAGGGAAGAAATCTAAATGACAATGAGGGAAGTGCATTTTTAGTGACTTTCTGCATCCACGATTTTTATAGTTCTCTAAAAGAGTTCCCACTAATATGTCACTGTATAATGTTTATCTGTTGCACGGCTGTCCCAAAGACAAAGGAAACTGCAGTACTTTGTGAAACCACTTAGGAGACCATTTAGTAAGCCAGTCACCTTAAGACCACCACATATTTTCCAATTTTTTTCCTTTTACTTAATAGCTTCAAGTATCTCTGACAAATTTACATAGTTCTCTTTCATAGTCGCAGAGAGCCCTACAGCTACAGATGGAAACGTATTACCATTATGCAGTAGTACAGCCTTCAGACTTGTCTTGGAAGCGCCGCTCAGCAGTATAGTATGGTATGTTTAACTGTTTCATTAAACCTACTACATCAATAAAGGAACAAACGTTGCCCACCATACGGTAAAACGTCATCAGATCTTTATCACGCTGCCTAAAGTGAGTAATTCTTGATGAAGTAAGTTCCATTCCTTAAGACGTGAACATAAAATTTTTGCATGTTCCTTGGATAAGTATAAATCACAAACTAGGTCATTCAAGTCTGCTCGTGTAATTAAATGTGGTCTTTGCTTTGGAAAATGGTCCTCTTCACTTCATTGACATTGTGCGTCCTCTGCGTTTGTTGTAGATTTATGATCAGAATTAGGAACTTCTTCCCACACTAGTGGAGGAGTTTGAACTGGCAGGTCTTCACCGTGGGAAACAGGTCTAATTGCTGAGGACAGGTTAGGGTACTTAATATTCTTCTTCTTCTTTGATGAAAACCCCTACTATTAACTGCTTTTATATTACTGTGGTGGGACATGAGTAGCTTCTCTGAGACATATATTTGTGATTAAAGTGAGCAACAGACTGCAACTCCTCAGCAATACTGCTACATTTTCCCGATGTTCCAAAGCAGTACCAGATATTTTGAATCTTGGGAAATGTCAAGTCGTTTCAGGTTTATGATTACTCATGAATGTCTACTGCATCATGATATAACAGTTGTTTTTCCTTGATCGCGAGGATTGCTGCCTAGAAATACAAGGCAGGAAAAACAGCAAGAATCTTTACCATGCAGCAGAAATGCGGTGTGTTTAAACTTTCTAGAACATTAAAAAGTGAAACAAGTCATTCTAGAAGATTCTACGAAATTTGTAAAGTACCAGAGGGGTTTAGGCAGTTGTACAATGGGGAGGGTGGTTCGGAATTCGTGCCTGAGTAGCTCCCCCAGTAATAGCAACGCCTGCGAAAGGCAAGGTATTGTATTCGAGTTCCCGGTCAGCACTCATATTTAATCTGCCAGGAAGTTTGTAAGGTGTGAGTTATGTAATTAACTCAGAAACTCTCATGAACAGGCACGTAAAGGCGTGAATTATTAAGCTGTGCTGTAACATATAAAACTCTTTACGCACCAGAAAACAAATTGGAAATGCTTTATGACAACGAATATTTAATTGAATACTCATAAACACGCACGCTTATTTAATATAGCTGCGAAGGAAATTAATTTTGCATGTCTGACTGTTCAAACACGAAACAATGAGTAATGTTCCTCTGCGAAACTGTCCAAAAACTACAAATTCTGTTTGTTTTTGCCTTATAACCACAAGCAGTACAAACGAGGACGTTTCCTCGTGTTCGTACTCACTAAATCCAAAATTGAAATAATAATTAAATAAATGTTTTTTGAATCGCAGACGTTAGAACATGACTTTAAAAGATGATCTCCTCCTAATATCGCAATTAGAGAGTTCTTCGCTGTCGCATATTCCATCATATAAGCTCACTGGACAAAACGAATAGTCACCCGTAGAGAAATCACTTAATGCCGTGTAATTCTGCCCCTGGACTTTGTAACCACTTGGGTTCGCTTAGTAAGTGAGTACACAAGATTGTGCAGACGCGTCGCATCTAGGTTAAGACTCTCGCTGTGGATCTGATCGCACGAGTCCACCAAATTGCGGGGATGGTGATGTCGGCGTTTTAGCCAGGAATTCAATATGGCCCACAGATTTTCTATGGAATTCAAGTCAGGCGATTTTGCAGGCCAGTCGATATGTAACAGGATGGGGAAGTGCTCATAAAACCAGTCACATATTCATCTTGCCCGATTAATGTTGCCGTTGTCTTTTATGTGCCGGTAAGAGCAATGGCCTCTTGCGAGGCGAACAGCCCCAACTGTTCACTGCACGCAGTTCCAGGGCCAATGTTCTCTCGCCAACAGTTTGGGGTAGACCTACATTCACTGCTTGCAGCATTTCTGTCGGGCTTGGAAGGGATTTTGACTCATAAGCTGTGAAACGCGTTCCTTGTCCCTCTCAAGCAGGAACCGCTCCTGACCACAATTCTGACGTCGTGTTTCTTGGCCACGTGTGTCACACCGCTGCTTACAGACACGGCGAACAGTCCGCCGGGAAACGCCAACAAATCCCCCAGCTTTACACACTGTACGGTCGTGAGCACGGCCAAACACGAGTGCCTCTTTTTGTCACTCTGTCACGTCCTTATATTTATCTATGTTTACGGCCGGCCGGTGTGGCCGTGCGGTTCTAGGCGCTACAGTCTGGAACCGAGCGACCGCTACGGTCGCAGGTTCGAATCCTGCCTCGGGCATGGATATGTGTGATGTCCTTAGGTTAGTTAGGTTTAATTAGTTCTAAGTTCTAGGCGACTGATGACCTCAGAAGTTAAGTCGCGTAGTGCTCAGAGCCATTATCTATGTTTACGTATAATCTCCGCTTGGAACATAAATGTCTAACTGACTTATGCTCACATAGACGCAGTGCGTTTGCGACTGAGCACGTTAACTTGATAGCTGCGCCATCTTTACATACTTAGTTAATCTCTGTGTGCGCGCACTGCTATCATAAATTTTTTATCCACTGAGCTTATCTGACTAATATATCACATCATTCCACAATGTATTCAGAAGTCAGCAATCTTCCGAACAGCAGCTGACGTCTTACCTTTCCCCATCTGAAACCTAACTTCATACAAAGAAACTGAGTATTTGTTGCTAATGATTTCTGATTGCTGAATTTAGTTACCTGATGATCCTCCCTCAGAGCAAAGTCATCTGCAACAAGTGAGCACAATATGGCGGCATCGCAACATGTAACTGCTTGGCGTAAAGACAACGAATGAAACGATTTGGATTGACGAAATAACTTAGAGAAAATGCTCTAAATATAGACATCAAAAAAAGTTTTGCGTCACCTCGGTTCCGAGAGTTCCGGAACCTGTACAGAAATTGGTACAGAGGCAACATAAACATGATTTCCGCCCTTTTTATTGCTCACGAAACCACACATTGTATGTTGTACCACCATAAAGTGAGACCTTCGGAGGTGGTCGTCAAGGCTGCTGTACACACCGGTACCTCTTACACCCGGTAGCACGTCCTCTTGCATTGATGCATGCGTGTATTCGTCGTGGCACACAATCCACAAGTTCATCAAGGCACTGTTGGTCCAAATTGTCCCACCCCTCAACAGCGATTCGGCATAGATCCCTCAGAGTGGTTGGTGGGTCACGTCGTCTATAAACAGCCCTTTTAAATCTATCCCAGGCATTGTCGATAGGGTTCATGTCTGGAGAACATGCTGGCCACTTCAGTCGAGCGATGTCGTCACCCTGGAGGAAGTCATTCACAAGGTGTGCACGATGGGGGCGCGAATTCTCGTCCATGAAGACCAATGCCTCGCCAGTATACTGCCGATATGGTTGCACTATCGGACGGAGGATGGCATTCACTTGTCGTACTGCTGTTACGGCGCCTTCCATGACCACCAGCGGCGTACGTCGGCCCCACATAATGCCGCCCCAAAACACGCGCTGGACAGTGTGTCTAAGGCGTTCAGCCTGACCGGGTTGCCTCCAATCACGTCTCCGACTATTGTCTGGTTGAAGGCATATGCGACACTCATCGGTGAACAGAACGTGATGCCAATCCTGCCGACGACCTCCAGCTCTACCTAAGCGTCAGACCTGAAGATGTAAACACAGCAATCGCTCAGATGAATGATGATCTGTCTTCAGTAGTGACATGGGCGAAAAACCTGGGGCTTAAACTAAATGCAAAAAAGACGCAAGTAATCTTAATAGCCCATCAGAAATTAATAAGTTCAGATTTCCGCGAACGGCTACCTCCTATTCTGCTCGACGGTACTCCAATACCATATCAGAAAACAGTGAAGAACTTGGGTGTAACTTTGGATGAGCATCTCAACTGGGCGGAGAATACAGTCGCAGTGTGCCGAAAGACGTCTGCTTGTCTCTATGCTCTCAAAAAGTTTCGGAACATATTTCCACAGGACTTGAAACGCCAGCTCGTGCAAGCACTCGTTCTACCGAACCTCCACTATTGTGATGTGATTCAACAAGGCATGAGTAGTGAAAACAAAAGACGGCTAGAGCTAACCACGAATGCCTGTGTGCGTTACACCTGCAACATTCACCGATATGATCATGTTAGTGCTTCATACTCCGAGCTAGGGTGGCTGCGGCCGGACAAATTGCGTGACTACCACACTCTGTGTCTACTCCACCGACTCCTCGTCGCGCAAGCACCCTAGTACCTTGCTTCAGAGATTAAAAACCTGTCATGCCATCATAATCGAAACACGAGGTCACTCTTATTTGGTATCCTAACTGTGCCCACTCACAAAACAAAAACTTTTGCAAACTCCTTCTCAGTTGCCGCTGTCCGCCTCTGGAACAAACTGCCCCTTACCTTCGGCAAAATTCAATCTCCTGCTGCTTTTAAGAAGAAGTTGAAGCATTTCCTACTATCATCCTCATAAAGTTCTCCACAAAATTAATGTACAAGGGCAATCCCCTCATCTGTCAAATAGCAAAGCTATCTTGCTCCTGAGATGCCTTTCTCTTCATCTATCTCTATTAGCCACGCAATCTTCTTTTCCTTTATATTTCCTTAATTATGTTTCATCATGTCTCTCTATTCTTCTCCTCCCTTCACCATGAGTCTCCCTCATACTCCCTGCTGCCAGCACTCCTATCTAAAATCTGTCTCTTCAATAATGTCTAATCATAACAGTACTT
Source organism: Schistocerca nitens (assembly GCF_023898315.1). Taxonomy (NCBI): domain Eukaryota; kingdom Metazoa; phylum Arthropoda; class Insecta; order Orthoptera; family Acrididae; genus Schistocerca; species Schistocerca nitens. The sequence goes on from NC_064618.1 coordinate 862,559,607, forward strand.
GTGATCTAAGAATATAAACTCTATATGTATGTATTTTTCCAGGTGTACCTTTCAAATTGTTTATTTCACTTTTTATACTAGATGTAGTTTAACATGCCTACTAAAACATATGAATGTAAAATAAGTAGAATGCCTGGTTAGATGTAAGAGAGGGCCTGATGGCCCTAATCTTGCCAGGTTAAACAAATCAATAAATAAATAAATAAAAAATCTTGAGCGGTCCATTCGGCATGTTGTTGAGCACATCTGTACCGCGCGGCATGGTGTCGTAGTTCCAAAGATGGACCTCGCCATGGACGTCGGGAGTGAAGTAGCGATTTATGCAGCCTATTGCGCACAGTTTGTGTCGTAACACGACGACCTGTGGCTACACGAAAAGTATTATTCAACATGGTGGCGTTGCTGTGAGGGCTCCTCCGAGCCACAGTCCGTACGTAACGGTCATCCACTGCTGTAGTAGCCCTTGGGCGGCCTGAGCGAGCGAGCATGTCATCGTCAGTTCCTGTCTCTCTGTATCGCCTCCACTTCCGAACAACGTCGCTTTGGTTAACTCCGAGGCACCTGGACACTTCCCTTGTTGACAGCCCTTCCTGGTACAAAACAACAATGCGGACGCGATCGTACCACTGTATTGACCGTCTAGGCGTGGTTGAACAACAGAAAACCCGAGCCGTGTACCTCCTTCGTGGTGGAATGACTGGAACTGAGCGGTTGTCGCACCCCCTTCGTCTAATAGGCGCTGCTCGTGCATGGCTGTTTACATCTTTGGTCGGGTTTAGTGACATCTCTAAACAGTCAAAGGGACTGTGTCTGTGACACAATATCCACAGTCAACGTCTATCTTTAGGGGTTCTGGGAACCGGGGCGATGCAAACTTTTCTTGATGTGTGTATATGTCCTTTGTTGTCAGAGGAATGCGACAGATTTAGAAAGGCCACACGAGTTCTCAAAATATCGGATACAAATAAGAAACTAATATAGAGTAATCGGACTCATGTGCTCTCAATATACAACATCCGAGAAGCCAACGTCTCTTCTACAATGCAGGAGTGGATGGTAACTTTGATACCACAGCAGGACGGATTGGAAAGACAACATTCCACTCCATGATCAGCTTACATTTAGCAAAAAGTGACCAATGTATGAGCTACCATTACACCACAACGTAGAATATCATCTCACGTGTCAACACACAGTGATCGCAAGTTAACTGTCGGCACAGTTAACTAGAATGCACTTCGAAAATAACCCAGGCATTCTTATATTCACGATAACAAGTAGTGGAAAACATCTCACTCTATTGTTGCATCAAGGTAGAACTCCGAAGTATCTCGCTTCATCACCAGATAAAGCCAGACTGCCTCCCAAATGAACAAAACGCATTTAACGACCTCAGCCCCAGAGCAACACAGCACACAGACTAGATGGACGAAAGCATTCGAACCAAGCTGTGAACGTTTCTCATTAGCTAATGGCGTGAACACACCTCCAAAGATACGAATCAATGAATATAAAAAGAGATTGCTCAAAGAACTTATTTCGACTAATTGAAGCTGACTACAGCAGACACACGTAAAGGATTGCAAAGACAACTGACGATTGAAAAACAGTAAAACTATTGTGAGCTAAAAAGGAAACTGGAAATGAACAGTTAACTAATATTTTGATGTTCGTTAAGTAGCCGGGAAAACGGCATAACATGCCTCTCCAGTAGCTTCTAATCCAATGTACCTGAACTTAAAGAGCAGATTCTGCACAACATCAAAGATCCTCATCTGGACTTTTGTTCGACACCTTGAAGAGAATTGTCACGGAAGTCTTCCTGCGCCCACTTAAGCAATCAATCAACAGAAACCAAAGTTTTGTAAACCTGATATATAAAGGGGCCCTAAAGGCTATCCCCCGAGGGTCCCGGAGGGAATACATTCCTTGCTGGTCAGACGAGTGCGAGTCATTGTTGGAGCAGTATGAGAGGAGTGGGGAGGACGAGACTGCAGAACGACTGATCAACACTATGAACGAGGAACGTAGGAACAGGTGGAAGATGGCAGTGGAGAATCTGGACTTTACCCATTCTAGCAGGAAGAGCTGGGGTCTACTACGGAAACTGGGTGGTGCCACAACACCACGAAGATCGGCAGCGGGTGTGGGCCCGTCCGAAATAGCGACTGCCATGAAACAGACCTCCGAAATACGCCTGAAGACTGAGGAGAAGAAAAGGATCTCCAGGAACCTAACCATGGATTTAGCCAATAATCCAACTAATCTAGATATTGTCAAAGCAGTAGACGTCGAGGAGATTACCCAGGCCCTAACACTAATGAAAACAGGGAAAGCAGCCGGACCCGACGAAATCCTCCCAGAATTTCTGAGGGAGCTGGGACCCATTGGGAGGAAATGGATGGCCAAGCTCTTCACGGAATGCATTAAATCAGGTGCAATCCCGAAGTTATGGAAAGAAGCTAAGGTAATAGCGGTACTGAAACCAGGGAAGGATGGAGATAATCCAAAGAACTATAGACCGATCTCACTGCTTTGTACCTCTTACAAACTATTTGAGAGAACATTACTGGCCAGACTAGCACCATACATTGAGGCGAACCTCCCGGACTATCGAGCAGGGTTCAGTGTGGGAAGGAACTGCTGTGAACAAGTTTTGTCCTTTACAACATATATAGAGAAAGGCTATCAGAACAAGCTGAAAACGGGCCTGGTATTAATAGATCTTACATCAGCCTATGACACTGTCTGGACCGAAGGACTACTGCTCAAGCTTACTCGAATTATCAAATGCAATCAGACGTACACATTACTAAAAAATATGCTGACAGGCAGGAAGACCAAGGTCTATCTCCATGGAAAGAGCAGCAAAAGCATGGTCATAAACAATGGCCTGCCGCAGGGGTCAGCCCTGGCGCCGACCCTTTTTAATTTAGACATATCTGATATGCCGAGCACCAGGTCGCGTAAATTTGCGTATGCGGATGATCTGGCCATCGCATGCAAAAGCAAAAATTTCGAAGATCTTGAAAAAACATTGAATGCGGACCTTGAAGCGCTGAACACCTACTACCTTAAGTGGCATTTGCACCCCAACCCCAATAAAACGACCAGTACCATAATGCACCTTAATAACAGAGCTTCAAGCAGGAAACTACAGCTTTCCCTGAATGGCCGGCATATCAGACATGAAGATAAGCCCAAATATCTGGGAGTAAAATTAGACCGCACACTAACGTTTAGCTCCCATCTGGAAGACACCAAACAGAAATTAAAATCTCGAAATGCCATTATGTCTAAACTGGCCGGAACATCATGGGGGTGCGGAGCTAATACACTAAGGACGTCAGCATTAGCGCTCGTGTACAGCGTGGCTGAATATTGTTCACCAGTCTGGGCGAAAAGTGCGCATGTAAATAAAGTAGACACCCAATTGAAAGAGACGATGAGAATTATCTCAGGCACACTTAGGGCTACCCCATGTGACTGGCTCCCAGTCCTTGCCAACATAGAACCCCCTGATATAAGGCGCTCCATGGCGACCTCAAGAATATACAGGAAGATCGTACACAATCCAGAACTCCCTATACACCAAGACTTATCACCCATCAACAGGCTAAAATCTAGGTCCCCCTTTTGGAAGAATGGCAGGGAATTACAGGACTTCGACCCAAAGCTAGCCTGGGGGGAATCGTGGCGCAAAGGGACACACAAGAACCAAAAGCTTATCGATGACCCCAGCAAGAAGATAAATGGTTTTCATCTCCCTCGGAAGCTCTGGGTTGCCTTAAATCGCCTTAGAACAAGCGTGGGAAGATGCAAACATCTAATGAATAAGTGGGGACTTGCGGAGAGTCCCGTGTGTGAATGTGGTGAAATCCAGACAATGGACCACCTACTGGTGTGTGACGTGGTAGGATATAGTGGTGAACTGAAGGACATGCATTACCTGCCTGACCTAGCCATAGATTGGCTCAAAACTATAAGTAGCACTGTGTAGTGTTGTAATTTTCTGGTGGATTGTAATGACACTGTGATATTTGCCTTGTGTATGCCGAACGAATAAAGAAAATAACAGAAACAGTCCTGACCGTAACATATCTCGTCATGTGCACGTGAAGAGAAGTGAGGTACAACGACAACATAATACTCTGTAGTTATTGGAAACTCTTATACCAGACTAAGATGCACTGGAAATATCCTAAAGGAACTCATGCGGAAGAAAAAAAGGCGTTCGACTTTCTCTTGAGTTCCACTCGTCGGTCAGGAATTCTTAGTAAGTGGGAGAGAGAGGATTAAAGGAAGAGCTACACTTTTGGTCAGCTACTTAGCCAGTTCTGAAATATCCCACAGATGATCACCCAACTCCAGTGGGAGACAGGTGTTGCCCATCACTGCTGAAATCAAGCGAGCGCACTTTCCAGTGCGAGTGAAGCAAACTTCTGTTTCCTCCCATACAGGACGGAACAGCAACGATAGGCCACCAGAACAGATAAATACAGCATAGTGAAGTTTTTGTAATAGCGCACAAAAACTGACAATCACAGAGTCTGGTCAGACAAACCGGTACTGCGGAGGCAACTGCAAAGTAGGAGTAATCCATTAAATTAAAGGACCATATCGTTAACGTCGATATACATCAGGATTTTAGAACATATATTGGGTTCGAACATTATCAATTACCTCGAAAGAAACGGTCTATTGACACGCAGTCTTACATGGGTTTAGAAAACATCGTTCCAGTGAAACACAACTAGCTCTTTATTCACATGAAGTGCTGAGTGCTATTGACAAGGGATTTCAGATAGATTCCGTATTCTTGGATTTCCGGAAGGCTTTTGACACTGTAGCACACAAGCGACTCGCAGTAAAATTGCGTGCTTCTGGAATATCGTGACTGGATTTGTGATTTCCTATCAGAGAGGTCACAGTTCGTAGTAATTGACGGAAAGTCATCGAGTAAAACAGAAGTGATTTCAGGCGTTCCCCAGGCAGTGTTATAGGCCCTTTGCTGTTCCTTATCTATATAAACGATTTGGGAGAAAATCTGAGCAGCCGTCTTCGGTTGTTTGCAGATGACGCTGTCGTTTATCGACTAATAAAGTTATCAGAAGATCAAAACAAACTGCAAAACGATTTAGAAAAAATATCTGAATGGTGCGAAAAGTGGCAGTTGACCCTAAATAACGAAAAGTGTGAGGTCATCCACATGAGTGCTAAAAGGAAATCGTTAAACTTCGGTTACACGATAAATCAGTCTAATCTAAAAGCCGTAAATTCAACTAAATACTTAGGTATTACAATTACGAACAACTTAAATTGGAAAGAACACACAGAAAATGTTGTGGGGAAGGCTAACCAAAGGCTGCGTTTTATTGGCAGGACACTTAGAAAATGTAACAGACCTACTAAGGAAACTGCCTACACTATGCTTGTCCGTCCTCTATTATAATACTGCTGCGCGGTGTGGGATCCTTACCAGGTAGGACTGACGGAGTACATGGAAAAACTTTAAAGAAAGGCAACACGTTTTGTATTATCGCGAAATATGGGAGAGAGTGTCACAGAAATGATAGAGGATTTGGGCTGGAAATCATTTTAAAAAAGGCGTTTTTCGCTGGGACGGAATCTTCTCACGAAATTCCAATCACCAACTTTCTCCTCCGAATGCGAAAATATTTTGTTGATACCGACCTACATAGGGCGGAACGATCACCACGATAAAATAAGGGAAATCATATCTCGTAATGAAAGATACAGGTGTTCATTCTTTCCGCGCGCTATACGAGATTGGAATAATAGAGAATTGTGAATGTGGTTCGATGAAGCCTCTGCCAGGCACTTAAATGTGATTTGGAGAGTATCCATGTAGATGTAGATGTAGATGTAGATGTAGATAGAAAACGTGGGTAGGAGAAGAAGTACTTAAACGGATCTACGAAAGAAGGAGGTACAAAATATTGAGGAAATGACAGGAATACAACAATATGTGTAACACAGGAATGAGGTAAATTGGAAGTGGAGGAATGTCAAAGCGAAACGACTGGACCTGAAGAAACGGGAAAGGATAGGGTCGTCGTAAAGACTGATTCATTACAGAGAAAAGGCAAAACGACTTTAGCTGAAACTAAAAGCAAGGATCAATATTAAGAGCGCAATGGGGATTCTGCTGTTATACGCAAAGGAGTGAGAGGATAGATGGAAATACATTGGACTCTACTGTGGGGAGGACTAATTTGCTGTTGTACTAGAAAAACAAATGAGAGTCGATTTGTAAGACATAAGGGATCAAATATTACAGTCAGAATGTAACAGATTTTTGGAAGACTTGTTGTGTAGTAAGGTGGAAAGCACAGGTAACGTTCCTTCGAATTTCTGAGACTGCTAGGGGCAGTGGCAACCGAACAACTATTCAAGTTGGTATGTGGGATCTGTGAGGCTGGAGACATACCATCAAACTTTCTGAAAAAGGCATCCACGTAGTCTCAAAGACAGCACGATTTGATAAGAGTGAGAGCTTTCGCGCGATTCGCTTAGTGGCTCATGCATCGAAGTAGCTCCAAATACTGATACAGAAAAGAGAGAACAATCCTGCTAGCGGCTTCCCCGTGGCGGGGGGCGGTGAACTGAGGCGAAACGCACTCCTGCTGCTAAAAAAAATAAATAAAAACTGGTGAATAGAGCGAAGTGTGGGTTGCCAGGGGTGGAGACTGATATCATCTTACAAGAGAAGGACGCATCCTTTTAGTAAGAACGAATCCACTGGCGTGATGAACGGTGGGCACGAGTTTGATCGTTCGCAGATCTGCTCACGGAAGACAGCAAATCAGTTTCCATAAAAAAGAAGGGAAGTGAATTTGATTGGCGGAGTTCTGAGTCGTAGAAGCAGTTTTAGAATGTCCTAGAACAGGTATGAAATACATGCGAAGGCGGGCAGCTTCATGACGTCTGTAGTGCAAGGCACTGCACTGCTTTCGTAACAGACATATGGGTTCTTTGCAGGGAGTGTACATGCATATGCCACAAGCCTTGCTGGAAAATGGCGTACATCGTGGAAAGGGAATTCTCCAGTGGATGTTGACAGAGGACACGTCGTGCGGGGAGCGACGTAGAGACTTTACTGACAGGAGCGACAATGAAGAGTCTTGAAGCGAGATAAGTCGTTTCCTTGTAAGTAGAGTGACGATTCTTTGCTTCTCTGTGCAGTCTGCGGCATACTGAAGTGCTTCTGTATGAACAAACTCTTGAGTTAAGTTTCTGTTCCTGACTTACAGGGAAACAGAAATCTTGACTCGTGTTCTGTGTTGTACTGAAATACACTCCTGGAAATTGAAATAAGAACACCGTGAATTCATTGTCCCAGGAAGGGGAAACTTTATTGACACATTCCTGGGGTCAGATACAT